>NC_050574.1:437804298-438441798 GCF_011100635.1 Trichosurus vulpecula
ATGCAGACTGAGGCAAACTATTTGCTCTCTTTTTTCCTTCTTTTTTGGTTTCCTTTCTTCTTTCTCATGATTGGTTCCATTGGTTATAATTCTTCTTCACAACTGGACTATTATGTAAATAAGTTCAATGTGAAGGCATATGTAGAACCTACACTGGATCACATGCTGTCTCGGGTGGGGAGGGGGGAGAAGAGGGAGGGAGAGAAAATTTGGAACCCCCAAACGTGTGGAACTGAGTGTTGTAAACTAAAAATAAAAAATAAAATTTTAATTTAAAAAAAATGAGCAGAACGAAAAGAACATTGTATACAGTAAGCGTAACATTGTTTTAAGAATAGCTTTGGGAGAATAAGTTATTTTGACTATTATAAATACCCAAATTAACAATAAAGCACCTATAAAAAAAGACATTATCTGCATCCAGAGAAAGAACTGATAAATAGGAATATGTATAGAATAATTTTACATCTATGTTATATGTATGTACACATACATATTTGTTTCTAATGGTAGCTCTCTCTGGGGGGGAGGGAAGAAAAAAAGAAAAAATTTACATGATAACTTTGTTGTAAATTTAGAGAGAATAGCAAGTTGTACATAGTGGATTTGCAGTTTCATGTGCAATCAGCTTTTTTATTACATTATGGAAATGGTTGCTTTATTCCATTAAATAAAAGTAAAATAAATTAAAAGGATCCTATGGTTTAAAAAAAGGAGGAAAGAGTCTCTGCTCAGAAAGGTCTGATTGACTCCCCCCCACCCTAAAGACATAAGCAAGGAACCAACAATCAACTGGGAAGCTAGAAACATATAATAGCCTGGAACATGACGAATAGAGAAGCTTCCAGATATGAGACAAAGAATGTCCAGAGAATAGAGTAGAAGGGGAAGGGTGCCAGGCAAGAGGAGCCATGACGAAGGAACAGAAAGCCTGCTGGACAGAGCAAAACTAGACCAAAAAGGAAAAAGAAAAAATTCATATACATACATATAGAAGATATCATGGGGTAGTAGAAAGCTCACTGAGGGGCAGCTAGGTGGCGCAGTGAGTAGAGCACCGGCCCTGGAGTCAGGAGGACCTGAGTTCAAATCAGACCTCAGACACTTGACACATGTACTAGCTGTGTGACCCTGGGCAAATCACTTAACCCCCAATGGCCCTGCCAAAAAGCAAAAAAAAAAAGAAAGCTCACTGAATTTCAAGCCAGAAGGCCCCTGAGTTTACATTCTACCCTCCCTTGTATGTATCCTTTTGTAAACATGTTAGTATGTGACTTTAAGCAAGTTGATTAACCTTTCTGAGACTTATTTTTCTTGGCTACAAGATGAGGACACTACTATTATTACTTACACTGCTGGTTTGTGGGGAGGAAAGTGCTTTATAAACTGTAAAGAGCTATACACATACATGGGACTAATTAGTAGTGTTGTTATGATCAGGCCAGAGAAAACTGATGGTGGAATTAGCTAAGTGGAAGTGGAAATAAAGAGAATTGGTGAAGCCCATGGCAGGTGGTAAAAGGAGAAGCCCTGGATTTGGGTGGGAGCAGGGAATTCTATAAAGGGAACTGCATCACCAAAGTTTCTTGATGGGACGAGAGAACCTTTGGATTTGGCGGGGAAGAGTTTGAGATTATTCAAGAATTTGAATAATTGGGGGTTGCTTTTCTACCCACGTCAAGGTTTCAGATAGGTGGTACAATGGATAGAATCTGGAAGACTTGAGTACAAATATGGTCTCAGGCAGTTACAGGTGTGTGGAGGAAAGTCATTTCATTTCTATCTACCTCTGTTTCCTCATCTGTAAAATGGAGATAATGGTAGCACCTGCCTCTCAGTGTTATTGTTAATATAAAATAATATATTTAAGGTACTTTGCAAACATCAAAGTACTCTAAAACACTAGCAGTCATTATTATTATAATTTTTCAAAAAATTGTTAAATTCTCATTAGTCTATCATTAAAATTCCCCAAATTTGTCATTAGAAATGAAAGAATAATCATAAGCACATTTTTTGTACCTCACAAACCTTTTCTATAGTTCCACTTTGATGCCTTCAACGGAATGAAGATTATCCTGGGTTCTTGAAGGCTCTCTCTGTAAGGAACAAGCTCTGGGAGAACCTACCAAATCAGAAAGGTTTCAAATCTAGGTAGAATGGCATCAGCCTTTCAAAGAGCCGATGAGTTAAGTAAAAGGAGACTCGTTGCCAGAATTTGACTCCTAGATGATGGATATTTTGGGCTGTAATAATTTCTGAAGATTAGTAAAGCAGAGCTGGGTTGTTATTAGGTGGATTCACTAGGCATAATGATCAAATCAGGAGTCTTTCAAGGATTGAAGTTGGAGCTAATAGCCCCAATCATAACTATCCATTAAATATACAAACCATTAGATTGAGAACAGAAATGTCAACACAGGCACAAAGTAGTAAAATGATGATCAACAAAGACGATCAGTCTATTTACCATCTTCGGTAGTGAAACCCATAAATGGCAGCAGAGTTTAGTACAAAAACCACTCAGTTTAGAGTTGGAGGATCTGAGTTTTGCTCACCTTGCTCATTGCTTACCTGTGGGGCCTTGAGAAGCCACTTACCTTCTCTGTGACTCAGATGTAGGACCATAGGGTCAGAGAATGAAGAGAAGTTCAAGTTCAGCCCATTTGATTTTATCTTTTAAAAGACTTTACCATATTTTTATTAATATCTTTTGTTTTTACATCACATTCATTTACAAAGATATCCCTCCCTACTCCCCCATCCTGTGAGTTATTTTTCACAACAAAGAGAAAAAGAAAGGGAAGGAAACAACACCACATCACCCTTATCTGAGAGTATATGTGATATTCCACAAGCCTAGTTCCTTGTTGTTGTTCATCTTTCTTTCTTGAAGAGGACCAAAATGACATCACTATGTAAAAGTCCAACCATGGCTGATCACACCAATACAAGCTCAGAAAGCTGTCCCACAAGTCAGGCACAAATAGTCTGTATGAACATCCAGGATGGAGATGGCTCTAACTTTGAACATCTTGCATTTCTCTTGAGCTACTACAATTCCACTTTGCTCATAGAGCACCGTGCCTTCTTTGATGTGGACACGCCATGCTAGGTGGTCTCCCATGTCTCACAATCAATTCCAAAGTTTTTCAGAGAAACCTTGAGAGGGTCTTTGTATCACTTCTTCTGACCTCCACGTGAGCACTTGCCTTGTGTCGGTTCTCCATAAAAATAGTTTTTAGGCAAATATGCATTTGGCATTTGAACAATGTTGCCACCCCATCAGAGTTGTGCTCTCTGCATTAGAGTTTGAATGCTTGGCAGTTCAGTTCAGGAAATTATCTGTGTCTGGAATTATCTTGCCAGGTGATCTTCAGAATCTTCCTAAAACAGTTTTGGAAGCAGTTCAACTTTCTGGCATGGCACTGGTGGACTGTCCAGGATTCACTGGCATACAACAGGTCAGCATACTGACTCTGTAGACCTTCAGTTTGGTAGATAGCTTAATACCTCTTCTCTCCCACACTTTGTTTTGGAGCCTCCCAAATGATGATCTGGTTCTGGCAATGTGTGTATCAGCTTCATGAACTATGAGTATATCCCTGGAAAACATAATGCCAAGGTAAGTGAATTTATCCACATCATTCAAAATTTTGCCACTGGCTGGTGGAAAACCTGTTTTCTTGGTGTTAATTGTCAGGCCAAAAGTAATATAAACAGCCTAGAATTGATCCATACTCTGTTTGCATTTCAGCCTCAGAGGCTGCCTTGAGTGCACAATCATCTGTGAACAAAAAGGCATGTACCAACTCTCCCTTGACTTTAGACTTGGCTTGTAGCCTTTTCAAGTTAAACAATTTACCTTCAGTTCAGAAGCTGATCTTGATACTGTTTTTATCCTTATTGAAGGTGTCTGATGATATCACTGAAAATATCATGCTTAAGGCATGGGAGCAAGGACACAGCCCTGCTTTATTCCATTGCTGACTGGGAAAGCATGAGAAAATCATGCATTATCCAGAACCTGTGTAAGCATGCTGTCATGGAATTGGTATACGACACTGATGAACTTCCCCGAGCAACCAAATTTTCCCATGATCTTCCACAGGCCCTCACACCTAAGTGTGTGAAAGGCCTTGGTTAGATCAATGGATGTTGTATATAGATCTCTGTTCTGCTTCTGGAATTTCTCCTGGAGTTGTTGGGCAGAAAATACCATGTCAACCATTCCCCAGCCCTTTCTAAAGCCACACTAGCTTTTGGGTAGATATCTTCCAGGAGAAAGATCAGCTGATTAAGGAAGACTCTAGCCAGAATCTTACCAGCAATGACTAAGAGAGAGGCCCCTCTGTGGTTGTCACAGGACAACTTCTTCCCTTTTCCTTTATAGAGACAGACAATGGAGGCATCCTTGATCTCCTGGGGGTAATCTCCTCTTGTCATATAACCCAGAAGATTTCTGTTAGCTTTTATAAGAGCAATGGACCACCTGCTTTGTAGATCTCTGCTGGAATGGAATCAATGCCCAGATGCTTTGCTATATGAGGGAGGAGTCTAATGACATGCAAAACCTTTTATTCAGTTGGAAGTTTAGCTACAGAAGGATTAACTTCAACCTGAGGTAAACAGTCAGTGGCTTCAACATTGATTGATGATGATCTGTTCAGCCCATCTCTCCAGCACCTTGGACTTATTGATCAAGGTGTCTCATCATCCCTAGTTTTTATCTCTGGAATGAAGGGAAAGAGATCTATTTCTCAATTCTTCTCAGGTCCAAGGTGGATCCTTATAATAATGTAGCTTTCAGTTTCATTTTATTGCTCCTTCCCTTTATATTGTTATTGTCATGATGTATACTGTTTTTCTGATTTTTCCTACTTTACTTTGCATAAATTCATGTTTTCCATTCCTCTTTGAATTCTTTATATGAATAAATGGATGAAAAAATATTTATTAAACTGGTAGTATGTGCCACTTACTGTGCAAAGCATGTAACTTAGTGCCTGGCACATCATAGGTACTTCATAAATGCTAGCTGACTGAATGATTGATTAAGCACTGGACACTCACAGCTCTGAGAGAGGCAAGTGAGAAAGACAGAGAGACAGAGACAGAGACATGAACAGAGAGAGAGAGGTAGAAAGAGAGAGGGAGAGGGAGAGAGAGAGAGAGAGAGAGAGAGAGAGAGAGAGAGAGAGAGAGAGAGAGAGAGAGAGAGAGAGAGAGGGAGGGAGGAAGGAGAGGGAGGGAGAGAGAGAGAGAGAGAGAGAGAGAGAGAGAGAGAGAGAGAGAGAAATAGAGATACAAAAAAGGGACAGAGTAGAAGAATCAGACACAGAGACACAGAGATACAAATAGGAACAGAGAGAGAGACAGAGACAGAGAGACAGAGAGACAGAGAGAGAGAGAGAGAGAGAGAGAGAGAGAGAGAGAGAGAGAGAGAGAGAAACAGAGGGAGAGAGATAGAGAGACAGACAGACACACAGAGAGACAGAGAGAGAGACAGAGAGAGAAACACAGAGAGAGAGAGATAGAGAGAGAGAGACAGAGAGAGAGAGAAAATCCCTGCCTTAAAGTAGGACACTACAACACATGTACAGAAATGGTAACCATGGAAGAGAATTTTGTTCTATGGAGGTGGAAAGTTGGCATATTCATCATATGTATTGGTCCTTACATTGTAGCAGTAGCACTCATATACCACAGTGTTTACCTAATGTCTAGTCAATGGACACCTACTTGATCTCCAGTAACTTGCTACCACAAAAGTTCTGGTATAAATATGTTAATATTTGAGACTTTTCTGTATTGGACCTCCTAATAGTATATGCCTAGCAGTGGGATCCATTTGATATTTAATTCACTATTTAAGAACAATTTCAAGAATGTTTTCAAGAATGGTTGGACCAATTCACAGCTCTATCAAGGATGTATTAGTATTTCTGTCTTTCCACAGCCTCTCCAATCTTGACCATTTCCATCTTTTATCATCCCTGCTGATTTGCCTGGTGTGAAGTGAAATCTCAGAATTTCATGCAGTGAATCTTAAAGATGAGAAAACTATCTTCTTTCATAAGTGAAAATTATATTAGTAACTGTTCTTATCCAAAAGGTCAGATATAGAATAAACACAGATTGGAAACATTTTGCTCATGAAAATGTTGGCTTTGGGGGTCCTTTGCTAAAATGTCAGGGTTTTTTTTTTTGCTATGTTTAAAGCCTCAGTGTTATTAGGAAAACAAAAAGCGATTTACTTCTAAGTTAGCACACTCCCATAGTTGAAATCACTTGGTCTAAATGTCTGCTTATTCACTCTCTGACTCCTTTCACTATCTATGGTTTTGAGTACAGGTAGAAAAGGAAGAATCACATTGTAGCTGTAGCAAATGGGCCTAGGGTCAGCCATACCCATATATAGGACACTGCTCAGACTGCTACTTGACTTGTTCTTATATTTAATCTTATCCTGAGATCCAGAGTAGAATAAGAATAGATTTGTATATTTCTTTATTAATTAATAACACTACAACATATCTTTCAATTAAATCAACTATGCTCAGATCCACCAGACTATTTCATTAAAATTTATATAATAAACTGAATCAACCTTCTTTCCCAATAGTTGTTACTCATCTCTATACGACAAATCTCATAATCTCCCAGGATTAAATAAAAATATACCAAATATACAATTTATTAATAATGAAACTGATAATAAAACAAAGATAGTTATTTAGATATTACAGCTGAGGGAAAGTTCACAAAGTCACTTTAAACCCTAACTGTAACTACAAATAACTTTTCTTCATTTCTGAGAACACAGAACCAATACCAATGAATTCATTCAGAATACCAAATAAAATGTCTTTTCAAGAATGTCCTTCAACCTCTTTAGAGGACAAAATCTACAAAAGTTCCATCAGGAAAGAACAACTCTTGATCTTCTTTATTTCTGTCATCTCCAATGTCTCTCCTGTTGTGACAATAAGAAGTCACTCTAACTCCTCTTAATACATTACTCTGAAAAGTGGGGAGGGAAAACCACTTCTCATTCCTTATTTAAAATGTTCATGAAGTAAATTAAGACAGTTCTTTCAAGAAAGACATTTTTGTTTACTCTCCTTTTTTCCATCTTTTCCATAATTTCCCAAACCATTGTCCTGAACTTTCTTCTCAAATTCTTCAAAAACTGATTGCCTCAACTGCCAAGTCCTAAATATTCCATTTGGCTCTTAAAGATACAGTGATAGTATCTGATCTCTGTGGCGGAACTTACTGAACCAGGTGTTGGATGTATTTTTTAAAAGTTTTAAATAAAAAAATTGAAATCAACAAAATTCTACTTTCTCTTCCTTCTGACCTCTTTGTAAAACAAAGAAAAACAAAATCCGTGTTAAAAACATGTATACTAAAGCAAAACAAATATCCTCTTTCTGTACTCTGAGTCTTTCACTTTTCTGTCAAGAGGTGGGTAGCATGTTTCATCAGTAGTCTTCTGGAATCATGGTTGACTATTACATTGATTGGAGTTCCTAAGTTCTTCAAAGTTATCTTTTTCATCTTGTTACTCACGAGAACAAATCCCAAAATCTGAAATGGTTTTAGAAAGATATTGAGTAGGCCATTTGGTAGAGAAGAGTCAGCTGGAAAGGATGTGTGGCTCCTTCTCATGCAGGGTCTGGAATGTTTATGTTATATAGCATTTAGATAAGGGTACACATGAACCACACACAAATATGATTAAGCAGTTTTGCTAAGAGCACAACTTGACCAAAACACAAGGGAACTCAAAACACAAATTTAGGTGAACCCATCACAAGTCCTGGGTGTGATAACCCAAAACAAGAATGATTTGAGTGGATCCAGGACCTGAGGAATTATAAAATACCTTGTAACCTTCTCCAGCATTCCTAGAAAGTTACTGGAGTCAGACAGCATTATGGATGTAGACAACTTTAATCACATAGGGTTGAATTTAAACAGTATAATAATCTTTCTGAACAACATATCATTTTTCCTACAACATTGTTGTCATTGTGTAAATTTTTCTCCTGGTTCTGCCCATTTCACTCTACTTTGGTTTGTATAAGTATCGTCAGGTTGCTCTGAGACCATTTCTTACAGCACAACAATATTCTAGTGCATTTACATACTATAACTTATTCAGTCATTCTCCAGTTGATGGACATCCATTTTAATTTCCTTTTTTTTTACCACCTCAAAAAGAGCCACAAATAGTTTTGTATATACTTAGTTAGAGTTTGTTTTTATTAGGACAAATTCTTTTCTTAATCTACCCTCACTCTAAACCACCCTTCTCTCTCCTTCCTTTTTCCCTGCTATTTTTAAACTGAGTGAAATATATTTCTGTATTCAAGTCTGTATGTATATGTGTTTTTCCCTCCTTGGACAATATAGATGAGAGTGAGTGTCAGCCACTTTCCCAATCCCTTCTTTTCTTGTTTGTGTAGACCAGGGGTAGGGAACAGGCCTTCTAGATCCTTAAGTGTGGCGTTTTGACTAAATCCAATTAAGGCAGTAGGTGTGGCCTTAATTGGATTCTGTTAAAAGCTGCACTTAAGGATCTAGAAGACCATACATGGCCTGAAGGCCACAGATTCCCCACCCCTGGTAGATAGATAAATAATTTCCCCCAGCCTTTCTCTCCTTTTACTTTCCTAGTGTATCCCTCTTCCATTCTCTTTCCATTCTTCTTTTAAGATCAAGACATAACAAAACAACTCTTAGACTTTTTGTCTAACATTACTTTTTCTATGACCCCTGATAATGATAGCCTTGAGTAAGTACATATATCATCTTTCCATATTATAATGTTGGCAGTTTCCTGGTTTGGTCCCTTATGAATATTCATTCATGTTTACCTTTTGATATTTCTTTTGACTCTTGCATTTGAACTTCAAAGTTTCTCTGTAGCTACTATCTTTTCATCAGGAATGTTTAGAAATTCTCTTTGATTAAAAACAATTTTTCCCAAGTACTACTATGCTTAGTTTTTCTTCAGTGTAAGCCTATATGTTCTTTGTCTCTCCAATATTGTGTTCCAAGCTCTCCTCTCCTTTATGCGATAACTGCTCAATTGTATGTAATCCTAACTATGGATCCTTAGTACTTGAATTCTTTCTTTCTGGCTGCCTGCAATATTTTTCTTTGACCTGAAAGCTCTAGATTTTGGGTATAATGTTCCTGGGAATTTTCATTTTGTGTTTTCTTTTAGGAGATCTATTTCCACTTTGCCCTCTGCTTCTAAGAGATGTGAGTAGTTTTCTTTTAAGATTTCTTGAAATACGATGTTCAGACTTTTTTTTGGTTATGTATTGAAATCCAATGACTTTAATTTTTTTTCTCTTTGATCTGTGTTCCAGGGCATTTGTTTTTGTTCCATTTTTTGAATCTTTTGACTTTGTTTTAACATTTCTTGTTGTCATATGGAGGTGTTAGCTTCTGTTTGATTCATTCTAATTTTCAGTGAGTTTGTGGCTTGGATTAAATTCTATGCCCTTTATGCTAACCTGTTAATTCATTTTCTATTTCTTTCTTCCGTAATTCTCATTTCTTTTCCACTTTTTCCTCTAGCACTCTCATTTCATTTATTTAAAAAATTAACTCTTAAAAAATAATAACAACAACAAAAAACAATTTCTTGCTTCGTCTCTCCCAGGAATTCTTGTTGAATTTATATCGAGGCTACATTTTTCTTCAAGGCTTTGCTTATAAATGTTTTGGAGAAATTCTCTTTTTCTGAGTTTCTGTCTTGACTATATCTATCCCTATAACAACTTTGTATGACGAGATTCTTTGGTAGTTGTTGTTGCTAGCTCATTCTTCTAGTCTGTTACCTGACTTCATTCTTTATATTTTGAAGAGACTCTGTGTTCTTCTGTTATTTTCCTGGAGTCATGAGTGCTGTTTTATTCTAGGAATCTCAGGGACAGGTCAGGATGGGGTCCTTCCAGCTATCAGTGCTCCACAATTGGTCTGGTGAAGTGCAAGATGTGATTGCTAATCCCCGGTGGGATTTCTGCAAGTTCCCAACCTGGGTTTGGGTATGGCTAACAGGTCTCTGGGCTGGGTTACTTGGAGATTCAGTAGCTTCCTGCTCAGTGACTATTAGCCACATGGAAAGCTCTCTTGGTTCAGAGTGAAAGAACTGTAGGCTCCTTTTGATGTGAGTTATCTGCCCCGGTGATTGTGCCTCAGTCCTGAAACTGGGTTAGAAACTGGAACTGAGGCTCTGCTCCATTCCTAGAGTCCAAGCCACATGGCTACTGTTTTTTTCTGAACTGATTCCTTGCTAGGGACACAGTCTGAACCTTTCTCCTCAAGATGCCAACCCTAGTCTCAGGTCCCCTCTTCACTCTGTCCTAGATCTGTGACCCTGAACTGGAAGTGACTGGAACTGAGGCTCTGCTCCATTCCTAGAGTCCGAGCCACATGGCTGCTGTTTTTTTCTGAACTGATTCCTTGCTAGGGACACAGTTGGAACCTTTCTCCTCAAGATGCCAGCCCTAGTCTCAGGTCCCCTCTTCACTCTGTCCTAGATCTGTGACCCTGAACTGGAAGTGAGTGCCTGAGCTGTCACTTGCCACATGTGCTGGGACCAGACCAAGTTTAGGCACCTGTAGCCATAATGGCTTTTGTTTTCTTTGAATGACTCAGCTTACCTCATTGAGCCTCTGGACACTGTGGCTTGCTCTTCCGGGGCAGGAGGCCCGGGGAGCATGCCGGGAAGCAGGACCAGAACTTCCTGTGTGATGAGTCATGGGGCTGGCTGAGGGGAGGTGTTAACGGCTATGCTAGGGGGAGGAGCCAACTCAGGAACCAATCGGCCCTGGTCATTCGGGCGGAGCTTGATGATGTCAAAAACCCTATAAGAGGGGAGAGGACAGCTTGAAGATTCTCTCTCTCTTCCTTTTCCGGTTGGAGCCAGCGACAGTTACAACGACAGTTACAGAGGCAGTTACGACAGTTACGTCAGTTACAGCGACCGTTACATCGTCAGTTTCAGTTGCAGCTTCAGTTACAGACAGAGACACAGCTGAGGCAGGAGCTGCCAGTAGCAGAGCTGACCTACGGGAGGAAGCTGAACAAAGACTTCAGGCCAGTGGGTAATCTTATTACCATCGAGGGGGAAGCATGATTTTGCTTTACGCAATCATGCTTCTCTGTAGCCTCCTGGTTACTCTTGCAAGGCGTACTTATTGGGCCTGGAAGATTTTGATCAACATATCAAAATGGGGCTTCTGGTTCATGGGTTGGTTACTGTGGAGCCTAAATAAATGTTTTGATTCTTCTGCCTTCTACTTTGAGAGTTTCTTATATCCGGCGGTTCCGAACCTTTCAGACATGTTTATGATCCTCTTTGAGATTATAAACTCGGCCCTCCTGATACATTTGGCGTCACGAACAGGATCGCTAGGTATAAGATCTCTATTTAGAAGCAGAACAATTTCAGAGGAAGAGATGAATATCCCAGGATGGGAGGATCCATTTTATTCCTCCCTAGCAAAAGAATTGGCTAAAAAAGCTGGACCCTGTGAAAACTGGGAACCAAGGCTACGGAGAGGAGATCCTAGGGATTTGGAAAAGTGTTTACGAGAAGTTGGGATTCAGTCAGGGGCATCACTATCTAGGCAAAGCTGGATAGTGTTATCAGCCTACCGGCTAGTATACGAAAGATTGAGATTAAGTGAAAGACATGGGGGCACTCCTACCCCACAGGAAAAAGAGGAATCTCAGATAGCAGGAGACCAAACTGACTCAAATGAGAACTTTTCTATTAATGTGGCTAAGAGCAACAGGAGACCAAAAAAGCCCAGAGTGCATTTCAACCCAGCCCAGAAAGAGCCTGACTGCCTGCTTCGTCCTAGCCATGGTGGCAGAGGAAGTGAGTGGGGAGAGAATGAGACAATGTTAGGGGCTGAGGCACAAAACACTACTGGGGTTCAGGATGTGCCTCACACAGAGAATAGGAGATGGTTAAATGATCAGACAAGGCTCGACCCATACAAAGGAGGAAGACAGAAACCCGAGGTGAAGATTCAGTTACAAGGGAAATTCAGGAAGATTTCTCACCGCAAGAGGTCACAGATATTTTGAGTAGATTCAGCCAAAGAATAGGAGAACCATTGATATCTTGGATGGTAAGACTCAGTGATCAAGGGGCCGGTGGAATATCAGTAGATGGGACAGACTGCATGAGATTCATAGGTATCAGCCATGATCCTCTAGTTCAACAAGCTTTTAGGGAACATCATCAGCAAGGAGATGGTGATAGCGGGACTACTCTGTTGGCATTAGCCGCTGTGGGATGCAATAAGAGATATGCTACTGATTCTATGTGGCCCACTGAGCACAGACCCTGGTATTCACTTAGAGATTGTATCATGAGACTAAAGGAGGAGGTAATGAAGACTGCCATTATGACAGGAACTGCAGACAAATATTACAATGATTCAATGGAACTGCCTCATAGGAATTTAATAATTAGGACAGCTCCCCCTGCTTATAAACAACTAATTTTGAATTTATTACTTGGAGAAGTAGGGAGCCGTCTTACAACAGTGATCAATAAGATTTTACAGTTATATGACTTAGGTGACTGGGGAAGGGATAGATCTCCTCAAGAGAGAAGGGTGAATAACCAGCAAACTTGGCGCCAAAGGAGAGTAACAAGGAAAGAAATGTTTACTGCTTTATTAAGAGCAGGAGTAGGTTTTGAAATGATAGATGGAATTCCAACCAATGAATTATACAGAATGTATAGAGGACTTGATAACACGAGAAATAGGGAAATAAGAACTGCTCCTGCAAGCCTACAAGCCACTCAGAGTGAAGGTGACCTTGTGTGATCAACGGATGAAAACTTGTACATCTGGGGAAAGGCTGGGAGGACAATCTTAGTCTATATCTAGGGTGGGATCCTCTTGGCTTCCTCATTATGTTCCTTTTGAAAAGAAACATTTCCCACCTGAGTTTGGCTCTGATGTTGGATCTTTGCATAACTGAAATCTCAACCAAACTTGAGATGATTTTATTTGAAGAATTATAGTCCATACTTGTCTATTCTTTTTGTCCTTTGTTTTGGCTAACCTTGTTGCTAGTTTTGTTTCCTTCAGGCTTAAGCACCCTGCACTTTCCGGTGACTGCCTAAGCATGTAGCATTCTTGGAATTCCTGCCAGCTCGTTAAAGAAATGACCTCTGGAATGGGACTTTTTGGGGGCAGGGCCATCTCTACATCCAATTTCAGCATGAAGAAGCTATGGAAAATGAGACCTTCACCCCTCACCCCCAAGATTTTGAGCCCCAATCGTTCAAGGGGGGTGGAAATGATGATAGTGTTCTGTTTACTTATTTTGTGTTATCCTTGCTGTGTTGTTTTATTGTTATGATATTATTGATCCTATGTAATGGATACAAGGATTTAGGGGTGGATATTTGAATTATTAATAATTATTTTGGGGATGATTGATTGAAAAGATTATTTTGCTGGGATCTAGGGGTGGATCGCATTTGAATCGTTAACCAATGTTTGGGAATGTCACTGAATGATATGTTTTGCTTTATAATGAATGATATGTTTTAGTTTCCTTTGTAATTGGATCACAATGTATGTTCTAGGATACATGGCTGATTAGATTATGTATCCTATAACAAGGGGTGGAGTGTAGCCATAATGGCTTTTGTTTTCTTTGAATGACTCAGCTTACCTCATTGAGCCTCTGGACACTGTGGCTTGCTCTTCCGGGGCAGGAGGCCCGGGGAGCATGCCGGGAAGCAGGACCAGAACTTCCTGTGTGATGAGTCATGGGGCTGGCTGAGGGGAGGTGTTAACGGCTATGCTAGGGGGAGGAGCCAACTCAGGAACCAATCGGCCCTGGTCATTCGGGCGGAGCTTGATGATGTCAAAAACCCTATAAGAGGGGAGAGGACAGCTTGAAGATTCTCTCTCTCTTCCTTTTCCGGTTGGAGCCAGCGACAGTTACAACGACAGTTACAGAGGCAGTTACGACAGTTACGTCAGTTACAGCGACCGTTACATCGTCAGTTTCAGTTGCAGCTTCAGTTACAGACAGAGACACAGCTGAGGCAGGAGCTGCCAGTAGCAGAGCTGACCTACGGGAGGAAGCTGAACAAAGACTTCAGGCCAGTGGGTAATCTTATTACCATCGAGGGGGAAGCATGATTTTGCTTTACGCAATCATGCTTCTCTGTAGCCTCCTGGTTACTCTTGCAAGGCGTACTTATTGGGCCTGGAAGATTTTGATCAACATATCAAAATGGGGCTTCTGGTTCATGGGTTGGTTACTGTGGAGCCTAAATAAATGTTTTGATTCTTCTGCCTTCTACTTTGAGAGTTTCTTATATCCGGCGGTTCCGAACCTTTCAGACATGTTTATGATCCTCTTTGAGATTATAAACTCGGCCCTCCTGATACATCTTACCTCTCTGTAAGATCTAAGACTTCTTTTTGCCTAGGTGTACAGTCTCTTCCTGTGCAGGGTATACCCACCTCTCTATCTCCCTGTGCTACCTTGGGCTAGGAAACATCACTTATTGAGATGATTTTTTTCTTGGATTTCCCAATCAGGATTTGGACTAGTGTATTTTTTAGATCTGTTCAGAGGAAGGGTCTTTTGGGAGAGGGGGCAGACATGGAACTCATTGTACTTTTACTTGCTACTCTATCATCTTTCATAAAATCTGCTTAAACCTGTTTGAAAGAAACATAGATAGAATATGACTAGTTTGGGTTGCCAACAAAGGAAGAAAATAGACTTCTTCACAAATAAAAATGTTTACATTATCTTGTAAAAGCTGTATGGTGATTCGCCTTTTGTACGTAAATGGTTTAGTGTCTGAAAAGGGCATAAAAAGTTTCATATACTAAAAATTTATAGAATATAAGAGTGAAGAAAGTTTTCAGAGGCAGAATCTTAATAAGATTGGATCAAGGAGTAAGAAATAGGCTGAGACTGTAGGGCATTGTGGTCCCCCAGCTCAATGGCACATAACTGTTTTTAAGGCTTGAGAGGTTATGACTCACAAAATGATGTACCAAATAACTACTTTAAGACTACAGAATGTTTAGATAAGGACCATTGACTTTTACAACTAAGAGAAAAGTGGAGATGATGAGTTTTTACCTCACAAGGGAAAGGTGAGTTACTGAGTACCAGGAGGCACTGATTTGAATGATTGAAAGGGGTGAAAGAAATTAGCTGGAGTGGTGTTGTTGTTTGTCCTTCATTCTCAAAGAGGACCATTACATCAATGGCATGACATCATGCCATTGCATACAAGTGAATCGGATTTAAGTGAGGGAGAACTGTGCAAATTCACCAACCTTATTTTCTCCTCTGCAGCCTAGTGGCAAGATATAGATCAGGACGACTGAAGATTGCCTTGCAGCTAGAGGATAAGGACTGTATAGGCGAGGAGAACAGAGCAGGAGAGTGAAGAATCAGCAAAGAATGGAAAATTCAGCTATGATGGACCTATGTGATGCAACTGACCATAGGAGAATAAGCTGACTAAAAGATTTCAGCTGCTAATTTCTGATGGGCCGGATAAAGGCTGATTCTGATTGGAAGACAGCTAGATGGCCCTTTAGCAGTTACAGTATGAGAGAAATCTCCCCAAAGCTCCTGTTGTTATTTCCTACCCTCTCTGTTGTACCCACTGTCCCCACCCTGCCCCAAATACTGAACACATTTGTAGAAGGTTATGACCTAGATTTGTATGTGGAGCATGAAGTGCCTGTGATGCATTGAGTATTATGGCTTTTACCTTATTGTTAAGGAAACGCTTATGTTGAAGATCTAATGGTGTCATTATTTTGAGTGGCTGGTTTGTATTAATGGGAGTAAACTCATGAGGGCTTGAGGGTTGTCATGGTAAGGAGGATTGTATTCCTGCACAATAGGGTTGCTCCTAGGCCACAAGAGTATTTGAATTGTGACAGTATGGTAAAGGTGGTCAATCAATCCATCAATCATTAAACATTTATTAAGTGTCTGCTATGTGCCAGGTACTGTGCTAAGCACAAAAAGAGGCAAAAGGCATTCCCTGCTTTCAAGAAGGGCTTTTTCTGGGAATCCAGACCAGCTAGTGCAAGGGAAGATTAGGTGACCAAGCCAGCCCAGAAACTGACCCATGTGAGTAGATTTGTTGTTGTAGTCCACCCAGGCACACCATGTACCCCTGTAATATATAAAGCATTTCCCTTTTGTTTATATGTTTTCTTTTGACTTGGTTTTCTATGCAGGCTGGCTATGTGGACAGGATCAGGGTCAAGTTTATGGCCACAGATATGAGTAAAACTAACTGGACCACACAGGAATCAACTTCATGGTCTTGACTTTATTAACACTTTGGTCTAATTAATGAAGCAATTAAAGTCTTTAATTTCACTAACAGCTGTGGGCTCCTATACAGATTTAAGATTTACAAATTCCAGAACAGCAGCACTTACATCCCCAATCACTAGCACTACGTATAGCCGCATTCTTGAGCCATCCCCACTAATTGCTGATCAAATGCCACCAACAGGACAGAGATGTCAGCCTAGTTGAAGTAGCAAGGCACTGGGAGGGAAAGAAAGGAAGTGTTGTGTTCCAAGCATGTCAAACCACCATCACCACCACTTCCCCCCAATGAAGAACTCTTGGACCCTGAATCCCAAAGCAGCAGGAATAGTGTTCTCCCAAACCACTAGTCCTGTTTCCAGATCCTACCCCATTTATTATCTAAGGAATCAATCCCAATGGAGTGTTGACCTGGCAACTGTTTCTACAGGTGCTGCAGCTCCTGACTCCTAGAAGCCACAACTACTGAAGAATTGGAAAAGAAAGTTTTTATCACTAAAATACTCGACTCTGTCAAATGGTTTGACATCAAAATTGAATACGGTTTGATCAGTGGAAATAACATTAATGAAGAATAATCACCCCCTGCTTTGCTGCTAAATGATAAGGACCATGGTGTCTTTCTATCTAACTTCTATCTGTCTTCTCCAATTAGAACATGAGCTTGAAAGCAGAGACTGTCTTGCCTTTCTATTTGCATCCTCATTATTTGGTATAGTATTTTAGACTTAATAACTGTTTTTGATAATCAATTTAATAATTAAATAACTGATAATTTAGTAATTATTAGACTAGTAATTTAGTCATTGAACAAGCTCTTAACAACTTTTTTATTTATTCATTTATTCAGACTCTGAATAATTCATTGGGTATGTGTGTGAATGCCTCCTGGCCAGCTAGATACCACCCTCTTGATTTCTTGTTTGTTTTGTTTTTTTCTAGTCTTCTTTTTTCTTTTTCTCACCATAACTTAGTGCAGTGAAAAGAAAAGGTAACCTACCAGGTTACTGAATATATAGGATGTGGTGTCTTTTCTTCTGGTATAATATCCTTCCAAACCTAAACTGGGGTAGGGTATCAGGATCTTTGTCCCAAGGAGCTGAACTTTAGACAGGAAAGTGACAGGATTTTTGATCCTGCCATTTCACAAAAATAACTGAATTCAGTACTCAGAAACTTTCCAGCGGAGGCTTACTCTATCCTTTTCCTCTCACTTCCATGACCACACCCTGGGGGAGCTTCTCCAAGGTTGATCCCCAATCTTCCCCTTAGCCACACCCTGGCAGAAGCCTCCCTATCAGTGGACTCACAGTAGCATTTCTGGTAGCCTTTCCTTTTCAGTCCCTGTCTCTAACCTATACATAACTGAATCAAGGTATGTTTCATGCTACTCGCCTCCTATTCAAAAATTGCTGGTTATGACTCTTTCTCCCTCACTTATCAATTCTGGTTTCTACTGTAGCAAATGACCTTGTAGATACTCCCATTCCTCAGAATTATTCCTCCTTGTCGCCTTTATAAAAGATCTTACTAAGGCTACTCTCTATGTCCCACTTCAGCCTCTCTGTAGCATGAGGTTTTCTCATGAATTGGTCCCATGGCCTTTTCCACTATTCCTAATAGAGTTCAGGCATTCCTATAACACACCTACCTGCTTCAATCTGGATGAGAATATCATGTTCCTAAACTCTGATAGCAGAATATCAACCCTGTGACCTGTGCAGCACATATCTAAAGCATAT
This sequence comes from Trichosurus vulpecula, assembly GCF_011100635.1. Classification (NCBI taxonomy): domain Eukaryota; kingdom Metazoa; phylum Chordata; class Mammalia; order Diprotodontia; family Phalangeridae; genus Trichosurus; species Trichosurus vulpecula. The sequence goes on from NC_050574.1 coordinate 437,822,430, forward strand.
AAATCCTTCTTTAATCATTGACAAAAAATATCCACTCTTTAGGTACTTACTGAGAAAATTCAATCACAACTTGACTGCACTCTAACATTTGGTGAAGAGGTCCCTTGAGGCAACTGATATTTGAGGAAGAATGGGAGAATGTTAACTCCATCCCTGTAGGTTCTCTATCATTGCATTAAGCTGGATTATTTCAGGGTCCAGAGGGGGAATGGGGAAAGCAGCATACTTGATGTCATAGATATGTCCTCGAGGGAAAAGGGAAGGGCCCTGTAGGAAGCTTTAAACAGATTCATGGTGGGTAACAGAGTCTGGGAATTCTCTTACCTAGGAAAACCAATCAACAAACATTTTTAAGCACTGACTATGTGCTTAATAATACCACTGCACTGGTTATTTATCCTTGTATCGTCTTGCTTGTGTCCCCAGACTGTTTGCCTCCGTGGCTTCAGACGTGAAATCTATGCATGAAATCTATAGATACAACAACCCCTAAGGCAGGGGTTCTAAATTTTTTTGGTGTCATGTACCCCTTTGATAGTAGATGAAGCCCATGGCCCCCTTATCAGAATCATGTTTAAAAGTACATATAGGTACATGAGCATGTATGTATGTGTGCATGTATGAAATAAATTTCAGTTAAAGGTTAGTGAAAATAAAGTTGTAATTTTTTTCTCATTCAGGTTCATGGATCCCCTCACTATGACTAGAAATCTAGCCATAAGACTCTTTGGGAGTCTGTGGATTCAAGGTTAAGAATCTCTACCATAGGGATATCCTCCACCTGGAGGTACTGAGGCAAGGCACTGAATTTATACAGAAAGAATAGAACTGAGGGTCCTAAGGACTACCATGTACATCAGCCCACCTAGGAGTCACCCACTAATCTGTTCCTTTGTGATTGGATAGCTTTATATCCCAGTGCCACAGAAGAATTCAGCTGGCTTTAGAAAACTAGTCATGTTCCTAGTGTAAGGGGTGCATGCCCAAATAGCCAGAGTTGTCCCAAATGGGAAGTAACAGATATACAGCTGCTGCAGTACCTAAATGTGCAGTTATCCCCATGTGGCTTGGTGTGTAGTTGTTCAGTCATTTTCAGTCATGTACAATTCTTTGTGACCCCATTTGGGGTTTTCTTGAGAAAGATACTGGAGTGGTTTGCCATCTCCTTCTCCAGTTTGTTTTACAAATGAGGAAACTGAGACAAACAAGGTTAAGTGACTTGCCCAGGGTCACACAGCTAGTAAGGTTAGATTTGAACTCAGGAAAATATGAGTCTTTTCAGGAAGGTGTCTGGTATCTGGCGCCCTTTATCTACTCAGCAATGGGTGTATATAGACACCTTGAAATAAAAAACACATCAACATGGTACCCAGGCAAAAGGCTAAAGCTAAAATACCACCCCAAGCAAAGCAGCCTTCTTGTTCCACTCCAGTCCTACCTGACTCAGTGTCTTATTCACCTTTTCTCTGGAGTATAGTCAAGTAAGTCATCAAGTCACTAAACATTTATGAAGCACTTCTTTTGTTTTATTTTTTTGGAGGGGGGAGCCAGGGCAATTGGGGTTAAGTGACTTGCCCAAGGTCACACAGGTAGATAAGTGTCAAGTGTCTGAGGCTAGATTTGAACTCAGGTCCTCCTGACTCCAGGGACGGTGCTCTACTCACTGCGCCACCTAGCTGCCCCCATGAAGCACTTCTAGTGTGCTAAGCACTCTACAAAGTGCTGGAGATGCAAATATAAGTAGCTGCAAAAACAGCTCTTACCCTTGAGGAGCTTACATTCTAATGAGGATATTAATTTTAAAATTAACTAATAAGAAAGTTAACAAAAGAGAGTTGAAGACCAGGTGAGATTTGTAGAGTCAGAGGCTGAGTCCGGAGAAGAATGAAGGATAGTTGGCCTGGGCTCTTCCTCAAAATGAAGATTCTGGGAGGAAATCACCACTGGGAGAAGAGAGCCATAGGAGCGGAGGGCCGTTCCAGAGTGAGAAGGCCACAGCCACTGAGGGGACTTGCAAGATGAGATGAGTGCTTTTGGAGAAGTTTGGATTTCACATTTGTATTTTTTCTTTACAGATTCCAAATAGAATTTGGATGCTATTTCACTCTCAGGGGAAAAAGTAAACAAAGTACTGGTTGTCATGTAAGTGCCATCACCACATAAGTCAGTCATTGAGCATGACTGTAAGAGATGGTACTAGGCACTGTTGACAAGTAATTGAAAAACTGTGCTAGGTTACATGTTAAGTGAATTAAAAAAAACTACAGGTCTAAAGAACACTTTCCTTCAGAACATAATTACGTGATATTTCTGCATGGGCCCTCTGCTAAGAAGACAGAACCTTTTTTAGTGGCAAAGGGCCTGGCTCTATTAATGAAGTCTTAGACATTTTCCACAGAAAAAAGATCTTCATTTTCTTTCTTTTCCTTTTCATTCCTTCCCCCTTCCTTACCTCAATATGTTCCGTGTTCATTTAAAAGTTCAAAGGTTTTCAAAGGCCTCTGATTCTTTCAGATTCAAGTAGGTTTAGTCAAATTACACTCCACAAAGGTCTTCTTAATCTGCACCAAATTCTGCTCTTGGGAAAAATTCTGCTTTCTATTAGCTTCACTTCTCTTTGTTGCCACAGTGCTCAGATGATTGTCTCTCAGAGGGCGGAGGTCTCTGACTCCAGTCAGGGGCAACAAGCACTTCTCTTCCCCAAGACAGAACACCACCCAATGTTTGGGATGAGGAGACTGCAGGGACAGGGGAGCATTTGTGATAATGAGAATATTCAGACACAGGAAAAGGGAGGGGGGAGTCACAGCAATGTTAACCTGGTGTTTTTCTTCCACTCTAGCTTATTGTGAAAAAAAAAATGAACAGAATAGCTCGGTAATGAGCATGGAGAAAACTCACATCTTATGAGGGCCAGATGCACTCACTCCCCAAAGCTAAATGATTCTGGCATTATGCTGGTTACAATGATGTAGATGGACTGATCTTGTTGATTCAGAAATTCCTTGTTTTTCTTATTTATTCAAGTACTTGTTACCATAGTTTCCAGTTGCTTAAGATGCATGTATGACTTTGAGACCATTTCCAAACAGGTTTTGCTCTGGTGAATTTTCATCTCTATTGTTAATAAAAAAAGAAAAAAAAGGAAAAAAAATCTTTTCGCAAACAACTCCTTTTAAGAAGCATCTTCTAAACAATTTGGCTTCTAATTTCCAATTATAGCCCTTAGCCATATATTATTGTCCCTTTTGTTCTTCCTCCATTTAGAATTTCCATAGTAATGTTTTGGACACTCTTCATGGAGGTGATCCTGGGGTCTGGATATTAGGGGAGTACAAGTTTTGTCAGCCCCTTCCAAAGTAAAAAGACATTGGACGTGGGCCTGGTCTATCTGTTGTCTAGGAACCAGCTAGCTATGTTTATATAGACTTGGACTGTAGTCCTTCCTTGACACATATAAACTGTATGACCTTGGGAGAATCAATTAATCTCTCTGAGCCCCAGGGAGCTATCTAAGACTGTAAACTACTGACTTTCCTAACCTAGTCCCTCCCTATCTTTCCATCTTCTTATATCTTACTTTACTCCACTCACTCTGTGATCCAGTGACCCTGCCTTACTGCTCCTCATAGAAGACAAAGATACTCCATCACCCAACTCCCACCTTTTTTTTAGACTAGGTTTTATCATTTTGCCCAGGCTGGAAATGCAGAGGCCATTCATGGGTCTAATCATCTAGTCAGAACCTAGGTTTCTACCCAATCCATTTCTAACTTGAGCTGGTCCCCTCTGTCTTAGGCAGCCTGGTCATTCTTTGATTTGATTGTTCTTTGATTCCCTATTGGTGTTGGACTTAGTCTGGACACCTGATTGACTTGAGCCTCCTGTAGCTCAGACCTTCCCAGCTCAAGATCTCCCTGCATTTTCACCAGTACCTCCATTTCTGAAATTCTCTCCCATGTTATATGTAATTTCTGACTTCCTTATCTTTTTCAAGTCTCAGCTAAAATCTCCCCTTCTGAAATAAGCCTTTCCCAGTCCCCCTTCTTGCTAGTGTTTTCCCTCTGAAATTATCTCCAATTCATCCTGTATTGTTCACAGTTCTTTGCATGTCACCCAGTCCATTAAACTGAACTTCTTAAGAGCAAAGTATGTTTTTGCCTTTCGTTGTATCCCTAGTGCTTGGCACAGAGTAGGACCTTAATAAATTCTCATTGACTTGACCAGTTGCAAATCTGGTTAGGTGGAGCAGATATTCACAGGAAAGACTTTTCTACACCAATGAAATCATAGCTATGGAAAAAAAACTCTCCAAAACAAAAGAAAATGAGTCACTACTAAGGATTTAGTTACCACTGATTTTTTTTGGCCACAATAACTCTATAAAACTATCAACTAAAATATGAAGGGCTTGAAATCTATATACATGGAGAAGATACCTATACCAATGGTATTTTGGATCTCCTGAAGAACTTAGTTATTCTTTTTTTCTTTCTTTCTTTTTTTTTGTTTTCTTGGCTCTATCTTCATCATCATGTCTATCACTATTATTATTTTCATTAGTTCAGATTTATGATTTCATTGGTGTAGGGAACTCTTGGTGTGGGAAATCTCTCCACCTAAGTAGATTGGAACTTCGCTGATAATTTATAGCCTTCTACAGCTCTGTGGGACTCTGAGAGATTAAATGACTTGACCATGGTCACCTTAGCATGTGTTAGTGGTAGGGCTAGAACCCCGGTGTTCCTGACTCCATTACACCATCATGCATCTCTCTATTCTTCGTGTTAGGACTTACGAATCAAGTGCAAAATCTTTATCTTCCCACCATTCAATGTTCATTGTTCAATGTCCATTTTACTCACTGGCCTCTATATTGTAATTTATTGGGATTTCTTGTGTCTCCATCAGCCATTTGCAAATTACTTCAGGCAAAGGCAATGTCAACCAATGAACTTTCTTGCCTTGTGACATTTAAGTCAGATTCAATCTCCATCGCTCCCATTTTTTCAATGAGTTTCCATTTTAAATCATGCCCTGTTTCTAAAACTTCTTGGGTTATCTCCAAACTCATACAGAGAGCATCCTATTAGTTTCATGAGATGGAACATGGAACCTAAAGCCCTAAATTAAACACAAGAGACAACAACAAACACCCCCAAGAGAGGGAAATGGCATTAATGGGGAATAAAAATAATCTGATTTGCATTTATACATCAGGAAGAACGAAGGCATTTTTTTCTAATAAAATATAGAGACTTTCTGTTGGCAGAGCTAAGCATCCCGACTGAAAGGGATATGAATGATATCATCTGAGACCTGTTTATCCCAGCTGTCAGCCAGGACATTATCTCTGTGTCATTGCACACACCCATTTGGCACCCAAGACACCCCTCTCTTTGTAAGGGGGTGGAGGGTAGATCATGACGCTGATTCTTACTGTTTTTGCTCAGGCACCAACCACCAAGGGATCTGGAGCTGCTGAGTCATTTCACTTATTATTACTATTTTCTTTTAGAAGGCAGCAGATTTCTCAGATTTCACAATTGGAAGATCGTATGCAGGCCTTGCTGTAATAGACAGATATGATACCTTTGGCTCCATTGAGGCCATCACTCTTTTCTCACATCAGCCAGGCCACAATGTTGTGCATATTTAATTCCAATGAGCTGATGAGACTATTTGTTTTACTTACAGAATAATTTCTGCTTCAGGGAAGATGTGAATTTGTTTCATTAAATTTGCTTATCCTACAATATTATTACTTGCTTATGCTCCGATTTAGATAGGAATCCTTTCAAATTTGATGAGCTTGTTAGAGCACTGTAAGCTTTCTGAAGAGACAGAGTGCAGAGACACAGAGACACAAACAGACAAAGTGACACAGAGAGAAGACAAAGACAGAGACAGAGACAGATGAAGAAACTGAGACTCAGAAAAGGGAAGTGATTGGACCAATGTTACATAGATAGAATAGAGTTCTACAAAAATAGTCAATCACAGATCACCCGAGAGAAAAGGACCGGGTCACATCTAAATAAATATCAATGGAAAAGTGTTTGCCCACTTCTGTATCACTGTGATGACACAAGCGTAGTGTAAGCATTGTTGAATGCTCAATGCTGTAGAATGATATTTAGTTTTCATTAGAGATTCTACATCTCAACTGATCTCCCTATTAAATACCCATATATTTTATATCATTAAGTATGATTTTAATAACAGAACCAGTCAGTTGTGAAGACAAGGTTGTTCACACAAATGAGTGCATTTTTTTCATCATGCATGGAATAAGCTACTATGTTGAATATCATTCCATCACGTGCTACAGGCAACTCACTAAAAAGCAAGTCAAAGTGCCTTGGTGGACTTTACAATCCAGTTAATCTCACCCCCTGCTTTAATGGAAGCATACTCCATCCTTATGGCCTCTTGCTCTTTCTTATTGATCATTTGCTTCAAGAACCTTCATTTTAAGTGAAGTGCCCAGGTAAGCCATGCCTTCATTGTTCCCCAAGCTCCAATCTTGACTTTTTCCATGATGCCCGGAGTAGGGAATCTACTCCCTTCTTTTCTATCTCTGCCACTTTGCCCCCACTAAGGGCAACAACTGGCCATTTTTGTTTGTTTCTTTGTTTGTGTTTGTATTCCTAGTACATAGCATGGCTGGCACATAGCAAATGCTTCTTGCCTTGACTTGAAATAACAACATAATCGTCTTTTTAATTTTGCCATGTTACAGGCATGCTTATTTTATTCAATAAATCAAAAGGAATATTATAAAAGAAAAAAAGAAATAACAAAACACACACCATCACTGCTGGGACTGGGTAGACTGAGGCACTCATTTTCTCCCTTGTTAAAAGGTCACTTTCAGCACTAGATTCACATGAATAAAGTGGGTTTAGTTTCAGGGTGCTCAGATCTCCACAAAAAAGGGTAAGGCTCTTTTTCTCAAGTTCTCCAGCTCTTTATAGACCCACCCACAAGCCTCAGAGAAAATCACTTAAAGCTAGGGCTGAGCTCTTGAGTCAGGTCTCCCTCAAGGAATATAGTAGTAGTCAGTACACAATGCAGATTGGATCTAGGACAGCCATTTGCTGTCTCTACTCCAAAGAAGTTCTGAGCACAAAAAAATAAAAGATGTAGAAGTGTATATTGATGAGAATTAGGCAAGTAATGATATATGACAGTTATTATGCCCTCCTGGTTCATTGGTATTTAAACCATCATAGCATAGAATCATTAATCATTTCACTCTGACTGTACTGCCTCCCTCAAGATGCATATATTCTAACAGTCTAGGCTCCAAGAAACATCACAGAAGAGATAAAGGACACCTCCCATGGTGCATATGGCATTAACTGGCAAACTCATGAGCTCTCATCCTCTTGAAATAATGAGGTTTTCTCCAAGGCTGTAAATTTCCACCTTGATTTCACTGCCCAGACACTTAGGCTCATGAAAGAAACTCAAAGCAGAAAAAGCAGCTAAGACATTGATGTCTGTCTTCAAATTCACCTACACCAGCAAGTGGACTGGAGGGTACCAGACCTTCCCTTATCCCTCTAGGAAGAGACTCAAAGAGTTCTTATGCTCTCAGGAGGTGGAAAAGAAGTTCCAGAAAGCAGAGGCAATCCCTTAAAGGTCTAGTGATTGAGTCACTTCTGATTCAGTGACCAATCATTTTAGACACAGCTTCTCCCTTTTCCCTGCAATGGTGTATGGTGGGGAGGGTCAGGGGGAGAGCAAGGGGACTATCCAGGATTTGCTTTATAATTTCAAAATAATTAGCCCTTCAGCATTGAGTCACATGTTGCTCTGTAAATGTCCAGGGCGCATTCCATGGTATGCATGAGATACAGCCAGAACAGACTAAGGGCTTGCTTTTTGACGCCATTACACTGATAAATGAAGCCGTCAGACAGCTATCTCTCATCTTACCTACTCCATATCTCAAAACTCCTTAACAGTTTCAAGCATATCTTTGTTCCTCACTCTTTTCTCTGAGAAAGCTCTCCTTGCCAAGTCCTTCTTTATTTTGTGATCTTAATACCATCCCTTCCCTTCTCCCCTAAATACCCCAACTTTACCTTTAATCTCTCCCATTCCACTGGCTACTTTCCTACTGCCTACAAACATACTTAGATTTCTCCTACCTGTCAGTCAATGAGTCAGTCAACAAGTGTTTGATAAGTTGTGTGGTTGTGGTTGTGTTGTGTTGTGGTTTATCCTTTGTTATTGAGGAGGACCATGACATCAGGAAGATGATGCCATCACTTGTAAGTGAGTTGGGTTTTACTGAGGGAGGGCTGTGCAAAGTCACCAGCCTCATTTTCTCCTCCAGAACCATCTGGTTCCAGTGGCCAGATATAGATCAGGATGGCTGGAGATGGTCCAGGATGCAGTGGGAGACCTTGGCTTTTATAAGGTAAGGTCCTTCTGAGTTTGTGCAAGGCACTGTGCTGGATTTTGGTGATAAAAAGGCAAAAAAGTTCTCTGCCCTCAAGAAACTCATTCTAATAGAGGAGGCAGTATGCAAACAAGCACGTAAGAACAAGATGCATACAGGGTAAACTGGAATCAGTCTCAGGAAGAAGACATAATTAAGGGGAATAATCCTTGTAGAGGAGCCAGAAATCCCAGTCATCACTAACACCAACTACCATCTACATGCAGGTAAACTCAAGAACCTTGGGAACAGTATGTCTTACCCTCTACTCCCTGACCAATAGCCTTGCATCCAGGCCATCTCCCAGAGTCATCATTCAAAGGAACAACCTTTGTGGAGACGCCACCTGGCAAATACCTTTGAAGGACCTGCAGGTCCTGCTTCTCCAGAAGCCCTAGAAAACAAGTTCTCATCACCAAAAGTGCCAAAGTCCTTGGCACCAACAAAATGTGTGATGGTGGGAAAATTGGGACACTAATGTACCGTTGGTAGAGTTGTGAACTGATCCAACCATTCTGGACAGCAATTTGGAACTAAGCCCAAAGGGCTATAAAACTACATGCCCTTTCACCCAGCAATACCACTACTAGGTCTATATCCCAAAGAGATCAAAGTAAAAGGAAAAGAACCTATATGTACAAAAATATTTTTAGCAGCTCTTTTAGTGGTGGCAAAGAATTGGAAATTGAGAAGATGGGAAAGGCTGAACAAATTATGCTATGTGATTGTCATGGAACACTATTCTGCTATAAGAAATGATTAGCAGGATGCTTTCAGAAAAACTCAGGAAAATTTATATGAACTGATCCAAAATGAAGTGATCAGAACCAGGAGTACATTTTGTAGAGCAACTGTAATGGTGTATGGTGATCAGCTGTGAATGATTTAGCTCTTCTTGGCAATACAATGATCCAAAGGACTTATGATGAAAGATGCCATCCCTCTCCAGAGAAAGAACTGATGAAGTCTGAATATGGATTGAAGCAAACTTTTCTTTATTTTTCTTGCTTTTGGGGTTTTTTGATTTGTTTTGGTTTGGGTTTTTTTTTTGGTCTGTGTTTTCTTTTACAATATGACTAATATGAAAATATGTTTTGCATGATTGCACATGTATAACTTATATCGTTGCTTGCCTTCTCACTGAGGGGGGAGGGAAGGGAGGAAAGGAGAAAATTTGGAATTCAAAATTTTAAAAAGCAAATGTTAAAAACTTTTACATGTAATCAAACATAATATTTTTTAAAAAGATGTAATGGATGTGGTTTCAACAATTGAAATGATAAGGAAAATACATTGCCGTCTGCTTTGCCACTAACACTAAGTGCCATTGGGCTTTTTAACAGTGTTAAAGGCATAAACCTGCACTGAGATTTTCGCGACACTCTGTGTAATTTGTCTCTTCATATTAGAATTTAAGCCCCTTGAGAGCAAGGACTATCTTGCTTTTCTATTTGTATTTCCAGTACTTAGCACAGTGTTTTATATCTAGTAAGCATTTAATAAATGCTTTCTTTTTATTCATCCATTCACTTGTTATTCATTCATTCACTTGAGCCTATCTCTAACAGAACATGGCTTCAACATTAACTGTGAAAAGTAGTAGAATGCATGTCCCTGGACTCATATGATAGTATTTTGAATCTATATTGTCAAAATGTTTTATTAATTAGTAAAGATGAAAAGCAAATCAGTTCCATTACACCAATCTGGATTCCTTGTGGTTTTAATTGCTCATTTCTAAAGGAGTGTAGATTAACAGGAACATTCTTTTCTTCGTACTGATTCCTACTACTGTCTAGAAAAGACGCTAGCTGGTGCAGTGGGTAGAGCACTGGGCTTGCAATCAGGAAGGCTTGTCTTCTTGATTTCGAATCTGGCCTTAGACACTTAGTACCTGTGTTACCCTAGGCAAGTCACTTAACACTCTCTGTAAAATGAACTAGAGAAAGAAATGGCAAACTACTCCCTTATCTTTGCCAAGAAAACCCCAAATGGGACCAAGAAGTGTTGGACACGACTGAAATGACTCAACAACAAAAACTGTCCAGAAAGACAGCACTCAGAGAATATTGATGACAAATGACTTCAAACAGAAACATGGAGGAGGAAAGGACTGAACTAAGTTTTACCCTGTTCTTGTCAAATTATATTTATGACTAATAAGTTAAAGTGGACCTGATTCTAAACAGAAAAATAAGAAACAAAAAAAGTATGAAACACCTACTATGGGTAGAGAGCTGTGTTATATGCTAGAAATTCAAAGTTTAGATAAGACATTGTCTCTGCTTATGGCCTAGTTGGGGAATGAATGAATGAAAGATTACTACAATAAATATAATCCCTTTCAATGGCCACTGCATTGTAAAGGAGGAAATTAATAGAATCAATGCTTTTAAACGAGAGCAATAAAAAATTCTGCATCTGTGAGCCTGGTTTCTGGGTTTCCCTATCACAAATTGGAGAGATGATAACTTTCCAATGAATGTGGTTGATGTGAGTAACCAATATGGATACTTAGGACCCCAGTATAAGTTGAGGAAGTAGTTAATATCACTCCTAACATTATCTGCCTATAGGGCTAATGAAAAGTAAAGTTTTGGTACCAAACTACTTAGATTAATTGTCTCTATAGCTCTGATGTATGAGATTATTGCCAGCTCCCTGGTCTTTTAAAAGGGCTGTTTTTATGCAACACCTACCTCTGGATCAAAAGGAATTTTTTTTGAGATTGCTTCAACCTGTGGTTGATAGCTTTCACCTTCAACCTGTCTATCACAATATTTAGTCAGAAATTTTCCCCAGAGATGTCCTTCCCATTTTTCAACTTTCTCTCTATTTTCATTGCTACTACGACCACCTAAGTACTCATCACTTCATTCCCAGATCATTGAAATGGTCTTATAAATGATCTTCCACTTCACTTCCTAACTTCTACTGCCAGATGAATTTATCTTAAGTAGCACCATGTCACTTCCTCTTTTGAAAATTTAGAATGGTTCCACATAGGCTGGAGGAGAAAACAGATTCTTTCATTTAGCAATCAAAAGCTAATACTCAGCCTATACTTCCAGTCTTAATCTGCCACTACACTCTAACAGACTAGCCAATACAGCCTTATCAATGGGTTCTAAACATTTCATGCTTACTTCCAATTCAATTTAATAGATATTTGCTGCTCTTTGGTGAAGGTATCGCCGCTGTAGCCGCGTGGAGTCGGCAGTCCCTGACTCTCCTCCCCCTGACTTACCGCTGTTCGCTCTCACCGAGGAATAAGTCGGTCAGGAAGCTGCTCCATTGTCATGGCATTCAAAGACACCAGCGGGATCCTTGTGGAGTCCGAAGTGGCCATTCACCGGATCCGAATCACCCTCACTAGCAGCAATGTGAAATCACTCGAGAAAGTGTGTGCTGACCTAATTAGAGGAGCCAAAGAAAAGAACTTGAAAGTGAAGTTCGAATGCCCACTGAGACACTTCGGATCACAACTAGAAAAACTCCTTGTGGTGAAGGTTCAAAGACTTGGGATAGGTTCCAGATGAGAATCCACAAATGCCTTGTTGATTTTCACAGTCCTTCTGAAATTGTTAAACAGATCACTTCTATCAGCATTGAACCAGGTGTAGAAGTTGAAGTCACCATTGCAGATGCCTAACCAATCATCTCTTTTAATAAATTGATTGCAACTATTAAAAAAATAGGCATTTATTAAAAACTCACAGTGTGCAAGACACTGGAGGTGCAAGACAAAAATGAAATAATCTTTGCTTCAAGGAACTTATATCTTATTGGGGATGAGGAGTAGGGATAGAGGAGGGTGGGGCAATAAAATATTTTTATAGGTTAATAAATTCAAAGCATATATATGATGGCTGGAGGTCCATCTCTACCCCCAATTAATCATAGAAGTCCCAGACATCTCAATTGAATCAATCTATCAAAAGTGACCTAGGTATTGATAAGTCATTAATCAGTTTGAAAGCATCATATAAATAAATATAAATACAAAGAAATAAAGGAATATTTTATTTTTTCCAATGACATGTAAAGATAATTTTCAACATTCACTTTTATAAGATTTTGAGTTCCAAATTTTTTTCTCCCTCCTTTTTCTCCCCTCCACTCCCCTCTTCCCAAGATGGCAAGCAATCTGATATAGGCTATACATGTACAATCATATTAAACACATTTCCACATTAGTCATGTTGTGAAAGAAGAATCAGAACAAAAGGGAAAAATAATTAAAAAGAAAACACAACAACAAAAAAGGGAAAATAGTATGCTTTGATCTGCATTCTGACTCCTTACTCCTTTCTCTGGATGTGGATAGCATTTTCCATCATGAGTTTTAGAATTGTCTTAGATCATTTCATTGCTGAGAAGAGCTAACTCTGTCAAAGTTGATCGTCCCACCATGTTGCTGTTACTGTATACCATGTTCTCTTGGTTCTGCTCACTTTATTCAGCATCAGTTCAGGTAAGTCTTGCCAGGTTTTTTGAAATCCGTCTGCTCATATTTTCTCACAGAACAACAGTATTTCATTACTTTCATACTTTCATTCCCCAATTGACGGGCATCCCCTCAATTTCCAATTCTTCGCCACCACAAAAAGAGTTGCCATAAATATTTTTGTACTAGTGGGTCCTGTTCCATTAGAAAGATGTATTCTGACCAACACAAAATATGCAGTAGTGAAATGATTACTTTTGATAATTTGAATTATTATTGCTGATTGACTTCATGAGTCTTTTTAAAAGTCACATAATGATGTTGACTAATTCTAATAATCAGTATGTGAGGAAAGGTAGTAATCAAGGTGGTGGCAGTGGTTTGACTCACATAATATTCAACCTAGAGTCAGCTCAAAATCCCAGGATTTTTCATATGAATTTAAGCCACGAATGAATGAAGATGTTCAAAGTACTGCATTAAGTTCTGCAAATACAAATAGAAAAACTTATTCTAATGGAGAGTCGACATATATAGGGATTTTCAGAGACAAGTCAGACGCAAAGGCCAAGTGGACTTTAGGGTGTAGTGACAAAATAGGTGTTAACACATCTTCTTCAATATCATCTCCATTGATTCCATATCTACTTCTGATGCTGAACCATTTGACAATGTTGAGGATTTACTAGCAAGAACTTTCTTTTCCAGATGTTCAGTAGCTGCAGTTGGTAAGGAGATAATTACTACATCTCCAGAAGAGTCAATCCTCTGTATGATGGCTGTGGAGGTGGGGAGGTGGCGAGCTAATATCAAGGTTGGTGATCTGGAGGGTACTGTTGTCCTGTGGTTCCTGGTCTTATCTGCCTATCTGTGGCAGCTGATTGGTGGTTGTTGTTGGTGGTGGTGGCTGAGATGGCCTAACCCCTTCTGCACAAAGGTTGTTCCTTCAAAGATGGGTGTGTCTGTGTGTCTGTGTGTCTGTGTGTGACTGTGTGTGTGTCTGTGTCTGTGGGATCAGACTAGAAGGAATGCAATTGGTCTCAAGAATAATGAAATTCTCAGGACTCTTGGAAGCTGGATCCTGGACCGGGTTCTTGGATTCATGATCCTGGACTGTCTTCATCGTAGGCTGAGGAGAAGTAGTGGTTAGGGTGATGGTGGTAGTGTTTTGACCCATATGGCATATACTGTTTTCTGTCTTTTCCCTCATTGCTTCGGCTAGGCTTACTTATCTGCCCCATTTGTGGCAATGGTTGCAAGGTGTTTGTGGGGAGTTCAGGATGGCGGTTGCATTCTCCACAGAGTCTGTTGTCACATTGTATTTCCCTTAGTTTTTATTTATGTAACAGAAAGTTTGAGCCTAAATGTCTGACTTTACTTTAGCCCTGTTCAATTTTTCCTTGCTGGTTTCAGTCCATTATTGTAATTTATCAAGATAATTTTAAGTCTCATTTTGGTTAAATACTCTATTATGCAGTGGTAGAGTTCTGGACCTGGAGTCAGGAAGACCTGAGTTCAAATACTATCTCAGATGCTTTCTAACTGTGTGACACTGGACAGGGCACTCAAACTCTGCTTGCCTCAGTTTCCTCAACTGTAAAATAGGGGTAATAACAACGTCTACCTCCCAAGGCTATTGCAAGGATCAAATGAGACAATTTTTATAGAGTGAATAAAACAGCACTTGGCGCACAGTAGTCATTAGGTAAACGTTAACTAAATTAAAGTGTAAAGGCAGGTAGATAGAGCACCAAGCGTGAAGTCAGGAAGACCTGAGTTCAAATGTGGTCTCAGACATTTACTAGCCATGTGGCCCTGGGCAAGACACTTCACTCTGTTCACCTCAGTTTCCTCATCTGTAAAATGAGCTAGAGAAGGAAATAGCGAATCACTCCAATATCTTTGCATCTTTGCCAAGAAACATACACACACACATATACACACACATTTTATATATACATATACACACACATATATGTATACACACACACACACACACACACACACATATATATATATATATATGTATACTCTCCTTGGTTAATAAGATAGAAGCAAAATAGCAATAATCATATAATAATAAAAATAGTTGTGCCATGTTTCTATCTCTATGTAATTATGCATTCTTCCTCGAGAATATGGGAACTTTGGGGATGAGAAGGGTTCTGTCTCACTTGCACTACACATGGCTTTTGGGATCAAGTTGGAATATGAACCAACCTTTTCAGGTCATGTAGAGAATTAATCTGTGGTAGGAAATGTCTCTGACCCTGCTAAATAGCATGTTCTCAAAAGTGTTTGGCAGAGGCTTTCTCTCCTATAAACTACCAGAGTAGTTCTCAGTTTCTGCAAGACACTCAGTGACATAAGATAACACGGGGTCCTTCTTTCCAAGCTGCCATCGCTTCCACTTAAACATCCAATTCTTCTTTGTTAGTAAATTCAGAGTTCCTCTTGTTGTTTCCTCTACCTTTGGAGCAATGCAGCTGTCAAACTTGTCAGAATCTCTGCTTTTAGCAGTGATACTTGCAGACTTGTATGAACTGGCGCAAAGTGAAGAAAGAAGAGCCACAGCAAAATACAGAACAATGTACAAAATGACAACAACAGTGTATATAAAGACAACAGTAAAAGGCAATAGAATTCAGAACAATTGCAATGGCCAGTCCAAGTCCCAGATAACTGGTGGGAAAACACTCCTTACCTTTCTATTAACTTTCTGATAGACTGTTAGAGTGCAGTGTTTTATGTTCTAATGCAATTTCTGTGCCAGACAATCCTGTATTACCATTCATTTATTGTTGTTGTTTTTTGTTTTATTTTTGTTTTTTGTTGTTGTTGTTTTTTTTTTAGGAAAGAGTATTACTGGGAGGGATATTTGTTGGGAAAAAGAATGCAATGTCTAAAAATTGTATCAATAAAGTAATGTGTGCAGCACCTCCACCCTGTTTAAAAAAAAAAGATGTCTTCTAGGAAAACAAAGCTACATACCTCCCCTCTCCTTTTCATGATATCGTTTTTGGTTCTGCAATAGTCTAGTGAACTGTATAGGCAAGCAGCAATCTATTTGGGAGGTTAATAGAACACTCCTATGAGACAATCGAATGACTGCCAGAGTAAGAGTCAGAAAAATTTGTATTTAATTTCTAATTTGTTTTTTTGGGGTCCCTCAGAGAGGATTAGATATCCTCTTACATATCTTATATCTTTATGATGGGGTATGCCTTATATTGTCAAATTCTAATCATGAGCCCTAATCTACCAAGTATTGATGATTATTATTAAATCCTATTCATGCAATTCAATAAACATCTGTTAAGTGCCTACTACGTGCAAGGCAATCCCAGTACCCAGCAGGACTTTGAACATAGTAGGTAATTAATAAGCATTTGTTGAATTGAACAATACCAATGTGTTAATTAAATTACTAAATTATTAAATAAATGTATACTCCTTCAGGATACATTTCCTTGAGGAGCATACATTTTATTTAGCAGATTAAATTTCATGTTCATTTTATTGCCCAGATGTTGCACAATGATATGCAGGCAACTGAGATTATGTCATTCTATACCTTCTTTCCTCTTTTTTTCTGACTGAATACCACTGGGCAGCTCCTCTAATGTGATTCTTTGTTCTGTGCCATACTCACTGTCCTTCTTAATACTTGAATTTATCCTTTTATGTGGGTCTTTTTCTGCAAAATGTGGTTCTTTATATTCTATAGGCCAGTGGAATTTCCAGGTGCTGGTTGCCAGTCGTCATGGTAACACCCAGGGTGCTGTGCAGTGCTGGAGGCCTCCCTTGAATGGAGATCTCAAGAGCTGAGTTACAGGGAAGGAATGAAATGTGCTGAATTGCCAGCTGCATGGTGACCTTTACCCCGAGTCCGCCTCTTTCTTCTGGGGGCTCAGTGTTGATCTTTTCCTTTCTTCAGATGCGTTTTCATTTGATCTCTTTCCCAAGATTCTTCTTAGCAATACAAGCAGAATCAGCCTCACTGTCAAGGTCAGAGCTGGTTTCAAGCAAAACTGTGGCAGATGCAACTCTGAGCATTAGGCCTCTGTTATCTGCACCACATTTCAGGTACCAACTCCTTGCACCAGTCCAAGGGATCCTCATTTTGGCTCAAGGGCTATCTCCTTTCACTTCTCTCTAAACATCCTTATCACTTAATTCCAACCCAAGGCACTGAACCCTTTTGATCTTCTTGGTCCTTTAACCAGCTTGATTTTCTTAGATCTGTAAAAAAAATGCCTTATTATTACCCCCATTTGCTGTTGCTGCATCTCTAGCTGGATGCCTGCTTCTGGCCCTGCTTCCATGTTTCCCTGCTACCCTGGGCTTAAGCAAAGCTTTTAAAAAAATGAAAAGGAAAAGACAATATAAATTTAAAAAATCAGAGTAGGTAATTAGAAATACATATTAAAAAGTCTACCTGGTGCTGACTTAATATTATATAAATTTCTCAGTTGCTTTCAGCATTCAAATCCCCTTATTACCCGGCCCCTTACTATCTAGCTGGTCTTATATTTTACTTCCTTTTACATGCTCTATGATCCAGGGGCACTGGCCTCCTCGCGTTAACTACAAGTAGGGGTCCAACAAGATACTTCATTTCCCTATTGGGAATTTTCACTGGCTGCCCCCATGCCTCCTTCCTCACCTGTGCCTCTGTGTTTCTCGCTAGTGTTGTTCAAGTCCTTTATAAAATCCTATCTTTTATAGAGTCTTTCCTTTACAAAAAAAGGAAAAAAAATACATAATAGCTTTACTATATTTTTAAAAGGAATAGCAAGTTGTACATAATAGATTTGCATTTTCATGTACAATCATCTCTTTTAAAATTATACTGTTATGGAAATGCTTGGTTTTTTCCCTTAAATTAAAACACACACACACACACACACACACACACACACACACACAGCTTTCCTGATCTCTCTTAATGACAGTACCTTTTCTCTGTGAATTATTTCCAATTTATATTGTCTATACTTTGTGCAAAGTTGTTTATGAGATGTCTTCTCCCTTTACACCATGAATTCCTTTAGAATAGGGATTATTTTTTTCCTTTCTTTGTATCTCCAAAGCTTAGGATGGTACTTGCCCACTGTCAATTCTTTAAAAAAAAGTTTATTGACTGACTGACAATCAGGAAACCTCGTTGCTGTCAGATATTTGTTGATCTACCCACATTTCTATTTTCTCTCTTGGCTAGTGGAACTCCTCTCCTTGTCCAAAAGAGGGCAGAGATGAAGAATCGTCATAGATAGCACCAACGTGTTTCTCATCTCTCAGAAACAAGAATGATTCCACCCAACTCCCAATTCGCCATCTCCCTTCCACATTTCCAAATTCAATAATGTATTAATGATAGCTCAGTCACATCACTGTTTAGTTGTAAGGGGCTGTTGTTACTGTTGTTGGGGTTTTTATTGTTGTTGCTTTTGTTGTCGCTTGTTGTCAGGTTAAGATGAATGCAGAGAATTAAAAGGAGAGCTTCTACTTGATTTTAGCCATTTACACTTTAGTGTGAACAAAATATTGTGTCGTTTCCTCCAATCTACCTTTTCTTCTAAGAGGATTTTTTCCCCTGACATTGAACCCTTTGTAGTTAGCAGGTACACAGAAGGTGAGAGGCCTTCCTTTGTAGAAAATAGCATAACAATATCACAACAAGAGGTAGAAATTAATTAATCCAACTGGATTTTGCCTTCATCAAATGAATGGAGTAGTTTGGTGTTTTTTTTTGGTTGTGTGGTTTATTTTTTTTTGTGGTTTTTTCACATACAGTGGGTAGAATGAAGCTCAAGGCATGTTTTACTTCAAATATTTTCTTCATTATTTAGTTAAACCATAGAAATTAGATCCTCATGTTTTTGCTATTTAATACAGTTGTCACTTACAAAAGCATTTGATGCTTCCCAAAGTCTTTTGTAAATATTTTAAAATGAAGAGTTATATATTACCACGTGTTAGTTAAAACGACTGGAAATGACTTTGATTTGAAACTTTGAATCCGTAAGGGACTAATTATTGGCAGGGGATGATAGGGCTTGGATAGGTCTTATGGATCAATGACCAGACCTTTCATTGTACACATTTAGGAAACAGTGGTTCATAGATATTAAGTAATTTGCCCAAGGCATCCTGTATATGGCAGAGTTGAGGTATGAACCAGAGTCTTCTGACTTTTAATTGAACACTCTTATTACTTGTTTAATACTTGTTCTATATATTTCATGAGACTATCCTTCTAATATAAAGACATCAAAATTCAGGCAAAGAAATGCCAAGCAATTTAAACATAGTTTTTTCAGACTTGTTATCCAAGCTTATTCCAGTGGGTCTTTATAGCATTCAGAAATCCCCTGGGATTTGAAATGAGCTGATGTACTTCAGTGAATACCAAGGCTGTGGAGTAAGGTAGAACGACTTCTTCAAAACTGGCTGGGGAAATTCTCATAAAGAGAGGTAACAAACAGAATTTTAACAGCCATGAATTGCAGACCTTACCATTTCTTTCTTCCCGTTGGAAAGGATGAAAACAGAAGTGGTATGATTTGGGAGGCCCAGAGTGATCCTCACTGCTTCTAAGGAAACAGGGAAGACCTTGAAACCCCCTGGGTACTTCAAGCAGTACTGTTCTGGAACCAGATTGAACCATGTGGAGAGAGCCCATTGTTAAATTTTCTGGGTCATTCAGTAAACAAAATTTATTAAGTTTTCTCTGTGTTAGGAACTATGCTAAATACTGTGACTATAAGGAAAAGAAAAAGAAAAAATAGTCTCTGCTCTCAAAGAGCTTATAGTCTAATAGGGAAGACAATGCAGGAAGAAAATTAAGAAGGGGGGAAGGAGAAGGAGAAGAAAGTACTCAGCTAGAGGGCATGATGGAAAAATTTAGAGGAGTGCAAACTAGGGGGACATGAAAATATGGATGGCCTGGAGTCCTCCTTAAATGAAGGTTCTGGCAGGAGCTCTCTATTCTCCAAACTGAGGGAGGGTCCTCGGGGACTGAGGGTATTTCTGAGAAGTGGGCTTGTGAGTTTAAGGCTATAATACTCTTCCAGTGTGAGCATTTATACTTCAGAAGTTGGCAAACAATGTAAATTAAGGCTTGATTTTATTATTTTGTTGATTTTCTAGACTTAAGAAAGTGATGGATAAAATGTTAATAATGAAGATTAAGCTTAAAATTATGGTCTGCATATTATATGTATATATATATATATATGTATATATATATATATATATTTTTTTTTTTTTTCCTGGAGAGCCAGTTGTTAAACATTTACTAGCACACCTCTAACTTTGGGATTCAATAAAGCCCCAATCTTAATAGGTCTTCCAATTATTGAGGCTAGGTCACAGTTTGATTGGAACTCAAGACAGTTGTAGAATGATACCTTTCCCACTGAATTCCAGGCTTACCTTGTTCTAGGATGGTCCCAGTGTCTCTTGGAACTAATCTGGACCTGGAAGCATAAAAAGAGCGGGTGCTGTTATTGATCCTCAGGGGAAATGAGTGAATGGCCAGCTGAATGTAGAGAAGGAATAGACACAGCACAGGATGCTTTAGATAAGGGGAGAATGCGTATGAAGAGATGGGGTTGGAGCCTGGGGCATATGAAGATTTAGATGGGATATATCACTAGGGGTCCTATTCAGGCAGAGATTGACATAAGGGCATTAAGAACTTGGGAGATGAGAGGATTCCAAAAGATGAGGAAAAAGTACAAAAATGGGGATGAAAAGACATCAAAAATAAGCTCACAGGACAGAGCTCCCTCCCCCCATCCTGTAAAAAGGTTTTGTACTCACATGTATCTGATTCTAACCTCCTGACATACTGTTTAATAAAAACAAAAGCTATATATAAGCAAAAACAACATTATCTAGTGAATAAAGTGCTAGATCTAGAGAGACAGAAGAACTTGTTTTAACTTATTTCTCAAAATTCAACTCCTCAAAATTTCAGTTTTCTCACCTATAAAGTGGGTACACTTATATAAGGTAGTTAAAAATCTGAGAGACTTATTGCCAGATATAGATATAGATATTGCTGCCAGATATAGAGATATAAGTATGGAGATATATGAATGTGTATGTGTATATATGATACGTATAGATTGATATATCTATCAATCATCTATCTACATACAAAATTTGGAGCAAAAGATTGAAGTGGAAGGCTTTTCCTAGCCTTTGCTGTTCTAGGTCCCTCTTTTGTTCCTTGTCTTTGACACTTCTTTTCATTTAATGAGAGACCCAAAGAAACTTGGGCTAAGGGAGAACTTCAGTGTCCCAGATCTTGTGGATTTTTACCTTTTTCAGAACCCCCTGAAGCATATTTTGTGCTACAAGATCTTAATAAGTGAATTGGAGAGTAGTTACTGTGAATTTCTAACCCTAAATTATATAGTTTTCTGAGACACTGGACTGTGATTCAAAACCAGACCTAGAAGGTTTCTTGGACAAATTAAATCCTATTTATGGCTGGCTGTTTTATTTTCTAAAAGAACTTGGCTCCTAGAGATGAAGATCTTTTTTTCAGAAGAGAAAAGCCACTCACAACTTTTCTCTTATGAGAAGAAAAGTAGCTGAAGGTTTTTCCCTAGAAAGATACTGGGTGTATTAAATGCCTGCCTCCCAAAAGAGCTAAAGCCTAAGCCTTTGGGTTGTGAGCTAAAAGAGAGATGATAGAACCTGCTCTTACTATGATGGAGAAGTAGCTTCTCAACTGAGAATTATAGCTGAAGCCAGAAGCTAGCAGGAGAGAAACACTCCAAAATTGTATGTTCCCAATGAGAATGTGATCTCCTTGTGGTCAGGTACTGTTTTTGCCTTCATTTGTATCCTCAGTGCTTACCAAAAGGTCTGTCACATAGCAAATGCTTAATAAATACTTCTTGACTTGCCCAGGGGAGCTATGCATGACAGTGACTACTAGGCTAATGCAATATCATCCAAGAGTGGACAAAAGATCATTAGTACATTGCCTGGTGGAGACTACCTGCCATGCAAGACTAGTGATGGTGGGCCCAGTAGGAGTAATATGATGATGTAGTGTCATCAGGAACTTCACAGTGTCAGAGTATGAATTGCTCCCCTCTTCATGAGCCGTGATCACACATCTAAGGGATCTGCCCTTCCACATATACACCTTTTTCCTCAGAATATGCTCTTCCACATGTATTCCCTAAGTATGTTCATGGTATATGTATTGTGGTACCCCAGTTTTACATGGGACGGTTACATGGTGGGCCTGGGATCAGGAAGACTCATCTTCCTAAGTTCTGATCTGGCCTCAGACACTTGTTAACTGTGTGACCTCTGACAAATCACTTAACCCTGTTTGCCTCGGTTTCCTCATCTATAAAATGATTTGGAGAAGGAAATGGCAAACGACTCCAGCATCTTTGCCAAGAAAAGGCTAAATAGGGCCACACAGAGACAGAAACAATTGAACAAAAGTTTTATACAGGAAAAGTGCTTTAGCAATTTTTCTTCCCTTACTATTTCATTAAATACGTTTGTTAAATGTATCCTGAATAGTGAAAGTAAACACATCAGTGATGGCTAGGAAATGGCATTTTTGAGTGGATATGGACCCACAGATTGCTTTGAGCCTGGAGTAGATGGTCCGGGGCCCTGTGTGTGAGTGGAGGGTGCCTCGGGTCCTACTGTAACTCCTTTGTAGTTTGCATTTTGCAAACCTTAAAGAAATGCATCGGTGTTAGCTATTATCACCGCACTGAGAGAATTTCCCGAGGTCATTGTTTCTCCATCTTTGCTCCAGATCTGTCTTTTTTCATCTGTCTAGAGATGTCCAAGTGTTGCCATCTTAGTTATCTACTGGCACAGAATTGCCTACAGCGTGCTTCAGAAAAGCTGGCTCCCGGAATTCTTTTCTGACTCTGGAAAAAAAGAGCTGGGAAAAAAAAACTGCAAAAAAGAGAGAGATGTGGCCTTAGGAAGTCATTGAAGCATGTTCGGAAGTACCATTGCTTAGTACTGGCAACATAAAGAAATTCTCTTGGATATGTGGGCAAAATTTCAAGAGGAAAATGGTTTCCTCTTGAAGCAATCTAGAATTATAAAACACCAAATCACTTTAAAAAAACAACATAAAATCTCCAGGCCAAATGTCTTGATCTTAAAATAGCTTCTTTCTGCTAAGATGTTCTTCATTAAGAATGTATTAATTTTCTCCCTACACTACATCTTCACTGGGGAGAAAGAGTCATTTGTAATTGGTCTTCCCAGCTTGAAAATGGGGATGAAGCGAAAAGAAGCAAACCAGCCTAAAGCACTAAGAGACAGAGAAACGACATCCTTATCTGGTTTCCTTCTTCAGCTAAAATCCACTCTATTCACCTATAGACAATAGGTGGAAATCCACCCTACCTATATGACTATTGGTTTAATATGGCCTTTCTGATACGCTCAGCATTTTTAAAATTCAGTAGGAATTCTATGTCACCCCCATAATTTGAATTCTGAAATTTCCCTTTCTGATCATACTTTTTTGTCCTATGATCTCTCTCTCTCTCTCCCTCTCCCCTCCCTCTCCCCTCCCTCTCTCTCTCTGTCTCTCTCTGTCTCTGTCTCTCTCTGTCTGTGTCTGTCTCTCTGTCTCTCTCTCTCTCTCTTACTCCTCCTAAATCTTTACTTTGATCCAATCCAAACCTCTAGCTCCTCCATCCCTATTTTTCTTCCTATTTATCCTTTCTGCTCTGGTTTTACTCTTCTTCCTTTATAATCTTGATTATATGCCAAATTAGTTTAACTAGACCTAATTTTTTTGTCTTTCACTTCCTTGTCCTTTTGTCTTATTGTCATTCATGCCCTGCCAAGTCTGAACTCTGGATCATGCCTTTGCCTTCCTCATCCAAACTCTTGGCTGGACTGCTGCTGTAGGCACCCAATTTGTCTCTGTTCTGGTTTCTCTTCCCATTCTCTACAGTACTCGTGACAAATTCAAATAGAACAAGGCTACTAAGTACACAAAGATGCTTGCAGGCCATATATTGACTTAGAAAACCAAAAATCAACATTATCTATGTTTTATTGTATTTTCATTTATTCTATCAAATATTTACCAATTCCATTTTAATCTGGCTCAGGAGCACTCAGGTATGTTTGAGGCCACTCTCTGAGGCCCACATGTTTGGCACCTCTGCTCTATAGCATTGTGAAAATAACCTTCTTAAGGTCCAAGTTTGTACACGCCACTCTCTTGCTCAAAAATCTTGCCAAACACTCCATTGCTTGCTGGATAAAATACAAATTCTTTGTCCTTCCATTAAAGTTCCCTTCAGTCTGGCTCTCACATATCTTTCATTCTTATTTAATACTACTCCCCTTCATGAAGTCTAAACAGTCAAAGCAGAGTACTAGCTGTTGCCCAAATTTGATAATCCAAATTCCACCTCCATGTTTTTGCAGAAGCCACCTCATATATATGGAATACTTTCCTTCTTCATCTCTGTCTCTCAAATACTTGTCACTTCTGTACTCAGTGTAGGCATTAACTCTTCTATGAAATTTTCCTTTATTCTCCCATCACCAGTTATTTCTTTTGCTCTCTTCAATTTTTCTTGCATTGTATTTATTTGTGCATGTGCTTTATTCCCCCCACCCCTGGTAGAATATTAGCTTCCTGAGGGATTTCTTTTGCTTTGTTTTATATACCCAGCATCACCCATAATGCTCTGCATATAGTAGGTGCTTAATAAATGCTCATTGGATCCTTTTGCATGATAAAAATGAACTTCTAAGATACTAAATGATTTCTCCAAGGAAACACTACTAGGAAGAGATAGAACCAGAATTCTCTGATAAATAAAATATCTTCTTGGTTCTTCTCTGCTGCTTCTTCTATCTCATCTGTTCCCTTTAAGGAAGGCCACTCAATACACTTCATCAACTTAAAGACCATTCCTTCAACACTCTCAAGGTCAACTTTGAGTCCAGTCTCTGAACTTGGGGCTGCTTCTCTGATTGGATCTTCATAAATTGATGGTGACCTCTCCATAAGACCCTAGACCAAAAATGCTTATCATCACATCAAAGTCAACTTATATCCTTGCCCTCTGTCTATGTATACCCTTTCCAAATGCTGTAATAAATATACAGTTCTCAAGAGTTACAAGTATCATATTGCCATGCAGGAATGTAAACAGTTTAACCTTACTGAATAGCATGGTTTTTTTTCCTGTTTACCTTTTTATGATTCTCTTGAGTCTTGTATCTGAAGATCAAATTTTCTATTCAACTCTGTTTTGTTTTCATCTGGAATGATTTAAAGTCCCCTATTTCATTGAATATCCATCTTTTCTCCTCAAAGATTATGCTCAGTTTTTCTGGGTAGTTGTAATCCAACCATCTTTGCATTCTGGGATATCATATGCCAAGCCCTCCAGTCCTTTAATGTAGAAGCTGCTAAATCCTGCAAAATCCTGACTGTGTTTCCATGATATTTAAATTGTTTCTTTCTGGCTGCTTGCAGTATTTTCTCCTTGACTTAGTAATTTTCGAATTTGGCTACAATATTCCTCAGACCTTTCGTTTTGGTATCTCTTTCAGTAGCTGATCTGTGGATTCTTTTAATGACTCTTTTACCCTTTGGTTCTAGGATATCAGGGCAATTTTTCTTGATAATTTTTGAAAGATGCCATCCAGGCTCTTTTTTTTATCATGGCTTTTAGGTAGTTCAATAATTCTTAAGTTGTCTCTCCTGGATCCATTTTCCAGCTGAGTAGGTTTTCCAATGAGATATTTCACATCTTCTTTTTTTCATTCTTTTGATTTAGTTCAACTGATTCTTGATGTCTCATAGCATCATTAGCTTCCACTTGCCCAATTCTAATTTTTAAGAAATTATTTTCTTCAATTGGCTTTAGTATCTCCTTTTCCATTTGGCCAATTCTACTTTCTTTTTTTCCAATTCTACTTTCTAAGAAGTTGTTTTCTTCAGTGGATTTTTGCCAGTTCAGTTGTATTTTTTCCAGTTCAATTGTATTTTTTTAAGGAATTGTTTTCTTTAGTCTTTTTTTTTCCTTTCCTTTTCCAAGCTGTTAATTCTCCCTTGCACAACTCATTTTTTTCCCAATTTTTCTTCTACCTCTCTTATTGGATTTTTACAATCCTTCTTGAACTTGTCCAAGAAGGTTTTTTGGTCTTGGGACCAATTCATATTCTCCTTTGAGGTTTCAGGTGTGGGTATATTGACAATGTTGTCCTCTTCTGAGTTTTTATTTTTATCTTCCCTGTAACCATAGTAACTCTTTATGGTCAATGTTGTTTTTGCTTTTTGCTCATCTTGTTTGCCTTTTTATTGACTTTTACAGTTGAACTCTCCTGCTAGAGCACAGGGGCCACTGTCCCAAGCTTCTTGTGCTGGGTTTCAGGGGCCTGATTATTGACTTTGTGCACTGTGGCCTTAGGTACTGCCAGCTAGAGGCTGTAGGGGTCTGGTAGTTTACTTGGTGCTGAGCTATGGACCTAGTTCTGGTGTCTGGAGTATGCTGAGACCAGGTGGGGGTTTTTCTGCATTTGCCTGTGGCTACACTGAAGTACATGGAGGTCTGACTGCTGGAGGATGCCTGCCCTCCCAGGGTCATGCTGAAGCACAGCGAGGTTCTCCAAGCTGGAATCTGTTGGTCCCACTTTCTATGCTAAGGTATGTGGGGGTTGTGGTGTTGGCATTTGGCTGCTCCACTGCACAGGGGCTCAGCATCCCCCACTGGTTTGCTGAAGTGTGTCTTGCTGCAGGCCTGCTGAGATACTTCCTGTCCTGCGATGAGCTCCCCTTTCACCTGAATGAGATGGACCTTTCTTGTGCATCCTTCAAGTTTCCCAAGCTAAAAGACTGCTCTAGCCCATCTTTCTGCAGGCATGCTGTTCCAGGATCTGGGGTACTATTTTATGGTTTTGCAGAGGTGAATATGAGGGAACGACAGCAACTCACTACTTACTCCACCATCTTGGTTCCCAGAAGTCATGTATAAAGGGATATTATTGCACCATAAAGAAAAACAAAAATGACGAATTCAAAGAAATATGTGAAGTAATGCAGAGTGAAGAAAGTAGATCTGAAAGAACTACATATACAAAGAGGTAAATGGTAACATTTAAATCTGGTTAAATGAAAATGGACGTTGTTTGTAATACAGTAAGTTAATGCATATCTTTTTCCTTTCTTTGAAATCAGTGATTTCAATTGTATGGGAATGCCAGGTGAGCAAACTGACCAATGCAAGTCAACACTTTTTTTGAAACTTACACTCTTAGAGTTGCTTAGGGAGTCGAGGGGCTGAGCAACTTGCTGAGGTTCACACAGCCATATATGTCAGAGGCAGGACTCAAACTCAGGTCTTCCTGTCTATAAGGTCAAATTCACTATAATACTATCCACTATAATACACTGTCTCTTTCCCCTCCACTCTCTTCCTCTTCCCTCCTTTGGCCCTCGCCTCCCCTACCTTCCTTTTGCTTCCTCTTCTCTCTTTTACCTCTTCCTCTCTGTCTTTGCCCCTTATTTTGAGGAGGTTTGCATATAGTGTTATATGCTGTAAACCATCTGAGGTGTAGATGAATCTGGGTAACAGGCAATAGCTATGAGGTCTAATCCATTTTCTCAGATGTACTGATGTCAAAGGTCACAGACCCTTGTGGTCAGAAGGTCACAGATCCTTGCCAATTTATAGAGCAAAAAAGGTGGCTATCAGATGATGAGAACTCCCCTTCCTCCCAATTGCCTCCACAATTTCTTATACAATCCTCTTTCTTAATCTTCTTTGTATATTCAAATATTTGTTGGTTGATGAAGTTACTATTTTTTAAAAATAAACATACTTGATATAGATCCTCTTTATTATGAGAATTCTGCTTTTATGCACCTGTATGTTCTTACTTTCTCAGTCCCAATGTTTCTAGCAGCTGCCTCAGCACCTTGGATTTCTGGAAAAGGCATGGCTTTCACCATATTTATGTCATTCTGTTTGCATTTTGAAGTCTCTGTACCTGCAAATAGGGAGATTTCCTTCTGGTAGCTATGTGCCACTGACAAAGACAAAGTGTTTCAGAAAGAAGAACATTGATCCATCATCTTTTTCGTGAAGCAGTAGGGCATGGCAGCCCCAGCTACCCCTGAATTTTAAGCATATATATATATATATGTATATATATATATATATATATATATATATATATATATATACATACATATACATATTTCAATTTGATGTTACCCCTGAATTTTAAGCATATATATATATATATATATATATATATATATACATACATATACATATTTCAATATGATGTTACCAATATGGACGTTCTTTCTCTAGTGAGAAAGACTGGCAAAAGACAAGCTAGTCTATGCCTTCTTATCCATGACTTCAATCCATCTTCTATAGAATTTCAAACAACATGCTAGAGGGCTTCCATAGACTTTTGAATATTCCATGGGTACTACCAAAATTCTTGGGATGTCCATCTTTTATACCATGCTCTTGCTACATGACCAACCCACCTTTTCTGATCATAAATTTCTGAGAAGATATCTTTTATGCTGTTTTTGCTTATAAGTCATCATTGGCCATACACTGAAGTCTACTTACACCTGTCATATTTTTCCTCTTCCTTTAGGTTTATTTATACTTGTCATATATTTAGTTCTTCTTTTCCTATTCAGCTGCACTCTTTTATGCTTCTCCATCATACCACCAGAAACCTCATCATGCTACAAGATCACATTCCCCTTGGTATTCACACTTCATCAGTACTCTCTAATTGCAAGGTGGCTAATGGAACTCCTCTTGAAATGTTCATTTAAGGAAAGTTTCCAGGCTGGCTATCTCTTCATTTCTCACCCGACTGGACTCCTTTGACCTCCTCTATTATTCCCCCATGCTTCTGGGCATCTTCTTTCCTCCTATTCCTGTTTTTCAGCTTCCTTTTGTTTGCTATCTTCTCTCATTAGATTTTAAGTTTCATGAAGAGTAGAACTCTCTCTCTCTCTCTCTCTCTCTCTCTCTCTCTCTCTCTCTCTCTCTCTCTCTCTCTCTCCTTCCATATTTGTATCCCCACCACTTAGCATACTGCCTGGAACATAGTAGGTGCTTAATCAGTCAGTCAACAAACATTTAAGTGCCTACTATGTGCCAGGCATTGTGCGAAATGCTGGGGATACAAGAAGCAAAAAAGTCCCTACTTTTAAGGTGCTTGTAATGTAATGGTAAACACAACAAGCAAACAAATGTGTACAAACAAACTATATGTAGGATAAATAGGAAATAATCACAGAGAGAAGGCACTAGAATTAAGAGGGATTAGGAAAGTCTTACTTTAGTAGATAGGATTTTAGTTGATACTTAAAGGAAACCATGAAAGCCATTAAACAGAGATTAAACATTAATAAATGTTAATTGACTGATTGCCTCCCTACTATCCAAATCTTAATTTCTTTGGAGATTTTGATTTTCCATGAATCATGGCTATACAACAACAGTAGAAATAAGTATTAGAGTTAAAAATATAGCTTTTTGTGCTACGGAGCAGCTTGAGATTATTGAAATAAGCTTGCAATTTCCCATTTGTGGTAGATCCTCTTCTCTTCCTCCCATTCAGTTCTGGGCCCAGTTCATTGTCTATTCACAGTGTCTATTCAACATATATGTGATGCTTAATTCAAAGGGCTACCTATCCAACCACATGCCATAATCTGAATAATAAACATTCTTCATCAATTTCTGTTTTGTTTTGTGCCCAGTCCCTCATTCTTTAATATAGGTCAGGGACACCTACCTGCTAAGAATTCTTTGTAACATAAACTGGATCTTGTGTCACAAAATATTGCAGATCAGCAGGAGCAGTACCAGGAACATTAGAGCAGCAGTTAATATAAGTGATACCTCTGACAAAGTTACTGGTTCTTCATCATTGGTCGTAGGCGTCTATAGTTACATAGCTAAGAAGCCATTCCCCTCTTACATGCTGCCTGACCCAGTACCAGTATTATGACCAAGACTTTTCCTGCAGTTACCACCAACCATTAAGTACTCCATGGTCCACCAGACAGGACATCCTTATTCTTGGGAGCCGCCTGTGGAAAGAATATAAAATTTCTGCACCTTTTTGAGGCTTTTACTGAGGTCTTATCTTTTTTTGTAAGGGTTGAATAAGGATGCTCCCTCATCTTCAGCTAGGAACTCAGAAATACCACCAAGCCAGCTAAGGAATCCCCTTTCTTCCAGGTAAATACACATTAACTATAGTTATATAGTGATAGTTTCACTTCCCATGCTGTTGGAAAGTGAGGTGCCTGCCAACATTAAAAGATCCAGCACTTTTTGGGCATGATTCATTGATAGTGCCTTGGTTTTTTTCATGCAGTGCTAGTGACATCATGGTGGCAGCCCCTTTTCCACTTCCATGACAGCATTTCCTGCATTATTTCTACCTCTCTTGCTCCTATGTGGGTTTTCTACTTTTCTTCCTAAGATCCAAAGGGTTAATTAGGACGATCTCTTCAGGCAAAGTAAAACCCTCTGCCAGACCCAAGGTCAAGACAAAATAACTCAGAGGACCCAAGAGAGAGGGAATACTGGGAGATTTCTGCCCCAAAGATAGAGCTGCACAAGGAATACAGTCATGAAGCTAGACCTTGCAGGTACCTGTATGAAGTAGCTTTTATACAGAACTTAGCTAAACTTCCTAGTTTGAGCAAGTTGTGTCAGAGCTTTTTAGCTTTTTGAGTGTTTGCTGGACCTGAATTCAAATTAGGAAAGGAAAAATGTAGTGAAACAGTTCAGCTGAATGCAGACAGTAAATATAGTTTCAAAGACGCTACAGACATATGAGAGCAATCTTCCCCAGATGCAGTAAGTAAATAGATATTTGTTCAAGCCTCTTTTCATAATAGCAGCTGCACTATTTTCACCATGCAAAATCCCAAAGTTAAAAGTAGATCAAAACAAAATGGTAGCCACAATTGGTATAAAGAAAGCTGGATTTAATAGACTCCGTAAACAACTGGAAAAGATTAGACAATGAGTTTAGGAAGACCCAGTAATTCAATTTCTTCACTAATAAAAAGACAAAAGACTGTAGTTGAAACATTCCAAGAACAAAAATAAAGAATTAAGAGTCACCATGTGAGCAGTAGAAAAGCAAAGATTTAAAATAAGATGAAGATATGAAAAGTGGAAAGGAAAAGTTTAAGAACATGTTGCTAAAACAGAAAAGGAAATATTTCTGCTTCTAGACCTGTGTTTGTCTCTAAGGAACTATGTGAGATGTAACATTTTATTCGGATACTTCTGCAAAGATTGCATTTGCATGGAGTTCAGAATATCCATGGTGTTCTTTTTCCTTAGTAATAATAAAGATGTTGTGTCAAGGAAAAACACTTCATTTCCATTCGTAGTCTCCAAATACTGGTATTTCAAGTGAGCAGCATAGGGTTCGTTCACATCTAAGGCAATGGGACTTGCCTCCTGACATTGGAAAGAAGATTGACAGAATCAGGCATGGTGTCATTTTGTACAGCATAAACCTCAACTTTCCTATCAGTGGTGTGTATTCTCTTTTGAAGGAGTCAAATCTTCCATTAATTCCTTTATTTTTAGTTTTCAACATTCATTTCCCCAAGAGTTTGAGTTCCAAATTTTCTCCCCATCTTTCCCCTCTCCCTACCCTAAGATAGTGCACATTCTGATGACCCCTTCCCCGAGTCTGCCCTCCCTTCTATCACCTCCCCTTTTATCCCATTTCCCCTTACTTTCTTGTAGGGCAAGATAGATTTCTATACCCCATTGCCTGTATATCTTATTTCCTAGTTGCATGTAAAAACAATTTTTAACATTTGTTTTTAAAACTTTGAGTTTCAAATTCTCCCCCTTCTTTCCTCCCCACCCATCCTCATTGAGAAGGCAAGCAATTCAATATAGGTTATACATGTGTAGTTATACATGTGTAGTTCCATAATAGGCATGTTGTGAAAGACTAGTTAACTATATTTCATTCTAAGGAGGAAGATAATACGTAAAAGGGAGACGAAAAATGGGGAAGGGAGAGAGTGAGAAGGTACTTTCTAGATGAGGGAAGGAATGGTGGCAAGATTTAGGGAGTGAGGTTTGACTAGTCTGGGCCTTTCCTCAAAATGGATACTCTAGGAAGAATGCTGCCACTTGCCACCAGTGGCCGTGGCCACCAGAGAGTAAAAAGGATGCCTCAGAGAGTGAAAAGAAAACATGGGCCAGTCTGGAGAGTAAAAGGATAGTTCTGTTTATTATGCAGAGGGAAAGGGCTTATATACCTTTTAGGCAAGCAGAATCAACAAGTCCACGTGTGAGGCATTTGTTAAAATGCATGACTTCCTTGTGCTTAGTTCCCCTTTGTATGACTTCCTCGTGCTTTTGTTCCCCTTTTGCCATAAACAATATTGTGTTAATAGACCACAGGTGGTGTTTGGCATGTGAGTGCTGTGGAGGTTTTGGAGAGAGCACTGTGTACCGAGGAGGCTTGGAGAGCCTTCATTCTGAGCAGCATGTGTGTGCCCAGGGGATTTGGAGAGCCCACTTGCCCAGTTATCAGCCCAAGGGCAAGATCAAGCCTCAGGGAAAACCTGGCCTGTATCTTATCCCAGAATGGACTTTCTCAGAGCTGGCCCTCTACAGAAGAACTCACCAAAGAGAGAGGGGATATGGAGGGTGGTGAGGGAAGAAGAGGGGGAAGGTACCTGACTCATGGTGGCAAAGTCTAGAGAGTGACGAAGTCTAGGCCTTTGCTCAAAATGGAGGTTCCAAGAAGAACTTACCAATGGGAAAGGGAGTAGAAATGTTACCTCAACAAGCATTTATTAAACGCTTACTATGTTTTAGGTACTGTGATTAATTCTGGGAATAGAAATGCAACCAAAAAAGAAAAACAGCCCTTTCCCTTAAAGAATTTCCTTTTTAATGGGTAAAGGCGACACATAGAAGGGACCTGAAAGTGGTGGAGGGGGCTGGTAGGAAGGTACCTGCATGTAGGCATGGTGGCAAAGTCTGGAAACAGAAACATGGTTGGTCTAGGCCCTTCCCCATAATGGAGATTCCAAGAGGATTCTACGCAAGAGTAGAGCATGAAGGCAGGTGAATATAGCTATAGCTGGTCTGGAATTTTATTACAGAGAGATCTCTCATCCTATTTGATATATGCCTTAAACCTTTTTCAGTGTTTTAGAGTTATACTACTATTTAGTTAAAGTGAAGGTCACTGTGTGATCCTAAGATGATGAATTTTATTTTTGTATTCACAAAAAAACGAGGGATTTTAATCAACAACAAACTCAATATGAGCAAACAGTATAATGTGACTATTCAAAAAGCTAATGTGTTTTTAGGCTGTTCTGCTTCTGGAAAATGTAGATTAGAGTCTGTTAAATGTAGATTAAAAATAGATTAAGGGAGGTGATATTCCCACTGTACTTGGTGGTGTTTAGCCCATTTCTGGAGTATTATGTTCAGTTCTGGGTATGATATTATAGAGAAAAATTGGTAGAAAAGAGAACAGTGTAATGTTTGTGTAGGGAGTGGCTTGGAATCAGAAAACCAGGGTTTAAATCCAAGTTTTACCCTCTACAGGCAAGTAGGTGGTGCAGTGGATGGAGTCAGGAAGACTTATCTTTGTGAATTGAAATCCACCTTCAGACACTTACTAACTCTGACCCTAAGCAACTCTCTTAACTCTGTTTGCCTCAGTTTACTCAAATATAAAATGAGCTGAAGGTGGAAATGACAAACCATTCCAGTATCTCTGCCAAGAAAACTGCAAATAGGGTCATGAAGAGTTGGACATGATGGAAAAAAATGACTAAATCTTTGCCAAGACAACACCATAAAGGGTCACAAAGAGTTGGATGTCACTGAAAAACAAGCAAACAGCAATTTTACTACCTAGATGAACTTGTAAAGTTATTTAACAACCCTCTCAAACCTTTATTTCCTCATCTACAAAATGAAGATGTAAGCTTTAAGGTCCCTTCTAAAACCAAATCTATGATTCTATGTCCAAGGGGATGGGAATTCAGAAAATGGCATGAGATGAAGAAGTCTTGAAATAATTATGTAATATTTATCCAGGAGAAAAGATGACTTTAGAGAGCACAGAATAGCTGTCTTTAAATATTTGAAGGTCTATCATTTGGAAACTTTCATGAAATCCTTCTACGTGGCTCCAGAGGATAGGACCAGGAGCAATGTACATGTATTGACTCAGTACAAAGGAAAAGAGAAACCGAACTTTCTAAAAAACCAGAGATGCCTGTCAAAGGAAGGGATTGACTTATGACAAAAGGGGCAACCTGGTCTTCTCAGTGTTTGAGCAGAGGCTGGGTGGCTTCCTGTCAGAGATATCACAGAAGAGATTCCTGTAATTAGAGGACTACTCAACAGAATGGACTTAAAGTAAGCATCTTTGTTTCCTTTCCTTCTTACTGGCCCAGTATCGATGCAGGTTAGAGAATACAGTTATGAAGATTAAGGGATGCATTAACTTTAAAACTGCCAGTGGGATGTTATCTTCTTTTCCACTTACTCCGCCTAGGACAAGAAACAGGGTTCACATCTCTCCCTGAGGCAAGGCTACACAAGGCTTAGTGTTTATTGTTCTTTTCCTATCCAAGGCTTGCCAGGGAAAACTCAGATCTGCAGCAATTTAAAAAGAATGACTCTGACATTATCTGACCTTTAGGCATACCAATAGTTATTTCGAATAAGCTGAAGGGCGTCTGACAAGATTTTTCCTCTGAAAGCCCCATAAAAAACAAATAAAAACCCCAGGCTCTGTATAAAATGTACAATTTGGTGGCAATGGATTATGGGAAGAATTAAGGGTAAGAAAAAAGCAATGTTATCAACAGGTGTGGCAGCAGTTTTGTTTTAAAACTACCTGCCAGGGACATGAAATGATTTATGTGTGTGATATTGTGGCTGTTTTTAAATGCCATGTCTGAACTGGTTATTAAGAAAATTTTAGCATGAAAGGAGAGACCAAGGCTGAGTCCTGTCAGTCAGGGGAGCCCATATAAGCTTGGGTTCAAGGTGGCATCTCAGGTATATGTATACATCTTGTTTCAAAGGGCATGCTGCATTGTATTTATCTTCTCTCTTCCTATTGACTACTCAGATCTAGAGAACAGGCCTCTCCTTTACCCGTTCCACCCCTCTTCTCTCTATTTCAACAGAGCCACTGCTTATACATCTGTACAGTATCTTGGACAACACAGAGAGAAAGGATTCTTGGGGTCTCAGCAGTTTGGAAGCATAATAGAACACTGGGCATGAAGTCGGGAAGTCAAAGTCACATAATTTCTTTTTGCCTCAGTTTCCTCAACTGTAAAATGGGGATACCACTTCCCAGGGTTGTTTTAGGGATGAAATGAAATATTTGTAAAGTGTCTGGAACACAGTAGGTACTATATGAATATTAGTTATTACTATTGTTAATTATGATGGTCATATTTCTTTGAACACGGATACATTTATTTTGCTTGAAATAAAAGTTAGATGAAGAGACTTAGAAAGTTATCGAGTTATATTTTGATGTATAGCAACATCAATAAGGAAAAAAAAATATCTGGGTGATAACAGCAGAAGGAATCACAATAGACCCTGGCTTGCCGTCTTTACAAAAGATGTGTGTATACTGGTAAGGAGTGCTACTGGAGGTAGAGGTTCAAAGAGAAGAAAGGTATGTGGGTGTGCTGTTAGGGAGAGAAAGGAAAAAGGTAATGACTGTGTGGGCATTTAATCTACTCTATATAAAATATGCCATTAGAGAAACAATTTCAAATACTTCCCTTTTCAAGCCAAGGCTAGAGGGAGCATTGTTTTATGTAATGCACTAAAAAGAAGAAAGGAAAAATAGAGATTCTGAAAATTACAGCAGCAGAAGTAATGTTTGCTATTACCAGGAAGCCACACCAAATTAACATCTTTCTATGTGTCATCCACATCAAGGGGATGTTCTTAACACTTTTCCAAGAGTAACTTTTCCAACTCCTAACTCCATTTAAATCTTGTGCTGTTGAGTGCTTCTAAACTGAAATGTTTCTCCTGTACTTTTAGACTTTATGGTATGAAATCTCTTGTTGGTGCTTTTGTTGATTCCTCTTCCTATCCTGCAAAAGAAAGATCCTAATGTTCAGTAACACAGTCAGAAAGTGGAAGAGGCACTGAGACATTAATTACCTAGGTAGAAGGTAAGGTTAGCCCTTATCAACCACTAATCAACCAGCATTTATTAAATGTCTTCTAGATTCTAAGCATTGTGTGAGGTGTCTTGAATATGAAGTCAAAAATGAAATAGTCCTCTCTCACAAAGAGCTTATGTTATATAAGAAGAGAATGATATATAAATAAAATTATATTTTGAATAAATGTGTTGAATAAATCAATAGTGATTTAGGGAAGAAGACAAATAGTACAAAATGGGAAGGGAAGGGAATGAGGAAAAAAATAGAAGACTGTGCTTTAGCTGAGATTGTGTAAGGTGGAGGTAAGGAAAAGACACAGAGAGAAGAGACAATGTCTTGTGTGAATAATATTATGACTATTTTGACTAGACTAGAAAGAGATTAAAGAGTATTGAAGTGGAAAAGGCAGATTGGAAGACATATTGTGAAGGGTTTTAATAAACCAAACTGAGGTGTTTATATTTTATCCTGGAGAAAATAGGTATAAAATAGGAGTTTACTGAGTTGGTCAATGACAAGGTCACATCTGCAATTAAAGTCATTAAATATTTTTGGCGACTTTGGGGAAAATGCACTGGGGCAGAAAGAAGCTTGAGTCGGAGATATTAATTAGGAGTCTGTTGCAATAATTGAGGTGAAAGGCAATAAGGGCCTGAACTAAGGTGATGGTTATATGAATATGGAGAAAGATGTGAGAGACACTGTAGAGATAAAAATTACAAGATTTGAAACTGATTAAGTCAATGATGTAAGAAAGTGAGGAGTGGGATTATGAAACTATGGGTGATGTTGGTGATGTTCTCTATGGCATTTGGGGAAGCTTGGATGAAGTTTGGGGTTTTAGGGAAAGATACTGAGTTTGGTTTTAGACATGTTGAGATCGAGATGCTTCTGAGTCATTCAGTGTGAAATATCCAATAGGCGGTTGATGAAGCAAAATCAAATCTCAAGGGAGAAATTGGGTCTGGATATATAGATCTGTGAATAATCTATATAGGAATGATAAATTTGTGGTATCTGATAAATTCACCAAATGATAGTAGAGAAAAAAATAAGAGAATTAGGGCCTACAACAGAGCTGTGGGGAACTATAGCTGGGAGCATGATATGGATTATGAACCAGGAAGGAAAACAGAGAAGGGTAGTCAGAAAGGTAGAATGAGAACCAAGACAGATTGTTGTGAAAAGCATGAAAACCCAAGGAAAAGTAGCAAGAAGGTGACAGTGGTCCATAGTTTCATCAAGGAGGCCCAAAAGAATGAGGACTAAGAAAAGACCATCAAATTTGCCAATTAAGAGATAATTGATAATTTGGGAAAAGTATGGGTGATGTCTTTTGATTCTTGTGTGAATTTGATTAAAATGAGGCAGAGTTGCACAAAGTTGTTGGCCTCTCTGTCTCCTCCAGAGTCATCACAGTCCAATGGCAGGACATAGTGAAGATGACTGGTGATGGCTCAAGATGAAGTGGATGACCTCGTCACCTTCAATGTCTAAGGAAGTTCTAAGCACTCCACAGCACCTGCTTCAGCTGCCATCATGGCCGTTGAAACAAATCGTTCTCATCTGCCCATTCCGCCAGGGGAAGTCTTCACATACTTGGGGTAGTCATCCCCCTAACTCGCCAATGGGTTACCCTCTTGGTTACTCTCAACCTGGTTTAGCCCATCTGCCAAAACAGTTTGCTGAGGTGTGGCTGCTGCACATGTACAGTTTCTTGGAGCCACAGGTGAGAGTTAGGTGGAACAGTGAACAGAAAAGGTGGAAAAGCATCCCTGAAAAGGGTTTGGCAGCCATCACACCAGAGGTACTAGTCTTCCCTGAACATGGTAGTTTCAGCTGAATGATGAGGTTGGAAACTAACTTGCAAAAGGTTGAAATGTGAGCAACAGGAAAGAAGAGACAAAATGATTAAATTTTTTCAAGGAAATTTAACCGAATAAAGGAAAAGCCATATTACCTCAAACCACTTCTCTTTATGTTTAGACATTCCATGCAAATACACAAAACACAATATCATAAACCATGACTCCTGTGATAATCCCCACAGAAGCAGACTCCCAGGAGAACAGATATTTTACTTGTACTTCTGACTTGTGCTGTCTATGCAACTCACAAGTCTTTATTTTCTGGCAAGCTAGGGCATGGCTTAAGCTTTCTTAATTCTTTCATGTCCTTTTAGCCAAATTCAGTGGATAGTCTTAATGTTGACCATCCCAAGGTTATAAGGTCACATGATAAAGGAGAAAGACAGATAATAATAGAGATGAAAACAGAGAGAGGCAAAAAGAAATATTTGTGTGAGAAAATAGAGGGAAAAAGACCAAATTGGACTTTTACCTGAAATGCAAGATAAAGAGTCTTGTCTAAATGATGATCGGTAAGAAAATATCATGCAATTCTGAGTTTGGCAATAGTTTTCTTGCCCAGGGCACTGAGAGTTTAGGTGACTTGCCAAGGGATATTCAGCCACTGTCTATCAACTCTGAGAGGTGAACCCAGGCCTCCCTGACTCCGAGGCCTGCCCTGTATCCAATAATCCAAGTTGGGTCTCAGTAGTGACTCTCTTTAAAATAAAATTGATAAATCAGAAATCCTGTTGTTACTCTGTTGTTGCCGTCCTTGACAGTCTCATTTATTCATTCCTCTTCCATTTTTTTTGTTCGGAGTTTTCAAAAAGCAAATAATTTCTTTAGTCCTGGTTGTCTTTCTAAAAATGTTTAAAACTCCTGTTTATTATTGAATGTCTATCATTTATGGTTAAGCTCATATTTTCAGCATAGGTCATTTTCAGTTTCGTCCTGAGCTCCATTGCTCTTTGAAGCTCATCATTCCATTCCTTCCTATGTTTTATGGTGGGTACAGAATAGTCTTGTATTATTTAAATTTCCTTTCCTTTGTATGGAAGGTCATTCTCCTTATAACTTGAAAAACTTCTTGTTTCTGGATTGAGTTATAAAAACTAATCATTATTTGTCTTGGAGTTTATAGTCTTGTGTTTGGGTTTGTTTTGTTTTGCTTTGCTTTCTGGAAGTAATCTATTAAAGTCTTTCAATTGGTATTTCATTTTTTGTGTTCAGAAGCTCTAGGTAGTTCTTTTCCATTATTTCCTTAATTATGGTGTTAAGGTTTTTTTTTTTTTTTTATCCTGTCATTCTGGAATATCTATAGTACTTACGTTGTCTCTGTGTATCCTGTCTTTGGGATCAGAATATTTTGTTTGCGTTATGAACACATTTTCTTTTGATGTTATTTTTTGCTTCTCTTCTAAATTTCTCTTTACTTCTGTATTCTTGCATTCCCTTTTCATTCTTTCAGTTGTTTCTTTGGTGAGACTTGACATTGAAGATTCTAGTTTTTCTATTCTACCCATTATTTTTGCTGTGCAGGCCATAAATCCTGCTCTCATAATTCTCTCTTCCTTTTGAACCACTTGGAAAGAGCATGTTGTAGTTCCATCTTCTTTTCACATCCCACAGGGTCTTATTAAATCTCACCATTTTCTTTTGTTTTGCAATATTCATTCATATATGCCTAAACTTGTTTACTTGATCTGAAGGCCTTATTCTCTCCTGCTGTTGATGTTTTCACTGTTGATTTTCCTGTTTATTTTCAAGGTCTTTGAGGTTTTTTTTCCCTAAAATCTTTAGTAATCCCCCTCCAATTTTCCCCTGTTGGTCACTTTCTGACTCTGCCCCTCTGATAATTGTTTTCTTGGGGCTTGGATCTCAAAGCAATTCAGCTTTCTCCCAATTCATGAGTTCAGGTCTCTGCCCCAAATGACTTTTGGGTGGATGGAATAGGACCCACCTGAATGTTGAGGTCTTTCAAGCTTAGTGGAGTGCTACACTCATTTCCCTCCCCCACCTTTGACAATCCCTCTTCCTTCCCAACTCAAACCCCTCCCCCCTCCACCTAGAGCATCCTATTCTAGTGTCTTGTCTAGCTCCCTCTGTTCCTTAGTTCTTTGGTGCAGCACTGGAAGTTCAGTGCTTTACAATATCAATGCTATGGAGTTATCTGCCTCTACCATGGCTTCATGTAACAGGCTGAGCAGATTTCTACAGCCTAGATCCAGGAAGGAAAGAGGAAGGGGAGACTAGGGTATAGCATTGGGTTTTGCTGTGAGCACATGTGCATCAGGTAATGTAGCTTCACTGCCAGTAGCATTGTGTGGGGGGAATGGGTGCTGAGTGAGCTCAGTGTAGCTATCATTCCATGGTGTTTTTATTTTACTTTATTTTTTTTCATTCCCAGTGTCTTAAATCATGAAATTTAAAGCTCAAGTTCCTTTATCTTTGGTACATAATTTCTCTTTTGGAGAGGTTTGAGAGCTTGCAGAGACTGGAGAAAATATCTGATCTTCCATCTTATCTAATACATGACACAGAAACCTTTATCCTCTTATTTTGCATCAGATATTAGAGTAGTTTGGAACCCAGACATTTGAGCATCTGGAATCTTAGTGATGGAAGCATCTAAGGCTTCCACCTTAGTCTTATTTCTCATATTTATCCAGAAGAGGATCCTGTGAACTTCAAAGGACCAGAGAATTTGTCCTAGCAGCATCCTTGGAGACAGCACAGTCTGGGAACATGATTGAATTGGGAGCCGAGGATAGACTGGATATAATGAAGAAAGGTAGATTGAAGGCTTTATAAGGATTCTCACAGAAAAAACTAAACCTCACCAATTCCAGGAGCAGTGAGTTCCCTTCCCCCTTCCTTTAGTATATGTATTCTAAGCTTGAGCCCACTTTTCTCTGGACTCTATATGTACTTGTGGAGAAGACCTCTCCAGACTTTTTTGGATGGAGGGAGTATTTTATACCACAACTGTTTTTAC
Source organism: Trichosurus vulpecula (assembly GCF_011100635.1). Taxonomy (NCBI): domain Eukaryota; kingdom Metazoa; phylum Chordata; class Mammalia; order Diprotodontia; family Phalangeridae; genus Trichosurus; species Trichosurus vulpecula. The sequence goes on from NC_050574.1 coordinate 437,863,428, forward strand.
TAAATCACATTAGTAGATGCCTATTTCTAAGAGTCAATTAAATCTGATTCACTAAACAATATCAATGAAAATCATCAGGAAGCACACTTATAGGGGCTCATAACCTATATGGCATTAGAAGAACACTTCCTCAACCTCCCAGCATTGTCCCTAGAGCCCTGACAAGAGAAGTGACAACTGTTCTCCGGGGACCTAGCATGCCAGTTCAAGTAGGGGTGGGATGAAGTGGGTGGCACATATGATACATATGTAATTTAAGCCAAACACCAGATTGTAAGGATGGAAATAGTTCTTTATCAAAAGAAAATAAAAACACTAAAAAGCTAAATGTAATATAAGGAAGTCTCCTTTTGAGCAGAAGGAATTACATGATTGGTTTGGCATTTCCAGAAGAGATAAGATATTCAGATTTGGACTGTGTTTACTTTTACATTCTTCTGGTGTCTCAGAGGGTAGGGATTAGGACATGAATCTGACACAATCCTACAAAATACAACAGAGAAATCAGAGAAAGGTAGGAAAGATGTCATTTTCTTGCTGATGAAAGAGAAGGCAACCTTTCTTCTGACCATGCCAGGACGTGAAATGCCTGCCTTAGAAGAATCCTTGTGAGAAATGGAGGAGGATACAACTACCTGGGAAGGTTTAGGATGAAAAGAAAAGATTTGGGGTGAGTTGTAATGCTTAACTTAAGCTGTTTTAGAAATAGCTAAAATGAAGTGAGTGAATACACTGTATATCTTAGGAATTCTATCTGCTTTCATACATTCCTCTTTTATTGTGAAAACTGGTGATTCCATTATTCCAACTGATAGTTGTGTCCTAGATGTTTTACAAAGAATAACATGTTAGTAATTTGGAAACTGGTGGTTGAATGCCTTGCCAGAGGTGCTAAAAACTTGTGTCCTAGATTTACAGAGACAGTTCCAATTTCAAAAGCAAGTATCATTTTAATGAGATTTTGTAAAGGGATACATTTACTAAATCATCTGTCATGACTTTTGATTTTGAAAATATGGGAGATAATAAGCAGGAAAGTGTCATCCTGAACTCAAGGAAATCTCACTTGCCTCTCAAAGTGTTGAGTAAAGATTTTATTATGACCCCTAGGGGTACAATACCTAAATTGCAGAATCAGGTTTTAAAGGGAAAAATGACTAATTTAAAGGGACCATGACTAATGAGGAAATATGTTTAATATGATTGTACCTGCATAGCCTATATCAGATTGTATGCCATCTTTGGGAAGGGAGAGAAGTGGGGAGGGAGGAGGAAAATTTAGAACTCAAAATCTTAAAAATGTGAATGTTAAAAACTAAAAATAAATAAATAGATAATTTTTAAAAGAACATTGATTTCCCTGTTTCTGGAAAGATAAATGATCATTGAGGCAAGTTGAGCAATCATTAGCTCCTCTGCTTTGGCCAGAGAAAGAGCTCCAGCAGATATTCTAATAATTGAAGTCCCCCATCACTACCATTTTGTTCCTCTGTGACAGACTTGTAATTTGTTTCCCACACTCTAATCTCTTTCGTCTCTTTGTCCAGGTGGCCTGTGGCAATGCTTCAATGGAAATATTGCTTCTGTTTCTACATCCACTAATTTTCAAGCAAATGTTCTCTAGTATGATTCTCTCCCCACCCACCTTCATCTCTGCTTCCTAGATTTCCTCATATAAGCATATTTTCTTAATACAGGATGTCTCAAAAGTCTTATTGCAGTTTTAACTTATAATACTTTGCCTTAAGCGATAAGATTTTTGTCACCTATGTTTTTAAAATAAGCTATATTATTGCAGAGCCATATTCCAGGCACATATTTAATTTCACTAAATCATATATATATATATATATATATATATGTATATATACACACACACACACACACACACACACACACATATATGTATGTATATATACATATACACATATACATATATATGATATAGAGTAGAGAAGGAGGGTCATTCCAGTCCACTCTCCTTTTACAATTAAGGAAATAGAGACCCAGAGAGTTTTGTTAAATGACTTGCCCAACGTCACTCAGGATATGTCAGGATTTAAAGTCAGATTCTCTGACTACTAAAACAGCATTCTATCTACTTGTATCTATTTTATTTAATTTTTCTCCATCCATATACATATATATGTATTTATACACATAAACATTTATATACATATATGTTTAAATTTATATACATATATATGTATTTATACACACAAACATTTATATACATATATGTTTAAATTTATATACATATATATGTATTTATACACACAAACATTTATATACATATATGTTTAAATTTATATACATATATATGTATTTATACACACAAACATTTATATACATATATGTTTAAATTTATATACATATATATGTATTTATACACACAAACATTTATATACATATATGTTTATATTTATATACATATATATGTATTTATACACACAAACATTTATATACATATATGTTTATATTTATATACATATATATATTTATACACACAAACATTTATATACATATATGTTTATATTTATATACATATATTTATATACATATATGTATATGTATTTATACACGTAAACATTCATGTACATTGTTGTTCGGGCATTTTTCAATTGTTTCCCAACTCTTTTGTGACCCCATCTGGGGTTTTCTTGGAAGCGATAGTGGAGTGTCTTGCCATTTCCTTCTCCAGCTTATTTTACAGTTGAGGAAACTGAGGCAAACTGGATTAAGTTGCTTGCCCAGGGTCACACAGCTAGTAAGTATCTAAGGATGCATTTGAACTCAGAAAGATGAGTCTTCCTGACTTCAGGCCCATCGCTCTATCCACTGTGCCACTTAGCTGCCACCTATATGTACATACATACGTACAGATAGGTGTAGGTACACACATATACATATACACATCTATATTGTCTCCCTGATAGAATACACATTCCTTTTGAACACGGATTGTTTTATTTTCGCTTTTGTATATCTTACACTTAGCACGGTGTCTGGCACTTAGCTCTTAATAGGCTCTTAATAAACATTTGTTAAGTACTTGCTTTCTTGATTGACTGACCAATTGCCTCCTCAAATTTCTATTTAGAATCTCTAGTTCACCATGCTTGTTACCCATGTTAGGACATTTGTGTACAGAAATTTGAGCACGTGGACTTTGGTGCTTGTTCCTTTCTTTTATTTTGTTTCCCTTTAATTTTTGAATGTCTCTATTGTCAATTTTGCTTCCTAAATCTTGGCTACTCTGTAGTGTCTACTGTGATGTAGATACACAGGCAGTTTTCTTGCCTTCGCCCTCCCTTTTCACTTTAATATCATTTTGATTAGATTTTCAAAAAGACATAGGCAATTATACTTTATCAGTCTTTGTTAAATGCACTCTATTCAAACAATCAATGATTGTTCATTATGCTTATTATGCGCCAGGCACTATGCTAACCACCGAGGATACAAAAAAAGAGACAAAAGAAAAAACCAGCCCCTGCCCTCAAGGAGCTTACAGCATAATAGGGGAGACAACATTCAAACATATACATATACATATATATATATATATATATATGTATGTATGTATATGTATGTATGTATATGTATATATATGTATGTATGTATATATGTATATATATATATGAATATATATGTTGAAAGAAAACTATATATAGGAAACGTGTGAAATAATTAACAGAGGGAAGGGGTTGGGAAAAGAAGCCCACTATTCCTGTATTTTAAATTATGATCCAGAAATCCAAATCTTTGAGCCTCAATTGCTTTGTCTCTAAAGAGGGAATAATACTTACACTCTCTACTTCACAAGATTATTTGGAGGACAACTGAAACCTTGGTAACATGTAAAACTATATAAACATGAGTAATTTTGAGGATGAGAGACAGTATGGAATAGTGTCTAGAAGTCTGGCCTAGAAAGCAGAGAGACTTGCATTCAAGTCCTGCCTCAGTAATATACTTGTCTTTTGATCCTGGACGAGTGACTTAACCTCTTTATGTTCTATGACCTGGGCCACCCTCTAAGAGCTTAAGGTGCAGAGAAGGTGTAAATCTGGATTGGTGGAGGAAGTTTCCTCACCTGAAAATTGCCTATAATAGTCTCTATCCCTAACTCTGTGCCTAATAATGCTGCTGTTGCTGCCTCATTTATTATATAATCAGATCATTGAAAACTGTTGTAAAGTCAAAGCTTTGACATTGCCTCAGTAGATGACTGCAGCAAGTTCATTTCATCTCTCTATGTCTTGGTTTTCCCAACTATCGAATGCTAACCTCTCTGACTAGCATGCTTTGAGGACAAATACGGTAACAGGTGTGAGTGTTCTTTGGAAAGAAAAGTGCCATTTAAATGCAAGGTATTATATCTATCTCTTGGGAAAAGGGTTCATAATGATACAAAATCAAATTTAATATTCTTAAAGTACTCTTTGTACAGAACTAACATCTGACATTTGTTCCCATCATATACAAAGCATCTTTACACTTTTGTTTACAGCACTGAAAACTATAGTCCCTTAGAGCACGAGAGCAATTTTACATTAAAGCTGTTGATCTCAATGTATGATTGTGCCTTCTGATCATTTTCCAAATTCATGCTAAGTGTTAACTTGGAAGGAGCAGATATTTCAAGACAACAGTCAAATGCAAATGGAGTGTATGTTCTATATGCATTTCCTTCAGATAGAAATGAATACTTTGCTCAACTGTCCACTGCATGCTTTTTCTTGTTTTAACACCTATTATTGAAAGAAATTAAAAATGTAAAAATAAGCAAACAGGAGGCCAAACTGGCTTGATTTGCTGATTACCTGATGGATCATTTAGAAAATCTTAAGGAATCATCAAAACTACCTGAGACAAGTAATAGCTTCAATAAAGTTGCAAGATGCAAAATAAACCCATACAAACAGACAACTCTTAGCTCCAATGCTCAGCTAGGAAGCTACTATTAATCTTTGAATATCCATCAACAACTTTGTGGACGGCCTGCTGTAGGCCATGTAGAATATCCTAAGATGCTAAGGGGTCGAAATGAAGGAGTTCTGACCACTTGGAAAAGAATTCTTGTTTGCATTCTGTCATTTAGGGATACTTACAAAGCCAAATAAGTGTTTGTAAGTTTATTTGGGGTATTTATAGAATGCCAGTATCATAGAATTTAAGTGTCAGGTGTAATCTCAGGTGGGAAGGTAGGTGGTGCAGTGAATAGAGTACCAGGCCTGGAATCAGGAAGACTCATCTCTCTGAGTTCAAATCTGGCCTCAGACATTTACTAACTGTGGGACCCTGGGCAAGTCACTTAACCCTGTTTGCCTCAGTTTCCTCATCTGTAAAATGGGCTGGAGAAGGAAATGGCAAACCAATCCAGTATCTTACCAAGAAAACCTGAAATGGGTCACTGAGAGTTGGACACAACTGAAAGACAACTAAACAACAACGAAACCTCAGATTAGTATCTAGTCCAATCTGTACCTCATTAAGAATCCACTCCAGAGGAAGGAATTTGCTGGCTTTTGAGAGTCAATTTTTTTGATGATATAGATTTTTTTAAATGATAAAGAAAATGTTATAAGGCAGATTAAACTTAAGTATATTGTGCATACATTTGATTCAAGAAAACTGGTTGTTAAATAAACATTCACCAGCACACATCTGCTTACAATGGATCTGCCAGGCTCATCTTGAAGTACTCCAGATGCTTTGGCACAAGACATTCCACTTTGGGATAGCTATGGATGTTAGGAAATATTTTCATTACAATATTCCTAGATCCACCTGCCTGCCACCTTCCACCCATGGTTCTTAGTTCTACACTCTGAGCTCAAGCAGAACCAATCAAGCATCTCTGGATAACCTGACAGCTCTTTAGATAATTAAAGTCTATTAAACAATGGTATATCTTACTCTCTATCTGCATCATCCCAGCGCTTTCCCTACTCCAGTTTAGATTCCTAGTTCTTTCATATTGTATGTTCTTCCATCCCCTCACCTTGCTGTCAATATTCTTCCTAAAATATTGAGCTTAAAGTCCAGGATAGGAAGCATCCAAGCAAGCCCCACCTCAGCAAACCAGCAGGAGATCCTGAAACCCAGTGGGGTAGAGCAGCTACATGCCAACACCAGGACCCTCCATGTGCCTCAGCTTTGCCATGGCAGACTCCAGCTTTGAGAACTACCATGTACTTCAGCAAACAGGTAGATGCCAACCCTAAGGGTGCCTAAGCAAACAGACAGCCACAAGTGCTGGGCTGCTGCCATGTTCTCTAGTGTAGCCCCCAGAAAATAGGCAGCCACCAATGGCCAGACTGCCACATGCTTCAATGTATCCCAGAGAATACAGAAACACCCTACTAGCCTCAGTGTATGCCAGATACTAGCACTAAGACCCCAGATAAGCACCAGCTAAGCTGCCACACACCCTACAGCTTCCAGCAGTGCCAGCCACTCCCCACCTCATGCCCTCAGGACAGCACCAGACATGAGCCCCCCTTCCCCAAGGGCCTCAGAGAAACATCAATTCAGCACCAGGTAAACCAACCAAAGCCCAAAGCTTCTGGCATAAGAAGCCTGAGACAACGCCCCTTCCAATCGGGAGCAGAAATCAAATTTAAAAGAAAGGAAAAGGCCAAAATGATGAGCAAAAAGCAACAGGAAAAGAATCTGACCATAGAAAGTTATTATAGTGAAAGGGAAGATCAAGACACAAACTCAGAAGACACAACAGTGTCAAAACATTATTGGCAAAGCCCCAAATAAAAATGGGAAGCAGTCTCAAGGTCAGAAACAACTTATGGAAGAGCTCAAAAAGGAGCTTAAAAATCATGTAAGAAAGGTCAAAGAAAAATTGGGAAAAGAAATGAGAGTGATGCAAGAGAATTATGGAAAAAAGTCAACAGCTTAAAGGAAAACAAAAACTGTTTAAAAAGTAGAATTGGCCAAATGAGGCAAGTGGAAGCTAATGACTCTATGAGATATCAAAATTAATCAAATAAATTCAAAGAATGAAAAAAATAGAAGAAAGTGTGAAATGCCTCATTGGAAAAAATGATCTAGAAAACAGATCCAGGAGATACAGTATTAAAATCATTGGACTACCTGAAAGTCATAATCAAAAGGAGGACCTGGATGGAACTTTAAAGAAATTATCAATGAAAATTGCCTTCACATTGTGGAACCAGAGGGCAAAATATGCATTGAAAGAATCCACCATTGACTTTAGGAAAGAGATTCCAAAATAAAAATTCCAAGGAACATTATAGCCAAATTTCAGAATTATCAGGTCAAAGAAAAAAATACTGCAAGTGTATGGAAAGAAACAATTCAGGTATTAGGGAGCCACAATCAACATTACACAGTATAGTACTAGAAATGTTAGCTATAGCAAAAAGAGAAGAAAAAATCAAAGGAATTAGAATAGATAATAAGGAAACAAAATTATCACTCTTTGTAGATGATATGATTGTATACCTAGAGAACCCTAGAGAATCAACTAAAAGAATTAAAAATAACCACTTTAGCAAAGTTGCAGGATATATCATAAACCCACATAAATCATCAGCATTAATTTATATAACCAACAAAGTCTAGCAGCAAAAGATAGGAAAAGAAATTCTATTTAAAATAACTCTAAACAATATAAAATACCTGGGAGTCTACCTGCCAGGACAAACCCAGGAACCATATGAACACAAATACAAAATATTTTTCACACAAATAAAGTCAGGTATAAACAACTGAAAAAAATATCAATTGCTCATGGGTAGGTCAAGCAAATATTATAATAATAATTGCAATTACAATTCTACCCAATAATTTACTTATTCAATGCCATGCTAATCAAACTACCAAAATTATTTTATAGAGCTAGAAAAAAATAACCAAAATCATCTGGAAGAACAAAAGGTCAAGAATATCAAAGGAATTAATGAAAAAAAATACAAAGAAAGGTGGCCTAGCAATACCAAATCTCAAATTATATTATAAAACTATCTGGTACTGGTTAAGAAATAGAGTGGTGAATTAGGTTCATAAGACACAGTAGTAAATGACCATAGTAACCAAGTGTTTGCCAGCCTTTGGGATGAGAACTCACTATTGGACAAAAACTGCTGGGAAAACAATAAGGCACAAACAAGGTAAAGAGCAACATCTCACACTGTATACTAAGATAAGGTCAAAATGGGTACATGAGTTAGACATAAAGGAGGGCACCATAAGCAAATTACAATAGCAAGTAATAGTCTACTTGTCAGATCTATGGAGAAGGTAAGAATTCATGACCACACAAGAGACAGAGAACATTAAAAAACACAAAATACATCATTTTGATTATATTAAATTAAAAAGCTTTTGAACAAACAAAATCAATGCAGCCAACATTAGAAGGAAAGCAGAAAGCTGGGAAACAATCTTTACAATATCTGTCTCTGATAAAGGCTTCATTTATCAAATATATAGAGAACTGAGTCAAATTCATAGGAATACAAGCCATTTCCCAATTGATAAATGGTCAAAGGATATGATCAGGAAGTTTTCAGATGAAGAAATTAAAGCTGTCTATAGGCATGTGAAGAAATTCTGTAAATCACTTTTATTAGAGAAATGCAAATTAAAACTGAAAGATACCATTTCATGCTATCAGATTGGCTAATATGACAAAAAAGGAAAATGATAAATGTTGGGGAGGATATGGGAAAATTAGGGCACTATTGCATTGTTGGTGGAGTTGTGAATTGATCCAACCATTCTGGAGAATAATTTGGAACTGTGCCCAAAGGGAAACCAAACTACTCATGCCCTTTGATCTAGTAATTCCACTACTAGGTCTGTATTCCAAAGAGATCATGAAAAAGAGATCATGTACAAAAATATTTATACCATCCTTTTTCATGGTGGCAAAATATTGGAAATCGAGGAATGTGAATGTCCATCAATTGGGGAATGGCTGAAAAAAGCTGTGGCATATGAATGTAATGGAATACTGTTGTGTAGTAAGAAATGATGACAAGGTAGATTTCAGAAAAGCCAGGAAAGACTTGTATGAACTGATGCAAAGTGAGCAGAACCAGGAAAACATTGTAAATAGTAACAGCAACATTGTATGATGATTAACTATGAATGACTCAGCTCTTATCAGCAACACAATGATCCAAGACAAGTACATAGGACTCATGAAGGAAAATGCCATCTACATCCAGATAAAGAACTGATGGACTCTGAACACAGATTGAAGGATATTTTTTCACTTCCTTTACTCTTTTTCATTTTCTTTCTTTTGATCTGTTTCTTCTTTCATAGCTGTGACTAATATGGAAATAACTTTTACATGATAGCACATGTATAACCTATATCAAATTCCCTACTGTTTTAAGAAGAGGGAAGGGGGGAGAGGGAAGAATAAAATTTTGGAACTCAAAATCTCGTAAACGTGAATACTAAAAATCTTCATGATGTGTAATTGGGAAACAATACTTATTTTTAAAAATGTTGGGCTTATTGACATTGTCCTAGAAATGCTAGCCCTAGCCATAAGACAAGAGAAAGAAGCTATAAATGTGAAAATGTGGTGAAACTATCTTTTGCTGATGACATGTGGATTACTTAGAATATCTTAGGGAATCAGTAAAGAAATTCCTGAGACAATTGATAGCTTCAGTAAACTTACAAGATGCAAAATAAACCTATATAAATCAAGAGCATTTTAATATGGTAGGAACAAAATCCAAGAGGAAATAACTGAAAGCGAAGTCTTGTTCAAAATAATTACAAAATTAATACAATACCTAGAAGTCAATCTACAAAAGCATAGCCAGATACCCAGTTAATAGAGACTATTCTTCCTCTCCTTCCCTCCCCATCCCATCCCACCATACTCAAAGTCACTCTTCCTGTTTTCAGGTGACCAAGTGGAAGTTTCAGCTGTCTGGTTCTAAGCCCCATGTGGCTTATCACTGAGGTGCTTGCACTGTGAGATGACAAAGAGTCCTCTCACTGACTGAAGAGCTTCAGTTGCTGATGACTCAGTGGAAGTACAAAGTGGCTTTCCCCCTCCCCTTCTCTTCCTTCTAGTTGGGAATTTGGCAGCATTATTTTCAGTCTGTATCCTGTGACTTATGTCTGAGAGGAGTTAGCTGGCCCCGTCCCCTCCACCAGTCTCTGAGCAGCTTCAAGCACATGGTAACTAATTTGTATGTCATGCTGAGGCAAACCTGAGCTTCAGTTTGGGCTGATTCTTTTGTATTCTTTTCCTAATACCTCTCTGGCATGGCTTGGGTTGGCCCAAAGTCCCTAGGGATTTCTTCTTAGTCTGGAAAGAGAGGATGCTCTTGGGAGAGCAGTACTGGAGGTTGAGATTTTTCTCCACATAGCAAGAGTTTTTGAGGATCTCTCCAGAGGGAGAGGGAAGCTAGAATGGTGCAGTTGGATTGAGTGCAGGACCTGAAGTCAGGAAGACCTGAGTTCAAATCTGAACTCAGACACCTAGTAGCAATGCAATCCTAAGGAAGTCACTAAACTTTGTTTGCCTCAGTTTTCTCATCTGTAAAATGAACTAGAGTAAGAAATAGCAAACCACCCCAGTATCTTTGTCAAAACCCCCCTACCAAAAACCCAAATGTGGTCACAAAGAGTCAGACACAACTAAAAGACTAAAGAACAACATCAAGAAAGAGAGGAGAAAAAAACAACAAAAGGAGGACTCCAACACATGGAGAAGAGGCCAGCGGCTGTGGCATATCCAATTCCCTTCTTCAAACCGAAGTGGAGAGATAAACACCTGGTTTTGTTTTTGTCTTTGTCTTTGTGTAGTGTTAATGTGATTAAAGATATTCCCGTTGTAGTAGCAATTAGATTTGAAGATCTTTCCCACCCATTAATAGGCCATGTGACCCGCTTACGTCACAGGAAGCCTAAGACATATGTGGTGGGAGGAGCTTACTGACAGGAAAAGGAAGTTATGTCACAGGAAATACTGAGAGGGAGAAAGATGTTATGACTACTAATGGCTGCTAATGGCAGCCCTTGTGATTGTTAAAACTGAACAGGCTGACTTAGCTGTACTGTGAGTTTGTTTTTGGAAGACCCCAGCAGAGGGGTCGGAGAGGTTTTGTGATGGTGAGTCTCCATGTTGTGATAATATGTATTAAATGTTTTGGGTTCCTTGCTGTCATGATGAAGTGGACTGACTGGCTGTGGGAGCTGAGCATTTGGTTATGGGATATGGTTCTCTGGTGTCTGAACAAATTGTTTATGTCTTCCCCCTTCTATGTGGAGAGTCTTGTATTCTTTGCAGTACAGAACTACATAGGCATATTCATGTTTATCATTGATGTTGTGTTTATTGCCTTACTGGTACACCTGCCCATTCAATAGGGCCTTTACTTACTAGGTATGAGGCCCCAGGCCCACACCCTTTTGCTTTTTAGGTCGCAAGAGGTGTGAAACCCTTGGGGCCCTAAGGAGAGGTGCTAAGACCAGAGCCAATTGAATATTCACTTAGTTCTAGCCTATCAGATGTGCATGAATTCAGCCAATCAGAGACCTGACTTCTAGCCAATCAGGTGCCGGCTAGGACTGTATATAAAGAGAGCTCAGAGTGTGAGAGTAGCACAACTGAGAGCAGCAGAAGTGAGAGCAGCAGAATTGAGAAGGAGAATTGAGAAGTGGATATCAAGAAGACATTGCGACAGCCAGTGTTGAGAGAGACTGCAGAGGAGTACAGAAAAGAGAGTTGCAGAGATCAAAGAGCTGAGAACATATAGCATTTAAATATTGGAGAACTGAGAATCCAGAGAATCCAGGAGACTGCAAGGACTCTGAGAACTGCAAGGGCTTTCAGAACTGCAGGAGAGGACACAGACAAGCAGACAGGATACATGAGTGATTGTTTATGGGAGGGCCCTGGTGGGGGGAGGTTATAGGATGACTTGGTTCCTTGCTGTAGTACTGTGTTATAATTTTTCTTGTTGCTACATTGAGGTGGGCTTACTGGTTTTAGAATATAATTACTGCTATGTTGAATTGAGGTTATTGGTCTTGGGATTGAATCCTCTGGAGTTGAAATTAATGTTATATTTCCTCTGCCTTCTACCTAGAGAGTATTTCCTACTTTGTGATTCTGAACCATACAGGCATGTTCATAGTCATCCTCGAAGTTATGAATCTTGCCTTACTGATACACTTTTTTAACTTACAGGGACTTGAACTAGTGCTTGGAGAGCTGATGAGGTCCTTACCCTCAATCCTGGCCTTACTTTTGATGGATGGAACTGACACATTTTTAACTATGTCATTCTGTTAATTAGGATACTTGATTTTTATTTTATTTTATTTCTCATAAACATCTGTGGTTGATCTTGTCCTTTCATTTCCTTGTGTCCCATTGCTTAAGGCATAAAGATGATGGGGCAATTCTGGGTTGGTGAGGCCACCTAAAATCTTCATCTTCAGAAACAAGCCTAAGATAGTAATCCTTAGGATCACAGTGAGTAGATGATAAAGCTGAAACGTCAAGATAGACTTGTCTGGGAAGTGACTTTGTGAGTTCCAGAAATCCCAAAATGGTCATGTATGACAGCAGTATCCACTGGAGCAGTTGGTGATGCAGAAGGAGGTGACTGTGAAAGTGGTCACAGGAGTAAATAAAGATTTTCCCCTTCTCCTCTCTCTACCTCTTCTCCCACAACCTGGTATTTTCCCAAAAATGTTACCTATAGAATTGAAAAAAAAATAAAATAAAAGACTTAAAAATATACAAAAAGGAGACAAAACTACAAAATAAACTCACAAAATTTTCAGTATTCTCTGTAACAGAAACAAAACCCAAGAGCAAGAAATCAAAAGTGAAGTGTCATTCAAAATAACTACAAAATATGTAAATGTTTGGGAATCAGTCTACCAAAGCACACACACTAAATACTTAAATAGAGTCAATTACAGAATGTTCCTGAATGAAATTAAAAACAAAACAAAACTTAAATAGCAGGAGAGATTTTCAGTGCTCGTGTCTAGGCTGTGCCAATGTCATTTTAAAAAATGACAATACCATTGGGGTTAATTTACAGATTCAAAGCTATACCAATCAAACTATTATAGGGATACTTCAGAGAGCTAGATAAGCTAACAAAAACATAAAAACAAAAGGAAAGAGGTAATAAGGAAAAAATATTTTGCAGAACAAAGGAGCTGGACTAACAAGACAAAGTGATAGGGACAAAAGAACAACAGTATTTTCAGGCCTCAAACCCTAAAATTGCAATGATAAAAAACACCTGGTACTGATTTTAAACAAAATAGAAAAGTAGACCTACAAACCAACCAACCAACCAATCAGCAAGTATTTATTAAACAAGTGTTATTTAAACATATAGAGTGTCCCAAAAGTTTTAGTGCAGTTAAGACTTCATTAAAACTTTTGAGACACCTTGTTTGCCAGGCTCTGGGCATACAAATAGATACAAAGAAACACTTACTACTCACAATGAGCTTGTAGTCTAACGGGAGAGAAAACAAGTACATATAAAATTATATGTATATGTGTGTGTGTGTGAATAAAAATTTGGGCAACTAAATGGAAGAGTGGATAGAGTGCAGGGCCTGGAGTCGGGAAAACTCATCTTCCTGAATTAAAATCTGATCTTGCTTACTAGCTGTGTGACCCTTAGCAAGTCAGTTTAACCGTATTTGCCTCAATTTTTCATCTGTACAGTGAGCTAGAGAAGGAAATGGCCAGCCAGTCCAGTATCTTTGTCAAGAAAACTCCAAATGGGGGTCACGAAGAGTTGGACATGACTGAAAATGACTGAACAACAATAAAAACATAAAAAGTTGAAAAATCCAAATATACACAAAGTAGTTTAATGAAAGGTAGCTTAGAAGAAAAGACATTAGCAGTCACTGGAGCAGACCAGACAAGAGAGAACCAAAAGTGCCAGAACGCAATAACCCAGTATTCAATAAAACTGGAAACATAAAATAACCAGGAAAGTGCTTCCCAGTGGATGCAAACTTTTGAGAAAACTGAGAAAGCATTCTGGCAGTATTGAGCTTAGGCCAACATTTTGCACCATATTCCTCAACAAATTCACCGTGAGACATGACATTGAGTATTAAAGATCATATTGTAAAAAAGCTGAAAGAGAAACAGAGCAAATACCTTTCATGGCCATTGGTAGGAGATGCCAATAGGCAGTTTTGATTATAAGAAATTTAAAAGCTTTCTCACAAACAATAGTTATAGATCTAATGTAAAACAGAAAATAGTCTACTGGAAAAAAACCAAATGTTTGTATCAAATATCTCTGATGAAGGTCTGCTATCCAAGATACATAGGAAACCAGTTGTTGTTGTTGTTCAGTTGTTCAGTCATGTCTGACTCTTTGTGACCACATGGCACCTAGGACAGGCTCTTGCATCCTCTAGTATCTCCTGAAGTCTCTCCACCATCATGTTCATTGTTTTTATGACACTGTCTATCCATCTCTCCCTCTGCTGTCTCCTTTTACTTTGGCCTTTAATCTTTCTCAACATCAGGGTCTTTAATAGAAACATAAAACCAAAAATCTGTTCACCAATGGATGAGTAATTGAAGGATGTGAACAAATATTACTAAAAAGGAAGAATAGCAAGATATCAACAACCATATTAAAAATACTCCATGAGAAGTCACAGGGAGAATTTCAAGTTACATTTTCAGGAAAGAGGAAAAAAGAGTAAGCATAGAAGTTACCTCTCCCTTTAAAGTCTACTGAGTAGGCTATACTTCCGGACTTAGTGGCCCATGCTCTTTGAAGCTGCTCCTTGCTCTTGCTGCTTAAAGATTTTTCAACCAGTTCCAGAGACCTTTACTTCTGAATATACATCCCCAGAAGTGACTGGGAATATCTTAGCTCAGTTCCATGTAGATTCCCTTGGATGTGATATCATTTTGTGATAGAGCAGTCAGTAGGCCTCATGTTTCTCGTAATTTCTATTTCATCAATTTCCCCTTGTAGGTAACAATCATATTTTGAACAATAATTCCCCTTAAAAAACAATGCACAGATTTCTCAGTTGCTCTGATTTAGTCAGAGAAAATTCCAGTAGATTACTGGATAGTTGAACTCATTACAAAATCATGTCAGATTTGTCATCTGTTTCTAGAACTCCTCACCTAATTCTGATTCTTTCCTTCTGGCACTAAAGTTTCTGTAATATATCTACTGGAATCATGGAAAAGAGAAACTCCATACTTAACTCAGTTCAAGGGAAGAATAGGCAGTGTGATGGAGAGGACCTGGTTTCAAACCTTGACTTTGATGGTCTTGTACAAATTATTTCACTAATGAGAGAAAATGATTATTAATAACCAGTGATTTGGGGAGATTCAGAGTTCCTTCTCATTTTTTTTCTAAAGTCCTGATTTGGTCTGTAGTATACAACCATAACAATATAATTTCTATTTCATCCTCCACTGATCTTCACCCAAATTCTCTCCCCCATGTTTCATCCCTTGAGTTTTTAGATTTCCTAATGAGTATTTTTTCTTAAATGCAGTATACTATTCTACTGTTTATTTAATTTATTCTATTACTTTTGAATTTTTTCCTCAACCATATTCCAATCATGTGTCCTATCCTATTATATCTCAATGATCACTAGAAAGTCAAATTTATTTCACTTCATTAAGATTTCTAATATTCTTCTATTTATTATCCGTGCACTGTGAATTTGTGTGTAGGCACATGAAAGTATGGATCTTATTATTGGCTCTTCTTCTGGATATTTCTTTCCATGAATTATATTTTAGTCATATTATTAGAATAATTAGAATTATTAGTCATCTGTTCTGCTGTTCTCCCTACTGTATGTGATACCCATTACTCTCAATGGTACCGGGTTTGGCAGATCTAGTTTTCTCCTTTTTCTTTTTTTTTAAACTTAAGCCTCTGTGTTTGATTTGTAAAACTCTAGGTAATCTCATTTCTGCTGTCCTTTTCTAAGACCATCAGTCGTATTTTAAACCATGATCTAGAAATCCATATCCATTCTTAGTTACATCAAAAAGTAGCCCAAGTGCTGATGACCAGTTGTTGATTTGTAGTTTGGGAAATTAGCCTAAGACCTTGAAATGTAGGAGCATGGCAGGAGGGCCAGGGAATGGACTGAGTTTGTTCAAATGAAGCTATTACTTAATTAGGCAATGAGTAGGACCAGCATTTGGACGGAGGGAAGTTGGTCCTAGTGATGAGTCTTTAGGATTAAAGAGCAGGTGAATGAATCCTCTTAGGGGGTACCCTGATACCTGAAAATATTAAAATGTATAAGTGAAGGCAAGTTTTCAGAGATCTCAGGGTTTCAAGGTTGGCTGAAGTTCCTTATTCCTTGCCAAATGCATCACAGTATGCACACAGGCTTAAGAGGTTCTGTCCTAGGTGCTGGTATCACCCTAGTTTGAGTGAGCCATGATAAAAGTTCTGTCTAGTACAGTATATATGAACTATGGGCACCTGAGCATCTCCCAACCTTCAGTTTCAGAAAAGAAATACCTAAGGGCATGGGCAACCTAGGGAACTGGATAATGAAATTCAAAGGAAAGAAAATAGAAAATACAGCCTGCACCCTCAGAGACTTTGCATTAGTTGAGGAGGGTACATGCTCACTTGAAACAACCAGAGGTCAACATAAGACAATAGATAATTAAATACCTAATTCTAATTATACCAAGAGAAATCCAATCAGGAAGAAAGAAGTCTTGGCTGGATCAGTTAGGGAAACCTTTGTTAAATAGGTAAGATAAAGCTGGTTTTGGAAAGTTGAGCAGAATTTAGATAGGAGTGGAGGGTGGGGGCATTCTGGGAAGAGAGGAGCTGGAGAGAACAGTGATCATAGGAAATCTCAGGATCCGGTGCTCCTAAGGGCATTGGCGATCATATTGTCCAAGGCTCTTATTTGATAGATCAGGAAATGGTGACTCTGGGAATGACAGGCTTGATGTTACACAGATATCAAGCATGAGGTCAGGGATTTGAAACAAAGTCTTCTGACTCTGAATCTAGTACTCTATTTATTCCACTACACTGCTATGATAACTCAACCTCAGCTTTGATATATTCCTTTTGATTACATTTCACAGTCTATTGAGTTTGATGGTGGAAGAGTTTCACAGTGTTCTCATTTTATGTTGTTGCTTAGTCATTTTTCAGTCTTGTCTAACTTCATGACCTCATTTGTGGTTTTGTTGGTAAGGATACTGGAGTCATTTGCCATTTCCTTCTCCAGCTCATCTTACAAATGAGGAGACTGAGGCCAACAGGGCTAAGTAACTTGCCCAGGGTCACACAGCTAGTAAGCGTCTAAGGCTAGATTTGAACTCATGAAGATGAGTCTTCCTGACTCCAGGCCCAGCACTCTATCCACTGTGCCATCTGTACCCAGGGCTTTTTACACCATATCTTGATATGAGCAAATGCATGATCCTGGTGGTGGGGGGTGGGGTGAGAGGTGGGAGGAGGAAGGAAAGAGCCAGGTGACTTGCCTATCCAAAGCAAGTGAGCATACTATGAAGCAGCAAGAATAAAGTTTGCAGAAGGCCTTGAAAGGCAGGCAGAAAAGTTTATAACTAATACAATAGGTAATAAGGGACTTCCCAGCCCCTTTTAACTCTAGTACCTTCCCTCTCTTAATTATTTTCTATTTATCCTGCATACTTACTTGCTTTTTGTCTCCCCCATCAGATTTTGACCTCCTGGGAGGCAGGGACTCTTTTTTGCCTCCTTTTAATGTCCCCATATCTTAGCTCATTACCAGGCACACACAGTAGTAGGTGCTAAATAAATGTTTACTGACTGAACACTTTGAAGCTTCCTGAACAGACGCATGACATGATGAAAGCATATTTTAGTCAGTTAAAAATTCAAATGAGTAAATGTTTTCCTCATTTATTTTGCCAGAATGTGTGAGTGTCAGGTAGCAAAGAACCATGGACTTCATAGGTGTATCTATAATGTCTATACTGACATGAACATATATATATATATATATATATATATATATATATATATACACACGCACATACTGCTGTCATTCTTTTCATTAATTAATTTATTAATTAAGTTCCTTTATGTAGGCGACTGTAAATAATGATACAATTATGTTCAAAAACGCAGACTATTCTTATTCTTTCCTTCTGGCACTGAAGTTTCTCTAATATATCTACTGGAATCATGGAAAAGAGAAACTCCATACTTAACTCAGTTCAAGGGAAGAATAGGCAGTGTGATGAGAGAACCTGGTTTCAGACCTTGACTTTGATGGTCCTGTACAAATTATTTCACTACTGAGAAAAAATGATTATTAATAACCAGTGATTTGGGGAGATTGAGAGTTCCTTCTCATCTTTTTTCTAAAGTCCTGATTTTAAAAGTTCAGTCTCATGAAGGACATTGT
Organism: Trichosurus vulpecula; assembly: GCF_011100635.1. Lineage (NCBI taxonomy): Eukaryota > Metazoa > Chordata > Mammalia > Diprotodontia > Phalangeridae > Trichosurus > Trichosurus vulpecula. The sequence continues at coordinate 437,881,869 of NC_050574.1, forward strand.
TGATAATGAGACTGGACTAACTTTCTTGTCAGACCTCACCCAGGTAGGGCGACCACTGGGTTCTGCTCAGGCATGGGTAGGGCATAAATTCTTTGAATAAATAGTCCAACACTTGGGGGAACTTAAGTGGATGATATAATCAAAGTTCAGGTCCAGTCCTTCACTCTAATATTCATTCTCTCATTAATTGTTAACCAATTGGAGTTGATTGCCATTCTTTTGAACATTCCTCTTCCAAAAGGACATATAAGCCATGAGCTGGTTGCCATGATTGTCTTTGATCTAAGAAAGAAGGTCAAATGACCGTCCTTTTATTAAAATGCTGGAATTATTAATAAAATTATTAAATTACTCAGAAATTATGTCTCTCAAACCATTTTTAGTAAATAGTGTTTAATTTTTTCCAATTACATGTAGAGATAGTTTTCAACATTCATTTTTTATAAGATTTTGAGTTCCAAATTTTTCTCCCTCCCTCCTACTGCCATCCTCAAGATGGCAGGCAATTTGATATAGCTAATGCATGTGCAATCACGTAAAACATATTTCCATATTAGTCATGTTGTGAAAGAAGAAACAGACCAGAAGGAACCCCCTCCCTCCCCCCACCTCAAAAAGAAAGTGAAAATAGTATGCTTTGACCTTCATTCAGACTCCATAGGTTTTTTCCCACCCTCTGGATGTGGATAGCATTTTCTATCATGGGTCTTCTGGAATTGTCTTGGATCATTGTGTTACCGAGAAGAGCTAAATCTATCATAGTTGATTATCGTATGGTGTTGCTATTACTGTGCACAGTGTTCTCCTGGTTCTGCTCCCCTCTCTCAGCATCAGTTTTTGTAAGTCTTTCCAGGTTTTTCTGAAATCCACCTGCTCATCATTTCTTATAGCACAATAATATCCCATTACATTTATATACCACAACTTGTTCAGCCGTTCCCCAGTTGATGGGCATCTCTTCAATTTCCAATTCTTTGTCACCACAAAAGAGCTGCTATAAACATTTTTGTATGTGTGGGTCCTTTTCCCTTTTTTATGATCTCTTTGGGATACAGACCTAGAAATTGTATCAACTGGTATGCGCAATTTGATTACCCTTTGGGCATAGCTCCAAATTGTTCTCCAGAATGGTTGGATCAGTCTTGAACCTTTTTAATCGCCACACTTCTCTTGGCAGCAGTTTCTAAATCTGTGATGAGGAAGGATTTAGACTAAGTTGTCTATAATATACCTTCCGGATCCAGATCTTGTGACTTTTTTTAGAATAGCTTTGAACTCTTTAGCTAGTTGCAGCTTGAGGCTTTGGTGACCACTGAATAACACAGGTTTCTAAGTGGTTCTAAAGGCTATTTAGGAATATGGTTTGGATGTGGATGGTCTGAAACTGTGCACTGAGGAAAATACTAGAGCTCTTAAATTTCTATTGTAGGAACCTAATATTCATTTATAACATTGCTTTTTGTAGAAATGTCTTCTACATGCCAGATGACCAACTTAACAGAAAAAATATTGGAAAACAGACCCTTTGTAAGCAGGAGACTGCCTGTAATCTGCCATGAGGCAGTCATCCATAAATTGATCTGAACAGTTGCCAGATATTTTCAGCTTATACCAGATGATGGGGACATGTATAAAGTCATGTTGAGGCATGATGGACAGAATGCTCACCCTGGAGTTAGGATGATTTGAGTTTGAATTCTGCCTCTGACACATAATAGCTGTGGGACTATGTACAAATCATTTGACCTCTCTAAACCTCAGTTGCCTCATCTATGAAGTGGGAATGATAATGCCTGTATTGTTGTGAGATTCAGATGAAATTATGTATGTGAAGTGCTTTGCAAACTTTAAAATACTATATAATTGTCAATTATTAGTGATGCTGTTTAACTAATGTCTCCTAGGGTTCTGACTCTCACTTATAGCATTTCCAAAGTTGATTGCCTTCTATTCTGTTAAGGATTTTTTAAACCATTTTGGCAATCTTATGTTTTTTGAGTCTGTAGTCTATATTCCATTGGACATCCAGATTTGATGTTTCCTTCCTATTCTGTTTACAATTCTAAAAACTTCATGTTTAGACACAACAATATTTTCTTTCCAAGCTGGAATCTTAGAAAACTTTTTTTAGTCTCTCCGAATGTGGAAGGAAGTCCTTCCACTCCTGTGTACATTTGATTTTCTATTCTCTGTTTCATTAACTCTGGTCTGTCTTGGGGTACCATATTTCACCTCAGTGTTTACATCAGTCAGTCAATAAATGTTTGTTAAGCACTGACTATGCACCAGGCACGGTTCTAAGCGCTAGAAAAGGAGAAGATGGTCCCTGCTCTCAAAGATCTCGCAGTCTAATGGGGGAGACAGCATGAGAACAACTACATACAAACAAGCCTATGTACAGGATAAATTGGAGATAGATAACAAAGGGAAGGCACTGGAATTAAGAGGGCTTGGGAACGGCTTTCTGAAGAAGGTAAAATTTTAGCTGAGACTTGAAGGAAGCAAGGATGTGGAGAGAGGGAGGGAGAGCATTCCAGGCATGGGTAGATGGCCAATAAAAATGCCTGGAGTTGGGAGGTGGAAGGTCTTATTCAAGGAACATCCAGGAGGCCAGTGATGCTGGATAGCAGCGGGGGAGGAGGTGCAGGTTATGAAGGTCAGTGTATGTTTTTTTCCCAATCTAGAGAACTAAATCTAGAAAATGAGACCCCCCAAATGGCAAGAACAGCATAAAAAACCGGCACTAAATAAGTCCTCTTCCCTGTTTGGAAAAGCAAAGGTTCTGTCTTTTTGACTAGAAGAAAATCTCATTTGTTTGTATTGTTTGTGGTGGGCAAATGGGCCATTGCATCAGTATTCAGAGGTCATTTTCAGTGGGGATGATTAAGGTGGGTAGAATACTACACCCCAAGTACAGTTTATAAAACAGACATCTTCTCACCGCTCATGGGAGGATGGGGGTTTATCGTCGGAGGTTGATTGATTAAAGCAAGATATGAGCCCTTGTTTGCAGTTCGTTCCAAAGCTAAGTCAAACTGTACAGCCAAAGTGCTCTTCTGAAAGGATTCCAAACTCTTGTTGTTTAGTTGTTTTTCGGTCATGTCTGACTCTTTGTGACCCCATTTGGGGTTTTCTTGGCAAAGACCCCGGGATGGTTTGCCATTTCCTTCTCCAGCTCATTTCATACATGAGGAAACTGAGGCAGACAGGGTCAAGTGCCTTGCCCAGGGTCACACAGTTAGTAAGTGTCTGAGGCCGGATTTGAACTTCGAAAGATGAGTCTTCCTGTTTCCAGGCCCAGCGCTCTACCCGTTGTGCCACCTGGCTGCCCTATTTTAAACTCCACTGGCTCTAAATTTGGATAAGGCACTTCTCTTTGGGCCTCAGTATCCTCATCTGTAAGATGAGAGGAGTGGATTTGTTCATCTTCAGGGTTTTAGCACTAGCAACATTCCGTCTTCTTTGACTGAATTTCAAGTTATAATGATACCCAAGAGAGGTGGTGTGGTGTAATGCATAGAGAACTGGTCTTAGAGTCAGAAGGCTCTGGGTTTCATCTGTAACTTGAACTGGTTGCCTGACCCTGAGTAACCACCTCTCAGTGCCCCAGGAAACTAATTAATACTTTAAGTTGGATTGACATTGGTAAAAGGAATTTCTTTACTGGGGGGTTCTCTGCACTGGCAAATTCCCAGGTCAGGACTATCCCCCTCCCCCTGCTATCCCCCACCAAAAAAAAGAGAGGTGAATGAGAAACAATGTGGTAGCATAGAAAGAGCACCAATCCTGGAATCAGAAGACCCAAGGTCGATGGGTCTAACTGTCACATACTAACTTTGTAAATTAAAGCAAGTCACCTCAACCACTTAGAGCCTCTGTTTCTTTATCAGTAAGTCAAAAAATATCTATCAATATGGTCTCTCAGTAGATATATTGCTTTACATTTATTATCTCTCTGTGTGTGCAATGTGACATATGCAGCCTAAGTGGTTCTAAAGGCTATTTAGGAATGCAGTTTGGATGTGGATGGTCTGAAATTGCTCACTGAGGAAAATATTAGAGCTCTTAAATTTCTGACTCTTGACTCCTGCAACCCCTCCCACCTTCCCCCTGCCCGCCCCCGGCATTGTACAAGGCAACAAAGAATAGAGTCTTCCTTACCTTGTCTGTAAATCCCAGGAGGGCTGCAATCAATCATGTAGGACTAATTCTCAGCAGAACCAGATTCTCTCCACTGAATGTATAGCTTAAGGGTGAGGCAAATGGCCATAGACAGCTGTACACTTTTATTAAGAAAAAGAGAACTAAAACACAAAATAAGCATATTTTAAAAAATAGACATGATCTGAAGAAATTGCTTTATTCTGTAACTATTGAGTAGTATTCACATTACCCTTTATCTATCCCATTAGACTATAAGTTACTTGAGGACAGGGATCATGTTCTTTCCTTACTTTGTGTCACCCCAGTGCCTGGTTCCATAGTAAGTCCTTGATAAGTACTTGTTGACTGACTGGCTTTATCTCTATCAGACTTGCCGCTATCTTACTCCAGCTTGCTCACTGGAGTATGGTATTTAATCTTAGTGTGTTAATTTACTAGTAGTTAATTTACATACTAGAGAGGAAATAGTCAATAAATAATCATTGATCAACTGAAATCTGCTAATTGTTTGTGAGTTTCCCACTGTGACTATTTCCCTTCAGTCTCTAATCAATTGGCTCCAATATCCTGTTTCCTGGAAATCTGAATAAAGTGTTATATATAAAATGTCAATTAATAATAGCATTGTTATTATTCATAACTCAGTAGTGTGCAGTCATGAGACTCACTCTCTGGTTCCTTGATAACTGAACGACTCTCTGAAGGTATTAGATCCAAATGGCCCAGCAACTGCATTCCCATTTAACAATACATGCCCTAGGTTACCTCTTGACAAGGCTCTTTTGATGAATTGTAAATCAATGGATATTGGACCAAACTTGGATGGAGAAGATTGAACCAGGTGTTAAAGAGGCCCAGAGGACCTTGTCACCACATTAGTATGGATCAAAAAAAAGCTACATGCAGCATGGTTTCCACAAGAATGGGAGGCTTGGAAAGCAGAGGAAAAGCCAAAGGTATAACAAAATATAGGGAAAAGAGTCTTTAGAACATTGAGAGGCTGGCTTGGGATAAATTAGAAACCTCTGGTCAGCACGACTGGACTCTATCTTTGCCAGGGCATATTATATTATACACATACCTGCATACACATGCAGTCTCATATATATATATATATATATATATATATGTATGTGTATGTGTATGTGTATGTGTATGTGTATGTGTATGTGTATGTGTATGTGTATGTGTATGTGTATGTGTATATGTATATGTATACATACACAGACATATGTTTTTGTATGTATAGGTGTATATGTATGTGTGTGCAAATGATGTATGTGTATATGTGTATATACACGTGTATATATGTATTGTGTGTATGTGTGCATATATGTATATGTAATTTTTATTTTTTGGTGAAAGCCATTGATCATTTTCCCAATGCGTTAAGATAATGGATGTGAGCACTCTTTGGCTCATCATTTATTCAGCAAACACTCCCATACTGTTAAAAAATTTAATGTTATGATGTATATCCTTACCAGGCTTAGAACAAAGTACAAACTAACTATATATTCTATTCCTCAGAAGATTTTCCTCAACACGTCCAACCTGAAGAAATTGGAAGTCAGCATTGTGGCTATGGAAGGAAAAAATGTCCATCCTTCAGCCAAGCCAACATTTAAGGATCAGCAAACTCCTTGGGAAAACTTGGAAAACAAAATTTTTTATTACCAATCTATGAACTTGTGGATGAAATCTTTTTAAGGAACTCATTGCAAAGCCTGAAGAAACAATGTTTTGCTGTTAACAGGTTTGCCATCACATCAACAAATTAGCTGAAGTCTGCTGATGAGTGGTTTGGGCAAAATGCCTGCTCCAGAGGCAGGCATCTGAGTTAAAGTGGGGGCACTTGGCTGTTGTTAAACTTCTCAGCTAGGATGATATGCCAGGCTCTCATATGTTTATGTATTACAATGCCACATAGTTATTTAGTAGGATCTAATGCCCTCTAATGGGGCAGCTAGGTGGCACATTGGAAAGAAGGCTGGGCCTAGAATCAGGAAGACTCATCTTCTTGAGTTCAAGTCCAACCTCAGATACTTTCTAGCTATGTGACCCTGGATAAGTCACTTAACCCTTTTTTGCCTCAGTTTCCTCATCTCTAAAATGAGCCGAAGAAACCGTTCCAGTTTCTTTGCCAAGAAAATGTCACATGAGGTCATGAAGTATCAAACACAATTGAAAGACAACTGAACAAAATTCACTTAATAATAATAGAATGTAAAGGTTCTGAAACCACAGCCAGTACTTCTTATTGGTATGTTGATCTCATTCACAGTTTTGCTTTCACTTTCCCTGAGTCACGAGGATGATAGATTATAAAGCCTATTGGCAAGGCTGAGGACACGATTTGTCAAAGAGTTGAGACAGGGCTCTCTATTGGCCCTAACTGTATTTCTGAGCTACTGTACTCTGAGGTGCTTTGCCTTTCTTCTTCATCCTTAATTGTAAAGGAATATCAGTCTTTTAAGAGTATGCCAGGGAACTAAGTCAATCCATGTTGATATAAACCATTGTAGTCAGACACTTACTAGTATATATATAATATATATATATATATACACACAAATATATATATATATGCACACATACATACATATGTATATATTATGTAGGGGTATGTGTGTATACATATGTACTTAAACACACACTCCACATCCTTACCTTCCAAGGTTGCTGTGAGATAATAATTGTACAGTGCTTAGCACAATGCCTGGTGTATAGTAAATACTATATAAATATTAATTATGATTATTATTATCCAATATACAGGCATATCTAACTTTCAGCAAATGGTACACTGAAAAAATATCAATTTACAAAGAAAAGGTAAATGACAAGATAATTATAGGATGACCCATTTTATAAGAGGGCAGGAGGGAGGGAAGGAGATTGGACCAAATAAACTTCTGGGTTGTCTTTTGGCTTTTATGGTTGCATGATTTCCCTTTTTCCCACATAGGCCTTTGTGCAGTGAAGATTTAAAGGAATTAAAATATGATTTGCTACATAAAGGTATGATCTACATACAACTTTTCAGAAATGAGTATTAAATAAAGCAAGATTCTCCTCCAAGTACTATATCTCAATTGGAAGAGCATAGTACTAATGTAGTCAAAATTGATGATTTGATCACCTATAGGGATACTGCTTTGGTTGGTGGTCACTAAGTGAACACCTTGTCCTTGCCAGGCATCCCTCAAGCATGAGGAAGTTACATAGTGATAGAGCAAAAGAATGTAGGTTCCTTCTTGCAACCCATTTATGGTGCTAATGTGATCAAAGATCTTCCCTGACCATTTAGTAGGCCTCAGGTAGAGCTAGTTAAGGGAAACTTGATTAGGAGAAGCTTGTTTATAGGCAGACGCACATCTTTTTGCCATTAGGTGCTAAGCTCCAGGCTTACACAGGGTAAATATACCCTGTGTGTAGCTATTAAGCTCAGAAGAGAGAGCTACAAGAGATGGAGAACTGGAATTGGGGGGTAGAGCCAAGATGGCGGCTGGTAAGCAGGGACTAGTGTGAGCTCCCCACCAAGTCCCTCCAAAAACCTATGAAAATGGCTCAGAACCAATTCTAGAACTGCAGAACCCACAAAATAGCAAAGGGAAGCAGGGTTCCAGCCCAGGACAGCCTGGATGGTTGATGGGTGAGGTCTTTCGCACATGGACTGGGAGAGGAGCAGAGTGGAGTAGAGCCCAGCATGGGCTGAGCAGACCAACAAGACGAGGAGCCGGGTGGAGCAGGCCCTAGTGCCCTGAATCAGTGAGCTGTGGCAGTTGCCAGACTTCTCAACCCATGAACACCAAAGACAACAGAGAAGGTTAGTGGGAAAAGCTGCTGGGGACAGGGGGATAGAGTTTGCAGTTCAGCCACCAGCCCAGGGGCAGCAGAGGTGGAGCAGCTACAGAACTACCACTGAAGTTGCTTCTGGGCCCAGCCCCACCTAGTGGGAGGAATTAAGTGGCAGATCAGAGCAGGAGTGCAGAGCCTGCTGAAGATCTTAGTCCATTCTGGGTTGGAGGTTCTTGGGGAAGGCGGAGTGCTGGTGTGGCAGAGCTGGCTGTAATAGCTCTGAAATCAACAGCGCATTCCCCCAAGCTTGGAACACAGTACTCTTTACTCTACAAGCAGTCATACCCTTCTGAAAAACTCAAGGGTCAAATAAGTTGACTGGGAACATGGCCAAGCAGCGAAAACGCACCCAGATTCAGTCTCAGACTTTGGATTCTTTCTTTGGTGACAAAGAAGATCAAAACATACAGCCAGAAGAAGTCAACAAAGTTAAAGAGCCTACAACAAAAGCCTCCAAGAAAAACATGAACTGATCTCAGGCCATGGAAGAGCTCAAAAAGGATTTGGAAAAGCAAGTTAGAGAAGTAGAGGAAAAAATGGGAAGAGAAATGAGAAGGATGCAAGAAAACCATGAAAAACAAGTCAATAACTTGCTAAAGGAGACCCAAATAATACTGAAAAATATACTAAAGAAAACAACACCTTAAAAAATAGACTAACTCAAATGGCAAAAGAGCTCCAAAAAGCCAATGAGGAGAAGAATGCCTTGAAAGGCAGAATTAGCCAAACGGAAAAGGAGGTCCAAAAGACCACTGAAGAAAATACCACTTTAAAAATTACACTGGAGCAAGTAGAAGCTAGTGACTTTATAAGAAATCAAGAAATTATAAAACACAACCAAAGGAATGGAAAAAAATGGCAGACAATGTGAACTACCTCATTTGAAAAACCAGTGACCTGGAGAATAGATCCAGGAGAAATAATTTAAAAATTATTGGACTACCTGAAAGCCATGATCAAAAAAAGAGCCCAGATATCATCTTTCAAGAAATTATCAAGGAGAACTGCCCTGATATTCTAGAGCCACATGGCAAAATAGAAATTGAAAAAATCCACAGATCGCCTCCTCAAATAGATCCCCAAAAGAAATCTCCTAGGAATATTGCACCAAATTCCAGAGCTCCCAGATCAAGGAGAAAATACTGCAAGCAGTCAGAAAGAAACAATTTGAGTATTGTGGAAACACAATCAGAATAATACAAGATCTAGCAGCTTCTACATTAAGAGATCGAAGGGCTTGGACTACAATATTCCGGAGGTCAATGGAGCTAGGATTAAAACCAAGAATCACCTACCCAGCAAAACTGAGTATCATGCTCCAAGGCAAAATATGGATTTTCAATGTAATAGAGGACTTTCAAGCTTTCTCAGTGAAAAGATCAGAGCTGAATAGAAAATTTGACTTTCAAACACAAGAATCAAGAGAAGCATGAAAAGGTAATCAAGAAAAAGAACAAGGAAAAGAAATTGCAAGGGACTTACTAAAGTTGAACTGTTTTGTTTACGTTCCCATATGTAAAGATGATGTTTTGATTCATGAGACTTCAGTATTAGGGTAGCTGAAGGGAATATGAATATATATGTGTGTATGTATGTATATATATGTATATGTGTGTATGTATGTATATATGTATATGTATACATATATATATATATATATATATATATACATATATATATATATATATATATATATATATATGGAGAGAGAGAGAGAGAGAGAGAGAGAGAGAGAGAGGAATATATTGAGAGAAGGAGAAAGGGAGAGATAGAATGGGGTAAGTTATCTCACATAAAAGTGGCAAGAAAAAAGCAGTTCTGTAGGAAGAGAAGAGAAGGCAGGTGAGGGGGAATGAGTGAATCTTGCTCTCATCAGATTTGATCTGAGGAGGGAATACCATACACACTCAATTGGGTATCTTACCCCACAGGAAAGAAGGAGGAAGAAGATAAAAAAGGGGGGATAATAGAAGGGAGGGCAGATGGGGGAGGAGGTAATCAAAAACAAACACTTTCGAAAAGGGACAGGGTCAAGGGAGAAAATTGGATAAAGGGGCATAGGTTAGGAAGGAGCAAAATATAGTGAGTCTTTCACAACATGAGTATTGTGGAAGGGTTATACATAATGATACACATGTGGCCTATGTTGAATTGCTTGACTTCTTAGGGAGGGTCGGTGGGAAGGGAAGAGGGGAGAGAATTTGGAACTCAAAGTTTTAAAAACAGATGTTCGAAAACAAACAAAAAAAGGTTTTTCCATGCAACTACAAAATAAAATACCCAGGCAATGGGGCATAGAAATTTATCTTGCTCTACAAGAAAGGAAGGGAAAAGGGGATGGGAGGGGAGTGGGGTGATAGAAGGGAGGGCTGACTGGGGAATAGGGCAACCAGAATATAGGCCATCTTGGAGTGGGGGGTAGGGTAGAAATGGGGAGAAAATTTGTAAATCAAACTCTTGTAAAAATCAATGCTGAAAACTAAATATATTAAATTAAATTAAAAGATTAAAAAAAAGAGATGGAGAACTGGAAGAGATGCAGAGAAGGAGAGACAGAGAGAGAACTAGAAGGCTTCTGAGAACTGCAAGGGCTTTCAGAACTTTGGAGGAGAGGGTGCAGGCAAGCAGACAGTTAGGATTTATGAGTAAGGGTTTATGAAAAGGCCCTAGCAGAAGGGAAGGTTACCACATGGCTTGTCTCTTTGTTGTGATACTGTGTTTTAATCCCCTTGCTGTTACATTGAGGTGGACTTACTGGTTTGGGGATGCAGTTAAGTGCTATGTTGAATTGGGGTTATTGGTTTTTGGATCTGATTCTCTGGTGTCTAAATAAATGTTTTTTACCTCTTCTGCCTTCCATGCAGAGAGTCTCTTATATTTTGTGATTCTGAACTATACCACCATGTTCATGGTCACCATCGATATCATGAATCTTGCTTTACTGATACCCCATTACCACTACAGGAAGAAAAAAATAAAAGTCTTAGTCCAATTCATGATTTGTAGCATTATCTTCATATATTTAATTCAATTAAATGAGAATTTATTAAGTTCTTACTACGTGTAAGAGCGAACATAGTCAGTTGGACAGAGGGCCAAGCTTGAAGTCAAGGAGATGAGAGGCTGGTTCAAGTCCTGCCTTTTTTAATCCCTCCCTTTCCCTCCTTACCCATTCTCTTTTATACTCTCTTCTTTCAGAGAGACAACAAGAGTTCTTTTCCCTTCATTGTTAGCCTTTGACTTGATTATGGAACAGCCCAGATTCACCTCTATCTTCTTCAGGTCCTTTTATGAGCCTCTCATCATGTAATTTAGTCCCACAGAAAAACAAAACAAAACAAAAAATTGGCTCACCTGTAAGCATAGCATTGTGAGGTTTAGTCTATAATGTTTCAGGCCTATGTCTCCAATATTGCTTCTATTTGACTTCTGCTTTCACCGTATTTCCTCATGTATATTTAGAAATAAAATTCTTAATTGTGTCTGCTGTGTTGTTATTGTCAGCATTGGTTGCTGTATCTGTTTACCTTTCTTATATTTCTGTTGTTGGGACTGTTTGAGATGCAAAGAATGTCTCCAGGTGAGGTCTTCTTTTTGGGAATGTTTCAAATGCCTCTTTTTATTGAACATCACCTTTTTTGTTTATGATTGGGCTCAGAGTTGCAGAGTAAGTCACCTTGGGCTGAATCTTGAGTTCCTTTGCTCTTCACCATTACTCCATTCCTTCCTGTGTTTTTGACTGAAGGCAGAATAGTTTTGTTATTTGAATTTCCTTTCCTATATATTTGAATAAATTCAAAAATAGGTATTTCTTCTAGTCACTTAAAGAATTTGTTATCAGTGGAATTGTTAAAATCAACTAATAGGTGTCCTGGAGTTTGCAGCATACTATTTTGTTTTGTTTTCTAGAGGTGGTCTGTGGATTTTTTCAATTGGCACATTAGTTTTCTTGTATTATTTCTTACATATAGTATTCAGGGTTTTTTTTTTTTTTGGCTAGCCATGTCCCTCTTGGAGCCCTATAATCCTTAACTTGTCTCTACACATTTTATATTTGAAACCAATATGTTTTGTTTGTATGGAAATCACACTTTCTTTTAATAGTATTGTTTTTTGCTTCTTTTCTTCCAGATAGTTCTTCACTTCCCTGTATCTGTATAAATTGTTCCCTCTTTTGTTTCTTCCATGAGACTTGCATAAGAATAATTTAAATTAATATAGCACTTTACAGTGTGCAAAGTATTTTCCTCATAACTATCCTATGGGTCAGACACTGCAAGTATTATGATTTGATCCCCATTTCCATAGGATTTGGAGGTAGGAGGGATATCATCTTTGAATATATCTTTAGATATTATCTATCTAGACCAATCATTTTATATTTTACAGATAAGGAAACTGAGAGTTAAAGATGTTGAATGGCTTGCTTAAAGTCACACAAGTTGTGTCAGACTCAGGATTTGAACTCAAGACTTTTGACTACAAATCCAGTGTTTTTTTTCCTACTACATCTTTACAGGTGAGGTATTGAAGAGTCAGAGAGTTTGAATAGCTTACTTAACGTCACGTAGTGACATACAGGCTAATGGCAGGCACTTGACCCCATTCTTCTATTTCCGAGTTCCCTTCTCATTTTGTTATATCCTATTGCCTCAGCATAAGTGGAGGCTGAGGATTATGGAAAGCTATAAAATGACTTGATGCAGATGGTATTACTAGGGTAGGATTCATGAAGAAATTGAATTATTTTTAGAATTGAAAGAAGGGGAAAAATGGAATAGGAATTTTTAGATGACTTTATCTGAGGAAAGTAGAATCTAGGCCTCATCCAAATTTTCAGGTCTAGTACTTCACAAACTCTGACATTACATTTTGTTTTATTTTTCTAATGATTCAGAGTCTGTTTGATTGGAATCAAGCTAGACTGCCGTGTCTCTCCAAAATAAATCATTTCCTTGGATTTAAATGATTTTCTTTCTCCCTTATCCCACCCCTCTCCCAGGCTTCCTTGTTCCACTCCTCTCCTGCGCTCACATATATTTGGTATTAACCAGAAGGGAGAAGGTAAGTTAAGAACTATTAAGAGACCAAAGAACCCATTCATTTAACCGAAGAAAAGGCCCATTTCTTTGGAACAATAGCTATTGTAAAAGCACATTTGAGTGATCGATAATGAAAACATATTTTTTGAAGATGATAAGTGGAATAGGCTGTAGCAGAATGTACTGAAAGATTGATTGCTATATGGGTGATTTCTTCAACAATTATTCAATTTTGAGGTATTCTAGGCCCCTCAAACATTCAGCAAGTTCCTTTCTGAGACCATAGCATACTTCTGTGTAAACACAGTGACTACCACCATGTTTTATTGATATAAGACACAATTCGAATATTTGTTCATTGGAAAAAAGACTTCTTGAATCCTAGGTTTAGGAAAAGTTACTAGAACATAGAAACTTGAAACTTTCCACCTTTACTGAAAATGTGTTGTATATGACTCCCTGCATTATTAATTTAGGTAGAATTTCAACTCCAGCTTGGATCTCCAAACCATGGTCTATAGCTATAGAAGGAAGTCATCCATGTACTATTCTGGAGATAATAAAATCCACCTGCTTTGCCTACAAAAGCAGTATGGACAGGGAATTTCTCCCTTATGAAGACACTAGCATGATTTGTCCCCTTTCTTTCTAACAGTAGCAGGACTTTAGGTTTTACAGAGAAATGAGCCCCTCATATAATCATAAAGCAATACTAATGAAACCGAAAGTCCAGTGTCAAATCCCTCTTCCTATCTTTATCCCTATATGTTATTACCAATTTTTTATATTTATATATAAACATAATAAATATAACCAAATATTTATATATTTAATATATTATATATAATATATTTATATATACCATTTAATAGACACAGAGGAAGGTGTGAGAATTAATTTGAAACACCCAGGGGTAGGGTAAAGGGGAGGCAGAGGAAGTGACATTCAGGGCAAAGGATTTTGCTTATCAATCATCAGAAGAGGAAGTTGCCAGGTCACAAGAGAAGAAAGAAGGGAGTCATTTTTGGTCTTGAAAGAGACTGCCCCCAGACATGGCCGACTATGGTTTTAGGAAGTTTTTATTTCTTCTCTTAGTTAATGTGTAGAAACACCTACATTGGAGGGCATCTCAGTTAGCATTTGGAGGAGTCATGGGTATTTATTTATAGGAGCTAGAAAACTGATCCTAGTTCTCTTTTCACATCAGGGATCACAGGTCAGGGAACAACCAGATGCCAGTAAATGTCCACACATCTCTCTCTGATTTCATAAGCCTCCCAATAGGCCCACAAAGACGGTCAAGGAAAAGAAAAAAACACAGCTGAAAATTGATTCCCGGAACTCACAAACTTTTTCTGCAAAAAGATCTGATTAAACTCTCATAAAATGAGTAAAGACTTTTAGAGGAACATAGAAGCTGGAGGAGTCGTTATTAATTCTTCCACCATGCAGCATTGGCTTTTTAAAGTTGCAATTATGATGAGAAGACTAATTTTTAAAAAAACAACAACTGCTAATTGTTACTGTAGGGAAAAAAAAACAACCACTTGTCATGGCAACATAATACAACAGCTGTCCCAAAGATTGGAGGAAAAAAAGGTGATTTTACTAATGAAGTGAACTTTTTTGATTCAAAGCTATATTCAAACTACTGTCAGAGATAAGTCCAAGAAATGTTGTAAGAGCTGAACATCTTCATCAAATTGTAAAACATTCATCCCCAACATATTTAGGTTCTTTTTTTACTTTTTTTTTGTAGGGGGAAGGCAAGGCAATTGGGGTTATGTGACTTGCCCAAGGTCACACTGCTAGCAATTGTATCAAATGTTTGAGGCTGGATTTGAACTCAACTCCTCCTGACTCCAGGGCCGGTGATCTACTCACTGCGCCACCTAGCTGCCCTTCTTTTTTTTACTTCTAATGGACCTGGAAGTCTTATCCCCATTGAGGGAATGATGAACTCATAAATAATTGAAGTAGAATTATTTTGGAATAATTCCAAATAATTTGGAAATCCCCAAGTAGATGTGGAATGCTGCAACATGATCTTACACCATGTAGCTACAGAAGTTGAAGAACTGATCCAAGAAATGAAGATCAACATGTTACAGATGCCTGGTTGTAACTTCACTGAAAATCTATTAACAATAATCAAAACTTCCCCCCCCCCACTTTTTTTTCTCTCTCTTTTGTATTTGTTGTTGGGTTTGTTTTTTTTTTTTTTGGTTCTGTTTCTTCTTTCTCATGATTCATTCCATTGGTCATAATTTTTCTCCACAACTTGACCAGTGTGTAAATTAATTTGATGCGAAGTTATACATGGAAGTTATATGGGATTCCATGCCGTCTTGGGGAGGGAAGGGGGGAGGGAGGGAAGAAAATCTGGAACTCGGAATTATGTAGAACCGTGTGTTGCAAACTAAAAATAAAAAAAAAGAATGCTTGATATATAAAAATTTGAATTTACAAAAACAGGTTTCCATCAGGAGATGCTTTTTAATGTTAATAAAATATGCTATTTCTCTCCCCTCCCCCAAAAAAACAATAATCAAAACTAAACTTGGAAAAATGTACTGTTTGTTAAAAGAAAAGGACAGTAATCTGTAATGTGTGTATTGTTTGTTTTTTAAAAGTACATTAATATCTAATATGACCTGTATCTTCATGATGAAGAATCAAAGAAAATAAATGAATTTTTTGTGAACTTAAAGTCAAATTGTGTAAAACAAAAGATTGCAGGCAAATGAAGATGTATCACATATTTAAATTTTTTAAAAATGAATAAAGTTGTAAAGTGTATTGGGTAAGTCAATGAATTTAATTATTTCACTTTCCCGGCTAATTTATATACATTGTAGGTATGGAATAAGGCATATCTGTCATGTTAAATGTGTCCAACATTGGTTCATCTATTACAAGGGGATCAGGGGTCAGAGGGGACAGTTCTATGCTTTGTATGACACGGAGAAGGTTGAATCTTGTCACATACTACCTGTATGACATTGGACAAGACACTTAACCGTAGGTTTGCTTCTCCATCTGTAAAATGAGACTGTTGACCTAGATAACTCCTCCAGTCCAGTTCAGCTCTAGATCTAAAATAAATCATTAATGAAGGGACATGAGCTTCTCTACCCCAATGTCACTGTCAATGTCACCCAACACCCCTAGGGAGGTAGAAGTCATCAATAAGAAAGTATGATGTCAATTCCTGTTGGAAATTTGGTCCTTTTATGTCTAGAACCCTTTGAATTTGCCACCCACACATTCTCAAATCCATCAGATGTTTCTCTTGTGACTTGAACAGCCTTGATTACTATATCAGCTTTCCAGGGCTAGCCTCCCACAGAGAATGATTGCAAAGGACTCTGCTAACCGGGCATAAAAAAATCTGAATTGGCTCTTGAACCATAGCAGTGACTTTCTGGAAATCCTCAGTAATCTCTATGTTGAAACTGAGCATAAGCCTCTGATGCCAATGATAGGGTCATTTGTGTCTGGGCAGCTTTAAGTTAAAAACAAAATCCCCATAAATCCATTCTTTGTGCATAATATCTAGATGTTCCTTGAATCTATTTTATTTTCCTACATTCCTCTACCCATCTCCTTCATAGTACACTTCTCACTCCTTATTCTCATCTGTGGCATATTATCAGCATTAAGCATGCCTTTTGATTTTTTTTAAATTGCAGGAAGAACTTGAGCTCACCTCATCAAAACAACCCCCTAGAAACTTAGCCTCTGAAGAGATTGCACAGTGTTTCACAACTTTTGGACAATTCCTTTTTATATGTAATAGTGAAAATTCCTTTCATGTATAGGTTGAACTAGATGTTCAATCAGGTCCTTTCTAAGTTTCAAATTCTATGATATAGTGATCTGGATTTTTTGCATCTTTATATTTCCAAATATTCATCCCTCCATGCCCTAGCACTCAGGGAGAACATAATACATTGAACTATGTGGAGCTCCTTCTTCCGTCTTTCACCACCCATCTTCTGCCTTCTCACCAGCCTCTGGATCTCCACCCTGCAGTAGGAATATAAAGAGGAGATCTTATGGCACTCCTTCTATTATACCCTTGATTTTACCATTACCAGCACCATGTGGTTAGCAAACCAAACCACAGTCCTTCTGAAACACTGCCATTCAACACCAGCACAGCTCTCTTGGAAGCAGGATCCCTAGCCTTTCCATCTGGAGAGATGTCATTCTCTCTCTCTCTCTCTCTCTCTCTCTCTCTCTCTCTCTCTCTCTCTCTCTCTCTCTCTCTCTCCTGTTTTCTTCATATCCATGGAATAAGAACAAAGTACCCCCACACTGGTGCCCCTCCTTTGGTGTGCTGTTTTCTCAAATATACAAACAAGTTAAAATCAATATGCAGTGGGAAAAACACATGTGCAGGAATGAATATGTTTATAATTCCAATTATAATGTATACTTTTGGATCTATAAAATGGACCATAATACACATCAAAGGTATCCTAACAAAAATCCATACACTCTTAACAAAATACATTGGCCAACACTCTAAGACAACTATACAAAAGATGACCTCTTTCTTACTATAAAAGGAGGATTGATAAATATTCTCAGAGCACATGACACATAGTTAAAAATCTACAGAAATGCTTTTGGAACAAGTGGAAATCACTTCACTGACCAATAATAAAAGCTGTTAATAGAGACGGATAATAGATCATTGGATTTATCCAAATGGAAGTGAAAACAGTTAACCTCTGGATAGAGTTAAGATCCATAAGAGAGGAATCAAAAGTCTCTCTATGGGTCCAGACCAGTGAAGACACCAATATCCACATCAACTTACTCTACAAGCATGAATTGAATGGCTGAGTCATCTGGATTTATTTCTAGAAATGGAGGGATTTATGATGGCAATTTAGAATAAAGTCATTGACACATGAAATCACAAACAAGTTATCCCTAAAAAGCCTAAATCAAAGAAGATTATTCAAGTAAATGGTAGAAACCATGCAACAAATCCCTGTAGGCTACAATATTTAGCACCTTCTGAATGCATCTTTGAAATTAGAAAGACCAAGGAAAATAAATCAAAATAATTTAGGAACAATCTGAAGTGCATATAGCCTTTTTGTCCTGCCTGCTCTTGGAATTGTCCTGAGGATGCTTTCAATGAGTCCCCATAAGATGAGCTTACATCCCAATACTTATATTCAATTACAAAAAAAGCAATTATTTTATCTACTTGGGCAGGAATCCACAGGAGAAAGATTTGTCCCATGGCTGCCATTTCTGTCTAAACTTTGAAAAAGATGAGAAAAAGGAAATGATACAAATAATTATATTTGTCTTTGCTTTAAAACTTTCACATCTTTTGTATTTTGATCCTCACAGCAACTGTGTGAGGTTGGCAATGCAAGTTTATTGTGTCTAGTGCACAAATGAGGAAACCAAGACTCAGAGAAGTTATTTGATTTGTTATGAGGTCACACAGCCAGGAAGCAATGAAACCAAGGCTAGAACCTAGTCCCCCAGTCTCTTCTTCTATGTTTCCTTCTACTTCACAATTGAGGCTGCTGTCAATTTCCTTTCCTCCCTCAGTCTGTTCTTCTCTCCTTCAAAATGAAACGAAACAAGAATTAAACTGAAATACCAGTTGGGAAAAGATAGAAAAAGAGAAGAAAAATATGTAAGAGTTTGAAAAAACTGATAGAAAATTAAAAGAGTGCAGTTTTTGCCTTTTGGGGTTTTATACTTGAGGTATAGAGGTTCAATGGAAGTCTAGCCAAGTCAAATCAACAAGCATTTATTAGGCACTTACTATGTGCCAAGCACTATGCTAAGTACTGGGAATTCAAATACAAGCAAAAATAGAGATGGTCCCTACTTTCAACAACAAAGAAAGGTTGCTGAAAAATGTGTGGGGGGTGGTGGTGGGGGTGGGTGAGAGAAAGAGAGAGAGGGGATGTGGTGGCAAAGTCCAGAGAGCCAGGAGCAGAGGTAAGGAGAGGAGTAAAGCAGGAGCACAGTGGTCTGGGAGCCTCATGAAAATAGAGATTCCAGATGAAACTCACCAATCAGAGGAAGGAGCCACCCATATGGAGGGATCTTTTCAGGGTGAGAAAACTTCTGGAGATGGTGAGAAGGTCCACAGAGTCAGAAACAGAGTGCAGTAAGAGCACTTAGCCTTCTTCTCCCAAGGTGACTTCCTCAGCTAGTCAGCACCTGCACTCGGTGTCCAAATAGTATTCCTTAAGTAACATTGCTAGGAACTGTAACTAACTTGTGCTTTCCTCCATGTCCAACCCTCATACATTTCAGGTAACCCCAGAGGCTTTAAAAAGTCTTCCCTGGGGACACCATTGAATATGACAGCCAGTGTCTGTCTTTGAAGCTCCCATTTGTTAAAATGGAAGACAGAATGTTAAGGTCTCCTATGGAAACCCTTTACCCTTGTACTGGGCAGATGAAACACTTTTATTACAAATGATATGCTTTGTACCCGGGGGTGTTTCTGTTCTTCGTACTGAGTACTTGGGTTCAGGCTGTGAGACAGAGGACTGACAAAGACATCAAAGTCATTCTTTCTAGGACATAATGTGACAGGAACACCAAACAAAAGAATCCCTCCAGCCCAAACAACTCTGCATACTTTAAAATAAAACACCCGAGGATGGAAAGAGCCAAAATCAGGTTACATTAGGTTAAAAAAATGCAAACTTTATTTTGCTGAAATGAATCTTTTCATAGGTTAAGTTTCAAGAGGGAGCCATCAGTGAGTCATGCCATAAATAGGGCACAATTTGCTTTTCATAGGAAGTTCAAATAAAAAGTTGGAGCATCACTGACTGGATGAGAATGGTTTGTATGGGTCTTGTTTCATAGTTCACCCATGTTTCAGGAGCAAGTATTTGACAAGAGGCTCCTGTAAGCACACACATTGTCAGTATGAGACCATTTGCTTAGAGATGCTCCATTCCTATGCATTTTCAATGGGCTAGATTTTTTAGAATGATCATTACTTATGCTAAACACATCAATCACTCTCACTCTCTTCCATCTTCAATTGCTTCCTGTCTACTGATATCTTCCACTCTTCCTAAAAGCATCTTAAAGTCTCCCCTGCTGTGTTGGCAACCAAAAATGGGCTCCTTAGCACTTAGTCAACAAGTGGCCTTGACTAGTTTGGCTTTTTCCCCTGAACTGAATGCTGTTTGTATGTTGGACTGGAGTAAGCTTGTCGGCCCCTTCACCTTGCTTCCCTTGCTTAAGCTGATGGAAAGAACCTGTGCTTTCCCGGTCAACCCCTTCACCTTGCTTAAGCAGATTGAAAGAACCTGTGCTTTCCCCGGCGTACCTTACCCCCCCCCCCCCCCCCCCCCCCCCCCCCCCCCCCGCAGAAGCTGGATGGTTAAAAGCAGCTCCCGTTGGAGCCAGAGGCTGCTACAGCCACAGCCACAGCCACAGCCACAGCCACAGCCACAGCCGAAGCAGGAGCTGCCAGTAGCAGAGCTGACCTACGGGAGGAAGCTGAACAAAGACTTCAGGCCAGTGGGTAATCTTTTTACCATAGAGGGGGAAGCATGATTTTGCTTTACGCAATCATGCTTCTCTGTAGCCTCCTGGTTACTCTTTCAAGGCATACTTATTGGGCCTGGAAGCTTTTGATCAATATATCAAAATGGGGTTGCTGGTTCATGGGTTGGTTACTGTGGAGCCTAAATATATGTTTTGATTCTTCTGCCTTCTACTTTGAGAGTTTCTTATATCCGGCGGTTCCAAACCTTTCAGACATGTTTATGATCCTCTTTGAGATTATAAACTCTGCCCTCCTAATATACCTGCCCTAAAAGAAAGAAAATAAAGCCTTCACCTTGCTTTCCTCAATCTCAAGCTATTATGTTCTACTTGTTCTTTCTTTCACTGATAAGCTTCTAGTGCAGGGATTCCTAACTATGTTTTAGGTCATGGACCCCCTTAGCAGTCTAGTGAAGCCTATGGATCCTTCCAGAATAATGTTTTAAAATAACGGAAGGAAATTTCAGTTAGAAGTTAGTGAAAATATTTTTTTCATATTCTAGTTCACAGCTTCCCTGAAATTTATACACAGGACCCTTGGGGGTCCAGGGACCCAAGAACCTTATTCTAGTCAAAGTAGTCTATCATCACTTCCTCCATGTCCTCACAATTCACTCCTCAACCCCAAGTAATCTGGCTCCCCTGCAGCAACTCTCTAAAGTGGTCAAAAATCTTTTAATGCTTAAATCTAATATCCCTTTCTCAGTTGTCAACGTCCTTGACCTTCCTACAGCATTGACACTTTTGACCACCCTCCTCCTTCTTAGTTTTCCTTTTCTATGACATGGGTCTCTCCTGATTCACTCACTGTCTACTTTGTCATTCCTTCTAAGTTTCCTTCATACTTTCAATTTAGTTTAATTCCACACATATTCAGTAAATATCTATTAAGTTTAAGGCACTGTTCTATGTCATGGGCATATAAAATAAAAATCCAACTCTTTGATTTCAATGAGCTTATAGCTATCCTCCTTCTCCTGCTTCTTTAACTGTAAGAGTTCTTCAAGTTTCTAACTTCAGCCATACTTTCTTCTCTTTATATTGGCTACACGGGCAGCCATCCATTCCAGTGGCCTCAAATTATGGTTTATGGTTTGATTATGGATTTCAAGGAAAAGGTACACAGTCCATATTTTGGCAGACCTCAACTCCTAAAATTCGTTTTTATGTAAATCCCCTAACTGATGCTATCTGATATTCAGAGGTAGAAGAATAAGTGTTCTTTCTGAAGACGCCTCTCTGTGGTAAAAGAATAATTGAATATATATGAACATAAGAATTATAAGTAAGTCAGAAGAAGGCAAGTCAGTAATAATTCTGTTCCTCTGATATCTTGTGACAATGACATAAACCCAACAGTCATTTTTGGATGATACTATCAGTCCTTAACAAACAGTCCCTCCACCCCTGCCTCCATGGGAAGTGGGGGAGAGGAGCTGAATTTAATCAACCTGCAACAATGATCCTTATACTCCGACCCTCTAATCTATATATCCAGTCCAAGTCATGCCTCTGAGCTTCAGTCCCACATTTCTAAGTATCTGCTGGACACCCCTACCTGGATGAATAATGAATAAATTCATTATTTCGCTTCTAAACCTTTCTCCTATATTCCTTGTTTTGGTTGAGGACACCAAGTCAACTACTTTTGAAATCTCAGAGTAGTCACTTACTCTTCCTTGTCTCTCACATCTCATATCATTGAGCTGCCAAGGTCTGTTGAGTCTGTCTTTATAATATCTCTCATTTCTGTCCTCTTATTCACATTCACAATGCTATTCCCCTCATTTGGGCACTTTTGATCTCTCACCTGGTCTATTTCTTTAGTTTCCTGTCTGTCACCTTGCTTCCAGTCTCTCCCCTCTCTAATGCTTTCTTCATATATTGTGGATACCGAATCATCTTCCTAAGGAACAGGTGTGCTGGCATCATTGTCCTGCTCCAAAAACTCAGTAACATACCATTACCCTTTATAATTATATACATATATATATATATATATATATATATATATATGTGTGTGTGTGTGTGTATGTGTGTGCGCATGCATATATATATACATATATATACACATATACACAGGTACATATGTATATGTATACATATATATGTCCTTAGCATGATATGTAAGACCGCTTTCACATTCTTCCTCCAATTTGCCTTTCTAATCGAATTTCACTTTATTCCTCTTCACTTATTCTGTATTCCAGTCAATCTGGAGTACTAATTGCTCCAGAATCTTACTCAGAATTCCCACTTTTTCTTGCATTTGCTCAGAGGTAGATGGAGAAAGCTAGTGCCTTTTCTGAAGACGTCCATCTGTGGTAAAAGCATAACTGAATAAGTATGAGCATAACCAGAGGCAAGTCAAAAAAGAATGCAAATCAATTATTGATACAGTATCTCTAATATCT
Organism: Trichosurus vulpecula; assembly: GCF_011100635.1. NCBI lineage: Eukaryota > Metazoa > Chordata > Mammalia > Diprotodontia > Phalangeridae > Trichosurus > Trichosurus vulpecula. Next base: position 437,904,910 of record NC_050574.1, read on the forward strand.
TTTGACAACTATATGAATCCATCAGTCACTTTTGGCTGATACTATTAATCATTTACAATGTGTCCCTTTAATCTTAACGTCCATGGAAGGCTGAATGGTGGGAGGGAAAAGAAGGTCTTGAATGTGTCCCCTTGACATTGTCTGACTATTGAAAGCCTTCTTGTCATTTAAGATCCAATTAAGGAATTACCTTTTGCACAAAACTTCCCCTGATTCTGCCAGAACACAGTATATGCTGTTGTGTAGATTGCCATACCGCCACTGTGGGAATTCACATGCAGAGTAAACCTGTTTAACAAGGGAACTTATCTGAAGGACACATGACCTACACAAAAATACTCATTCAAGAGAACACGTGTTTTACCATATGTCACACTTCCATCAACATCCATACGATGCCCTCAATTAGACTGTAGGCTCCCTGAAGGAAGGAATTATGTTGTGTTTTAGGTTTGTGTCCTATTCCTTATTCAGTACTTTGTACACAGCAGAAACTTATTGAATGTTGTTAAATGGAATGGAATGGAATGGGTGTCTCTTATGTAATGATCAATGGACTGATAATTTATTTAAATTGTTCAGTCCTTAGTAGTTGGTCTATGGAAGAAGAAGGATGGTGAAGTGAAAAGAGAGAAAGGAGCAAAAAGAGGTTACTCTTTACATGTCTTCAGTACTTGATAAACACAAGAAAGTTTCAAGAACAGATGGCAGGATCTCTTCAGCAGAATGTAATTAAGGGATTAGGGATAATTTTAATATATGCCTATCTCTGAGGAGCCCAAGAATTAAACTTTTTACAATGCAAGCTAGTGTCTTTTGATGTCAGTGTGCCAGTATGACTACATGTGAGCTCCTAATGTTTTAATAATTATTGAGAAGAGCCTGATGGACTGAATGGTCTTATTTGCCTTGCCACAGGGTATGTGCGTGCATAAAATAAATTTTAAATTTATTAATCATTTTATCCATTGGAAACACAAATGAAAGAAGACTTCTATGCTTCATCACTGATGTACATGTGGCTTCAATACGTGAAAAATATTTGTTTTCATTGATATGGACATTATTTTCACTGATGCAGGTCACAATATCCCACCCCATTCCACAACTTGGAACATTTTCATGAGTTGCTTTAGTCAAAAATATTAATTTCCAAGTGGTCCAGTGAGGAACTGTTCCCACAATCTAGCTAGCAGCTTCTGTGGGGGTGTAAGATCCACCCACAGCCAGCACCCAGAAAGCTGCCAACAGCACAGGTTGTTTTGATCTGCTTAACTAAGGAAAGCAAAGTGAAGGGGTTGACAAGCTTACTTTAATTCAGCACACAAATATCATTCACTTAGTTCAGGGGAAGAGACCAGCACACTGAACTTCAGAGCAAATTACAAACAAATTGCAAACATCAACAGACAGACCAAATACAGATTCATAGTTACCAACATCTAGGTTCAGCCTGGGAGCTCAGAACAAGGGCTGGCCCAGAGTCACGCGTCACCACTGCTGTAGGTAGGAGCTCCAAGGAAGAGGAGGCCAACCCCTGGTTTTATATCTTTTTCAGCATCAGGGGTGAGTCACACATGCCACTCACCCACGTGACCTAGAATCGTCACCAAGAGGCGACTTAAACCCATGTAGTCTAAAAGCCTCTGCTGTCCCAGACATGTAAACTAGGCCCTCCTTGGAATTAGCCCCACCTTGGGCGCCACCTTAGTTGCCAATCCACACCCACACAGGTTTTATAGGGGTTTGGTCCTGTAGCTTAGCACTTAGTAAGACTCAATGAAATACACTGAATTACTCAAAGCAAACAAAAGCCAAACTCTTCAAGGGCACTTGTTGAACTAAGTACTAAGGAGCCCATTTTGCTTACCAACACAGGAACCTAGCTAGAAGACTCCTATCTGCTGGGGTTCCTGCTATGAGGCCAACTTGCTGTTGGGACTGTCTTATAATGAAATTCTTTTGATACTGTAAGAAGATCATGGGTAAGGAGGTATCAAGAAGGAACATAAGCATTTAAATGACCATGACACAGGCAGCTTGTTACTCATAGGCATGTAAGCATATGTGGCATTATCAACTTTCAGTTCTATTGGAACACATTAACAGCTGATTGGCCACACAGTGGTGGCTTTGAGTACTCCTATTGAGTATCCAGATCTCCTGGATCTTTTCCCTTGTGTCTGACTGATGTGGATGGGTAGAGTCAAAGGGACTGAGTGGGAAGAGGACCTTTGGAGCAATCAATCATTAGGTGGTATGGACTGCAATCCTCCCTATCAACCACAAGGCTGTTGACATTAATAAAGTTTGCTGACAATTTGATAACCTTGTTTCCCTACCCCTAAATAATCCTGACCAAGTCAGTTGTTGGATACATTGAAGTTTCATGGCATATAGGGACATCAATTAGGGGTCAAACATGGCATCACTTCTATCAGCTAGGGCCTAGAAATAGGCCAATTCTCACACATCCTTCTATAAATAAGCCACTTTGAATAAGATCTAAGCTAGCCCAATCTAGGCTGAGTTCTGTTTTATAGCAAATGGTATGACAGGAAAGTTCAAGGTTATATTCATTATTTAGAGTGTTTCTGTCTTGGTAATCAAAATGGGCTCTTAGCACTTAGTTCAACAAGTACCCTTGAAGAGTTTGACTTTGTTTCCTTTGAGTAATTCAGTGTATTTCATTGAGTCTTACTAAGTGCTAAGCCCCAGGCTCTAACCCCTACTAGGTGTTAACCTGACCTATGTGGATGTGAACCTCCCAGGGTCCTAAGGGGAGGGGCTAACTCAAGAGCCAATCATAGCAGCCTAAGTTCTGGTCATTCAGGTGACGTTTGATGACATCTGAAACCCTATAAGAAGAGAGGACAGAGCCATTTGCGCAGGGCTCTCACTCGGGGTGGTGCTGATGCGGAGACTCAGGGCAGCTGTAGCTAAGGAGCCCTCCAGCTTATAACCTGGATGCTGAGACTTTGTTGAAATTTGGTAACTATGTATTGGGATTTGAATCAGATAAGGTCTGTTTGTTGATGTTTGGCATTTGTTTGTATTTATTCTGAAGTTTAGGGTGCTGGCTTTTTCCCTTGAACTAAGTGAATGATATTTGTGTGCTGAATTAAAGTAAGCTTGTCAACCCCTTCACTTTGCTTTCCTTAGTTAAGCAGATCAAAAGAACCTGTGCTTTTGCAGCATGCGAGTAGCGTTCTTGTTGTTGGGTGGTCTTCCACCCCCACAGCAGCTGCTAGTTGGATTGTTGAAAGAGCTTCCAATCTTCACATCTAGGAATTCTTACCATAGACTAGGTAACAAAGTGGCTCACAAGTATATTGACAATATTTAATAACAGCAATAGCAATTCACATTTAAGCAATGCTTTATAGTTTACACAGTACTTTCCCACAATATCTCTATGAAGTAAGTAGTGTAAGTTTTTTATTATCCCTACTTTACACATATGGAGACTTTAAGGCATTGGACACAATATAGCACCAAAGCCAAGGTCATTTTTATTATTGTTTTGCTGTTGACAAACACACACAATAAGGTCAGCAACATGAACCAGGAGAGTAGAGGACACTGATGTTATCTCCACAATTTAGTTTTTGTTCTGCATGAGTTCATTTGCATGACAAGCTAGAGAGGACCTTGGGAAATGAGGCATGCTTCATGGCCCATGTAGTTTTCATGAAGATTCTTTGGTAGAGCCTCTGAAATGGATGTGGAGTGAGGAGAGAGGGACACAGAAAATTCCCACAAACCACAGTTATTATAAGGGATTTCTTCCCCTAAGTTACATAGCTGTCCAGGACAATGTACTGAGATTTAGCTCCAAATTAAGGTAGCTAAAAGACTTTATTTTAGCCTAAGAATATTTTGCCTAGTTTCCATTCACTCTTCTTTAACTTAGCATGGTGGCTTATTGCTTCAGTTTGAATAAAAAGCTTTTTAATCAACAAAGGCTGACAGACAGGAATCAGGGTAGCCCTGAAGTTATGAAGTCTAGAAACTCATAACACAGAAGATAGCAACCAAAAAGCTATCAGAGATTCTCATTAGAAACAATATAATGGCCAGTGGAAAGTAGAGACAACATGCCCAGGAAAGATGACAAGACCATCAGATAGCAGCATTTTTCTGTTTATTTTTTGTCTTTCCAACGTTGTGTGGAGACACATGGGTTTGTACAGTTAGTGTAAGAATCATGGTGGACACAGGGAGGAGGTGGAGGCCATACAGGATCTGACAGGATATTGTAGGGCAGGTCAGACACCTTCACAGTATCAGTCACTCTCAAGTACTTCTGTTCTCAGCACAGAGGACGGAGTCAGTGGGAGGTGATGTTGTGTATGTGTGTGAGAGAAAAGCGATGAGGTAGAGAGAGTGGAAAACCTGCCCCAGAAGGGCTTTTTTTATTAAGTGAAGATCAGATTTTAGAGCCGTTTTGCAATGTGAGAGGTGTGAATTTCTTAGGTTGTATTGTTGTTTACTTGTTTTTCAGTCATGTCTTACTCTTTGTGACTCCATTTGGGATTTTCTTGGCAAAGATACTGGAATAGTTTGCCATTTCCCTCTCAGCTCATTTTATAGATGAAGAAACTGAGGCAAAAGGGGTTGAATGACTTGCCCAAAGTCACACAGCTAGTAATTGTCTGTAACAGCAAGCACCCTGGTACACCCAAGATGGCCTGCTAGCACAGGTTTTTAGATCTGCTTTTCTTCAAGGAAAGGCAGCTTTAAGGGGTCAACAATTTTTAGGTACATTCACTAGTTCAGGAGAAAGGTCAGCACCCTGAACATGGAGAAAACACAAGCAGAGAAAATACAAGCAGAGAAATTAGTACAAAGACCAACAGACAGCTGTCTGATCAAAGTAATACAACCACCTACACATACTACTGGATGGGGGGAGCACAGATACATCTGAGTAGTCGGGTGGGGGGGGGGCGGCGGGGCTCTGAACAAACGGCTAGTCAGAGTCCCATCCAGCGAGTCAAAGGGTCCTTCTCATAAGCGAACCCCCAAAGCAAAATACCAACCTCAGGATATATATATATATATATATATACACTTTTGGCTAATAGGCTCAGAGCCAGAAGGCATCACAACCTTCTTGACTCAGTGCCTAATTAGATTAGTACCAAAAGGTATATAAGCCTTCCTATAAGCAAGTCCCCCAGTAAGTAAACTTCCTCTTTAAGCGAGTTCCTCCTTAGGCAAATTCCTATGCCAGTGGGCTCTGTGTGACTCAGGATGCACCACACTTGTGATTGAACTCATGTGGTCACATAGGCCTATTAATGGACAGGGAAGATCTTCCTATTCCACTAACATTACAGTGTCTGAGGCCAGATTTGAACTCAGGAAGTAGAGTCTTTCTGACTCCAAGGCTAGCATTCTATTCACTGTGCCACATAGCTGCCCCTTCTTTGGTCATACATTTTGCCTATATATATGCCTTCTGTGCCAACAACTAGCCACATGCCCCCCATCATATAATTCTTCATATGTGCTCCCAGGCCACATATTTTCTTTAAATATATGTCCATCATATGTGGTCCCTGGTAATGAGTGACTTATGTATGTATCATGTGTCCTTCATATATGTTTCCTTTAACAATTTCCTTAAAAATTTTCTCCACATGTGCCTTCCCCTATTGATATAAAAATCTATGCAGGGAGCCTCTAGAAGCAGCTGCGTCGGGCCTCCCCGGCGGCGCCAGCCCTCTGTCCTGATGCAGCTGCTGCCCCCAGCACCCCTCATCCTCCCTGGAGAAGGCCATGGACGCCCCTCCTTCGAAGGCAGCCTCTTTCCCCAAGCCGGAACCTTCAGCCTCTCCGGTGTCACCTTGCCCCAGGCTGGGCCGGTACCTGCTCATTGATGCCAATGGGGTCCCTTACACGTATACCGTGCTGATGGAGGATGAGGCGCCCCGGGCAGGCCCCAAGGGGGAGGCGGCCAGAGGCGAGCTTGGCCCTGGCTGCACCATCGTGGCCTCTCGAAAGGGCTTCGGCTGCCCAGAGTGTGGCCGGGTCTTTGAGAGCCCCTTCAGACTGCAGAGCCACAGGATTTCTCACTCGGAGCTCAAGCCTTTCGTTTGCGGGGCCTGCGGGAAGGCCTTCAAGCGCTCCAGCCACCTGTCCCGCCACCGCGCCATGCACCAGCCCGGAGGCAGCCGGTGCCACGCATGCCCCCTGCGCCCACGGCGCTTCCACGATTCCGGAGAGCTGGCGCAGCATTTCAGGGGCCACTAGGTGGTGAGGGGAGCGTCGTGCAGAGCCTGCCTGGGCTTAGACTGGCCGGCAGGCAGCCCATAGCACCAGATTGGGAGACGGAGGACGACCTGGGTTCGAATGCCGGCAGCTGTGACCGGTGCTAATTCCAGGTGTCTGTTTCCTGGCTCCTGCAACAGGCGTCGGGCGGAGGCGGTGGGAGTAGATGCTCAGATCTGAGCACGTGGGAGACCCTCCCTCCTCAGGCTCCAGAGACACCGGGGAGGGAGGCCCCTGGCCGGCCTTAGATACAGGGCTAGGAAGGGCTTGGGGGTCCCCCCCCGCGCAGCGCCAGCTGGGTGAGCGGCCCTCGGAGCCAGGCCCCTGGGCCGTTTGTGGAGAATTTGGCCGGAGCAGGACTAGAATCCTCGACCCTAGGGGCTTGCGGTGGGGCCCCGACCCGCTCCTTGTTGTCTGAGCCTCAGTTTCTTGCCCTGTCACTTAAGGAGTTGGAGACGAGATCTCTAAGCACCCCGAATCCCCTTGAGGTGGGGGGACGCAATTCCTGGATTCCTTGTTGTCTGAGCCTCAGTTTCTTGCCCTGTCACTTAAGGAGTTGGAGACGAGATCTCTAAGCACCCCGAATCCCCTTGAGGTGGGGGGACGCTCCTGAATCTGAAAAAAAAAAAATCTATGCAATAGCATGTCTCATGTCCACATGGTGGCAATCTCCTTGTCACTTTATTTGCTGTTATTTTATTCAATGTCTTCTATAAATGGGACAGCTTAATGGGGGCTCTTGAGCTATGATTTTGAATGGGTCCTGAACAATGGAGTGTCTCAAACCTGGGGTGACTTTTCCAGGGAGCCCACATAAAAGAAGTGATGCCTCAGTGGGGCTACATTTAGGTTGATTATCCACTTTGGATTAGTTGCCCAAAGTCAGGCAACCCAAGATTACACAGGTAGAATGGCTGCTTGGCCTAGTTTCAACTCCATGGAACCAGATATAGCTCCCAGGTTAAGCTCATCACCTCTAATCTCGTTATCTTGTTTCTGACTCAAGACATGACTGATGGCACCTCCCTCAGCCTCCTCTCCTCCCTGATTGGAAGGCTGGAGGGTGGGGTACTGAATTCCTCCCAATGCCTTCCTTTATAGAAAATGGAAACTGGACCTTTTAGTTCACTCCACTCTGCATTTGCTGCTCTGCCTGGTTTCAACTCCACAGAACAATGTGGGGCCTGGAATTTAACAGAGGGCAAGCAGAGGCAATTCTGCAAGATATCCTTTATGAGCACGGGCATGCAAATTGGTAACTGAGGGGTCTTATCATGCCAAAAGACCCAAATCAAGGGCTGACCACCTTTTATATCTAGGCATATATTCTTTCTGATTGATCTGACAGTGTATCATTGAGACCTTCCCTGGCAATCCTGATTGGTGGACATTTTAATGAGGAAGCAGACCAAGAATCTTCAGTGCCTCCCCATTACTTCATCCTTGAAAGGGGGAGGACTTGGGTAGACAAATCTACAACTAGGGAAAATGGCTTTCAGATGTGGCTGACCCACTGCTCTCTGACACTTAAAAAGAATGTTAACTGTATTATGAAACCAGCTTCCTTTTGCAATCTTTGGCTAGAAAAACATAAGCTATCTCACTCAGGTTTTCACTGGCTTAGTTTCCCCTATTGTAGACCAGGTCACCCAAATCTTGGCGCGGGGATAGCAAGGACAAAAGGCTTTACCCAATGTCTCAGGGGCTGAGAATAGATTACAGTTCTCTGCTAGGAAGGGAGAGGTCTCTTCTGAACTAGGCTAAGGTGGGGAGGAGAATTAAATAGAAAAGAAAATTACAGAAAAATAAAAATCAAACTATACAGAATTAAAATTAGTTTCCTTGACAAGATGCCCCTGTATCAGATGCCTCCTGGTCTCTTCACTTTCTCCCACCCCACCCATCCCCATCCCTACTTTTCTCCTTCCTTTTCACTGTTGTTTACTCTTATTAGATTGTAAGCTTCTTATGGGCAGGAATGGTCTTACTTTATATTAATTTTATTCCCAGAGCTTAGCGCGATGCCTGGCACATAGTAGACCGTTAATTAATATGTATTGGATTGGATTAGATAGTGGATAAGGCACTGACTTTGAAGTCAGAAGGTCCTACATTTGAAACCCAGCTCAGATACTTCTTATCTAAATTACCCTAGGAGAGTCACTTAACTTCTCTGTGCCTCAGTTTCATCATTTGTACAATGGGGGCATTAGACTCAATAGCCTCTAAAGTCAGTTCCAATTATAAATCTATGACTCTACGAATTAGCAGAGCTATCGTATGAACTTAGAAAGCCACTAGCCTTCCCACTATACTCTGGTCACAAAGATTTCACAAGTTTGTGGAACAAGCAACAGAAGGGATCTTAGCTGTCATTTATTCCAACCCCCTCATTTTACAAATGAAGACCCTGAAGTTCTGAGAGAGTCTGTCTGCAATATTCTGTCTCTCATTAGATGCAATTCAATACACACAAAACAAAATATGGGATCCACCACAGAATGGGAAGTTGAAAAATAGTGCACAACAGTTTCTCAGCATCACCTAATATGGAAGTTAGAGTGTAGTGCAAAATATGGCAGAAGGATAAAGTCTTATCTACTTACAAAGGATAATGAACTTCCACAGTTACTGAGGGTTGCCTTTCAAGTCATCCAGATATATGTGGATGGGTTCTTCTAGTTGTGTGAGATTGGGCAAGTAATTTAGCCTCTCTGAGACCCAGTGTTTTCATATGTAACATGGGCAGAATCATGCCTATACTCTCTACCTCATAGTGTAATGGTTAAAATGCTATATAGCTACCAGTTAAATATGATTGTTGTGCTATTACTGAAGTCTCTATAAGATTTGAAAATCCTTTATGCTAATCAAATGCAGGATTTCAAGGAATAGAGACTAATATTCCAATGATCTAACTGCAGGCTTATAGGAGCATACCAACTGATTTAGTGGACATGCCCACTCACATATAGAGGGAAAGAGAGGATGCACATTCCAATTTACCGCCTCTCCCTCGGTTACTATCTTTGTCTGATTCAAGGAAATGAAGCAAACAACCTAATGTTTCTAGGAAGTCAACTCTTCCAATGACGTGCAATGAGCAGATGGCTTGCACATGTTAGGGGCTATGCCATTTTATCTTAATGTAGACAGAAGGAGTGGCACTCTTACAAATTATATATTCTTGGGGTTAAGTGGACGTCAGGTACCTTAGGATGTGCCAATCATAAGTAGATGATATACTTATATTTTTGTAACACAGGATCTAGCAGACTACTTTGAAGTCAGGGGCTGCATTGGTGGAAATTCATCATTCGTTTGAATTATTTTTGTCTCTATATTTTTTCCCTCCATCTTGGTGAAGAGACCTGATCTAAACAGACTACACTGATTATGCCATTTAGGAAATACTAATCTCCTTGGGTCAGATCAGATGGTTTACTTATAAGTGAAAAGAAGAAAAAAAGTTAAGTAGACATTGCCACCAGGCATATAAACAACTCTCTCCCATGTATGTCTTCATATTATCTTTCATTACCAGATACCTCTCATTTCTAGCCCTGAGATCTGATGTGACATTCCAAAGCCTATTGATTTTTTTTTATCTGCTTGTGTGATGCTGACAAATTCCAGAAGGTTTAGGGTTCTGCTGCTTCATTCAATCGAAACAAAGCCTTCTGGGGCAGAGTAGGAATTTTTCTGGCAGGAAGACAACAGATGGAATATAGGCAGGTTTAGAAGCTCTGGGGATATTAATGGTATTACATGGAAATAAATAAAATACAGCCAAACAGCCCCAAATCATTTTCCTTCATTAGGATTTTTCACAAAGTAACTCAGTTAAAAGACTGAAGCATTACTTAGTGATGAGAGACAATAACTAAGAGTCAGAATATAGTTTATATGTTTTAATTTCCTCACCAAACCTTAGAAACGGAGTTTGGAGAGCTATGGATCAACAACCCACTGAAAGCGCACAATATCATTCATTATTGGAAAAATATGTTTTTATTCTTGCATGCTAATGCTATCCAGTTTTGTATTGATGGAGCAGAATGAAAATTTCCAGAAGACTTCTAGATGTCTGAAATTAAAACAGCATTTTAAAAACATAAAATGGAAATGGAACTCTTTTACTTCAAAATCTTAGAGGCAGTATGGTACAGGAATTGAGGGCTGGATTTGGAGTCAGAGGACTCAGGTTTTAATTCTAACTCTATCAGGGCACCACACCTAGAGTCAACAAGACCCGTGTTCAAATTTGACTTCAGACACTTAGTAACTGTGTGTGACCCTAAGCAAGTTACTTAACATTGTTTACCTCAGTTTCTTCATCTGTAAAATGAGATGGAGGAGGAAATAGCAAATCAAGAAAACTCCAAAAATTGGGTCGTGAAGAGTCTGACCTGACTAAAACAACTGAACAACAAATCAATCACCATGTGCATGACCTTGGACAAGTCACTCAAATTCTCTGGACCACTCTTCTGGAACTCTACTCTTTAGCCAAATGGCTTTCTTGCTATTCCCCACTCAGGGAGCCCCATCTTCTGTCCCCTTGGAAATGACTGTCTCTGATCCATGGAATTCACTTTTTTCTCACCTTTGCCTCTTAGATCTCTAGGCTGCTTATAATAATAAAAGTTAGCATTTATATAGTGCTTTTTGTATGTTAACCCATTTGATCCCCCCAGCAACCTTTTGAAGTTATCCCCATTTTACAAAGGAGGAAAATGAGGTACAGGGAGTTTAATAGATTGCTTAGGGTCATTAAGCTAGTAAGTATCTGAGGGGATTTGAATTCAAGTCTTCTGACTCAAGACTTTCTTAGGTTAAATGAGATGGTCAAAGTAGATGAGCTCTAAGGTCCTTTCTATCTCTAAATCTGTGGTTCTTCTCACTGTCTCAAAGGACTGACATCATTTTCTGGTTCAAAGCTCAGAGTCCTTAAACAAGCTATTTTTTAAAAAAGGTTTAGGTGGCTTTCTGATCATTGTTACAACTCACATCTTGGTGCTAATGTTTCAGGCATATTCTTGTGTTCTCGGATTAATGAGGCATTGCTCAAACCCCCACCCTCAAAGGGATTGCTTTATTCTAGAATCCAGATTCACAATAGAGAAAAAATAATGATTTGCACATTAATTTGCAATTATTTGTCACATAGTGACTAATAGTGAATAAATCTCCCCCACCTTGTACAAGTAACTTCTCTCTTGGAGTCGGTTTGCTTATCTGTAAAGTGAGAGGTTTGAACCATATAGCCCTTCTAGTCATGGTGGGGCCACATCATGCCTGTGGAGCTGGCTTCATTTCCTGGGATCTCAGCCTGAGGTTGAATTTCAGAAGCAGGATTTGGGCAGCTTTTTATCAAATCATTTCAGGCTGCCTGATGTCTTTCCTAGACAAGTTCTTTTTGTTATCTTCTTTGCTTCAACAGTCTTTCTACTCCCTTTGGTCTGATTAAAAGTTTCTTTTCCCAGGATTTCCTCCAATCTGCAAATTAAATGAAATAACCTTAGTTTGAGAGGCAGAAGACTTGCATTTGAATCCTGGCTCTTCCACTGTCGTGTTGATGGGGTGAGCCTGGGCAAATTATTTTACCTGGCTGGTCCTCAATTTTCTCAACTGCAAAATAAATGGGTTAGACCAGGTGATCTCGAACATATGTACTAGCTCTAGATCTTTTGGTCAATGAGAAACATGCACATTTCTGTAGGTCTTTCAAAATAAATTTATTTTTTTATCTGTCTGTCATTTAAGTGTGTGGTTGAAGGTAGTTCTATTCTAATCTCTCACTGTGGCATGGAAGTAACACTGGATTCTTTTCATTCAAAAATAACTCTTTTGGTAACATTAGTTCCTTAAAGGAAGTCAATTTGAGCCCCATTTGAATCCAATCTCGTGGTGCAATGGATAGAGTGCCAGGCCTGGAGTCAGGAATACGCATCTTCTTGAATTCAAATCAGGGCTCAGATACTTACTGGTTGTGTGACCTTGGTCAAGTCATTTAATTCCTCAGTTTCTTCATTTGTAAAATGAAATGGAGAAGGAAAGAATAAACCAATGCAGTATCTTTACACCATGAAAAAAGAGCAGCTGGCCCCATCTGTTAGCAATGGCTTCTTTCAAATATTTTTATTAATATTTTATTTTTCTCCAATTGCATGTAAAAACAATTTTGACATTGTTTGTTTTAAATTTTGATTTCCAAATTCTCTCCTCCCCTCCTTCCCTACCCATCTCCCAAAGATAGTAAGCAACTTATTATAACTTATAGATGTGCTATCATATAAAAACATTTCTGTATTAGTCATGTTGTGAAAGACAACACAGACCACTCCCCCACCAAAAAAAACCATGAAAAGTACTATTCTTTGTTCTGTATTCAGATGCCATCATCAGTTCTTTCTCTGGAGGTGGATAGTATTTTTCATCATGCGTCTTTAGGAACTGTCTTGGATCATTGTCTTGATCATAGTAGCTAAGTATTTCACAGCTGATCACTGCGAAACATTGCTGTTATTGTGTACGATGTTCTCCTGATTCTGCTTACTTCATTTTGCATCAGTTTATGTAAGTCCAGGTTTTTCTGAAAGCATCCTGCCCATCATTTCTTTTTTTTAGTTAATTTATCTATTTTTAGTTTTCAACATTCATTTTCACAAGATTTTGAATTCCAAATTTTCTCCCCATCTCTCCCCTCCTCCCCACCCCAAGATGGCATGCATTCTGAATACCCCTTCCCTCAGTCTGCCCTTCCTTCTACCACCACCCCCCTTATCCCCTTCCCCCTCACTTTCTTGTAGGGTAAGATAAATTTCTATACCCCATTGCTTGTATATCTTATTTCCCAGTTGCATGTAAAAATAATTTTTAACATTTGTTCTTAAAACTTTGAGTTCCAAATTCTCTCCCTTCCTCCCTCCATACCCTCCCTCATTGAAAAGGCAAGCAATTCAATACAGGTTATACATGTGTAGTCAGGCAAAACACTTCCATTATAATCATGTTGTGAAAGACTGACTATATTTCCCTCCCTCCTATCCTGCCCCCCATTTGTTCTATTCTCTCCTTTGACCCTGTCCTTTTTCAAAAATGTTTGCTTCTGACCACCCCCTCCCCCAATCTGCCCTCCTTTCTATCATCTCCCACCTTATCCTCTTCCCCCTGCTTTCCTATAGGGTAAGATACCCAACTGAGTGTGTGTTATTTCCTCCTTAAGTCAAATCTGATGAGAGTGAGATTCACTCATTCTCTTTCACCTACCCCCTCTTCCCCTCCATTGTAACAGCTTTTTCTTGCCTCTTTTATGGAAGATAATTTACCCCATTCTATCTCTCCCTTTTTCCTTCTCTCAATATATTCCTTCTCACCCCTTAATTTTATTTTTGGATATCATCCCCTTATATTCAACTTACCCTGTGCACGTTGTGTATGTGTGTGCATGTGTGTGTGTGTGTGTGTGTGTGTGTGTGTGTATACATATATGTTCTTTTCAACTATCCTAATACTGAGAAATGTCTCATGAGTTACAAATATCATCTTTCCATGTAGGAATATAAACAGTTCATCCTTAATATATCCCTTATGATTTCTCTTTCCTGTTTACCTGTTCATGGTTCTCTTGATTCTTGTATTTGAGAGTCAAATTTTCTATTTAGCTCTGGTCTTTTCATCAAGAATACTTGAAAGTTCTCTATTTCATTGAATATCCATTTTCCCCCTGAAATATAATGCTCAGTTTTGCTGGATAGGTGATTCTTGGTTTTAATCCTAGCTTCTTTGACCTCCAGAATATCATATTCCAGGTCCTTCAATCCCTTAATGTAGAAGCTGCTAGATCTTGTATTATCCTGATTGTGTTTCCACAATACTCAAATTGTTTTTTTCTGACTGCTTACAATATTTTCTCCTTGACCTGGGAACTCTGGAATTTGGCTATAATATTCCTAGGAGTGTTCCTTTTGGGATCTCTTTCAGGAGGTGATGGTGGATTCTTTCCATTTCCATTTTACCCTCTGGTTCTAGAATATCAGGGCAGTTTTCCTTGATCATTTCTTGAAAGATAATGTCTAGGATCTTTTTTTGATCATGGCTTTCAGGCAGCCCAATAATTTTTAAATTATCTCTCCTGGATCTATTCTCCAGGTCAGGGCTTTTTGCACTGGGATATTTCACATTATCCTCTATTTTTTCATTCTTTTGGTTTTGTTTTACAATTTCCTGATTTCTGATAAAGTCATTGGCTTCCATTTGCTCCATTCTAATTTTTAAGGAATTATCTTCTTCAGTGAGCTTTTGGACCTCCTTTTCCATTTGGTCAGTTCTGCTTTTTAAGGCATTCTTCTCTTCATTGGCTTTCTGGATCTCTTTTGCCATTTGGGTTAGTCTATTTTTAAGATGGTATTTTCTTCAGTATTTTTTTGGGTCTCCTTTAGCAAGCTGTTGACTTGTTTTTCATGATTTTCTTGCATCACTCTCATTTCTCTTCCCAATTCTTCCTCTACTTCTCTTACCTGATTTTCAAAATTCTTTCTGAGCTCTTCTATGGCCTGCACCCAATTCTTATTTTTCTTGGAGGCTTTGGATGTAGGAGCTTTGACTTTGTTGTCTTCTTCTGGTTGCGTGTTTTGATCTTCTTTGTCACCAAATTAAAATTCTATAGTCTGAGTTTTTTATGCTGTTTTCTCATTTTCCCAGCCAATTACTTGACCTTTGAGCTCTTTGTCAATGTAGGACTCTGCTTCCAGAGTGGATAGTGCTCTGTCCCAAGATTCAAGAGTTTTGCTCAGCTGTTTTCAAAGATACTTCTAGGCACCTGTAAATTTTCAGTTCTTCTAAGGTGGTATGATTGAAGGAGAGGTGTTTTTCCTCTCCTGGCCTGTGCTTTGATCTGTGAGTGACCTCAAGCACTCCTTTTTGCCTTGGAACCATGAGGAGGATTCCCTCTCCACAGCTGCCACAAGCTCTGTCATGCCAGCACTCCACCTTATCCTGGGACCACTCCCCAGAACTGTGACCCAGATCCAAGCCGAGCAAAGCAAGCGAATCCTACCTCAGGGCCAGCAAAGAGATCCCTGCAATCCCCCTCTGATCAACTGCTTGATCCTCCCCATCTGTGGGCCTGGAGCTCTGGAAGGAGCTGCTTCTGCTCCCACCACCTGCCACCACTACCTCCACTGCCCTGGGCTGGGGCCAGATCATGCTCTTCTCTTACCCAAGTCTGATAGAGTTTTCCCACTGACCTTTTATGTTGTCTTTGGCATTTGTGGGTTGACAAGTCTGGAAACTGCCACAGCTGCCAGTGATTAATTTCCCTTAGGCCTGCTCCAGCTCTGTCTGTGACGGTTTGGCCCACACTCTACTGTGCTCTGCTCCCAGCCCAATGTGATAGACCTTTCCTGTCCACTTTCCAGGTTGCCTTGGGCTGGAAATGTGTTTCACTCTGTCATTTTATGGGTTCTGTAGCTCTAGAATTTGTTGGTTTTTGGAGGGTTTTGGGGGAGAGCTCAAGCAACTCCCTGCTTTTACTCCACCATCTTGGTTCTGCCCCCTCTGTCCATCATTTCTTATAGCACAATACTATTTCATCACAATCATATTCAACAACTTGTACAGCCATTCACCAATTGATGGACATGCCCTCAATTTCAAATTCTTTGCCACCACAAAAAGAGCTGCTATTAATATTTTTGTATAAATAGGTCCTTTTCCTTTCTTAAAAAAATGTCTTTGGGATCCAGACCTATTTCTGGGTCAAATGGGATGCATAAAAATTTAGCCCTTTGTACAAATTGCTCTCCAGAATGGTTGGATCAGTTCTCAACTGCACTAATAGTGCATTAATGTGGCCCAATTTTCTCCCCTCCCCTCCAAAATTTATCATCTTCCTTTTCTATCATATTAAGCAATCTGATAGGTAGCACTGGCCTCTTTTCACCTTATCTGAGAGGTACTGATGTTTTGGCTAATAAGTAGAGATTTAACTACCATGTGACTCTGCTAGCCATTCTCCTGTATCTATTCACCAATAAGGTTCAGAACCTAGGCCAATCCCCCCCGTGGTCAAAAGTAATAAGGAAGTGTCAAGTTCCCTATGACTATGAAAGAATGGATGACCTTCTACTACTCAGCTATCTTTCTCTTCAAAGAAGCATTGACTTAGGAGCCAAGCCACTCTGCTCTCCATTTCTTGGGATGATGCAACCTCCTCTTCACCCTATTTTCTTCCCTACTTTGCTACATATATCCTCCTTCCTTCTTGCTTTCCAGCTCTTGCCCAGAGAACTGTAATCAAATCAATATTTCCACTGACTCTAGAAAGGGAGTATCAATTGACTGACCTATTATTCCATTCTTTGCAATTTGCTGAACTCTTACCTCCTTTCCCAGGTCATCATTCCCCTTGGAGATGTTTCCCCACTCTCATTAAAATGTCAAGTCCTTGAGGATAAGGACATCTCACTTTTATATCTGTATCCTTTGGTGCCTAGCTCAATGGACATAGTAAGTACATTACAAGTAAGTATATCATGTTTAATGAATGTTTTTATTCATTATTTTATGATTCTCAGAGAGTGGATGACTTATCACTAATCTTTATCTGTTTGTGTTGTTGTTCAACAGAGGCAGCAAAGGAGCATGGAGGGAGAGGCAGATTACAAATGTATTTGATTGTTTTTAAAGAGTTATTATAGTGGTAAGCCAGAATTGTGGATAGAACAGTACTTCTGGATGACTAAGTCTAGAATACATGGACATGGAGAAATCAGAAAGTGCCAACACATCACCACCGGAAAAAAATTAGATAGACCAGTGGTTTTAACAATAAAACTCACCTTCACTGATATCCAATGATTTTGTAGGTCCCAAAGGCAGTGTAATAGAGTTTGGTTACTCCTTCAGTCTCTCAAGAAATGTAAGCAGCTACAATTAAATTGTTCCTATTCCACAAACAAAGAATCACAGAACCTTAATATTTCAAAGGAACTTAGAGGTTAATATAAATCATAGAGTTAAACATACAAAGGATCCTAGAGATTGCATAAGTCATTGTACAGATGAGAAAACTACAGCCCAAAGAGACCAAGTGCCCTGTCTAATGTCATATAGGTAGTAAATGACAGATATGAGATTTGAACCCAGATCCTTCAACTCCAAATTCAAAACTCTTTATACTGTGCAATAATGTCTACACACAGGGATCTCTTCCATGACATCTGTAGCAGGTTTAGCCTCAGTCTGAACATTTCTAGTGATATAGACAGGGAACACCATAGGAACCTCATTAGAAGTCCATTCTATTTTTGGACAGTTCTAATCGTGTTTTATATATCCATCCATCTATCCATACATCCATCCACACCCATATACACATATATACACATATATAATACACACATGTATATACACAAAATATATATGCATATATATTCACATATGTGTCTATGTATATGCCTACACACAAATAGTAGCATGAATGTAATTACTATAATGCTTTTTCTTGGAGGTGGATTCTTAAGACATTAAGATGATACAGTTTTCAAGGTTGCTTAAAAGACATTTTATATTTCACCTCAGCTCTGCACTGTCTAAAATAATTCACTCGGGATCCAAACTTCTGGCAATCCAAAACAAGAGTTGAGTTCCTTCCCTGTGTTTGTGGTAATCCTCTATAATGCAGAAAATACCCCCCGATAGGAGCTGGCTCCAGACAAGAGCCCTCTCTAATCTCTGGACATCTCAAACTTATAAGATTCCCTTCAACATTGGTCATATCTATCTGGGGATCACTGTCCAGTCATCTAGGCTCTGGGATGGAAACAGAAAGTAGAAGTGTCATCCAGGAATCCTATTGCCCAAGATCAGCTCATTAAGCTTAGAGACTTCTCTAAATGTCATATCAAAGCATTAACTATGCTGTTGTGATAGGAGGAAAGGTGACCCCTCCCTCAGTTTCTCATTCAAAGTCTAGAGTGAGCTATTGCTACACTAGAGCATTGAAGTGAGAAAGGGATAGAGTAGAATAAATCTCCTTTTAATGTTCACTGAGTAGGCCACTTCTCCTGGCTGTATGTATGGTGCATTTTTGATAACAGCCTCCCTGTACCCTCCCCATTATTAGTAGATTAAGGGACCAATAAGAGGATTACTTTGTCACCCCAAAGTTGAGCCAGCACACATTGTCTGCTGAAATTAGGCAGAGCAATGCTGCACATGCTCATGCTACGCAACTATTAATATAAACTTGTGTATTGGTGAAAGATCTATATATAATCTTTAGATATGAGTATGGAGGGGTGTGTGTGTGTGTGTGTGTGTGTGTGTGTGTGTGTGTGTGTGTGTGTAAGTATCCAAGCTTCTCAAGAATTGAATATAGTCCATACCCTTTGGGTTTAAAGCAAAGAGATCCCTTGATGGAAAAAGAGGCTGCAATGACTGAAGGTTCAGGTTTTAGTTATGTTTATTGGTTAAATAAACAAATGAATGAAAAAATTTATTAACCTCTTATTATGTGGCAGTCACTGTGATAAGTGATGGGGATACAAAAACAAAACAAAACAAGCAAACAAAAGAAGCAAGACAACTCATTTCCTCAAGGAGTGTGCATTTTAATAGATGAAGATTACATAAAGGGGAGCTTGGATTAGAAATGGGCTAGGGAAGGTGAAATGGTTGGAAATTGGTGGTGTCACCTGGTTCCAGGCAAGACAGGTGGAAACCTTGCCTGTCAGAGCCCAGGGTTCCAGGGACAGTCTGAATTCTGGTCATAGGAGGAGGAAGAAGAGAGCTAGAGAGCAGGTGGCACCATTTGGAAATGGCTGGGAGGTAACATGGTGGTTAGGGACTGGGCAAGGTAAAATGAAAACTGAGATCTCAGAGATATGTCATTATGTTAAATAATACAGCAAAAAAATTCAACTACCTCTCTTGTATTGAGCTAAAGTTGAATCCTTCTTTCATATGATAGCCCTTCAAAAGTATGAAGACAGAAGACTCCTTGAGTCTTTTTTTAACAACATATCATAATTCTCTAAAATATTAATATACTTAGTTTTTCAATTGTTCATTTTGTGACAAAATTTTAAGTCCCTCACCATCCTGTTCACCCATCTTTCAACTAGCTGCAGTTTTTCGTTGAGTCCCTTATAAGATGTAAAAAAAATCTCTCCCCAAAACTACAATGATCCACTATACCTTCAACTTCATGATGCACAAGGCAGCTGATCCATTAGCTGCAGTCTTAGTTGTCCCAGGGAAAGTCAATTTACTATGTCATTTAAAAAAACAGGTGAATCACAATTGATAATTCAGAAGATAGTCTCTGTCTTAGAATATTTCCAGCTACGTGTTAAAAAACACAGAACACAGTGTTTTGTCCTCCACAAAGAACATATTTTTAGTCAACTTTTTAAAAGGACATTTCTCTCATTGCATTTTGATCTATTCAGATTTAATTTAAAGTTTGGAGATTAGGCCTGACCTTATCTATCAGTGACTGAGAATTGTCTCATGGTAATGCAGTTTGGGACTTATTAATAGGGTTGGGTGCAGGAAGGGAGGAAGGAAGGAAGGGAGGAAGGAAGGAAGAAAGGAAGGAAGGAAGGAAGGAAGGAAGGAAGGAAGGAAGGAAGGAAGGAAGGAAGGAAGGAAGGAAGGAAAGAAGGAAAAAAGAAAGGAAAGAACTCCTTGAAAGAAAATTCCTTATCATGCATGAACAGGTTCAGCTAAGGAAAAATGCTCTGCCTACACAACTGTGGTAGGGGTGAGTGAGAACATGTCAAGTTTTTGAGAAGTTAGAACTGTATACATAACTTTATTTCATGAAACCATAATTTCAGTGATTGAAGTAGTTGAAAATACCCTGTGGATCAAAGCCCTGGAACACATAAACATATATGAACATTTCAGGGAGCTTATCATTTGACTACTAAATGTATAGTTTACTACAGATTACAGTGTGACATGTAAACATTATCCAACCATTCGAATATCTGTGCACAAGCCCCAGGTGCCTATATTCCATTGTTGGGAAAGGGACAGAACTGAAAGACGCAGTGTTCTCTGCTTCCATAAGTTGATTCTATAGACAGTATATAACATGAAGGCTTTTAAAAAAACCAAATTTTTAAATGGCAGAGCAATTTCTTTTTATATTTTTCCCCTCCCATTAATTTTTTCCATTACAATTGAATTAATTAGGATTTAGGATGCCTAATTCCCATCTTTCTTCCTGCTTCCAATTTGCAGAAAAGCAGTTTGCAATATAGAAGAGTGATAGGAAGGTTCTTATGAAATGGCATGAGAGATAAGGAGGAAAACAGAATGTGACTCTCCAAATGACTCACATGACCCCCCCCCCAAAGACGTGTCACACAGTCACTTTATGTCCCAGTCTCCCCACTCTCACTCCCTATTTTCATTTTTGCTTCCTCTATTCTTCACTTTGCCTTTCATCTGCTTCTCCTTCTTCCTAGCTCCCCACATTCATTTGAAGTCTGTTCCTCAGGAGACCATATTTTTGCAATTGCAGGACAGGAGCGTTAGGAATCATAAAAGATTTCAGAAAAAAGAAGGAAACTGGGGAGGGGGCAGGCAATAAACATTTATAAAATAACTACTTTGTGTCGGGCACTCTGCTGAGTTTTACAAATATTATCTCATATCATGACAACAGCAGCAGCAACAACTAACATTTTATATAATATTTACTATGTGGCAGGAACTATACTAAACACGTTGAAATTATTGTCTCATTTGATCCTCACAGTAGCCCTGTGAGGTAGGTGCTATCAGTAACCATATTTTACAGATGAGGAAACTGAGCCCAACAGGATTAAGTGACTTGCCCAGGGTCATACAGCTAGTAAATGTCTGAGGCCAGATTTGAACTCAAGGAAGATGAGTCTTCCTGACCCGAAGTCCAGCACTCTTTCCACTGTGCCACCTAGCTACCCTGACAATGATACATTAATAGCTAAATCTGATGGTTTTTCCTCAATCCTGACTTTCAACCTCTCTGAAGCATTTGGCCTTGCTAATCGTCATATCTTTCTCCATACTCTGCTTTCTAGGTCTGAGTGATCCTGATCTCTTCTCAGTCTCTTTTGCTGTTCCTCCATCCATGCCATGTTCTCTACATTAAAGTGGTCCACTTGGCTTTATTCTAAGTCCTTTTCTCTTATTTGGTGAACTCCCATGGGTCCAAGTATCCTTTCTATGTGGATGATTCCCAGATCCATACAACCAACTCCAATCTCTCTACTGAACTATAGTCACATATGGACATCTCAAACTAGAAGCCAAGCTCAACGTATTCAAAAGAGAATTCATTCTCTTCCCCCTTAGGTCATGTCTTCCCCTTCCTTGAGCCACCCCAGCCTAAACCCTTCCTCTTTCCACATTTCCTTATTACTTTCCAGAATACCATCTTCCTCCCAGCCACCCTAGCCCACAATTTTGTCATCATCAAATCCTCAGTCTCTCTTACCTCAAATATCTAACCTATCATCAAATCTTGTCATTTCTACCTTTACAACATCTCTCATATACATCTTCTTTTCTCCTCTCTTGTATAGTTCAGGCCTTCATAGCCTTTTACATTTGACTACTACAATAGCCTTCTAATTGGTCCCTCTGCTTCAAGTATCTCCTCTGAATGATGCGTCTTCAACTTACCTGCCATGGTGATTTTTCTGAAGTGTAGATTTGACGATGACACTTCTCTACTCAATAAATACCCATGGCTCCCTATTACCAATATAGGATCAAATCTAAAGCCCTCCATTTGATGGTGACATTTCCTTATAACCTGGCCCATTCCTACCATTCCAGACTTCTCATACCTGGCTCTCCTCCACATATGATACTCCATCTTCATTCTCCTGTCTCTATGCCTTTCCCTGGCTGCTCTCCATGCCCAGAATGTTCTGCCCCTTTATATTTGCTGCTAATTTCCCTAATTTTTTCAGGCTCAGTTTAAATCCCACCTTCTGCAGAAGGTCTTTTTCAGTCCCCCAACTGCTAATTCCTCTTCCAGATTATCCTCATCTACACAGTATTTACCTTTTCTGTACCTTATGAGTTGTCTTGCCAATTAGAATGTACTCTCCTTGAAGGCAGGGACTATCTTTTTACATTTCTTTGTATCCCTGGTGCTTAGCATAGTGCCTGGAACATGGTGGTTTATGTCCTTTCTTGAAGAGGACCAAAATGACATCACTGTTAGAGTCAGGTCACAGTGCCTTTGACTGTGGCTGATCAGAACAATATGAACTCAGAACATTATACCACAGGTCAGGCACAAATAGTCAGTGTGAACAGTTGGGGTGGATTCTCTAAATTTGTGCATCTTGTGTTTCTTTTGAGCTATTTTAATTCTGTTTTGCTCATAGAGCACAGCACCTTCTCTGATAAGGGCACACCATGTTGAGCGGCGCTATGCCAGTGTTTCCCATGTCACAGTCAATTCAAAGTTCTTAAGAGAGACCTTGAGAAGAGTATACTTGTATTGCTTCTTCTGACCATGTGAGAACTTGTCCCATGTGTGTTCTCCATAAAATAATCTTTTTGGCAAGCATATGTTTGGCATTTGAACAGTGTGGACAGCCCATTGGAGCTGCACTCTCTGCAGCAGTGTTTGAATGCTTGGCAATTTAATTTGAAAAAAGACCTCTATGTCTGGCATCTTATCCTGCCAGGTGATCTTCAGAATCTTCCTAAGATAATTTAAATGGGATTATCCATTTGAATTGCCTAGAATATAGTAAGCCATAGAAATGTTTGTTGACTGTCTGACTGAATAGAAGACCTCAGAGGAAATTTAGTCCGATCTTCTCATTTTGCAGATAAGGAAGCATTAGTGAGCTAAGCATTAGTTCATGAAGTCCCATGTTTCTCTAAATTCTTCATATTTATCCTTTCTTATAGTGCAGTAAAATTCAATTATAGTGATATACCACAATCTGTTCACTCATTTCCCAATTAATGGGTGATTGTTTTCTTTCTATTCTTGTACAACCACAAAACATGTTGCCATGAATATTTTGGTGTATATAGGCTTTTCTGTTTTGACCTCCTTTAGATCAATAGGGGAATCAGCAAGTCTATATCTATCTATCTATCTATCTATCTATCTATCTATCTATCTACCTATCTCCATCTTATTTTATGTGTGTATATGTATGTATATGTATGTATTTTTGCCTATATATAATATACAAATATATCTATAGATATATACCTATGTACCCATGAAGAACTTGACTATGCCTTTAAACCCAAATCATTCTAGCTTTCACTGATTGGCCAATAATAAGTCCCAGCCCAAGCCTCATTTGCTCATTGGGTTTTTGAAGGCTCAGAGTCAGTGTAAATAGTAATTACTTCTCTTCTGGCCAGAAAATCTGGGAGTCTTCCCAGACTGACTCTTTCGTGAGGGGAAACTAAGCCGTCTTTTGCCTCAATTCTTACCCAGCCTTTGATTACTGAATGTGCTTTGCCTCAGGCAAATTGAGACCTTAGCTTAAAATGGCCAAGGTTTCACACTGCATTGGGGCCGTTACCAGTTGTCTTGACCTATATCTTGCCACTGGACCATGATGGCTCTGGAGGAGAGAGTAAGGCTGATGACTCTGCACAGCTCTGCCTCACTTAAATCCAATTCACTTGCAAGTCAAGACATTACCTTCATGATGTCATTAGTCCTCTTCCAATTGGAAGGCTAACAACAATACACACACACACATATACATACATAAAATATGTATATATGTGCATATATATAGGATACAGGTTCAGTTCTGGACTACCACAGTAAAGCAAATATCTCAATAAAGCAAGTCACATAAATATTTTGCTTTCCCAGCTAAGTTTACAACTATTCTATTAGTTTAAGTGTGCCATCGTATTACGTCTAAAAAGTGTATGTACTTCAATTAAAACATACTTTATTGCTAAAAATGCTAACCATTATCTGAGCCCTCGGTGAGTCTTAATCTTTTTGCTAGTAGAGGGTCTTGCCTAGATGTTGATAGCTGCTGACTGATCAGGGTGATGGTTGCGGAAGGTTGGGGTGGCTGTGGCAATTTGTTAAAATAAGACAATGATGAAGTTTGCCACATTGATTGACTCTTCCTTTCACTTGAACACTTAGATGCCATTGTAGGGTTATTAATTGGCCTAATTTCAATGTTGTATCTGGGGGAAGAGAGAGGCCTGAAGGGAGAGAGAGCAGTAAGAGAACACAAAACATTCATCAATTAAATTTGCTGTCTTATGTGGGCATAGTTTCTGGCACCCCAAAACAATTATAAAAGTAACATTAAAGATGACTGATCATAGATCACCATAACAGATATAATAATAATGAAAAAGTTTGAAATATTGCAAGAATTACCAAAATGTGACACAGACACAATGTGAGTACATGCTGTTGGAAAAATAATGCCGAAAGACTTGCTTGATGCAGGGTTATCACAAACCTTCAATTTGTTAAAGAAAAAAAAAGTGTTACCTGCAAAGTGCAATAAAACAAAGCACAATAAAACAAAGTATACCTGCATATGCATATACATACTTACATATTTTAAATTAGATTATATACATAATTTAAAATGTGTGTATGTATATATGTGTACATATGCATATTTAAAAATATACACATAATTAAATAGAATTAATATGTATATGTGTTTACATTCATATGTATATATGCATATTTTATGTTAAATATATTACATATACTTTTTTAAATTAGAAAAATACTAGAACATAGACATCTGGAAGGAAACTGAGAGGTCTTCTACTCCACTCTCCTCATTTTATAGCTGAGGAATCTCAGAAAATACATGATTCTCTAATAAGGTCATGGTATCAGGGATGGGATTTGAATCTAGGTCTTCTTGCTATATATTTGATATTCTTTATTTCTATCTCTCAGAAAGTTTCCTTGTCGCAAATATAATCTTTAAATAATACCTTGACTGACACTCTGGTTTCCTCTTTTTTACATTTTCTACCACCTCCTTTTGTCTCCTTTTTTGTTCTACCCTCAATAGTCTCTCTACCTGTCTTCTTTGGGGGTGTCTCCCTTGTTGATTGACATTGATAATAAGTCTTTGGAAGACCTCTGTTGGGTGTTGGATATATTCCCTGGGAAGACTGTAGATGTGTTGTCATCACATCAGTAAAGAGTTCTTGGGGACATGGAGCCAGGAGTCACTATTTATTACTACTTTTCTCATTATTCTCTGACTCTTACTGGATGACTCTCACACAATCGCTTCTGCAGCTCTGTTATAGCTTTCTCTGAAGGACAAACAACTTCTTTCTTCTCAGAGAAAGCAGCTCCTTCCTCCTTAGGAAAAGCTTATATCTAATCTTAAGCTTAAATTGTCCTTTTCTTTCCCTTCATCCTCTGTTTAACACTCTTCCCTTTGTCAACAACCTGACCAGGGTAAAGTCTTCCTCCTTCACCCTAGATCATTTTTAATCCCCCGTTAAAGCCATGAAGCTTTATTCTTCATTCTCCCTAATAACCTGGAGTGTGGAGAAGTCTCCACTTTCTGCAGATCAGTCTATACTTGGAACCCAGATAATAAGCAGAAATACCAGAATTATTTGCTCAGAGCAAGTCCCTGGACAGTTTCCATTTTTCTCTATAGTAGTTGAAACTATCATTTTTTTTTTCCTTTTTTTCCCCTTTTTTAACAACTTGGAAGTGTTTACACTTCAACCATAAGCACCTGGCTAAAACTTTTGCAGCCAAATTTCACCCTTTAATAATTTGACTGCCTGGGGCAGCTAGGTGGCGCAGTGAGTAGAGCACCGGCCCTGGAGTCAGGAGGACCTGAGTTCAAATCCGGCCTCAGACACTTGACACATGTACTAGCTGTGTGACCTTGGGCAAGTCACTTAACCCCAACTGCCCTGCCAAAAAGCAAAAAAAAAAAAAAATAATAATTTGACTGCCTAACTCAACTTCCTCAGTCATAACAACAGATCCATCATCATACCCTTCTCTCCTTTGGCCTTCCATAAACCTCTTGATTCATCAGTTTGCTCCACCTACCAATCTACTTAAATTGACCTTTCCCAACTTTCTTTGCCTTGTTTTTTTCCTTGAGTCTTCCACTTCAGAGTCTATTCGTTAATACTCCTTGATGTCCTTTTATATGTTCATTCACTTTCTTTGATTCTGTTCTTGTTTCAGTACATAAATAAATGATGCACCAGTCCACAGTTCCACCAACAGTGAGTTAGTGTCCCAATTTTTCCTCATTCCCTTCAACATTAGTCACTTTCTTCTTCAATCATTTTAGCCTATCTGATAGCTGTAAAATGATATCTTAAGATTGTTTTAATTTACTATTCTCTAATCAGTGATAATTTAGAGCATTTTTCATATGACTGTAAATTGTTTTGATTCCATCAGAAAACTGCCTGTTCATGCCCTTTGATCATTTGTCAGTTGGGGAGTGACTCATATTCTTATAGATTTGATAAAGTTCTTTATATATTTGAGGTATGAGACCTTTATTCTAGAATCTGTCGATAAAATTTTTCCCCAAATTTTCTGCTTTCCTTCTGTAGCCAGAATGGCCTTTGTTTTCTTTGAATGACTCAGCTTACCTCATTGAGCCTCTGGACACTGTGGCTTGCTCTTCCGGGGCAGGAAGCCCAAAGAGCATTCCAGGAAGCAGACAACTTCCTGTGTGATGAGTCATGGGGCTGGCTGAGGGGAGGTGTTAACGTGTTCTACGCTGGGGGAGGGGCCAAGTCAAGAACCAATCGGCCCTGGTCGTTCAGGCGGCGCTTGATGATGTCAAAAAACTCTATAAGAGGGGAGAGGACAGCTTGAAGATCCTCTTTTCCTTTTCCGGTTGGAGCCAGAGACAGTTACAGCGACAGTTACAGTGACAGTTACAGCGACAGTTACAGCTACAGTTACAGCCACAGCCACAGCTGAAGCAGGAGCTGCCAGTAGCAGAGCTGACCTACGGGAGGAAGCTGAACAAAGACTTCAGTCCAGTGGGTAATCTTATTACCATAGAGGGGGAAACATGATTTTGCTTTACGCAATCATGCTTCTCTGTAGCCTCCTGGTTACTCTTTCAAGGCGTACTTATTGGGCCTGGAAGCTTTTGATCAATATATCAAAATGGGGTTGCTGGTTCATGGGTTGGTTACTGTGGAGCCTAAATAAATGTTTTGATTCTTCTGCCTTCTACTTTGAGAGTTTCTTATATCCGGCGGTTCCGAACCTTTCAGACATGTTTATGATCCTCTTTGAGATTATAAACTCTGCCCTCCTGTTACACCTTCTGATCTTGGCTACATTTATTTTATTTGTACAAAACTTTTTAAATTTAATGTAATTGAAATTCTCTATTTTACACCTCACACTGCTCTCTATCTCTTGCTTATTCATAAATTGTTCACCCATCCATAAGTGTGATAGGTAATATGTCCCATGTTCTTCAAACTTTCTTGTAATGTCTCTTTGACCCAGCAATACCACTACTAGATCTAAAAGAAAAGAAATTACATGTTCTGAAATATTTAAAGAAGTTCTCTGTTTGGTGGCAAAGAATTGGGAACTGTGAGGATGCCTATCAATTGGGGAATGGCTGAATAAATTGTGGCATATGATTGTGATAGAATATTACTATCCTATGATGAGCTCAACCGTCTTAGAAAAACATTGATAGACTTGTACAAAATAATGAAAAGAGAAATGAGCAGAACCAAGGGACCATTGTATATAGGAACAGCAATAATGTTTTAATAGTATTTCATTTTTCTTCCCAGCTAAATGTCAAGACAATTTTAACATTCATTTTTACAACATTTTGAGTTTCAAATTTTTCTCCCTCCCTCTCTTCCTCCTCTCTTCTCTTCCTAAAATGGTGGGCAATTGATATAGGTTACACATGTCCTATCATGTAAAACATATTTCCATATTAGTCACATTCATGAAAGAAGAAATAGATCAATAGGATAAAAACCACAAAAAAGAATAAAATAAGTGAAAAACATATGCTTCAATCTGCATTCAGAACCCATCAGTTCTTCATCTGGATGTGGACAACATTTTCCTTTCTCTGTTGTAAATAATAGATTTGCAATTTCATGTAAAATCATCTTTTTTATTCTATGCTGTTATGAAAATACTTGCTTTATTTCTAAAGTTCAAATAAAATAAATCATTTTTATAAAATAGATGATGGGCTAGTATCTGGACCTGTAGGTTGTTCTCCAAATTTTCCTCATATTCACCAAATTTGTCCTTTCCAATTCAATCTGATATTTATTTCACCTACATGGTTTTTTCTAATTATTTTACTATATTTTTATATAGTTAAAAAACCTACATACTTATATTGAATGAATATCCCTCTTCCTTCTTCTCTTCCTACTCCTATAACTCCAGTTCAATGCTTCTGGAAACTCCATTCCAGAATGTTGAATGGTGTCATAGGGGAATAGATGAACACACCTTTACTAGGAACAGTGACAGATTGATCTGGTTATAGAGCCAGAATTTGAAAACTAGAAATAAGGGACAGAGAATGGGGTTGGGTAGGAACTGAGGATAAGGCAGTTGATGAGAAGGTGTGAGAGAATGAAGTGAAACATGGCTAGGACTGGGTCTAAATATAGTATGGGACAAATATACCCACCAATCAGGCCAGTGGAGTCCCATGTCAAAAGTTCTAGGGTTAAAAGAATTAATTCCTCCAGGATAAAATTTCTGCTGATAGAAGAAAGCTACTGGGTAAAAAGGCATTATTCCTATACTCCCAGGTTATTCTCAGGATACAGTGCAATATTTGCCATTTTTTAGTAAAGCTAAGTAACTTGTCCAAGGTTACCTTGTTAATAAAAGTTAGAGCTATGACTTGAATCCAGGTCTTCTTTGTTCAAGTCCAGTGCTATTTTCACTACATACTACACCATACTTCTTGTTTCCAGTTACTCCCAACACTGATCGCTGTCATCTGGTAGTGCGTTTCCTACTAGAATATTCCTACCATTCCCACTAGAATAAATCAATAGCAATTCTTGGGTCTAAAGTCCTTAATCTTTTCCCAAAGCCTGGTCCTACTAGACCTAGAACTTCCCTCACTCTCTGGGACCTCCTCACCCTGGAATGCCCCTCCTCTATGCCAGCTTCCTTCTCCCATTAATGAGTTATTCATGGTATTGTTCATCCATTTTGAGGAAGGACCCAAACTGACCAACCTTCACTCCCCTTCTGACTGAGATTCTGTCTATCTGAATTTCATCACCATACCCTCTAGTGAGTACTTTCCTCTCTCCCCATCTTTAGAATGTAAATTCTCTAATGGCAGGGAACTTCTTTCTGTTTGTATTCATATCCCCAGTACTAGCAAAGTACTTGACACACATGCTTAATAAATGTTTATTGCCTGATTGTTGCCTTCCAGGTAAGAACCCTGTAAAAACCTACTAGTTACTAGCTGGGAGGGTACCCCATTACCTCCACATATTCAGGAGGTAAAGCTCAATTTAATTTGAGGGTCTATCATCTTTCCTGATCGCTCTTCATATTGTAAGTTCCTTCAATAATGCTGGCTTGTTTTGCTCTCTTGTATGCTCCATGTTCCCTTGTATGTAGCCTTGGTATCCTAGCCTTTGAAAGTCTGCTTTAAGTCACAGCACAGTATAATGGCTGAAGTGCTTGCCTTGGAGTCCACAAGACCTAGGTTCAGGTCCTACTTCAGATACTTACTAGCTCAGTGACCATGGTAAAGTGACCCTGGCAACTCAACTTCCTGAACTTGTTTTCTAATCTATACTAAAGAGATTGGATTATATTGGTTTTGAATTCCCTTCTACCTCTAAATCCATCATTCTATTATGTCAGTCTTCAAAAGCTAAAATAATTCTCCCCCCACTAAATAGAACAAAGCCCCAAATCCTAGAAGATGTGATGCAGTAAAAAGAATGCTGGCCTTACAACCAGACCTGAAACCTTGGCTTTATCCTGAACTTCTCACTCTGCCTAATCCATGAAGCCAATCAACTGTCAATGTTTATGTTTCTACATTCACATCTCTCACACCTGTCCTTTTGTCACTATGCACACAGCCACCACCTTACTTACTTCAGGTTCATGTAGAGTACTGGTAAATACCAATTTAAACCTAAATATTTCATGTAGTGTGGAGATTTGGCATTGTTTGTGCTGTGTAATACAAACTGTTTGGTTGGTACTATTTACATTCCCTGAAAAAAAGTCCATGACTTGGGTTTTGCAAATTTTAAGAACATGAACAACTTTATGCAAAAAAATTAGTATACTCAGAAGTCATTATTATACATTGATCCTGGAAAGAAAGCTAATGCTAATGTCAGTAGTTTACTGAAATATATGTTTTTTGATGAGATAAAGCCCAAGTCCAGTGATAGGCAGTGTCTAATGAACATATTTCTATTTGTTTGTTTTTGTTTTTTGTATCCTCAGGCTTTAACTTAAGCTGGCTAAAGAATAAAATATGGCCTTTGGACACTCAACAACAAAAAAAAAGAATGTTGGACTTAGAATTAAGGGATTGAATTCTACCTTTGATACTAGCTAATAGTATGACCACAATCATAACTAGGTTAGGGCAACCGAATTTTTGGCCCAGGGCGCTGGTATCTTGGAGACTTTGGGCCATCCTTCAGCCAAAAGTGCCCATATTCTCTGTCATCCCTGAGGATCTCCTCTATAATGAAAACACCCACACTCCCTATCCCAGACCTAGACTTCTCCCTGGGAGTACCTTGTCACCCCTTCAAGGGCTTACATTCCCCCACTGCCCCACCCATACATTCACCATACATTCACGTACCTGATATCTTCCTCACGTTACCTACCTCCTCCCAGTGGTTGGGGGTGGTCATGGTTGCATGGCAGGGACTTAGGTAAGACTCTGGGAGACCAGTTCATTACTCCAAAGTCATCTGATTCTACTCAGCCAATTGCTGTTGATGCCCCTCCTCATTTGAATCTGCCCTGTACAACAGAACCAATAGTAGCTGCTCTTGTATATGACTCTGGTTAAGTCACCTTTGTGGATCTATTCACAGTCAGAGTTGTCACCAAGCAGGAGGCAAGAAAAAGGCATTTGCCCACTCTATAATATTTGTCTAGGTCTGGTCTTATTAGAGATTTTGAGGATGAATGGGAGAAAATAAGAGTTTAAAGTGGGAACTTTATAAGACTAAGGGGTGAGGAAAAGGAATATATTGGGAGAAGGGGAAAGGGAAAGGTAGAATGGAATAAATTATCTGAGGTAAAAGAGGTATGAAAGAGCTTTTACAGTGGAGGGGAAGATGAGGAAGGGTGAGGGGCATATAAACCTTATTCTCAGCTATTTGCTCAGAGAGAATAACATATACATTTAGTTGGGCACAGAAATCTGTCTTACCATACAGGGAAGCAGAAGGGGAAGGGGATAAAACAAGGGGATGGGGGTGATGCTGATAGAGGGAAGGGTAGATTGGGGAGATAAAAGTCAGAAGCAAAATACTTTTGAGAAAGGACAGAGTGAAAGGAAAGAGAGGAGGATAAATGGTGGGAAATAGGATGGGGGGAAATAGGATAGAGGGAAATACATAGTAGTCAATTGGCTAATATGACAGAAAAGGAAAGTGACAAATGTTGCAGGGGATATAGGAAAATTGAGACACTAATGTACTATTGGTGAAGCTGTATACTAATTCAACCATCTGCAGAGCAATTTGGAACTATGTCCAAAGGATTATAAAACCAACCATACCCTTTGACTGAGCAATACCACAGCTAGGTCTATATCCTAAAGAGATTTTAAAAAAAACTGAAAGGAAAAGAACCTATATGTGCAAAAATATTTATAGCAGATCTTTTTCTGGTGGTAAAGAATTGGAAATTGAGGGGATACCCATCAATCGGGGAATGGCTGAACAAGTCGTGGTATATTATTTGATGGACTACTACCGTGCTATAAGAAATGATGAGCAAGATGCTTTCAGAAACCCTGGAAAGATTTACATGAATGGATGCAAAGTGAAATGAGAAGAACCAGGATAACATTGTATACAGTAGCAGCAATATTGATTAATGATTAATTGTAAATGACTTAGCTATTCTCAGCAATACAATGATCCAAGGCAATTCTGAAGGATTATTATCCATCTCCAGATGGAGTCTGAATGCAGATCAAAACATATTGTTTTGCTTTCTTTATTTGGGGGGGGGCGGTGTTGTCTGTGTTTTCTTTTACAACATAACTAACATGGAAATAAGCTTTGCATAACTGCACATATGCGACCTATATCAAATTGCTTGCCTTCTCAATGAGGGAGGGAGAATTGAAAGGTAGAGAGAGCATTTAAAATTCAAACATTTTAAAAGTGAATCTTAGATATTGATTTACATGTAATTGAGGAAAATAAAATGTTAAATTTTTAAAATGGGGACTTTGGTTGAGTTTCTCAGAAAGATAGACAGTTTTAAGGATTTGCCCATGAAGAAAAGACTGTAATCTTGAGGAAACTCTGAACTCATGAGGGCTCACTTGGATTTCTCTCAAAGTGTAGATGAAGGGGATTCTCTTTGTAATTCCACTCTCCATCAGCAATGGAGCTGAAGCATATGGATGTACGGGACATGCTGTCCCATAGCCTGAGGAGAGAATTTCAGGACATTATTTTGTGAACCCAACCTTCCATGCAAAAGGGGAGGGAGAGAGAGAGAGACAGGCAGATAGAGGAGAAGAAGAAGAAGAAGAAGAAGAAGAAGAAGAAGAAGAAGAAGAAGAAGAAGAAGAAGAAGTGATAAGAAAAGAAAAAGAGAAAGCCAGAGAAAGAGAAAGGATCCTGTTGCTATGGAAATGGCAAACCTCAAGACACATACTCCTAAGTTGCAGGCCTGAGGAAGCTTCCCACTGTTCCTAGAGTAAGAGCTCTGCTTCTTTCCAAAAAAGCCTCAAAGTGCCATAGCCAATGATTCCAGCTTAGGGAGAAGTTGAAGGCTGAAGAAAGTAAAGATAACCAGTGCAACAATGGGTCCAAGGGAGAGCAGGACAAGGGAGACTAGACAACCAACACACTTAGCCAAGCTGCCTCACCTAGCAAGCAACAACATGGCGATATCAACAGAGGAAATCTGGGGGGCCCTGCAGGGTCAGAGGAGTGAGTACCTATCCCCTACCTATTCTGTTCATTGTAGGTCCTTTCATTTGTGAGCTCTGCACTTGCTTACCCTCCCCGTTGAGTATCAGAGTATGCTAGACAGGGAGGTCTTCACTATTGAAAATCTTCCTATGCTATTCTAAATGCCTTTACCTTGAGCTAAGTGTGTCCTCTACTTGACTCCTTAAACATAAAAACAACAGTTGGGGCTTGTGAGTTACTTGGGAGTACATAGAATATTTTGAACATGTTGCAGGCATCCTCTAGGAAATTCAACCTGAAAACACAAGTGGCCAAGAGAATCACTAAATGACTCAATAGAGTGATCAGAAAAGCTACATTCAAGAATCAGTGTCTCAAACTACGGAGTTCTACTATACTGTACCCTGGCAATACCATATTTAGTGAATTGTGTATAGTTTTAGGCATCACATTTTAAGGAAGTCATCAATAAGTGGAAGAGTGTGAAGAGAATAAAGATGATGTGAAAGGGCTTTGAGATCATGCCATAATGTAAAGATCAGTTGAAAGAATTAAAAATTTTAGCTGATGAGAAAGAGTCAGGGAAGATACAATTACTGATTGCTATTGCCAAGTATCTGAAGAGCTGTCATGTGGGAAATGGATTAGATTTGTTCTAGTCCATAGAGCATGTACTTCAAGAGGGTAAGGAGTATTTCATTTTTGTTTTCATACCTCTAGGACCTAGCAGAGTACCTGACACATAGAAGGACCTTGCACATTCTTGTGATTGATAAGTTCATTGATGCTACTTGGCCTCAGAGGACAGAACTAGGAGCAGTGCTTGAAATTTGAGAAGAGGCAGATTTACAGTTGACTCAAGGAAATTTTCCTAACATTTAGAGCCATCCAAAATTGGAATGGACTGCCTAAGGAGAAAGTAGGTTTCCCTCATTAAAGGGCTTCAAGGGAAAGCTGGGTGATGACTTTGGAGGGGTTTAGGGAGGGGATTTTTGTTCAAGTATAAGTTATATTAGGGGACTTCTGGGGTTTCTTCCAAATCTGAGATCCAATGAAAAGAAAGTGACAAAGAGAGTTGTAAGGAAGGATGACAAGAGATGAAAGGAAGGAATGGAAGTAGGGAGGGGTAGGTGAAGGAGGAGAGTAAGGGAAAAATGAGAGAAGGGAAAAAGGGAAGAGGTAGGGGGTTGGAAGAAAGGAAGATCCAGTGTTACATTTATTTTTCTTCAGATACCATGCAGATTTATTTTTTCCAATGACAGATTTTTCTCCCTCAAGGTCCTATGCTTGTTGGAGAATGAAGAAATTAAAACATAAAAATCATAGCACCTCCTTCAATGGACTTAAGAACCCTGAACTCAGTTTTTCTCATTCAAATTCTAACTTCAGAAAATCTGCAATCTCTCTATAACTATATTATTCAACCTAAGAAAGCATCAGATACAGTGCTCTTGAAAAGGACTTTGCAGTAGAAGACTATTTTGTGCTATAAAGATTTTCATGAGTTGAAAAGTTAATGTTGGAGGACATGGGAAACCCTTTAGGTATGTCAGGAAAAGCCTTTCATTATTCAAAAATATGCTGAGCTTTCCTTTAAAACAGCATGGGGGAGCAGTATTGTAGCCTAGCACAAACACAATTTATCTTCATCGCTGATAGGGAAAGGTGGAGGTATGTATGTTGAACCATAAACAGAATGTCAAGGGAGGCAGCAACTCTTTTGAGTGCATACAGCACCTTCTCCACAGATTGCAATCCCTGAACACATTCTACACAATATACAAAGAGATAAAGATTTCCTGATCTTCATGTTTTATAAAACTCAAAAACTGAAGAATATTGCAGAAATTCAAGGTATAGTGGTGTATGCTCCCACTGGTACTGGAATGTGAGTTGGAAACCAATGCTGAGCCTTGGAAAAAGACAATGCCTCCTCCAGGAAGGGAACTGTCCAAGGTAATAACCTTGTATAGGTTGCATAGGCATGCTACAATGTGAGCAACTATCCCCATTATTTCTGCACAGATTTTCAATGGATGGGGCAAAGTCTTATTTGCAACTGCTTATAGTTCTGACTGGTTTCTAGAGTAATGGAATTCCCGAGGCAGGAGGGGAATGAGAGACTTGACTTAGGAGAGTCTTGACAGAGAGAAGGGCAGTATAAAATGTTGCCAGTGAGGTGTGAAATAATCAGGTAAAGCAAGTGAATGAGGTGTGCCTTGTCACAGGGAGCCATGGAGAACAGGAACAGTGGATGTGGTTAAAGAATTGCAGAGCAGGATTAGATGGATGCTGGGGTGGGATGGTGACTAGAGCAGAAATAATGGGTGTTTATTGGTGAGAAACTTCTTTCTAGCCCACAGGGAAAAGCTTCCTTCTGCCCCATTTGTTTGATTATTCAACCACTTCCTTGTAGCTAGGGAAAAAAAGAAAGAAAGTGAAGTCCTGCTGTCCCTCTCACTGGCTCAGTAAACCTTGGGTGTTTGGAAATTTTCTAAGTTTTGCTTTAATTTCTATGCTATTCAAACCATAGTTTATTGTTTCACTATAGGTACCAATGCCTGGATGCATCATTAGGGATGTGTGATTGGAAATTCAGAAAGGAAGGAGATTTAAACTCTTCTTTCACCATTATCTGCTGGTTAGAAACTCATATACAAGGAGAAAGAGATTATTTATTGATTATTCTTACAATTTTCCAAATCAGAGAGAAAACATTCATCGTAGGTCTACTTTATGACTTAAGAAATCCAATAATCAAAGCAGTGGCTAGCTGGTGCAAGTTGCAGCATCTATATCCGCTTTGCCAGCTAGATTTGTAAGTATAATGGGAACTTGGAGAATGCCTAGATTATCTAACATGGAGGCACTTTGCTTCTCTGTCTTTTCTGATCACCTTGCAATGGCTTCCAACGTAGCCAGAACAGGTTGTGCCTTTAAAGCTGCCACACTAGGACAGTTTTTCTCTCTCCTATATATTTTTTCTTGTTCATCATTTAGAGAAGGTAAAGGTTGGGTACTATGAACTACACCTATAAGGGGAAGAACAGGGAGGGGCTTCCTTCTGTTGATATCCTTCTTTGCCATAGCTTTGAGAAATGGGCCTGGGTCTCTGTTCGGCTTTAATTTGTCCTCAGTTTCAGGTTCAGGTGGTAATCTCCATTGGACTCAAGAGTTCAAGTCATAGTGAACTTGGAGTTAGGATTCTAGATGGGATATTACAGCCGGCTAACCCAGCAGGAAAACCTTGAGAAGTTAGGGTGCCTGGGACTTGAGCCCAAAGTGGTAGGATGGACTTGAAAATGGAACTGTGCTATATAGGAGCTGAACTTATCTATGAGCCCAATATTTTACCTTCCCTAGATACTAAAGTAGTATAAGGTAGAGATTATGCCTCCCACTGTGTTATTGAGTGTTTGTATATTTGCTATTATCTCTTTGAAGTAACTATTCCTTTGTAAAAGCTAATCTGTTAGTGGTTAAATGGAATGGGGTATAGGGGATCCACCCCCTACACTTGAGGAAACACCATCAGTGGGGCTGGCAGAGAGCCTAGATACCCCAAACCTCTTGAAGTTGACCTTTAAGCTTAGTGGAGGGGTTAAATAGAATATACATGGCCTTCAAGCAGTAGGGATCAGGGTAGTCAGTCTTACAAGAGGAAACCAGGCTCCTAGAAGGGAAAAGGGAGTTCTTAGAAAGTTCTACCCCATGGAAGGCTCAAGTCCTGGTAAAGTTCCTTTCACAGAAAGATGGTGAGGAGAGTGCTAAAGTAACTGATACTTCCGCCTGCCTCCTCACTAGCCTGGATATATACATGTACATACAAATATATGTATATATGTGTGTCTGTGTGTATACATACATATATATGCATGTGTATATATACATATATACATTTTATCTCCAGTATAATATAAACTTCTATAGTACAAAAATTGTTTTAGTCTTTGCATTCTCCAGTTCCTTTCACACGGTAAGAACTTAACAAATGCTTGTCAAAATGTATATCATTTCATGAAATTGTATTGAATGTAAAAGTGAAACATATATCTATGAAGAATAATATAATTCTGGTAAGTAGGAAGGGCAATGAAGAGAAATGAACAGAGACAAAGTGACTATTGCCTTTTTTGATAAAGGTGACCAGATTCAGAAATATGGTCCCTTAGCAGAGTTTGAAAAGAGATCATCCCCAAGCAGGTGAGGGCATAGATGAAGAGTTTAGACATTGCACAGTGAAATTTCAACATTCTGCTTTTTACCCAGGGGATAATTTTGATTAAGAGGGTTGCATGTGGTCAATGTTACCTTTACTAATATTTATGTAGGCTGTATTATGCAATACATGACAAAATGCTTGGCTAATATATTTAAAACTAAAAAAGTGAGCTTCCCTATTCAGAAAAAAAAAACAAACTCATGGTAAGAAATTTTGTTGGTGTTCTGTTGTGTTCTACTCTACCCCCATTTTGGGGTTTTCTTGGCAAAGATATTGGAGTGGTTTGCCATTTCCTTTTCTAACTCATTTTACAGATGAAGAAACTGAGGCAAACCATGTTACCCAACTTAAATGTTATTGAAAGTATCATTTTCAGTAGCTCTGTAATGTAATCCTCTCATGTGCACACAATGGCCTTTGTACTCTGGAAAGTACTCTGGGTCAAACAAGCTAGTGTCTGTGGTCACTGCTTTAGAAACTGGGGAAGTACAGACAAAATGTAAAATAGTATCTAGTAGTTTCAGGAGCTTAAACTCTATTGGAAGGTAAAACATGTATATATAAGATAATTTGAGGAAGAAGAACATGCCAACAAGTAAGTGGATCAAGACAAGGGTTCTTATTGGAGATGACACATGAACTGAGTCATGAACAAAGTTAGATGTTTCAGGCAGCAGAGTTAAAGAGAAGCAAATTGCAGGCATGGAGGGATAGCCTACACAAATGCATGGAGGTGGGAAATGGAATACCAGGCTCAGGGAACTGCAAATAGGGCAGTTTATCAAGAATGGAGAATGAAGTAATGTGAAATGAGGCCATAGGTAGAACCCTAGGTTGAGAAGGGATTAAGAATGTTTTTAAGCCTCCTCAGCTGGCACTTAGAGGCCAAATAACAAGCCCCTGATGGTTCTTTCATGGCACTATGAGAATTGTGCTTGGTAAAAATACAATTTTTACAGGGTGGATCAGAGAGGAGAGAGTCTGGGAGCTGGGAGTACAATTCAGGAGAGAGGTGGTGGTTGTATGAGTGGAGAGAAGGGGGAAGGGGCAACAGATGTTGTGGAGGTTGACTTGGCAACTGGTTGGATGTGAGGGTTGAGGTAGAGGAAAGGTTATATGCCCAGATAATTGGAAGGATGTGGTATGTGTAATGGAAATAGAAATGTCTGGAGTAGGGTCAGTTTGGTGGCACAGTGAGTAGAGCACTAACCCTGGAGTCAGGAGGAGCCAAGTTCAAATATGGTCTCAGACACCTGATACACTTACTAGCTATGTGACCTTGGGCAAGTCACTCAACCCCAATTGCCCTACCTTCCCCCTTCCAAAAAAAAATCTGTTTGGAGTGAGGGGTGGCTTTAATGCGGAAAGATCATGAATTCCATTTTGGACTTGTTGAGTTTCAGATGCCTATGACTCATTCAGCTGATGATGTGGGACCAGTCATTAACAGAGATTAGCACTGGAGATGTAGTTCTGAGATTCCTTTGCAACATAATGATAATTGAACTCATAGAAGCTGATGAAATCACCATGAAGAGGGGTAGAGAAAGAGGAGAAGAAATTCTAGGACTGATTTTGGGGGATAACCACAGTTAGGGAACAGAGCATTGATGATGATCCAAAAAAGAGCCTGATAGAGAGCCATCAGAGGTAGGAAGAAAACCAGGAAAGATCAGTGTCCTCAAATCCTAGGAAGGATAGTATTTAGGTGGAAGGTGTGGCCAAGAAAGTCAAATGCTGTAAAGTTCAAGAATGGTGAGGATGGAGCAAAGGCCATGGCATTTGAGTAGTTCAGAGATCACTGATAGCCTTTGAAGAAAGTAATTTCAGATGATTGGTGAGATCAAAGGCTAAATTGCAAGCATCTGAGACATGAGCTATAATGAGATAAAGTGAGGCCTAGAAGATAGATGGAGAAGAGATATAGGACAATAGCTGAAAGGATGGCAGGGTCAAGTGAATGAATTCCTTTTCTACCTCTCTTTCTCCTCCTGCTTTTCCTCCTTCTCCTTCTCTTCCTCCTTCTTGCTGTAGTATTCCATCTCCATTTTGCAATTTCTATAATTCCAGAACAATTCTACTTCTCAGCATATTCATTTGATTTCATCATTCCCTCAATGTAGACAAGAATTATAAGCTTATCAGAGACAAAAAATCCCCTAAAATGTTTTAGCATCTGATTAAATGTCCAAATCTTATAGGCTCACCTGGACATATTCTGACAAAAGTTTTGGTGGAGCCCACAAACGTGACTTTTATTGGTAGCCAGGTTTAACAGCCACTTCTCCTCCTTCTCCTTTAAGACAACTAAGCCACACTGTGGAGTGATCAATAATATCCTCTCCAGGTTCTTCTGGAGGTCTTTGTTTTCTGGGAACTTATTAGGCTGTTTTGTAGCAATAGCTTATCCATTTTTGGAGTTGCTTTTCATTTTCAACTGCATTTTACTTTGCATTTGGTATGACTGACTATTTGTTTTGAATGAGACTTCCTCACATGAACAACCCTTTCAATATCTTTAACAGTCTTCAGAGTATCTGTGACATTTTCTTGGAGTGGTATCCATTTTTTAAAAACCATAGAATTAAAATTAGAAAGAGAGAGCAATGAAACCCATGTGTGTGGCATGCAATCCAGCACTCAAATGACAGATAACTAACTAAAAATGGGGAAGCCAGATAAAATCTGGAGTCAGCTGGTCAAGACCAGATATTCTGAGTAAGGTTAGTGCCAGCCAAAGCACCCTATTATATTGACCTCTGCTTTCACAAAATGTAAGCATTTCATAACCATTGCTTCTTTCAAGTAATCTCCATACGTAGGAAACTATAATGACCACCATTGGTCTTAAAAAAAGCAGGACACTATGGGTATTAAATGAATTCAGGGGATAGTAGAATGGTGCAGTGGGAAAAGCACTGGCTCTGGAATCAGAGTGCCTGGGTTCGAGTCTACCCAATACTTATTACCTGTGTGACCTTGGTCAGTTAACTTATGTTCTTTAAGCCTCAATTTCTTCATTTGCAAAATAAATGGATTGAACTACTTTGGCCTCTTGAGCACCTTTCCCATTCTATATCGATGATTCTATAATACATTGGTTAATTTGAGTTGCTTTCTTTTCCCTTTTTTATTCTTCATTCCAAGGCGTGGCTCTCTGATATGTTTGGAAAACTGAAGCAAAAACAAGAGAAATCTATATTCAACCATCTACGCACTTATACATACAGTACCATTCAGAAACTTACCACTTATTTCCAAAGCAGTACAAAAAGGCCTCATGTGCTATCCACAGTATATTTTTATCGGTTGGTGATTAGGAGAATTGAGAGGGCAGGGGTTTGGGGTAGTAATCCTTTCCTAGAGCAAGATAAACGGGATCTGAATAAAGACCATAAAAATATAAAGACTATAAATAATGTTGGACTTAGAATCAGAAGGCCTGTGCTTGTATCTCACTCCCCAACTATGCGACATTGGCCAGATCACTTCATGTTTCATTTCTTGCCACCAGAGGGAGCTCATGAATGACTTCAGACACTGGGAGCAGATGGCTGGGTTGCCATGGTAGTGTCACCATGATAACCTTGCATGCACAGTTGATGCCCTCTGTCCTTGCCCCCCTTCCCCTTGAGAGACTAGGATTTTGAAATGAATGTGAGAAAGCTGGCTGCTCTGAGTCTCTCATGCTGAAGTGGTGGCAGATTTTCTTTCTCCCCTCCCCCCAACAGCTGCTGCTTCTGGTTTGCAGCTTTTATGGAAAAGGAGACTTGATCTAGAGGTAACCTTCTATAATGGGTCTCAGGTTTGCCTGCAAAACTTGTGGTAGATATCAACAGTGCCTCTCTTTTCCTCTATAATTCCACCCCCCGCCTAGGCTTTATGATAAAAATATCTTTCATCTCTGAAAGGAGGAATTAATTTTTCTTCTATTTATGTATTCTGTGCATTGATTAATATAACAAACACCTTTTCTTGCCCAACAACTTTATCAAAGGTTGACAACTTAGAAAGTAAACTTTAGGGGGAAGGAACCTAAGCAACTTCATCAAATGTAACAGGGTCAAGAAGAAGCAGAAAATAAGAAAGAATGAATAGTATAAGTCATTCAGCTTCTCCCTGGGCAGAGGAAGAGGGTCACCCTCTTTTCCTCCTGAATCAGGTAAGTCAGGAACACACATTCAATTGAGCTCATTGTTCACTTGTAGAAAGAACAGCCTATCATCCCCTCCCTTAGCTCATCATTCAGTTCACACTGGCCAACCTCTGGCATTTCTAATAGTTCTTCCTATCGGCCCTTGGTGATGGTTTCTAGCTTCTTCCTTCATCTTTTTCTTTGTATGATGCCCTTTCAGTTCAAGACAAGGGGATGACTGGGGCAGCTAGTTGGCTTAGTGGATACAATACCATCCCTGGACTTAGGAGGTACTGAGTTCAAATTTGACCTCAGACACTTACTAGCTATGTGACCCTTGGCAAGTCACTTAACTCCAATTGCCTCTTTAAAAAGAAAAAAGGTGAAGGGGTAATCCCAGAACTTGTGGGGGTGATAGATAAAATGTCAAGTGGTTCCCTCTTCTAAGTCTCTCAAGTCATTGCCCCCCCATGTGAATGGAGCCAAAGACAAGTTACAGTGGTAAAATGATGATCTCTGATATTCCTGTCAACTCTACATTCTATGAAACTATAATAGTATTATCCAAATAATTATAAACCAAGTGCTAGGCTGGAGAATGAACCTGAGTTTCTCTGGGATACAAAAATCCAAGGGCTTAAGGAACAGGAAGCTAGGCATGAGAATAAAGAACTAAGAAGATCACTACTCAATTAAGAGATAATTGGACCTGTACATGGTGGCCAGGGGTGTGCCAGTACATTTGTAACAAGCAGATCAAACATACTCATGACACAGTTTTAAATTTAATTTGCATTATTAACATTTCCTCCATCACCTTACTAAGTCTATATTAAGTCGGCAAAACAATAAATCAATACCTGATTTATAGCACTTGTTGATTTCCAAGGTGTAATGGTCACAATGAAAATTTAAAAATAGGTTCTCATGAGCTGGTAGAGCTGGCTCCAGCACAGTCCTGGAGGAGACAAACCCTTTAATCCTTGTTGTTGGGGGGCTGAAGTTGGTAGATCTCTTGAGCTCAGTTCTAAGTTGCGGTGGGCTAAGCCTATTAGGTATCCATGCAAGTCCAGCAGCAAAACTCTGATCCCCCAGAAATGAGGGAGCCACCAGGTTGCCTGAGGAGAGGCAACGTGACCCTATTCAGAAATGGAGCAGATCAAAGCTTCTATGTTGGTTAGTGGTTGGACTGGGTCTGTGAGTATACTTCTTAGTGATATGTAGAGTTCGTTTCATTTACTTTGTCTTCTTATCCACTAAAGGTTATATGCCAGGAAGGGCAAATCTTTACTTAAAAGGATATCAGTAATGGAATTCAGAAGTTCAAGATAATCTGGGAAATCTGATTAGAAATTATATGAGACAAAAGACTATGCAACTGAAAATTTTCTCTCAGGAACAAGCAAATGGCTTTGGCCATGGTGGGTACTCCAATGCAGTGGAGGAGTTGAGCCATATTGGTCTAAATGTCTTCTACCATCAAGTCACATTATACCCGTGTGATGGGGAAAGTTTGTGATGAGCATTAGTGTTACCCAGGGATGGAATGGCATTACAGGGTTTGCAGCAGCAAACCTGTGAGATGGTTCACTGGGTCCCTGGCAGTATCACACACTTTATCCAATAGGATTACCAGCAAGCATTGTCCTGTAGTCATGCCCGCCTCCCAAGTCCCCTAATTCCAAATCCAATGTTCTTTCTACAATACCACATTGACTCTAAAAGAACAATCTAGTACAATAAAAATGAAAACACTCAGGAGGCAAACATGGTCAAGTGTCCAATAAATAGGGCATGGAATAAGCTCTATGAGTTCAAAAGAAGATGTATTTTCAAATGCCTTCATGAATGTGGTAAGGATTAAGCAGTAGAGCACTGGTTACTGTTTAACAACAGGCTCTGGATGGGGCAGAAAGTATTCATAACACATTTTAAGTTGATTATGTATTGTTAACATTTTGTGCATCATTTTTGTAAGTCCAGGCAATAAACAAAACACTAATCCAAGCCCTGATTTGTAGCATTTGCTAATTTCCAATGTATAAATGCTTACACTGAAAATTTAACAGTTGACTCTAATGAACTGGTACATGCTGGCTCTAGGACACCCCTGGGCTAAATTCAGGTCTTGACAAATGGGTTGGATAAATAGAAAGAATATGGAAGGGCATCCTAGAAGAAAAAAATGTCCTTTTTCACTATAGACATATTCCAGCCGGAGTCAAATCAGGAAAGTAAGTAATGTCACTAGGGTGATTGAAGGGATAAAAACTTACTTTGCTTATATCACTAAGATTCCTTGAGGCACTT
This sequence comes from Trichosurus vulpecula, assembly GCF_011100635.1. Classification (NCBI taxonomy): domain Eukaryota; kingdom Metazoa; phylum Chordata; class Mammalia; order Diprotodontia; family Phalangeridae; genus Trichosurus; species Trichosurus vulpecula. The sequence goes on from NC_050574.1 coordinate 437,949,024, forward strand.
ATGTAACAATGACATGCTTAACATTTCCCATATGTAGAAATGCGGCTGAAAGCACAGTGTGTGACCTGGGCTCTGGAAGCAAATTTGCTTGTTGTTTCTTTGTTTCTAGTAAGAATATATAACAAAAATAGAGAAAGAATATGGGAGAGGAAAATGCTAGATATCCTTTGTATGATCCCTTCACACACAAAAATGTTATTGAACTCTTCGAGTTCCTAGAAGATGCTGCAAATATATTGGGGGCACACTAATGACTTACTAGTGGGATGTTGCCTGCAGGGAGTAGGGAAGGTGGAGATGCTGTCACCCAACTCCAGTCAATGATTTATAGTATTCTTGATGACCACATGCTAAGACTGTCAGCTGGTAAATTATTCTAGCTGATGGTACACAGTCTTCTTCCTTTATGATAACAATCCGGCATTTTAAGTTAATACATGTCAGTTCTAATAGATCCAGGCGAACTCAGGAGTAGCGGTTGGTGTTCACTTACTAAATATTCCTCTGTAGTTTGACTGTGTCTATAAATGACCAGTGAAATGGGTCACCGTCTGATGAAAGAGCTATTGTGGCTAAGGGTATGACTTTAGAGTCAAGCAAGCTAGATTGAATCTTATGCATCTACATGAGTTACTTCAGCTTTCTGTCCCTCAGTTTCTTCATCTGTGAAACAAGGGTGGGAGTAGTGAACAAGATGTCTCCAACATCCTTTCCAACTCTAAATCTATGAATGGATGATTCAATGTTCTCATTGGAGTATTCGAGTGTAATGGATACCATTTTATAGCCAATAATATAGTTCAAAATCCTGGACAAAACTTCATAGGGTATAAGAATTAAACCTGGGATTTCATGAAGCAGGAAACTATGTATTGATTCAGATCAGCCAATTCTCTCCATATTATCATTTTAGAGAATTGCCCAGGGCACTTAGAATGAGTTGCTTAGGATTGCTTCAAAGTTAGCACTTGAGCTCTCTCTGAGGCCAACTCTATCCATTACATCATGTCACCACTATTATGAAAATTAACTATGATTTTTTTTCAAAATGGAAAACGTCTGGTATGGAAACTCTATCCATGATCACAGACTGACACTTTTCTATAATTGAGGAGTTCCTGGGATACACCCAAGTTGAATGAATTGGTAAGCGTCACACAGTAAGTATTAGAAGCAGAATTTGGACCAAGTCTTCCCAGTATCAGGAAGTTCAATATCCTTTGTTAATTGAAAAACAAACCTACAGTGTGTCATAGGATGTTAAATCTGGAAGAGACTTTGGTTTTCTCATCGATAAAATGGGAGGATTAGACTAATATCTGAGTGTCTATGATTTATCCAAGGCCACACATCTAAAACTAGAATTAATTTCCTGATTCCCTATCAATCCATTATTCTTCTTACTACATCAGCAGATAAGAGACATAAAAGGGATAACCAGACAATTGTCGATAACCATTCATTAAGTATTTACTATGTTCCAGGCACTATGCTAAGTATTGGGGACACAAAGAAAAGCAAAAACAGTACCTCAAGGAGTTGACATTTTAATGGAACAGACATGTGAACGATTATATACATACAGGATTTTCACAAAGCAGATGGAAAGTGATCTCAGAAGGAATGCATTAGATACAGACAGTATGTGTCTGTGTGGGAGAAGGACTGGGAAAATCTGCCTGCCAAAAATGACATTTCAGGTGAGTCTTGGAGGAGTACAAAGAAGCTTGGAGGTAGAGGTCAGGGAGGAGAGAATTCTAGGCATTAGGGACAGCCAGTGAAGTGGGAGTGGGTGGGAGTGGTTGCTAGGTGGCACAGTAGATAGAGCTCAGACCCTACTTGAGTTCAAATCTGGCCTCATACACTTGACACTTACTAGCTTTGTGACCTTGGATGAGTCACTTTTAACCCCTATTACCTTGCAACAACAACAAAAAAACACCACATGGGAGTCATCCAACTATTTTGGAGAACATTTGGAACCAAGCCTAAATGATTATCAAACTGCATACCCTTTGAACCACCAATACCAGCGCTAGGTCTGTAGCCCAAAACATTCAAAGAAAAGGTAGAAGGAGCTATTTGTACAAAAAAAATTACAGCAGTTTTTTTTTGCAATGGCAAAAAATTGGAAATGGAGGAGAAGCCCATCAATTGAGGGATGTCTGAATAAGTTGTGGTACAAGATTGTAATGTAATACTATTGTGCTATAAGAAATGACAAGCAGAATAGTTTTAAGAAGTTTCAAGGAAGACTTATATGTACTGATACAAAGTGAAGTGAGCAGAACCAGAACATCGTATACAGTAATAGCAATATTGCAAGTACGATCAACTGTAAAAGACTTAGCTACTCTGATCAAGACAATGTTCCAAGACAATTCCAAAGGACCCATAATGAAAAATGCTATCCATATCCAGGGAAAGAACTGATGAACTTTGGGTACAATTTCAAGCATACTTTTTCACTTTCTTTAGTTTTCTTCTTTCTGTGTTCTCTTTTGTAACATGATTAACATGGAAATATGCTTCACATGACTTTACATGTTTAATCAATATCATATTGCTTGCCTTCTCAATTGGTGAGGGAAAGGTGGAAGGGATAAAGGAATTTGTAAATCAAATTTTTAAAAATGAATATTAATTTTACAAAATATAATTAGGAAATATTTTTACAATAAAAATATATTTTTTTAAAAAGAAAGTGCATGGGAATCAAGAGATACAATATTAGGTGCAAGAGACATTAAGAAGGCCATTGTTGCAAGACAACCCAGTATATGGAATAAAGTGTCAAAAGAATAGAAAAGTAGGAGGGGACCAAGATTTGAAGCCAAACAGAGGATTTTAAATTTTGATCCTGAAAATAATAGAGAAGCACTGGAATTTATTGAGTAGGGGAGCATGATCAGACCTGCACTTTAGGAAGATCACTTTGGTGGCTGAAATGAAAGTGGATCAAAATTTGAAAAAGTATTGAGAGAAGTAGACCAAAAAGAAAGCCACTACAAGAGTCAAGAAGTGATATGATGAGGGCTTACAACAAAGTGGCAGCTACGGCAGAGAAGAGAAAGGGATGTATACCATAGATGTGGTGAAGGTAAAAATGACTGGACATGGCAAAAGATTAGATATGAGGAATGAATTTCAATGAAGAGTTGAAAATGACATGTAAACTATGAGCCTGGGTAACATAATAAGGAAGTTAGGAAGAAAAAAAAAGTTTTGGAAGGAAAGATAACGTCTATTTAGGACATATTAATTTTAAGATATCTATAAAACATCCAGTTTGAGATGACCAGGAGATAGCTGACAAACTGAGACTGATGGTCAGGAGAAATGTAAGGGCTAGACAAATAGATTGAAAATCATCAGCATAAAGAAATAGAGGGGTAGATCAGTGGAATAGGTTAAGTACACAAGACACAGTAGTCAATGATTATAGCAATCTACTGTTTGATAAATCCAAAGACCCCAGCTTCTGGGATAAGAACTCACTATTTGACAAAACTACTGAGAAAACTGGAAAATAGTATGGCAGAAACTGGGCATAGACCAATATCTCACACTGTACACCAAAATAAAGTCAAAATGGGCACATGATTTAGATGTAAATGCTGATACTATAAGCAAACTGGGAGAGCAAGGAATAGTTTACCAGTCAGATCTATGGAGAAGGGGAGAATTTATGACCAAACAAGAGATCGAGAACATTATGAGATCTAAAATGAATTATTTTGATTACATTAAATTGATAAGTTTTTGCACAAACAAAACCATCTCAACCAAGATTAGGAGGGAAGCAGAAAACTGGGAAAGAAGTTTTGTAACTATTTGTTTCAACAATCCGGCTAGCAGCTGTTGTGGGGGGCGAAAGACCAACATAAGCTCAGCAACAAGAATGCTACCAGCATGCTGCAAAAGCACAGGTTCTTTTGATCTGCTTTAGTAAGGAAAGCAACATTAAGGGGTTGACAAGCTTACTTTAATTCAGCGTACAAATATCATTCACTTAGTTCAGGGAAAAAACCAGCACCCTGAACTTCTGAGCAAAATACAAAGTACAAACATTGACAGACAAACCTTGTCTGATTCAAATCCCAATACATAGTTATCAGAATTTAACAAAGTCTCAGCATCTGGGTTACAAGCTGGAAGGCTCTTAGCTACAGATGCCCAGAGTCTCCACATGCCACCAAGAGTGAAAGCCCTGAGCAAATGGTTCTGTCTTCTCTTCTTAAAGCATTTCAGACATCATCAAACGTCACCTGAATGACCAGAACTTAGGCTCCTATGATTGACTCTGGAGTTAGCACCTTCCCTTAGTTAGCCCCGCCTTGGGCCCCACCTTAGTTACCAGTCCACACCCACATAGGTTTTACACCTAACAGGGGTTTGGGCCTAAGGGTTTAGCACTTAGTAAGACTCAAGGAAATACACTGAATTACTCAAAGGAAACAAAAGTCAAATTCTTCAAGGGCACTTGGTTGAACTAAGTGCTAAGAGCCTGTTTTGCTTACCAGCACACTATTGTCTCTGATAAAAGCCTCATTTCTAAAATGTATAGAGAATTGAGTCAAATTTACAAGAATACAAGTCATTCCCCAATTGATAAATGGTCAAAGAATATGAACAGGCAGTTTTCAGAGGAAGAAATTAAAGCTATCTATGGTCATATGAAAAAGTGCTCTGAATCACTATTGATTAGAGAGATGTAAATCAAAACAACTTTGAGGTGCCACATCACACCTATAAGATTGGCTAACATGACAAAACCAAAAAAATGATAAATGTTGAAGAAGATGTATGAAAGTTGGAACACTAATTCATTGTGATGGAGCTGTGAGCTGATCCAACTGTTTTAGAGAGCAATTTGAAAGTATGGCAAAAGGGCTATAAAAATGTGCATACCCTTTGATGCAGCAATACCGTTTCTAGGGCTGTATCGCAAAGAGATCATAAAAATGGGAAAAAGACCCACACGTACAAAAAATATTTATAGAAGCTCTTTTTGTGGTGGTCAAGAACTAGAAATTGAGGGGATGATGCCCATCAGTTGGGGAATGGCTGAACAAATTGTGGTATATGAATGTAATGGAATACTATTGTACTATAAGAAATGATGAACAGGCAGACTTCAGAAAAGCCTGGAAAGACTTATACGAACTGATGCTGAGTAAAGTAAGCAGAACCAAGAGAACAGTGCACACAGTAACAGCCACACTGTGTGACTGATTTTGATAGACTTTGACCTTCTCAACAATGCAAGGACCTAAAACAATTCCAAAGGACTCATGATGGAAAATGCCATTCAAATCTAGAGAAAGAACTATGGAGTCAGAGTGCAGAGCTAAGCAGACTATTTTCTTTTTTGTTTTGTTTGTTTTGTCTAGAGCCCATATCAGATTGTATGCTGTCTTGAGGTGGGAGAGGGGATGGATGGGGAGAAAATTTAAAACTTATGGAAATGAATGTTGAAAACTAAAAATTAATTAATTAAAAAGAGAAAACTAATGATAATTAATAATAGCAACAACATCAACAATAACTAACATATAGAACTTTGAGGTTTGCAACATACTTTACATATATTATTTGATTCTTATAATAACTGTGACATATGTTGTTATTATTATGAATAAATTAACCAAGCTTGAAAAAATAACAGAAAATCATCGGCATAGAAATGCCAACTGAATCCAGAGGAGCATGAAATTACCAAATGAGAAAATATTGAGAGGGGACAAAAGAGGGCCCAGGTTAGAGACTTCAGGGATACCTATAGTTAGTGGATGGGACTTGGATAAAAATCCACCAAAGGAGACAAAGGAGACTTCAGACAGAAAGGAGGAAAACCAAGAGACTGTGTTTGGTTCAGTTGTTTTCAGTCCTGTCCAACTCTTCATGACCCCATTTGGAATTTTCTTGGTAGAGATACTAGAATGGTTGGCAGTTTCCTTCTCATTTTAAAGATGAGAAAAGTGAGGCAAACAGGGTTAAATGTCTTGCCCAGGGTCACACAGCTAGTAGGTGTTTGAGGCCAGATTTCAAGTCAGGAAGATGAGTCTTCCTGACTCTAGGCCCAGGACACACCATGCTACCTCACTGCCCCAAGATATTGTAATGTAATGAAAACCTAGAGAAGAGTGTGAAGAATAAGAGAGTGATTGACCGTGTTAAAGACTGTAGAGAGAGCAAGAGGCAAGAAAATTAAAGGAAAAAAAAAACATTAAATTTTAGCTATTAAGAGATCATTGTAAAACTATCTCTTTTTAACCTGTCCCTCTTCTAAAGTCTGTTTTCCTTCTGATCATTGCATTCCTTTCTCTATCCTTCCTTTACCCACGTTTCTATTATCCCTTCCCCCTCCTACTTCCCTGTAGAGTAAGATATTTGTACTCTATTGAGTGTGTGTATTCCCTTTTTGAACCAATTTAGATGAGAGTAAAGTTCACACATTTCCTGCCTTCCCATAATTTCTCCTCTATGGTAAAAAGCTCTTCTTTGAGTGCATCTTTTACGTGAGATGATTTTCCACGCTGTTCTTCTCCCTTCCCATTCTCCCAGAGCATTTCTCTTTCTCATTCACCTATTTTTTTACATTATCCTGACATAATTTTCTCACTCCCAAATCTTCTGTTTATGTAAAATCCTTCTAAGTGCCCTAACAATTGTTCTTGGAAGTTGCATGTAATAAACCATTCAGAAAAAAATAGGTGAAGGAGTCCTACCAGAATCCTTTTATGACAGAAACATGGTCCAAGCTACTGGGACAAAAATTCACTATTTGAAAAAAAATACTGGGAAAACAAAGTGGCAGAAACTAGGCATAGACCAACATATACATACACACACACACACACACACACACACACACACACATATACGTATGTATATGAATAGAATTTCGTAGCCTGCGGCAACATGCTCCTCTTCTCATACTTATTAAGTCCTTATTAGACATTGAAGATGTGCATTACATTACCCAATCCTCCATTTTCTCCTTGCCTTTATACTTCCAAATCTTTTAGACAACAAAGACATTATCCTTTTATTCTGAGGAAATTCTGGGTATGACAGCAACCAATGTGAAAAGGATTTGGGGCCACTTGCTGACCATCATTAAGATGATGCTTGCACCTGTGAAAAGTAATCTAGGAAGCGAGATACATTGGCTTCAAAACAAGCCAGTAAAAAGGCTGCATAGAGAAACAATATTCACAGAAAAAGAAAGAGAATTCATCTTTGAGATTTAGGGTTGGGTTTATTACAATATCTTTACATTAAAAACCACCTTCAGAATGTCCCTAAAACTATACCCAGAAAAAGCTAAAACTATAAGGAAAATGAGATGCTGCACAATACAAAGATGATTATTTAGTATTTTATTGTATTAGCATCCCAATCTCCTGGCAAAGGGAAAATCTCCCCTTCAATGTCTTTTAATGAAAACAAACAAAAAACCAAACTATTTTTCAGCCAGATATAAAGCAGATTCATTTCCAGATTGATTCCAAACTGCAAGATGAAAATCATTAGTTTGACACATGAGCATAAATAATGCATAACCATAAAATTGATACAGGGTGACTTATTGCAGACATGAAGTAATATATTAGAAAACCACTATGAAGTATCGGATACTTAAATAGAATATGTTTCCTTTTTTGCCAGGATAATGAAACGTTTCAAGGCCCAGTTATTTCCAAATGATTATACCAATGCATTTTTATGGTTTCATTTCCCAACACAATTCCAGGTATGTGCCAGAAATTATAGTGGTGAGGATGAGGAAGTGGCCAAAAATATGAGCTTCTATTCTTTCTCTAATGTCTTGTTAGCCAAGAAGCCCAAGTCATAAGTGAAAATGATGCATGGAAACCATTTGTCATCTGCTCCAGGTTGAACAGCAAAAGGGTTCCAGACAGCTTCCTCACTCCTTCTGGACTGTGATTTTGCTTTTATTCTCCAATTCTGGTGCTGTGATAAGGATATGAACTCATACACCATACTATTAGATAGGTAAAGTTGCTTGGAACTTAGCCTGCTTCTATTTGCCACTAGGTGGGCAGTGGTTGGAATGCAGGACCTAGAATCAAGATCTCTTTTTTAAGACCTGATTTCAAATCTTATCTCAGACACTTAATTAACTGTGTGATCCTGGGAAAATCATTTCATTTCTGTCTGCCTCAGTTTCTTCATCTGTAAAATGGAAGCAATAATAGCACCTGTCTGTCAGGGTTATTGTGTGAATGAAATCAGATGTTTATGAAGTGTTTTGCAAAAGTTAAAAGTGTAATATAAACAATACTATAGTTGTTGTTGTCCACTCCAAAATGTGTACTTGTGAGACTTCCTCTGTAATTTGTCCTTCTGCTTTAAGCAGTTCTGCCTTACTGCATCCTATTGGCTGCTTACTCAAGGTGGAGTGTATAAAAAAATCACAGCATACTCCAAAATGGTCAAGACAAAAACAAAGGAATAATATATGTTAACATGTCATAGCAGCATTGGCAGGAGTGAGGGGTAGCAAATAACTGGAAACAAAGTACATACTCAGAGTACAAATGTGGTATTATAAATTTTTAATTGATATTCTAAGATTTTCTACAAAAACCATCATAATCTGAAAAAAGGGATAATTTTGTTCCCTCATTGCCTATGTTTATTCCTTTAATTTCTTTTTCTTGCCTTATTGCTATAGCTAGTATTTCTAGTACAATATTGAATAGTAATAGTGATAATGGACCTATTTGCTTCACTATTGATCTTATTGGAAAAGCTTCTAACTTAACCCTATTAGAGATAATATTTGCTCTTCTTCTAACTTACATGTTACTTATCATTTTAAGGAAAGCTCCATTTATCCATGTGTTTTCTAGTGTTTTTAATAGTAATGGATGTTTTATATTTTCAAAAGTATTTTTCTATGTCTATTGAAATAATCATACAATTTTTGCTATTTTGTTGTCGATAAGGTGAATTGTACTTACATTTTCTCTATTATTGAACCAGCCTTGCATTCCTAATGTAAATTCATCCTGGTCATAGTGTATGATCTTTGTGATATATTGCTGTAATTTTTTGTAGGTACTTTAATTAAAAATTTTGGATCGATGTTAATTAGTAAAAATTGCTCTATGTTTTCTATTTAATTCTCCCTATCAAGACCACTGGGAGTAACCAACAAGCTTCAAACTTTTGGGTGAGTTAGGTCAATGTCTACCCAAGCATGTGAAGACTTTCTCTGGTAGCATGGGTGGATGAGAACAATTTGTTCCAATTACCATGAAGGCCATGAAGGAGGCTGAAGTAGGTGCTGTGTAGCTCTTAGAGATTGGATAGGCACTGAAGACACCAAGGTCATCCACCGCATCCCAGGCCATCACCAGTCATCTTGACTTCTGTCTTGCCACTGGACTTAGATGACTAATAAAGAGAGAGCAAGGCTAATGACTCTGCAACTCTGCCTCATTTAAATCCAATTCATGCACAAGTCAAGACATCACTGGTAATGTCATTGTCCTCTTTGAAAACACAGGACAGACATCAACAATCAAGATCATATTTGTGGCATGGAAGAATTTGATAGAATTTTTTCTTTACTTATTTTTTGAAAAAAGTATATGTAGTATTAATATTAAATGTTCTTTAAATGTTTGATAGAATTCACTCGTAAATCCTTCTGATCCTGAATTTTGTATTGTTCTGTTTCTTAGTGAGTTCATATATGGCTTTTTAATTTTTTCTAAGATAAAATTATTTAAATATTCTATTTCCTGTTCTGTTAATCTGGATAATTAATATTTGTTAATATTCATCCATTTCATTTAGATAGTTTTATTGGCACATAGTGGGGCAAAATAGCTCCAAATAATTGCTCTTATTTGATCCTCATTGGTTATAAATTCATTTTTTACATTTTTTGTTGATAATTTGGTTTTCTTTTTAAAAATCAAATTAGCTACTGGTTTATCTATTTTGTTGGTTTTTAAATATAGTTCTTAATTTTATTTATTTATTAGTTTAATGGAAATGGAGGATAAACATATGACATCAATTACATATCAAAAGTATCAAAATTAAGTAAACTCCCTCCCTTTTACCACTTTCTTCTTATTTGTAAAGAGGAGAGTAGTGTCCTTCTATGGTTCGGTAGTCAACCTTCCTCCAATTGTCTAGCTATTATGGTCCTATCTGGTCAAGATGAATAGTTAAGTATTTTGGTCCTATCTTGGGCTAAATAGATGATATGATTGTGGTTGAGTACAAGAACACCTGTTCAAATATGTGAATTGGGTCTGTGGGCAGTGACTAGCTAGGGGCCTGAAGTGTGGTTAAAGCCAGGCTGTGTGGTTAAATCAGGACATGCCTCCTGACTTTTTAATATTCATAATTTCTATTGTTTAATCAGCATCATCACACTACAAATTTGCCTGTGTCGTCTTACTAAATTGCTGATTCTTCTTGGAACCTAAACTGCTTCTGAGGGGTGTCAATCCTCAATAAATGCCTGTACTTGGATTTGAGGTGGTCTGACTCTGAATTCTTTGAGACAGTACTGCTACAACATATACCATAGAACCGCTACAGTTGTTTGGTCTTTTCAGTTTTGTCCAATTCTTTGTGGCCCCATTTGAGGTTTTCTTGGCAAAGATGCTGGAGTGGTTTGCCGTTTACTTCTCCAGCTCATTTTACAGATGAGTAAACTGAGGTAAACAGGGTTAAGTGACTTTTCCAAGGCCTCACAACTAGTAAGTGTCTGAGGTTAGATTTGAACTCAGGAAGATGAGTCTCCCTGGCTCCAGGCCCAGCATTCTGTCCACTACACCAGCTAGCTTCCCTTTACCTCAGCAAATGCTGTCAAAGGTTGTATTGTATTTTCTGTCGTCAATGTTATATTGTTGACTGGCATTGAACTTGCAGTTCAGAAGACAAACATACCTTTGTATGAATTGTTGTCCAGCCTTGTTTCCTCCATCTTTAACTTTTGAAATTGACTACTTGAATCCAAATATAGATAATTATGTTTATCCCTATAAAGTTTCATCTCAAAAAAAGGTAAACCCATTATTTCAGCCTGTCAAGTTCTAATTAGATCCTGTCTCTGTCACTCAATGTGTTATTTCTCCCTCAAAGTTTTGTATTATCTTCAAATTTGATAATGAAGCTAACTATTCCTTCACCCATAGACAATGATAAAAAATGTTGAACAGGACAGGTATAGAGCAGGACCTTTGAGCATTGCATCAGAGCCCTCCTTCTAGACTGCCACTGACCCATTAGTGATTACACTTTGAGTCTAGTCATTCAATGAGCATCACAGGATGCTAGATTTAAGAGCTTGAAGGCACCTTAGAAGGTCATCATGTCCAATCCCCTTAATTCTGAATTTATCTAACTGCCAAACCATCTAACTGTGTAACATGATGTGTTGTAACATCACAGTATCATAGGTTCAGGGATAGAAGGAACCTTGAAGATTATCTAGTCAAACTCCCCCTCCCTTTTATAGTGGAAGAACCTGAGGTACAGGACTCTTGCTAAAAAGCATACAGGTATTAACTGGCAGAGCCAACATTTGTACTGCCCTCCCCCCATCTTCTGATTTCCAAATCCAGCAATCTCTTTGCTATACCACAAATATTTCTATTTTGTCCATCAGTATAGTGTGGGAGTTTTTGTTTTTAATACTGTGCTGAAATATAGATGTGTGTGTGTATATATGCATATATATTTATGTATATACACACATATGTGTGTGTATATATACAAATATGTATATATATGCACACAGTACACGAAATTATCAGTCTAGTAACCCTATCAGAGAAATGAAATTACTTAATTCAATATGACCCATTCTTGATGACATGTAATTCCTTTTCTAATTGTTCTCAAACTATACCTTAATAATGTGTTGTAGAATTTTTCCAGTAATTGGAGTCAAACTCAACAACGAATAGCTTGCAGACTCTACCTTCTTCCCTTTAAAAAATATAGGGTGTCCCAAAAGTCTTAGTGCCAAAGCTTAACACTACACTAAGTCTCTTGGGACACCCTATAGGCTTTGAAAGGAAAGACAGGGTGTGAAGCACATTCTCTCTCTTTCCTAAGCCTGTAAGTAGAAAGCAGCATTGATAGAGTATATAAAATAAGAGGCTGTCAGGATAAGGAAGGAACATTTCACTTAATTCACAGGACAACTCCAATGTTCAGGATCAGAAGGTTTTACAAGCAAATTCTATCAAACATTTAAAGAAGATGTATCATCCCTTTAAAAACAAATAATTAGGTAAATATTTTTCTCCTTTCTCTAGTCTTATGGCACTTCTGTTTTTCATGATTATTCAAAGATTAGAGACTGTAGCTTGGTAATCATATCTAAAAATTCTTTAATTATTTATCTGGTGACTTATGGATCTGGTGACTTAAAATGATTGAAGGCAGCTAGGTACTCTCTAGTTTCTGCTTTTTGAGAGTCTCTTGAAACATAACAGATTTTGTTTCATTTTCACCTTGCATGCGTCAATATGTTTTGTGTGTGTGTGTGTGTGTGTATGTGTGTGTATGTATGTGTTTCATGTAGGAAAGCTATTGGTTTTTTTTTAATCTATTTCTCCATTTCTTTTGTTTTTATTGGGGAATTTAATCCATTCACAATAAGGATTATGATTTTTAAATTTGTGTTTACTTCGATGTGTGCATACCTTTCCATTCTCTTTTAGGCATCATGTAGCTTCCCTCAATTCATCCTCTCTCTCCTTACTTGAACTGTTATTATCTATCTCTCAGACCCTCTGACTAATCTGTCTATCATTCTGACAGTCTTCTTAGCAAGCTCAAAATTTCTGTACAGCTACCCACTTCTTCAATTTGAATTTCCAAAGAGATAACTCCAGAGACCTCCCTGGGATGATGCAGTTACAAATATTTGCACTGGAGGAGAGAGGATGCCCTCTTTCCTGGCTTTTGTACCTGATATAAACATAGTACTAATTATGGGACAGCTAGGTAGCACAGTGGATAGAATACCAGGAGTCAAGAGGATCTGAGTTCAAATCTGGCCTCAGACACTTACTAGCTGTGTGACCCTTGTCAAGTCATGTAACCCCAATTGCCTCGAAAAAGTACTAACTATAATGATAAAAGCATATTTTCATAGCAATTTAAAATTGATTGAACCCTTTTCTCATGTCAGTGCCTGGCACATACTAGGAACATAATAAATGTTTGTTGACTTTATTAAAAAACAATGTAAAATTAAATAGTAAAATGAGTGGTACAATTATTACTATATCCATTTGCACAGTAGAAACAAACTCACAGATGTGCCAGATAGTAAAGAAAACCAAGGTTTTTCAAGTTTCAGGTCCAGTGATACTTCTCCTATATGAGGCTGTCTCATTCACTTCTTTGCCTTGCCATAGGGTCATTACTATAAACATCTATGGAGGTCTACAGGGAAGAAACTGGGTTGAATTTCTGATGATCCCAGAATATGCCATTAGGGTTGTCCTGTGAATTATGTGAAATATTCCTTCCTTATCCTGACAGCCTCTTATTTTATATACTCTATCTATGCTGCCTTCTACTTGCAGGCTTAGGAAAGAGAGAGGATGTACTTCACACCCTGTCTTTCCTTTCAAAACCTATAGGACATCCCAAGACTGTTAGTGTAATGTTAAGCTTTGGCACTAAGACTTTTGGGACACTCTATATTTTTGGAAATTATCAGTGATGAGCCATTTATAAGTAGTTTAGTCTTTAATGTAGAATTAAATTTATCTGCCACCTCTCGTAGGGCTGTTTAAATTTGAGGAATATCATAGTGAAAAGATCTTGTTGTTCAAGGACATAGGTTTAAGTTCTGGTTCTGCTTACCAACTATGACCTTGGACAAATCTCTTCACGTCTCTGTGCCTCAATTTCCTTATCTATAAAATGAAGATTTTGACCTCTAAAATTCCTTCCAGCTCTGACATGCTGTGATTCTGTTCTTTGACATAGGAATTTCAGGCATCAAAGAGCATTTAGGCAATTCAGTACCATTTGGGTTATTGACTGAGATCTAGAAGAAACCTTAAAAGCCTCCAAATTCTTCCATCCCTTTTTACAGATAAAGAGATTGAGGCACAGAGACAGTGAATGACTTCCTCATCTTTTCCAGTAAATTTCCTCCTCAATTATTCCCTCTCCAAATGTCCATTTTCCCCAGTTTACTAGTTGCTTCCTTACTGCCTTCAAATACCCTAAATCTTCATTTTTAAAAAAACAAAATAAACAACCAAAATCAAAACCTTCATAGACTCTACTACCCCTTCAGGCTACTGTCCCACATCTCTCCTCTGCTTCTCAGCTGAATGCCTTGGAAAAACTGTCTATAATTGCTTCTATTTCCCTTCCATTGACTCTGGAACCTTTGCAATCTTAGCTCCAAACTCAATACTGAATAGAAACTGCTCTCTCCAATGTTACCTAAAATCTCTCAATGGTCAAATCTGATGATCTTTTCTCAGTCCCCATGCTTCTTTATCTCTCTGCTGTTCTTGACCCTTTTGACCACTGCTCCTGGATACTCTCTCCTCTCTGGGGTTTTGTACCATTTCTCTCCCCTGAAGAGTCTCCTCAATCTCCTTCGGTGCCTTATAATCCATATCATATTGTTTTATATTCACCCAGCTGTGGATACTCCCTAAGGCTTTTCCCTGAGCTTACTTCTCCCTGTATATACTATATCTTGGTGACCTCATTAGCTTCTATGGTTTTAATTTTCTATATGCAGATGACTCCTAAATCCATAGATCTAGTACCAATCTCTCCCTTGAGCATTAAGTCCTACCTAACCAAATATTAGTAATCTCTCCCCATAACTATATGGCACTTAGTTACCTTATATTTATATTTTTATATTTATCCTCTTCAAATATATTCTGCATGTACTTAGATTCACAATTACTTTCTGTTAGATTACAAACTACTCAAAAGTACAGATTTTTTCATTACATTTGTTAATGAATGAATGAATGAAAAACTATTTGTTAGTTTCTTCTTATGTTCCAAGCACTGTGCTAAGTACTAGATATACAAATACAAAAGTAACATCAGTCTCTGTCTCACTTATGCACTTAAGTGTCTGAGGTAGGATTTGAATGCTATATATTGAGAGGGAGAGAGATCAGCCTTCTTGGACCTCTTAAAATTACATCATATAGGTGGCTACCTACTCAACTAGCATCTAAAGCCTGCCTTAAATACTCCGAAACTTCACAGACTTTTAAGTAAATCTCTAATTTGACATTCATTTCTAGTCATTAAGGTAAACAATCATTGGCTAATTTAGAGTTGCTGACAATTGGGTCTGGATTAAAAAAAATTATTATTATTAACATTTTAAAGAAAGATCTTGACAACATTACTGTGACAAACTTCTTTAAAGAGTATCTATCTACCTGATATTTTTCCAGTCACTTTACACATAGAGAAATACTTCCATGGTCCCTGCCCTTCATAATAAGAAGCATAAATCTGGCTAACAAGATTGAACCATGTAATAAAGTTACCATTACACAATGGTCTAGAACCTGGGCTTTGGAATCAGAGGATTGGAAACTTGTTCTTTGCTTAAATGGACTTCAAGAAACCAGGGCTATCTCTCCATTGGAGGATGTTAGAAGACTTTAGTTCCCATTAAATTTTAGTGATGTCTTTCATGTTACAGCACAGCTATTTCTTTATATACCCTTTACCCTCTTCAAGTAAACTTTCTCTCATTGCAAATAAAAACAGTTAAGCAAAACCAAACGACAAAATGACAGTGTCTGGCAGCATAGGTAATAATCCACACTTATAGTTTCTCACCTTTCTAACAAAAAGAAATAAGTGTATTTCTAAAGGATAACTTTAACAGAGACTTTGTGACCTTGGATAAGATTGTGAACCTTTCTGGGGCCTTATTTTCTTGATATGTAAAATGAAAAAGTCAGATTACATCAGTGGTTTCCAACTTTTTTTTATCATATACTCCTATCAGTAAATAATTTTGGACATACTCTCAATAGATTTATATTTACTTATATATATAATATATATGCTATTTTACTAATAGTTTGCAGCATCATAACATAAAATAGACATTTAAAATGGGTGAGATAAAGATAAAATGGTATTTTAAAATATTTATTAATAGTACAAAATGTTTTGCTCTTACTAAAATATTAATAATGATATTTTAGAGATTTAGGGCATTTCATTATTTTTAAAATTCATGGTTTAACATTTTGTGATAGAAACTTGAAGGTCTTATTCTACGTTTATTTCAATAATACTTAAATAATGGCTGTCATAGCTGCAAAAGTTACCTCCAAACGGTATGTAGCTCCAAATGGAAGAAGTTCATCTTTTGCTGAAATTATTAAATCATGATGCTCACTTTTCAAAGTCATTCACCATTTATGTCAAAGATTTTGGTGAGATTCAGCTATTAAATTTCCATTTTCCATGAGTTAAGTTCTTGCATTTTTATAATTTTAACAAATGGGTTCAAAACCTATTGAAACTCTTCATTTGGAAGATTTTTTAAAAGGTTAGAAAATTCTTTTTCTGTTTTTAAATAGAAGGCAAAATTAACATGGTGAAGGTAGAACAAACAGTTGAGCCTAGCGATCCACTATCTTTTCTCCACAATGATCTAGAAAATGCACCAGACTTCTGATAGGAGAAAAACAAGAAAAAGTCACAGTGAGACATTTTGTCCAGCTCAGGGAAGCAGAGAGAGAGAGAGTGAGAGAGAGAGAGAGAGAGAGAGGGAGGGAGAGAGAGAGATCTGCAGGCCCTGGGGACTGGGGATGAGATCCGAGCAATGGTGTGGAATGTTGTAGCACCCAAAGACTGAAGCGAAGCTGAGATGGGCACCAAGACAAGAAACACCAAATCATAAAGAGATCTCAGGGGTTCCCTGAATTACCACTGGATGCAGGAATGGGTAATATGTGGCAGATCAGTTACCTACTACCCAGTTCTGGGTGGCAGATGCAGTGCAGAGAGGAATAGTTGTGAGTCTGGCCCCTAGCTAGAAACATATTCTAGAAACATAGCTATATGTCTCTGCTCCTAGGAGTAGTGACTGAGCTCTCGCCTTTAGTAGAATAGTTCTACTATTTTATTACTAGAACTGATAATAGTTCTAGCCTACAGTAGAATAACCAGCACGGGAGTCCCAGATCAAAAGGGAGCCAATAATTCAGTCATTGAAATCCTATAGAACCTCCTAGCTTGCTAACAGCGATTGAGTCCAGCAACAGTCTACTGAAACTCCTAACCAAGGACAGGTCCAAACCTAGGTTAGAATCTTAGAGAGGTCAGACTAGAAAGTCTGAGTGAACAGATCTGACCCTGCATCATACCATTTTTTGGAACACTGAAAGTTTGCAGGAACTGAAGTTAGTAGAACCAGGAGAACACTGTGGTCAGTAACAGCAATATTGTACAAGGATCAACTGTGAATTACTTGGCTATTCTCAGCAATGCCACGATCCAGGACAATTCCAAGGGACTCATGATGAAAAATGTTATCCACCTCCAAAGAAAGAACTGATAGAGTCTGAATGCAGATCAAAGCATACTGTTTTTCACTTTATTTTTGTTTTTTTTTTTCTTTTCATCTGTTTCTTCTTTCACAGGATTAATATGGAAATATATTTTACATGATTCACATATATAACCTATATAGGGAGGAAGGAAATGAGGGTGGAAGGGAAAAATTTGGAATCCAAATTTTTATAAATGAAAGTTAAAAGTTCTTTTTTCATGTAGTTTAGGAAAATGAAATGCTATTTATAAAAGGAAGAAAGAAAGTTTATAGGCCCACAGCCTGAGCTGTGAAAATAGGAGAAAAATGTAAAAGGTCAGAAGCTTGGGCCTGACATCCTTTTTAACCCCTGCCATAAACTTCACAGAGCCCAGCATCAACATAAAGTCAAATATCAAGAAGTGGGTTGGAAGAATGAGGGAAGGAAAAAGCAACGCCACTATTAAGAACTATTTGGGGGTGGGGCAGGGCAACAAAGCTCAAGTCACAAACACAGAAAAGAATGACAAAAAAAAAACATCTATAAGTAAAGCCTCAAAAAATAAATGCAGAGTGGATACAAGTCTAAAATAATCCTAAAAAAGTTAAAGCAATAGAATTTTAAATAGCTAAAATTATTTTTAAAACCAAATGAGAGCAAGAGGAATAAATGGAAAAAGCAGAGAGATATGAAAAGAGAATTAACAGCTTGGAAAAAGAGCTATAAAACCTTAAGGAAGAAAATAACTCCTTGAAAATTTAGAATTGGCTAAATGGAACTCCATGAGGCATCAAGAAATAATAAAACAAAGTAAAAGCCTGAAAAAATAAAATGTGAAATATTCGAAAGGAAAAACAACTGACCTGAAAAACAAGTTGAGGAGAAACAGTTTAAGAATGATTGTGCTACCCGAAAGCCATGAACAAAAAAGCTTAGACATCACATTTCAGGAAATCATAAAATAAAACTACTCATATATATTAAAACCAGAAGTCAAAATAGAAATGGAAAGAATCCACCAGTTGCTTCCTCAACCTCACCAAATGAAAACTTTGGGGAGAGGATACATGTAGCCCTTCAAAACTTTATCATCACCAGGGAAGAGGGAATCTGGAGGCTGGATATGATTCTATTAATGTTTGGATGATCCCAAAAGAAAAATGGAAAAGGTGAGATATAAGAATGCACTGGTAGAGTACTATAGGGATAGGGAAAATTGTCTCACATAAATGGGGTGCGTAAGATGAAGTTTATAAAAAAAGGAGAAGACACTGGCAGGAAAGCAGGTAACACTTGAATCTCATTCTCATCTAAACTGACTGAGGAAGGAATGAATGCATATACATTCACTTCGGTACATACATATCCATATCCATATCCATACACATACACATACACATATACATATACATACACATACACATATACACATACATACACATACATACATACATACATATACATATACATTACTTAAAAGGGGAAAAGAAGAGAAAGGGGTTAAGAGAAAAGATGGGAATCATAGGGTGGCATGAGAAGCAAAACAGACTCTTAAAGAAGAGATTGGGGAAAAAAAGAGAAGGAAAAGTATAACAGTACAGGATGAAGAGAAATACACAGTTTGTAGTTTACGATTTGTGAATGAGAATGATATAAATTCACCCTAAGATAGAAAAAGATAGCAGAATGAATTAGAAACCAGAATCCAACAATATGTTGTTTAGAAGAAACTCACTTGAAACATAAAGATATATACATATGAGGGGCTGGAGTAATATCTATTATGTTTCAGCTGAAGTGAAAAAGGCAGTAGTAGCAATCATGACCTTGGGCAAAGCAAAAGAATAAAAATTATTCTATTTATAGGAGATGAGCAGAATAATAATTCTAAACAATTTTCTAAAATATATTATAGACAATGAATTAATAGGAACACCAAACATTCTTGCACCAAATGTCATATAATCTAAATTTTTAAAGGAAAAGTTAAATGAATTACAGAAGGAAATGGAGCAAAATTTTAATAATGAGACCTCCATTTACACTTCTCAGACCTAGATAAATCTAGCTATAAAATAAACAATAAAGAAGTTAAGGAGATGAATAAAATCTTAGATGTTAAAAATTATATCTCTCTAGAGGATAATGAATGGGAATAAAAAGAAATATATATATTTCTTAGCTGTGAATGCCATTTTCACAAAAAATGACTATATATTAGAGCATAAGAACCTCATAAACAAATGCAATAAAGCAAAAATATTAAATGCATTTTTTACTGACCATAGCAAAAAATTTGAAGCAAAAATTAAAAATTCATTAGAAACCAAGTTTTTAACTGAGTCCAGATAAGAGAATTTTTATAGATGACAAATATCATTTCCAATAACCAAGAGGGAAAAAGATCAGTATCTAGGAGGGGAGGATGCCTGTTAGTAGTGAATTCTTCATAGAAATCAAGAAGAATGAGGTTTGAAAAAGATTTGGCAATTGAGAGTGCTGGTCAGTGCAAAGAGAGTAGTTTCAGTTGAGTAAGCACAATCCATCCATATTTATTTGTTCTGTACTACTCACTCTTTCCAAACAAAAAAAAAAACAAAAAAGGGGGTAGAGAGCTTACTTACTGGTCACTGACCCATAGAACAGTGTGCCCATACCTGGCCATAATATGGTCTTAGGAAAAGGATGTGGGGACATTAGGCTGAAGGAGTGGGTATTTTACCTGTGAAGCTGCTGCAGGTGCCTGGTCAGAGTTTAAGTTATAGATCCTGGGGGACTGACCAAAATAGTTTTAGAAAGCCATTGGTGGGAGTAGAATGGAGAAATGTTGAGTTATAGTAGGTGAAAGAAGTAGTATAGTTGTGTTGGAAATAAGCCCATGATGGCCTATCATAGTGGGGTGTATCTCATATTTTACCCTTCAATTGGCTGATCCCACATTGCTTTCGTTCTGGCCCTTTGGATTAGACAATATCTAGATCAGGGCTTTAACCTGCTCTCTAAGTTTTGAAAAATATTTTGATAACTGTATTTCAGTATAATTGGTTTCCTTTTTAACAATGCATATTCTATTTTATGCATTTAAAAACACTATTTTGAGAAGAAGTCCATATAGGTCCATATAGGCTTCACCGGACTGCCAGAGGCACATGATACAAAAAGTTAAGATCTAGATTGAAATCCTATATGTTACTTTGCTTGAAATATCCTGGGTTTGCTAAAAAGAGAAGTGTCATTTTCAAAGGTTTTGATAGACATGTTTTGTATATATTGTAAGATTTTAAAAAGGCATAAGTTCTATGAATTTTCCTGATCGTGCAATGAATTTTCACTTGAAAATTAACTTCAATTTGCTTATAAGAACCTTAAACGATCTAAATAATCTTATATAACTCATATTTTTAATTAGAGAATTTGAAGATGTCTAGTTTCACTTTCTACATTTTCCTTCTATATTTATTTCATTAAAGACATCAGCCAAGCCAAAGAGAGTCTTTGATATTCTAAATAACCAATTCCCCCCGCCCCTGAAAGTACCATCTTTCATTCTAGAAAAACACAAACCAGGAAAGGTTTTTGTAGTGAGGAAAAAAAGAAATGGAAAGAAATAAAGCAAAATTTGATAGCATGATGTAATGGAAACATTCAGTTGTCTTAAAATATAAGGCAAGGATGACTAATTTAATGAGAATTCTGGCAAGAGTATGTAATACAATAAAAAAGCATCAAAAGACCTTAGAATTAGAAGTAGTTTCACATAATTTAGAAATTAGTTACTCAACAGTAACTTTGACTAAATTTTGACTTGGGAGTATATGAAAAAAAATCATGAATTTAAGGAATAGAAGGGGTAACATAGAATTGTAGACTGACCTTTCTTAAAACAATCAAAACAATCAGTTTGATACTTGAAACAGCAGAACAAGTGGCTCTCCTGTGAGTGCTGGTACCACAAAAAAGCAAGAACAAATATGAAAAACTGGTACCCCACCTGCTGGAAATCCTTCATTGTAGATGAATCTGGTAAGCAAAATAGCGTGCATGAAGACAAGAATATCTTGTCCTACACCAATACTACATTATAACAATTTGAAATGGATCTAAACAGTTATAAACATAGGCTTCAAATTGTCTTTTGTCAACAGTGCTATCAGCTCCAATTTACACAGGAATATATTGAGGACAAGTGTAGAGCAGTAATTAAAAAATAACCTTTCCTACTAAACCCAAATTTGAATAAATATATAAAATTGGGGTGCTACCATATTTTGAAGAGGGAAAAGGTGTATACCTGTATATCAGTAAGGCAGAATTCATGACTTCAAAGATAACCATGAATATGACTGAATGGTCCAGAATCGCAGGATATAAGACCCATGGACCAGTGTTCCCAACTTGACATCCTGGCAAGAATCTTCCAAAGCCAGTATGACCATCTCACAATAATGACCAGGAGGCCAAAGAAAAACATTATGGCAGCAAGCCAAGCCATACTGGTACTCCCCTGCCCAACGCCAGGGCCCTCCAGCAAGAAGACCACCCACTGGCCTCAAGCCCCTGCTCAGCGCTCTCCAGTCTCCACAAGGGTTAGGCCTGCTTATCTGCAGCACCTGCCACCATCGCTGCTGCTTCTGCCACAATCTCCAAGCTGTGTTCCAGCTAGCTGAATGCTTCTTCTCTCCTTCAGCTCTTAACTGCTCTCTCCAACTGCCTCACCAACTGCCTCTTCAATTGCCTCTTAGCTCTGCTCCAACCTTTCAGTAAGCTCCTCCCTCCACAGGCTTCCATCAGTTACAATCTTAGCCACTGCCCCCAAGCCCACTCAAATAGGCCGGGAATATCTTCCCATGCACTGATTGTCTTTACAACCTGGTGTCATTAAAAATATTCATTTAGTGAAAACACCAGAAGTTATACCTAATAATGAAACAGATGACAAAAATGGTACTGATTTCTCAAATGATTTTGTAAAGGGGATGGGCAAACTTAGACTAGAATTCCCCCAAAGACATTTTTGAGTTGAATGGCATGAATCCCAAATAACAGACTATCTATACCAAAACAGAATAACTAAAAAAACTAGTACTTTCTACAACTACTATGAATGAATACACTCCCCACAGTATTCGACAGAAAGTATAAATACATTTCAGAATCCACATGAAGCATGATGCTCTTCCTGGCATCAAGCCACAGGAAGGCTGGTAAATCTACTTCCAGAAATTTGTAATGGAGAGGAGTGACCTTTCATCTCCCTGGTTTGAAGCATGTACGTGTATTCTATTGCTTGTCAACTTATTGTGTAGTGAGAAAAAAGATTTCTAATTAATTGCTGAACTGGAATTAAAAGTTCGTACACAAGCCATGAACAAACTCTTTCTCCCTGGCAACTTTCAAGTGAGGAGGAAAAAATGCTCTTGGCTGCCAGGTGGGGGAGCCCCTCACTCACCTAGTCACCATGTGCCCATGAACTCATGGTGCCAGTTTTCCTAGGTTGTGTTCATTCTTTCCTGATTTAATCTGAATGAGTATGAAAAATCAGGTTAGGGCCTTCTGATGTTCTGTACGTGTGAAGAACCACCTGAATTTTAGCAGCTGGAGTCCATGGTACAATCGGCCCTTAGTCTGAATAGCTAACGCTAGTGATGAGATAGTTGTAGGGCATAACCTACTTAACTCAGCCTAGCAGTGAATCAGTCTGACATCTAAGACACTTTGTCCTGTGAGTGACTCATTTTTGAGCTGTGCCACACTCATAAATAAACTGACTGGGATTGGGGAGAATGGAGAACTGCTTAGTAGCAACTGCTTTGAGTTCACTTTCCCCATAGACTGAAGCATAGAGGAGAGAAAAGGAACTTTACTTCATGAGGAACGTTTTTAAAAAAATTATGTTTGGTTTTGGTTTTTGACATTCATTGCCATAAATTTTAAATTTTCTCCACCTCCCTATCCCTGCCCCCTCCCCAAGAAGGCATGCAATCTGATATAGGCTTAATATATACATTCTTATTCAACATATTTTCATATTGCTCATGTTGTATAGAAGAATTAGAACAAATGAGAGGCACCATGAGAAAGAAAAAACAAAACAAAACAAAAGAAGAGAGCAAATAGAATAATTTGATCTACATTCAGACTCATATTTGTTTCTCTGGATGTGGATGGCATTTTCCATCATGAGTCTTTTGGAGTTGTTTTAGGTCTTTGCATTGCTGAGAAGAGCTAAGTCTATCAAAGTCAATCATCCCACAATGTGACTGTTACTGTGTACAATGTTCTCCTGGTTCTGCTCGCTTCACTCAGCATCAGTTAATATAAGTGTTTCCAGGTTTTTCTGAAGTTTTCCTGCTCATTATTTCTTATAGCACAATAGTATTCCATTACATTCACATACCACAACTTTTTCAGCCATTCCCCAATTGATGAGCATTGCCTCAATTTCCAGTTCTTTGCCACCACAAAAAGAGCTGCTATAAATATTTTTGTACGTGTGTGTCATTTACCCACTTTTATGATCTCTTTGGGATACAGCCCTAGAAGTGGCATTGCTGAGTCAAAGGGTATGCACATTTTTATAGCCCTTTGGGCATAGTTTCAAATTGTTCTGCACAATGCTTAGATCAGTTCACAATTTTCCCATATCTTCTCCACACTTATGATTTTTTTGTTGTCTTGTTAGCCTATCTGATAGGTGTTATATGGTGCCTAAGAGTTGTTTTGATTTGCATCTCTCTAATCAGCAGTGATTTAGAGCATTTTTTTCATATAACTATAAATATCTTTATTTTCTCCCTCTGAAAACTGCCTGTTCATAACCTTTAACCATTCATCAATTGGGTAATGACTTATATTCTTATAAATTTGATTCAGTTCTCTGTATATTTTAGAAATGTGGCCTTTATCAGAGACCAGTTGTAAAAATTCTTTCCCAGTTTTTTGCTTCCCTCCTAATCTTGGTTGAATTAGGTTTGTTTGTATAAAAATTTTTCAATACAATGTAAGTAAAATTATCCATTTTGTATTTCATCATGTTCTCTATCTCCTGTTTGGTCATAAATTCTCTCCCTCTCCATAGATCTGACAGGAAAACTATTCCTTGCTCTCCCAGGTTGCTTATGGTATCAGCATTGATATCTAAATCATGTACCCATTTGGACTTTATTTTGGTATATGGTTGTAACAACAACATTGCTAGCAGCTACTGTGGCTGTGTAAGACCAACAACAACAACACCCAGGAAAGGCCGCCAACACAGGTTCTTTGGTCTGCTTTTCTAAGGAAAGCAACTTTAAGGGGTTAATCTCAGTTTAATTAAACATACATATATCATTCACTTAGTGCAGGGGGAAAAGATCAGCCCCCTGAACTTCAGGGCAAATACAAATAGAAATTACAAACATCAACAGACAGACCTTGTCTGATTCAAATCACAATTCATAGTTACCAGAGAAACACCAGCATCTCACTGGGTTGCAAAGCCGGGGTGGGGGGGGGCGGGGTTCAGTGCCTTGCCCAGAGTCTTGCCACCCACATTATTTTAATGAGTGTACCCCCCAAAGTGAACCACTAACCTTCCAACACATACACACTGCTCAGGACCCTGAGGGCTCCAGGCTCACCATTTACAGTGTGAGAAATCAGTGTGGGAAATCTCCAACCACCAGCACCACATCATATACAATTCAAAGACTCTCCATTTTCTTATTGCTGAGAAACATTCCAAAACAAAAGATTCCACTTTACCTGCCCCATTCAAAGAAAGGTAGACTCATTAAAGGCACTTAAGAGAAGAACAGCAAAAAAACCATGCCCTGATTACCACTACAGTGGTGTAAGATACTGGTCTATGCCCAATTTCTGTCGTACTATTTTCCAGTTTTCCCAGAAGTTTTTGTCAAATAATGATTTCTTATCCCAGAAGTTGGGCTCTTTGGGTTTATCAAACAGTAGACTACTATAGTCATTGACTACTGTGTCTTGTGTACCTAACCACCAATCCACCACCCTATTTCTTAGCCAGTACCAAGTAGTTTTGATGAGTGCTGCTTTATAATACAATTTAAGATCTGATATGGCTAGGCTACCTTCCCTAGCATTTCTCTTTATCTCTGGACCTTTTGTTCTACCAGATGAATTTTGTTATTGGTTTTTGTAGCTCTATAAAATAATTTTTTGGTAGTTTGATTGGTACAGCACTGAATAAGTAAATTAATTTAGGTAGAATTGTCATTTTTATTATATTAGCTTGGCCTACCCATGAGCAAATGAGGTTTTCCCAATTATTCAGATCTGACTTTATTTGTGTGAAAAGTGTTTTGTAATTGTGTTCATATAGTTCCTGGGTTTGTTTTGGCAGGTAGATTCCCAAATATTTTATAATGTCTGGAGTAATTTTAAACAGAATTTCTCTATCTTTTGCTGCTGGGAATTTTTAGTAATAGAAATGCCAATGATTTATGTGAGTTTATTTTATATTCTGCAACTTTGTTAAAGTTGCTTATTATTTCAAGTAGTTTTTTACTTAATTCTCTAGGATTCTCTAAGTATAGCATCATATCATCTGCAAAGAGTGATAGCTTAATTTCCTCTTTGCCTGTTCTAATTCCTTCAATTTCTTTTTCTTCTCTTATTGCTAAAGCTAACATTTCTAGTACCATATTGAATAACAGTGGTGATAATGGACACCTTTGTCTCACTCCCTATCTTATTAGATATGCTTTTAGCTTATCTCCATTATATATAATGCTTGCTGATGGTTTTAGGTAGATGCTACTTATCATTTTCAGGAAGGCTCCATTAATTCCAATACTCTCTAATGTTTTTAACAGGAATAGATGTTGTATTTTGTCAAAAGCTTTTTCTGCATTTATTGAGATAATCATATGGTTTCTGTTAGCTTTGTTGTTCATATGATCAATTATGCTAAACGTTTTCCTAATATTGAACCATACCTGCATTCCTGATATAAATCCTACCTGAGCATAGTGTATTAGTCTTGTGATAAGTTGCTGTAATCTTTTTGCTAATATTTTATTTAAAATTTTTGCATCTATATTCACTAGGAAACTTGGTCTATAATTTTCTTTCTCTGTTTTGACTCTTCCCAGTTTAGGTATAAGTAGTATATTTGTATCAAAAAAGAATTTGGTAGGACTCTTTCTTCACCTGTTTTCCCAAATAGTCTACATAGCATGGAAATTAATTGTTCTTTAAATGTTTGACAGAATTAGCTTGTAAATCCACCTGCCCCTGGAGATTTTTTCCTAGGGGGTTCATTGATGGCTTATTCAATTTCTTTTTCTGAGATGGGGTTATTTAAGTATTTTACTTCCTCTTCTATTAATCTGGGCAATTTATACTTTTGTAGATATTTATCTTTTTCACTACTTTTGTCAAATTTATGGGTGTACAGTTGGGCAAAATAGTTCCTAACTATTGTTTTAATTTCATTTTTGATATTGTAATTTGTTTTTCTTCTTTCTTTTTTTAAGATCCTCCTTTCCTTTTCCGGTTGGAGCCAGAGACACCTACAGCCAAAGCTGAGCTGCCAAGTAGCAGAGCTGACTAGAGGCTAGTGGGTAATCTTCTTACCGTAGAGGGGAAGCATGTATACGATTTTGCCTTATACCATTTGGCTTCTCTGTGGCCTCCTGGTTACTCTTATAAGGCGGACTTATTGGGCCTGGAAGCTTTTGATGAAAATATCAAAATGGGGATGCTGGCTTGTGGGCTTGTTTTTGTGGAGTGTAAATACAGGCTTTAGTTCTCCTGCCTTCTGCCTAGAGAATTCCTTATATCCTGCAGTTCCGGACCTTTTAAGCACATATGAGATTCTCTTTGAAATCATAAATTCTGCCTTCCTAATATAAATACTCCTTGACATATTCAATTTGGAATCTCTGTCAGGAGGTGATCAATGGATTCTTTCAATGATTATTTTACTCTCTGGTTCTAGGATCTTGGGGCAGTTTTCCATGATGATTTCTTTAAAGAGCTGTCCAGGCTTTTTTTTATCATGATTCTTGGATAGACCAATAATTCTTAAATTATCTCTCCTGGATCTATTTTCCAGGTCAATTGTTTTTCCAATGAGATATTTTATATTTTCTTCTATTTTTTCATTCTTCTGCTTTTGTTTGACTGATTCTTAATGTCTCATAGAATCATTATCTTCCATTTGCCCAATTCTAATTTTTAATGAATTATTTTCTTCAGTTAGCTTGCATACCTCCTTTTCCCTTTGGCCAATTCTACTTTTAAAAGAGTTGTTTTCTTCAGTGTACTTTTTTTCCATTGTGTCAATTGTATTTTTAAAGGAATTGTCCAATTTTTCTTCTACCTCTCTAATTTGATTTTTAAAATCCTTCTTGAGCTGTTCCAAGAAGGCTTTTTTGGGCTTGAGACTAGTTCATATTCCCCTTTGAGGTTTCAGATGTGAGTATAGTGACAATGCTGTCCTCTGCTGAATTTGTGTTTTGATCATCCCTGTCCCCATAATAAGAATCTATGGTCTTTGATTTTCTATGTTGCTTCTTGCTTATTGTGTTTGCCTTTTTTCCTAACATTTAAAGTTGATCTCTGCTTCTTGGGCACAGGGATCACTGAGCCACAATCTTTGTCCTGGGGGCTAGGGGCCTAGTTATTGGCTTTCTGTACTGGGGCCTCGGATTCTGGAAGTTGGAGGCTGTAAAGGCTGTAGATTACCAGGTGGTGGTGGCTAGTGTGCGCAGATGCCACATGGGGTTTTCCCCAGGTTACACTGATGCTCTGAGGTTGAGGTGTGGAAGCGAGGGTGGTCTGACCTCTGGAAGTTGCCTCCTTGCCATCGACTGCTCACAGGTAGGTTCAGCCACTGGTGGACAGCAGTCCACAGCACAAGGAGTGATCTTCTGTGCTGGTGTCTGCCCGTTCCCCTGTCTATGAGAAGGCACCTGGGGGGTCCTGATGTTGGCATTTGCCTGCTCCACCACCCTGAGGATCAGGATCTCCCTCTGGTTTTCTGAGATGGGGCTTGCTGCTGGCTTGCTGGGACACCTCCCATCCCAGGCTTGTCCCCTTCAGCACAAGGGACCTTTTCCAGTTAATCTCCCTAGCTTCAGGAGCTAAAAAACTGCTGTTCCCTGTCTTTCTGCTGGCTCCACTGTTCCAGGATTTTTTCTGGGGTATTTTCTGGGTTTCTCAAGGTCAGTAAGGGAGAGTGAGAGTAACTTACTACTTACTCTACCATCTTGACTCCCAGAAGTATGAGGAACTTTCATAGGTTAATTTTAGCTATTTTGTCGTTGTTCAGTCATTTCAGTAGTGTCTGAATCTTCATGACCCCATTTGGGTTTTCTTGGCAAAGATACTGAAGTTTTGCCATTTGCTTCTCCAAATCATTTTACAGGTGAGGAAATGGAGGCATTTCTTTCTCCAGCTCATTTTTTACAAATGAGAAATGAACACAAATAGGGTTAAGTGATTGCCCAGGCTCACACAGCTAAAAGTGTCTGAGTCCAGATTTGAACTCAAGAAGATAATTCTTCATTATTCCAGACCCTGCACTCTATTAAGTGTGCCACTAAGTGCCCCCCCACCCCTTTTTAATTATATCTTCTCAATAAATACCCTGCCATGAAAACTAATTGATATTAATTGCTTAATTGATATTGAAGAGATATTGGCTGGTTACACATGATATTGAAGAGTTTATTTGTCAAAAATTATATGGAACTGTAATACTTGGTTAGATAATATGGAGAAGATACTGGAAAGAATACAATAGATGGGGATGATGTTGATACAAACGGTGTTCTAAGAGTTAAAAAGAATATTAACATTACTTTCTCAGGTCCCCTGAGGGGGTTTGAGGCTCCTTCTGTAGCCCATTCTGTAACTTAAGGACATTCTAAAGTCCTTTTCCCCTTATCTTGAAACACCATAAAACTTGTACCAAAAGAATTCCTTTTGTCTCCCTCATCCTGTGTTCCCCTATCCTGTCTTTCATCTTCTTCATACTGTGTCATGACAATTTTTTCTTATCTTGTAAACAACCATCTTTCAGATCCTGTTTGTTGTTATCCTGTCCCCAATCTTCAACCCCCACAAAGAAACTCTAAAATTATATCATCATCCTACAGGTTGTATAACTTTCTGTCTATATAAGCCTGCTCCTTCCATATATCAGGGCCTTTGTTTAGCTCCTTGCTAATCTCAGGCCTGTGAAGCTTTCACAAAATAAATCTCCTATCGGTTAAAAGAAAATCATCTAAGTGAATTCTTTCACACCTGAACCACTCTCCCAACTCTGACCTCAACAGGGAGTTATAAGATATATTACTATATATAGTTCCTCAAGGTTATCCCCAGAATTATGAGGGGAGCAATAGGCATGCTCTGGAGACCTGACCTACCAATGCAAGAAGAAAATAAGTCAAGAGTCTGTATGCTACACACACACACACACACACACACACACACACACACACGCAGCAATAGATGGTTCTATGTGTCTCCCATTACATTGCATATTGAAAAATATTTTATTAATGCTTTTTGCATAGCTATCAATACTCACAAAACTAATTTCCCCAAAAGCTGAAGTTCTTCCTTGTAAAAAGTATGTGTGTATTCATGAATGACAGTGCCTTCAAAAAAATAACGATGAAATATACCTTTCAACTGTTGGCAGAGAGAGAATGGATTCTAGGAAAAGATTACAATAATATAACACTATCTATTATATATAAAACATTTTACAAATATTATTTCATTTTCCCCTCACAACAACTCTGGGAGGTAAGTGCTATTATCATGCTAATTTTACAGATGATGAAACTGAGGCAAACAGAGGTTAAGCAATTTTCCCAAGGCCACACAGCTAGGAAATGTCCTAGGCTGAATTTGAATATATACAGAGGGCACAGGGTGAGTTGAATATGAAGGGATGATATCTAAAAAAATAAAATCAAATTAAGGGATGAGAGAGGAATATATTGAGAGAGGGAGAAAGGGAGAGATAGAATGGGGTAAATTATCTCACATAAAAGTGGCAAGAAAAAGCAGTTCTGTAGGAAGGGAAGAGAAGTCAGGTGAGGGGGAACGAATGAATCTTGCTCTCATCAGATTTGACCTGAGGAGAGAATAACATACACATTAAATTGGGTATCTTACCCCACAGGAAAGAAGGAGGAAAGGGATAAAAAAGGGGGGATGATAGAAAGGAGGGCATATAGGGGGAGGAGGTAATCAAAAGCAAACACTTTTGAAAAGGGACAGGGTTAAGGGAGAAAATTGAGTAAATGGTGATAGGATAGGAAGGAGCACAATATAGTTAGTCTTTCACAACATGAGTATTGTAGAAGGGTTTTGCATAATGATACACACATGGCTTATGTTGAATTGCTTGCCTTCTTGGGGGGTGGGGGGTGGGGAGGGAAGAGGGGAGAGAATTTGGAACTCAAAGTTTTAAAAGCAGATGTTCAAAAAAAAGTTTTTGCATGCAACTAGGAAATAAGATATACAGGCAATGGGGCATAGAAATCTATCTTGCCATACAAGAAATTAAGATAAAAGGGGCTGAGGGGGAGTGGGGTGACAGAAGGGAAGGCTGACTGGCCAATGGGGCAATCAGAATATATGCCATCTTGGAGTGGGGGGGGAGGGTAGAAATGGGGAGAAAATTTGTAATTCAAACTCTTGTAAAAATCAATGCTGAAAACTAAAAATATTAACTAAATAAATAATGATTTTTTAAAAAAGACTAATAAGACATGGCATTGGATTTGTCAAATGTAACCAAAAGCATTTCTATCCAGATGGAGCCCACAAAATTGCTAAGGTCAATTGCTCAGGTCAATATCCACGTGAACTCAGCCAACTATCAATCCACAAAGAAAAATCAAAGAAATATCTGGGTATTTTCATTTGTGGACACTAAGGTGTTTTGATGACTATTCAGTAACAAGTCAATGTCACTAGAAATTATAGGAGGATTATCCTTAAGAAACCTGGACTTAATGGCCATTTTAGACAGTGCAAGGAGGTGGTAAAAAGTGTCAAAGGCATCATTGCAGGCTTTAGGAATTTAGCACCTACCTAGCAAGACAGGACCTAGTGACTAGCTTTACACATTGGAAGCTTTTTGTTTTTCATAACCTGAAAAATGACAAACTCCCATGCTAAAAATATAGGCATCAAAATACCCATGAGAACTGAACTACAAAACAGTTTATTAAACTAATATAATATTAATATAAGATTATGCAATAAAAATAGATAAATTATTATTAATAATCAATATATTGGAGAGATTCAGAGCCACCAATCCTCTTCTTCTTAAGTCTTTACTGTAAGTTCAGTTACTTGTAGAACATTGCTGATAATGAGATTGGACTCACTTTCTTGTCCAAGGCCACTTTCTAGCGGAAGCTAATGTGTTCTGCTTAGACTTGGGTGAGGTATATACATTCTTTAAATTGATAGCCTAACGCTATGGATGGTCTGGTATAAAGATACTTTCCCTTTCAGAGGATGACACTCTCAGTCCTTCATTTTAATATAACCCACCTTCAATCAAGTTAACCAATTAGATTTGATTGCTATTTAATGGACCACCTCTTGTCCAAAGGCATAAAAACCTAAAGAAGTAGCTATGCTGGTCTCTTTGATTGAAGGAGAGGATAAGGATCCATTTTTGTCAATCTCTTACTGGTGACTGATAAAATGGATTATAATTTATCCAAAATTTTGCCTCTCAAAATTATTTTATTCACCACATAAACTAATAAATCATATGAAACTGGAACATCATCACAGACTAAACTATTGCCCCAAACTGTCTAAGTATAACATCAATGATAAAAACTTAGAGAAAATGCCCTTAAAAGATGCTATTCTAGATACTTAACATCTACAACCTGCATAGGACAAAAAGCTCTCAAGATATAGACCTCGCTGAGGAGATCTGTTGTTCGTCCTTCATTTTTAAAGAGGACCAATGACATTATAGATGATGTCTTGACTTGCATGTGAATTGGATTTAAGTGAGGCAGAGCTGCACAAGGTCTTTAGCCTTACTTTCTCTTCCACAGTCATAGAAGTCCAGTGGCATGATAAAAGTCAGGACAACTGGCTATGTCCCACAATTCAGTGTTGGCATCTTTGGTGCCTAAGTGCTCCATAGCACCTACTTTGGCTGGCTTCATGATCTATTGAAAGAAATAGTTTTCACCTGCCCATTCCACTAAAGGAAATATTCATATGTTTGGGGTAGACGTCTCCCTAACTCAACAAAGGATTTAAGGCTTGTCAGTTACCCTCAACCTGGTTTAGACTGTCTCCAAACTCTCACCTGCGGCTCCAAGAAGCTGTAGCATAAACACTAACCACAAACAAGTAAAACAAAACAAAATAAAAACTCTTGTCTACATCTAATTCTAAGGATGCTTCCAATGAGTCTACAGAAGATAAGCTCATATTTAAATACTTTTATTCAACAACAACCACCAAAAAAGCAACTATTTTAACCACCTATGCAATGATTTATAGAACATAAAATACAAAAGAGCCATAGCATAACAGAGACTTGTCCCAGGATTATTTCTCTGTGAACTTCATCACAAAAGACAGTATGAAAAAAATAATGATGGTTCAATAAACAAAGCATAAGATCATAATCTTAAATGCCAGTGTAGATATCCTCAAGTAATTGCTGACCATAAACCCATTCATGACCAATAGCCATAATATGGTTCTTCATAATATTTATTTTTTATTTGTTACATGACTATGAGATATCATTATCATTATTATTCTTCCAATAATTGATGTCTTCTCTACCCCCCCCTTATCTTTTGGGAACTGCTGATTTGATATGAATGAGGGTGGCAGACATAATACCAATGGCACAAAGAATCAGAACACTTAGCACAGTAGTAAACATATATGATAGCTAGGTGAAGGAAATGCAAACATACACTATCATTCATTTTTCACAACATAGAGGTAGCAAGGGGCATAGTAACTACATTATTATACTCATCTTTTAAATCCTTTTGGTGAAGAAAGCATTTTTCCATCTTGACTTCAGACTCAGAAAATCAGTTTCTTATCAGGTGATTTTAGAAGTATGGAGACAATGAATTATTTGGGACAATGAATATTTTTGATATGGTTTCATTGTACAGTAGCTGTGATTACTTATGGTTGTTTCTACTGCCCTTGGGCTGACTCAGAACCTGTGACTTTGAACAGATGAAACCTGATCGAATTGATTTCCTTGCCTTTAGTTAGTTTTCTGTCTATTGATTGATCACTTCCATTCTGTAAACATATTTCAGTGATCTCTTTTGTTGTGTTTTTAACCATCATTTTGAAGAATGGATGTAACTCCAAGAAAGTATGCAAAAGTTGTAGTCCTAAAGAGCACACCTTAGTGGCTGTTACAGATATTGTAGCAGCCACTGGTGTGGAACAGTTGCAAAGATCATTCAAGGACACAAATACAACAGGATCAGTCACATTTAAACACAAAAGTAAGTGCAGTTCAAAATGAAAAACAGCTACAACGACTGACAAATTTTTGCTGCAAAAGAGGCAAATTAACCTTCGTAAGATAAGCAGAGACTTTTAGTGGGGCCTGGCAGCTGGACTAGTTACTGTTTCATCTATAGTATGTTATAGACTCCTTGAAGTTGGAAGAACAATGAGGAACAGTTTTTTTAGAGGCTGCAATCCACTACTATAAAGAAAAAAACATCTGTCATTGGCCTAATCATACAAAGACAAAACTATTGAAGATGGGTAAAATAAGTCATTTTGACTTGTGCAGCTCACTTTTTCATTTGAGGCTATATGCAAACCTTTGAATTTGGGTAAATATATTGATATGCTGAGAAGCAGAATTGTTCCAGAATTGTGGAAATTTCCAAATGGAGATGGAATAATTCAGCATAATATTGAATCAAACCATATATCAGGAAAGTTTAAGAAATTGAGGCAAGAAGTGGAATTATACTTCAGAGACCTGAGAATTCAACTAATTTAAAAGTCAGTGAAAACTTAAGGGCTATAATCAAGACTATACCTAGAAAAATATTATTGTTAGTCATTTACAGTCACATCCAATACCTCATGACCCCATTTTGAATTTTCTTGGCAAAGATACTGGAGTGGTTTGCCATTTCCGTCTGTGGCTCATTTTACAGATGAGGAAAATGAGGCAAACGAGGTTAAGTGACTTACCCAGGATGACACAGCCAGTAAGTGTCCAAGGCCAGATTTGAAATCAGGAAGATGAGGCTTCCTGACCCTAGGCCCATTCCTCTAATTCATCTCCTAATGCCCTAAAAAATGTACCATCTGCCAAAACTACACTTAATAGTCAAAGGGACAAATGTGTAGTTCCATGATGAAGAATTTAAAAAATATAAGCCAAAATCTTTTGAACTCATGTCAAACAAGATATTACAGCAAAAGAGGGAATATTCCATAGTTAATTTTTTTAATTCAGAAAGTTGTGAAGTCTTACTGTATAAGACATATTGATCTTCCTAAAGCACAATTCTAATCATGTCACCACTACCTGCTCTCCAAATTCAATAAACTATAGTGGCTCCCTGTTACCTCCTAGATCAAATATAAAATTTTTCTGTTTGGCTTTTAAATCCCTTCATAACATGGATTCTTCTTAGGTTTCAAATCTTTTTATTTTATTTTATTTTTTATTTTTATTTTTTTCCATTTAACAATAATTTTATTTAATATTTTAGTTTTCAACATTGATTTCCACAAGATTTTGAGTTACAAATTTTCTCTCCATTTCTACCCTCCCCCACTCCAAGATGGCATATATTCTGACTGTCCCATTGCCCAGTCAGCCCTCCCTTCTGTCACCCCACTCCCCCCCCCTTTTCCTTTACTTTCTTGTAGGGCTGCATAGATTTCTATGCCCCATTCCCTATATATCTTATTTCTCAGTTGCATGCAAAAACAACCTTTTTTTCAGCATCTAATTTCAAAACTTTGAGTTCCAAATTCTCTCCCTTCTTCCCTTTCCACCCATCCTTCCTAAGAAGGCAAGCAATTAAACATAGGCCACACATGTATCATTATGTAAAACATTTCCACCATAGTCATGTTGTAAAACACTAACTATATTTCCCTCAATCCTATTCTGTCCCCCTTTGTTCAATTTTCTCCCTTGACCCTGTACCTTTTCAAAAGTGTATGCTTTTTATTGCCTCCTCCCCCATCTGTCCTCCCTTCTATCATCCCCCCTTTTTATTCACTTCCCCCTACTTTCCTGTGGGGTAAGATACCCAATTGAGTGTTTATGTTATTCTCTTCTCAGGTCAAAACCTATGAGAGCAAGATTCACTCATTCCCCCTCACCTGCTCCCTCTTCCCTTCCAACAGAACTACTTTTTCTTGCCACTTTTATGCAAGATAATTTACCCCATTCTATCTCTCCCTTTCTCTCTCTCTCAATATATTCCTCTTTCATCCCTTAATTTGATTTTACATTTTTAGATATCACCCCTTCATATTCAACTCACCCTGTGCCCTCTATCCCTAAACTCCCTTCAACTGCCCTAATACTGAGAAAGGTCTCATGAATTACACACATCATCTTTCCATGTGGGAATATGAACAAAACAGTTTCACTTTAGTAAGTCCCTTATGATTTCTCTTTCTTGTTTACCTTTTCATGCTTCTCTTGATTCTTGTGTTTGAAAGTCAAATTTTCTATTCAGCTCTGGTCGCTTCACTAAGTAAGCTTGAAAGTCCTCTATTTTATTCAAAATCCATATTTTGCCTTGGAGCATAATACTCAGTTTTGCTGGGTAGGTGATTCTTAGTTTTGATCCTAGCTCCATTGACCTCCAGAATATCACATTCCAAACCCTTGGATTCCTTAATGTAGAAGCTGCTAGATCTTGTATTATTCTGATTGTGTTTCCACAATACTCAAATTATTTCTTTCTGGCTGCTTTCAATATTTTTTCCTTGTCCTGGGAGCTCTGGAATTTGGTGACAATATTCCTAAGAATTTTCTTTTGAGGATCTTTTTCAAGAGGTGATCAGTGGATTCTTTCAATTTCAATTTTACCTTCTGGTTCTAGAATATCAGGGCAGTTTTCCTTGATCATTTCTTGAAAGATGATGTCTAGGCTCTTTTTTTGATCATGGGTTTCAGGTAGTTCAATAATTTTTTAAATTATCTCTCCTAGATATATTTTTCGGTTCAGTGGTTTTTCCCATGAGATATTTCACATCATCTTCCATTTTGTCATTCCTTTGGTTCTGTTTTATAATATCTTGATTTCTCATAAAGTCATTAGCTTCCACTTGCTCCAATCTAATTTTTAAGGCAGTATTTTCTCCATTGGTCTTTTGGACCTCCTTTTCCATTTGGCCCATTCTGCCTTTCAAGGTATTCTTCTCCTCATTGGCTTTTTGGAGCTCTTTTGCCATTTGGGTTAGTCTGTTTTTTAAGGTGTTATTTTCTTCAGTATTTTTTGGGGATTCTTTTAGCAAGTCGTTGATTGGTTTCTCATGGTTTTCTTTCATCTCTCTCATTTCTCTTCCCAATTTTCCTCTACTTCTCTTACTTGCTTTTCCAAATCCTTTTTCGAGGTCTTCCATGGCCTGAGACCAATTCATATTTTTTTTGGAGGCTTTTGATAGAGACTGTTTGACTTTGTTGACTTTTTCTGGTTGTATGTTTTGATCTTCTTTGTCACCAAAAACAGATTCTAGAGTCTGAGTCTGAGTCTGAGTCTGTGTCCTTTTTCACTGCCTGGCCATGTTCCCAGCCAACTATTTGACCTTTGAGCTTTTTGTCAGGGTATGACTGTTTGTAGAGTAGAGAGTACTTTATCCCAAGCTTTAGGGACTGCCCTGCTGTTTTCAGAGCTACCTCTACTCCACTGTCACCACAAGCTCTGCCACAGCAGCACTCGTCCTCCCCCAAAACCACCAACCAGGATTGTGACCCAGATTCAAGCAGGGCAAAGCAAGCCCTGCACTCCTGCTCTGGTCTGCCACTTAATTCCTCCCACTGTGCGAGCCAGGGACTCCAGAAGCCGCTGATGCTGGAACTCCAACACTGCACCACCTCTTCCACCCCCAGGGCTGGTGGCCAGACCACTCTCTAACCCATTACAGCAGTTTACCCATTAACCTGCTCAGTGGTCTTTGGTGTTTGTGGGTTGAGAAGTCTGGTAACTCCCACAGCTCAATCATTCATGGCCCTAAGGCCTGCTCCAGGCCAACTCCTAGTCTGGTCTGCCCTGGTGTGGCCCATGCTGGGCTGTGCTCTGCTCCCAGCACTATGGAATAGACCTTTCCCAGTGACCATCCAGGCTGTCCTGGGCTGGAGACCTGCTTCCCTCTGCTATTTCATGGGTTCTGCAGCACTAGAATTTGTTCAGAACCATTTTTACTGTTGTTTGGAGGGATTTAGGGTAGAACTTGAGCAAGTCACTGCTTTCCAGCTGCCATCTTGGCTCCACCCCCTTAGCTTTCAAATCTTAAACATCATTTTCCTCTATCTACTCTGTGATTGAGTGACATTGGTTTCCTAGTAGTTCCCCACACAACACACTCCCATCTGCTGACTTTAGACATTTCCACTGGCTGTCACCTATGCCTGGAATTCTCTCCCTCTGAATTTCCACTTCCTGGATTCATTAGAATTCTTCTATTCTTAGCTCAAGTCTCACCTTCTGCAAGGAACCTTTACCAGTCCTTAATCTTAGCACCTTTTCTCTGCTGATTATATCTTATATCCAATTTACTCTGCCTATATCTTGTTTGTACATAGTTGTTTACATGTTTTCTGACTTGTCAAACTGTGAGAACTTTGAGAGCAGAGACTGACACTTTGGCTTTGTTTTTGCTTTTCTTTATATCTCTAGCACTTAGCAAAATACCTGGAAAATGCTAATTGATTAAGTCAATAAACATAATTATTTTATTTTGTATCAGTTAATTTACACATCACTTTAGAATGTTGGTGCCATTAAGCAAACAAAGGCCTCTTTGCTACAGCAGTACTTGACTCTAAAGAGGCTCCTCCAGTTTAGTTCTTGTTTTCATGTGTTTTTGTTAGATGGAAATAATTTTGTCTGATAAATCATAATAGATGTCTGGGAAATACACTCCCTAAAACCCCCATTTTTCACCATGCTTTATGTACAGTGAGTCCTGCCAAGTATTATTATTTAGATTGATGCCATCAGGAGGTAATATTTGTTGTTCAGCTGTGTCCATATCTTTAGGGGCCTTTTGTGGTTTTCTTGACCTTTCCCTTCTCCAACTCATTTTTACAGAGGAGGAAATTAAGGTTAAACAAGGTTAAGTGAATGGACCGGGGTCACATAGCTAGTGTCCAAAGCTGGATTTGATCTTTGGTCATCCTGACTCCAGGCCCAGAGCTCTATCCATTGTGCCATCTAGCTGCCCAATAATGATACAGAAACACACAGTGGCAGATAGTATTGTGAACTACTAAAATATATACTGGTCAGGAGTTGAAGAAACATAGCTAGCTTCTTCTGGTCCCAGGACTGTTAGTGACTTTGACTTTAGACAAGTCATTTAAATTTAAGGTGGCCAGTTACCATTGTAAATAGAGAGATGGACCTGGAGTCAGAAACACATACATAATACATATACATACACACACTCACACACATACATACATATATAATACATACATATGTAGGTACATACATATGTACTATATATGTATACATATACAGTTTAAGTCCCTGAATATAGTATATATTTTAAATAGTATGTGTGTGTATATATATAGTGCATGTATATATATATATTCTACAAGCATATGCATACATATGTATATTACATATATTTTTATAATTATGCATGTAATATAGATGTATGTATTTGTGTTTATATATCTAAATATGTATATTGTGCATATGTGCATACATAAATATATGTATACACCTGTATCTACACATATTTTTATATATGAAATATATATTTTATATATTTCATACATACACATATCAACTTCAGTTCCATCATTTCGCATGAGGACAATGAGGCTCCAAGAGGTTAGATGAGTTGCCCAATGTCATGCAGCCAGCGCTAAGGCAGGATTTGCTGACTTCACATCCATTGCCCAATCCAGTCGCCTCTAAGGTTTATAAAATGCTTCCTTGACAGTGCAGTTCTTACCTCCATTTTGCTGAGAAGGAAACTGAGGATCAGAGAAAGTAGGTGACTTGCCTAGGGTCATATAACTACTAAGTGTTGGAGCTGGAATGGAGGAGGAATCGGGAAGAATTTTACTGAAGCATGTCCCATCGTCACAACCCAGAAGAATGCTCATATTATCAAAGAACATTGGTAAAGAGAACTTACTGATATAGCTGACATTTCTCTGTTCCCCTTGAATGGTCCCATTCTGAGTTATTATGAACTTCACAGGTAAGTTCTTTTAAAATGTCTATTACTTAATGACAGATCACTTCCATTCCTTCAGAATTATCACCATCTATCACATTATAGTGATCTTACTAGCATCTTACATTAAGGTCATGTGGCACTTGAAGGATGAAGGAACTTTGCAATCTTCATCCTACAATTGAACAGTGTCACTTTCTCAGTAGGTAGTTTCATGAATTTCTTTTGCTCTAATTCACTACTTGCTCTACTGATGGGTGACTGTCTTCATGACACCATTGTTTTAGGGAAGACTCCCAGATATGTTGTACTTAACTTAAACCTGGTCTGTTCTTCAGACTTCTCTTTCTCTTTGCCTGGAGCCTTTCCACTTTTTAAAATAGTTACACTTTATTTTAACACGTATTTTTTTAATGTGGTGCTCCCGATTCTCTTCCTCCCTCCAGCTCCTTTCCATTGAGAAGGCAAGCAATATGATATCAATTATTCATGTGAAGTCATGCAAAACTTATTTCCATATTTGCCATATTGCAAAAACAAAAAGCAAGAAAAACAAAATAAGAAAAAATGTGCTTTCATATGCACTCAGAATTCATCAGTTCTCTCTCTGGGTATGGGTAACATTTTTCTTTGTGAATCCTTTTGGGATAGTCTTGGGTCATTATATTGATTACAGTAGTTAAGTCTTTCACATTTGATCATCATTACAACATTACTGTTACTACATGCACAATGCTCTCCTGGTCCAGCTTACTTCACTTTGCATCCTGGGTTTTTCTGAAATCATTCTGCTCATCATATTTTATACCACAATAGGATTCTATCACAATCATATACCACAGCTGGTTTAGCTATGCCCCAATTCATGAGCATCTCCTCAATGTACATTTTTTTAACACCACAAAAAGAGCTGGTCTAAATATTTTTATGTGTATAGATCTTTTTTTCCTTTCCTTTGATTTCTTTAGGATATAGCAGTGGCATTGCTGAGTCAAGAGGTATGCAGAGTTTTATAGTCCTTTAGGCATAATTCCAAATTGTTCTCCAAAATGGTTGGACCAGTTCATAGCTCTACCAATACTGCATCAGTATACCTATTTTCTCACCTACCCTCCAGCACTTTTCATTTTCTTTTTCTGTCATGTTAGCCAATCTGATAGATGTAAGGTGATACCTCAGAACTGTTTTAATTTGCATTTGTCTAATCAATGGTGATTTAGAGTATTTCTTTCATTTGAAAATGGTTTGAAAAGCTATGATTTCTTCTTCTGAAAACTGCCTGTTCATGTGCTTTAACCATTTATTAGGTAGAGAATGGCTCTTATTTTTATAAGTTTGGCCCAGTTTCCTATATATTTTAGAAATGAAATCTTCATCAGAGAAATTTGTTGTAAAAAAAAATTTCTCCCCACTTTTCCTTCTAATTTTGGCTACATTGATTTGCTTGTGTAAAGCCTTTTTAATTTCAAGTAACCAGAAGTGTCCATTTTATTTCCCGTGATCATCTCTACCTCTTATTTGGTTATGAATTCTTCCTTTATCCATAGATATATCCATAGACAAGTAAATTTTTTTTATGCTACCCTATTTTGCTTGTCACATCGCCCTTTATGTCTAAATCGTGTATCCATTTTGATCTTATCTTGGTATATACAGTTTGAGATATGGGTCTACAGTAGTTTCTGCCAAGCTGTTTTCTAGTTTTCTCAGCAATTTTTTGTCAAATACTGAATTCTCACCCCCAAAACTTGGATCTTTGTGTTTATCAAACACTAGATTATTGTGGTCCTTTGACAACTGTATATTGTGTACCTAATCTATTCCACTGATCTTTAGACAGTACCAGATTATTGTGATGATTAGCACTTGGTAATATCTTTTGAAATCTGACACTCTTGGGCCATTTTCTTTTACTTTTCTTCTCCTCAATCTGCCTTGCCACTGTGAAGAAACCTCTCTGCCCTGGGGCTCTGCTTTCCTGATGGGTGACTCCATTCTGGGACCACCAAACCAGAAGGACTTTAGCCATCCTTCTTTCACACCTGGACTCACATCTTGGATTTGACCCTTTTCTTAACTTCTTGCTTTGCCATGTTGGAAAATTCTCTGCCCTGAGGCTCTGCCATCCTATTGGTGAAAAGAGAGAGTTTATTAGGAGAGATTTAGCGGGGAGCTTATTTTTCTTCCCTGTCTAGGGAATCTACATTCCTTAACACAAAGAGAAAAGGCAGCATAAACTCAGAACCAGAAGACCTGAACTTTAGTCACATCTCTACCATTAATTAGGTATGTGACCACAAAAAAGTGTCTCAAACTCTGTGGTCATATTTTTCTCCTCTGTAATATGGGTGAGTTGGACTAGATCTTCTTTAGGGGCTTATGCAACTCCCAAACTCTATGAAACCTAAGGGAAGTTCAATTTTATTGGATTCAACAAGCATTTATTAAACATATTCTATGCACCAGGTACTGTGCTAAGTTATTGCGATTCAAAACCCCTGATACCACCCCCCCCCCAAAAAAACCACAAAACCTAACCCTTACCCTCAAACAACTTAGATTCTTTTTGGAGGAATAACGTACATACAGATAATTAAATACAAAATAATCTCAGGAGGCAGCATTAGCAACAACTGGGAGAATCAGTAAATGCTTGTTCTAGGAAGAGACATGTGCTGAAGGTGTTTAGGGGTTCCAGGAGGTAGATTATTCCAAGAATAAAGGACAGCCTACCCAAAGACTGGAGATGAGATGATGTGTACAGGGAACATTGAGTAGTCCATTTGGGATAGAATGTGGAGTAAGTGATTGCGAGTAATGTGTGATCAACCTAGAAAGATAGATTGCAGCCAGATTTTTAAATATTTACAGATTTTAAAGAGCTATAAAATCAAGCAGAAGAGTCTTTATTTTATCTTACAGGCAAAAAAGAACAACTAAAGTTCATTGAGCAGGGGAGCAACACAGTCAGAACTCTGCTTTGAGAATATCATTTTGTCAGCTCTCTGGTGCATGGAAAGGGGAAGACAAGGCAAAGAGATCAAATACGGGGCTATCATAGTAGTGCTGGTAAGGAATGATGAGT
Organism: Trichosurus vulpecula; assembly: GCF_011100635.1. Taxonomy (NCBI): domain Eukaryota; kingdom Metazoa; phylum Chordata; class Mammalia; order Diprotodontia; family Phalangeridae; genus Trichosurus; species Trichosurus vulpecula. Next base: position 437,992,101 of record NC_050574.1, read on the forward strand.
ACTCCACCAAGTAGTACTCAGCAATATATATGTGTGTGTGTGTGTGTGTGTGTGTGTGTGTGTGTGTGTGTGTGTGTGCGTGTGTGTGTGTGTGTGTGTGTGTGTGTGTGTGTGTATATATATACACACACACATACACATGTATATATGTATGTATACACACACACACACACGCACACACACATATATATATAGTATGGCTTTTCTTATACAACACTAAGATCCTGTAAAAATGAGAGAAATTTATATAAAAGCAGACTAAAGGCAGACATTGATCATATTTCTATATATTTAAAATAATTCTACATGATTTAATTTTATTCTAGACATTTCATGACAGTATCAGAACTTACCAAATGCATGGAGTTTTAAGAGGTGATACAAAAGAAGCCTTTATAAACTTTTGCTAAATGAAGAGTTTCAACCCAGTGACCAACAGATTGGCAGAGAGACAATGATGTAAAAAGCCTAGTTATAGAAAGAGAGGAGATGTAGCCATGGCAGCAGAATTGCTCAGACAAATGGTTTGTTCATTTTTTTGTGCATCAAAAATTATTGCTTCTTTTCTATATGGAAGATCTAAATGTAGTAATGCAGTGGGAGCCCCCAAACCACCCATCAGAGGACTACCTCCTTAGAATCAGACTTTATTTCTGCTTTGGCAGATGTCTAACAGCTGGGCAGTTGGCACATGGATCTCTTTGTCCTAAGGGATGTTACTCAGTTAGGTGGCTGAGTGAATATGCTTGTTTAGCCAGAGTATACAGCATTCAAAACTCAACACAAATGTGGTTCTCTTTTCTAAAAGAAGGGAGTCCTCATTTTAAAAAATGAAACCTACAGATGGTCCTTAAAGGCTGGAGGAGGAATATCATAAAAGGGGTTTCTTTTGGTTATTTTTATGTTATTTATCTATTTTGCCCAAAATTCATGTGGATCTTGTAAATGCTTTAGAAGAGCTCTCCAGCTTCTGAGGTCGTTTCAGGAAGAAGAGAGAGGTATCCATTATTCCTTGGCAGTAGGGCCATCATGGCAGCTGCCAGTGTCTACAGTGTATGCAGGTCCTTTTAATAAGACCATGACAGATGAACTTTAAATGAACAAAGTAGGAGGGGTGTGTGTGTGTGTGTGTGTGTATGTGTGTTTGTGTGTGCGCGCATGCGTGTGTTTGTGTGTGTCTGTGTGTGTGTGTGTCTGTGAGTGTGTGTGTGTGTGTGTGTGTGTGCCTAATTGCACTTTTTTGTGGGCTCTTATTCCAGTAGCAGGAAGAAATGAGCCCTAGGAGAGGAACTGGCCTTCCTCTGCCTATCCTTAATTCTACTTAATTATGTATGTGTGCTTTTTAAATGCTGTTAAAGAATGCATTAGCCAGATTTAATATTGCTTCTCATAAACACTTGTGGCTGACACTGCCTTTACATTCCCTGGGGTCCCTCTATTTGTGGCATGAGGTCAAAATGGGAAGCACCCAGGAGAGAGGAACCCTTCTTAGTGTTCTGGTTCCTGGGAGCTCAGCCCCCAGAAAATTGTGCTCTCTAACCGGGAGTTGAAGCAGCAGCCATTTCATAGCTAGGTGGTGTGCCTAGATGTGCCTGGAATCATCAGGAAGACCTGGGTTCAAATTTAACCTCGGACACTAACTAGCTGTGTGACCCTGATCAGGTCACTTTGCCTCAGTTTTCATATTTTTTAACTCTGAGATAAAAATAGCATCTATTTCCCAAGGTTGTTACGAGGATAAAATGAGATAATATTTGTAAAACACTTATCACAGTGCCTGATAACATAGTGGGCACTTAAATACATGTTCCTTACTCCTTTCCTCTGGCACATTTTTCAGTCATTTTTCATTCATATCTGACTCTCCATGACCCCATTTGGGGTTTTCTTGGCAAAGATACTGGAGTAGTTTGTCATTTCCTTCTCCAGCTCATTTTATAGATGAAGAAACTGGGACAAACAGGGTTAAGTGACATCGATGAGTTCAAATAGCCTGACCCCAGGCCCAGTACTCTATCCGCTCTGTCACCTAGCTGCCTCTTGGCATTGGACCTTGCTAATTTGTAAAATCCTGACCATTTCTAAATCTTAAGACCCTACTGCAGAAACAATCTACTTCAGACATCTTCCTAAACCTGGCACTGCTAGCTCCTGTTTCCTATGTAATTTTGAAAAGAAATCATTGCCTTACTGACTCTATAACCAAATCATTCTGGTAGACTCTCACCTCATGTTAAAAAACCTTCTTCTCCCTCCTCCCTGCCAACAAATTCTCTCTGCTCCCTCCATTTTATCCTAAATATTTCCTCCTATATCATTTTCATCTCATGGTTTTCTTCCTCTAAGAATATCCTCTGACGAACGAGAAAGTGAGTTGGAGGTGAACCTGAAGGATGACTGGTGCCTCCTCTTGGGCTTGGTCATGACATACCACACATCATTCAGTGGGGCTGGAAAATGCCAGGTCCACAAAGTAGCTGACTCACTGTCTGCAGAATGAGACAGCTGCCTCCTTTACTTCATTCGGAGCAAATCTCAGGGTTCAAACGGAAGTGATTGCATCACACATAATAGATGCTTTCGTTGAATGAAGGAGTGAATAAACGTATTAATTAATAAAGTCCTGGATTTTACCCAGGCTTTATGACTGGGGCATGTCCATGCCATTCCCCTCTCCCCCCACTCCATACTCTCATCATGTGTTCCAGGTTCTACTTTCAGCTGAGGAAAAACCCTGTAGTAATTGTCCACCGGTGACCTGATCCTTGCACTCCCCAAAGAGAAAAGATGCTGTGCTCCTGCCCACAAGGAAGTAGAGAATTCAGATCCATGAGCCGAGAATATACAAAAGCAAAGCAAGTCCTCCTCCCTCCCCCTTCTCACCTGGTCAAATCAGGTCTTTCTTTCCCTTGTACCCCGTTGGCACCATCTCCTATATTTTCAAAATGAGGAGCCTGGTACACAGTAGCCCTAAGTGTGACAAAAACTAAAACTGTTCAGGGCACAGAATCATTTTAGCAGAAGCTTCCATACTGTGAAGTAAGGAAAGAAAATCAGTAGCTTAAGGGCAAGAAACATCCAGAACAAGGAAGAATTGGGGGCACAAGTTCAAGCCATTCCGTTTTAACCCAAAGATGCTGCAGAGAAGGCAGAGTACAACCAGAACATTTCTGCTGAGTCATGAAGGAATATGCCATGGACACAGCCTCCTCCGAGTTGCTACAGCTTTTTCTAGGTCCGTTCTCTTACTAGGCACTGAGTCAGCAGCTTTAAAGAAACAGGTCATGTCTGCTGTTCTACTTTCCAACTCTCCACATACTAATGCATTAAAAAGCATCCATAACAATAACCTCCTACCTCGAAGGCTCAAATGAAAAATGAGACTCCCTTTCCCCTTGTTATTGGGGACCCATCCTGAATGAACAGGGATGGAATGGCGTGTGCTCCTTCCCTCAGCCTTCCTACCCCTAAGCCCACTCTTGGCTGCAGCCTTGGCAAGCACAGGATGGTCTTCTTCCTTGTGCCTGCCCCACGAAGCAGCAATTGCAGGTGACAGCTGAAATATTGACATCAATACTGAGATTTGTTTCCGGAAAGGAGCCAACCAAGGAAGAGTACCTAGGTAAATAGGAAAAAATTTGCAGTGAAATACTGCCTTTTTCTCATTAAGAACTTCAACAATGCTTCCTTCTGATTGTATCTTAGCTGCTGTCCATGCTTCTGTGGCCAGGGCTACACCGAGTGTTTGATGACTACTGAGTTCATCTCAGCAGAGGGAAACAATATTGCTAGCAGCTGATAGACTAAAAGACTTCTGAATCTAAGCCTTGGCTAGGAAATGAGTTTTTATTGAAGGAGAGGGAGGGAAAACTGGTAGAGAGGTAATAGGATCACAGGATCATAGACTTAGAGTCAAGGACAACCTGAGTTCAAATCCAGCCTCAGGCATTTACTAGCTGTGTGACCCTAGGCTAGTCACTTAACTTTGTTTGCCTCAGTTTCCTTATCTGTGAAATGAGCTGGAGAAATAAATGGCAAACAAATGTCTTTGCAAAGAAAATCCCAAACGGGGTCATGAAGAGTTGGACATGATTGAACAACATCATGTACCAGTCATCGTGCTAAGCACTTTACAAATATTATTTCATTATATTTTCCCAACAGCCCAGGGAGGTAGGTGATGCCATGATCCCCATTTTACAGATAAGAAAACTGAGATAAACAAAAGTTAAGTGATTTGTCAAGGGTCCCATTGCTAGGAAATATCTGAGGTCACATTTGAAATCAGGTCTTCCTGACCCCGGGCCCAGAACTCTATCCACTACAACCACCCAGATGAATATAAATGACATGAATCTAGGTCTTCTGACTACTCCAGAGGCAAACACCTATTCCAGTATATTCCCTGCCTTCCCGGGATTGGAAGTAAGCTAGGAATGCATGTTAAGCTTAAGTCATAGTCTTTCAGTTGGAAATCTATCTGGAATAAGGCAAGAAAGAGACTAGGACTGTGCTGGGGAATGTTTAACAGCCAGCTCTGAGGGGGAAATGTATGCTCATATGCTTTTTAAAATCTGTATTAGGAATATTTTCTCCATCACTTTCTTAAGTTCAGACAATGAACAAAACAAATGAAGCCCTGATTTGTAGTGTTTGCTGATTTCGGGAGTGTAAATGCTCATACTAAAAATTTAATGATCAACTCTCTTGAGCTGGTATAAGCTGGCTCTAGCACATGACTAGAAGATACCCAAGGGAAAATTCTCCCTCCTACCTCTACCCCTAAAGAGTAGCCAAATACAGCCATTCCCCTAGCTTCAGGTTCCTTCCCTGCTAAGGTTTCCTTCCATCTGCTCTGTGTGAATCTTGAATATACTTATTGATGTCCATGTCTACTTCTCCATTAGAATGTAAGCTTCTCGAGGGCAGGGACTCCTTTCATCTTTTCTTTGTATACCTGCTTATCACAATACATACTAAGTAGTAAATGCTGGAGTCCTCCACTGGTTTTTGATAATTCTAAGGAAAAAATGGTTAGCGACATGAACTAGGTGTTCATGTAGGTCCTAGTTCATCTGGAATGTCTCATCACATTTAGAAAGACATTGGAGGGGGGTGGAGCCAAGATGGCATCTGGAAAGCAGGGACTTCCTTAAGCTCTCCCCTAAATCCTTCCAAATACCTGTAAAAGATGGCTCTGAACAAATTCTAGAGCTGTGGAACCCATGAAATAGCAGCCCAGATCAGCCTGGATGGTCACTGGGAAGGGTTTATTGTACAGTCCTGGGAGAGAAGCACAGCCCAGCATGGGCTGCACCAGAACAGACCAGACTGGGAGTCAGCCAGGAGTTGGTCTTAGGGCCGTGAATGATTGAGCTGTGGCATTTACCAGACTTATCAACCCACAAACACCTGAGACCAAGGAGCAGGTTCTGCTAGATCGGGTTACAAAGTGGTCCGGCCCCAGCCCTGGGGGTGGCGGAGGTGGTGCGCTGTGGCAGTAGCAGAGGCAGGAAGCTCCTGAGTCTGCTTCCAGAACTCCAGTGTCAGCTGCTTCCAGAGTCCATGGCTCACATGGGGGAGGAATCAAGTGGCAGACCAGAGCAAGAGTGCAGAACTAGCTTTGCCCTGCTTGGATCTGGGTCACAATCCTGGTTGGTGTTCTTGGGGGAGAAGGAGCACTGCTGTGGCAGAGCTTGTGGTGTCAGTGGAATAGAAGTAGCTCTGAAAACAGCAGGGCAGCGCCTAAAGCTTGGGACATAGCACTCTCTACTCTACAAGCAGTCATACCCTGACAAAAAGCTCAAAAGTCAAGTACTTGGCTGGGAACATGGCCAGGCAGTGAAAAGGGACACAGATTCAGACTCAGACTCAAACTCTAGAATCTTTTTTGGTGACAAAGAAGATCAAAACATACAGCCAGAAAAAGTCAACAAAGTGAAAGAGTCTATATCAAAAGCCTCCAAAAAAATATGAATTGGTCTCAGGCCATGGAAGAGCTCAAAAAGGATTTGGAAAAGCAAGTAAGAGAAGTAGAGGAAAAATTGGGAAGAGAAATGAGAGAGATGCAGGAAAATCATGAAAAACAAGTCAATGACTTGCTAAAGAAGATCCAAAAAAATACTGAAGAAAATAACACCTTAAAAAATAGACTAACCCAAATGGCGAAAGAGCTCCAAAAAGCCAATGAGGAGAAGAATGCCTTGAAAGGCAGTATGGGCCAAATGGAAAAGGAGGTCCAAAAGACCACTGAAGAAAATACCACCTTAAAAATTAGATTGGAGCAAGTGGAAGCTAATGACTTTATGAGAAATCAAGATATTATAAAACAGAACCAAAGGAATGACAAAATGGAAGATAATGTGAAATATCTTGTTGGAAAAACCACTGAACTGGAGAATAGATCCAGGAGAGATAATTTAAAAATTATTGGACTACCTGAAAGCCATGATCAAAAAAAGAGCCTAGATATCATCTTTCAAGAAATGATCAAAGAAAACTGCCCTGATATTCTAGGAACAGAGGGTAAGATTGAAATTGAAAGAATCCACTGATCACTTCTTGTAAAAGATCCCGAAAAGAAAACTCCTAGGAATATTGCATCCAAATTCCAGAGTTCCCAGGTCAAGGAGAAAACAATACAAGCAGCTTGAAAGAAACAATTTGAGTAGTGTGGAAACATAATCAGGATAACACAAGATCTAGCAGCTTCCACATTAAGGGATCTAAGGGCTTGGAATATGATATTCTGGAGGTCAAAGGAGCTAGCATTAAAACCAAGAATCACCTACCCAGCAAAAATGAGTATAATGATCCAAGGCAAAATATGGATTTTCAATAAAATCGAGGACTTTCAAGGTTTCTCACTGAAAAGACCAGAGCTGAATAGAAAATCTGACTTTCAAACACAAGAATCAAGAAAAAAAATAAAATTAAGGGAAGAGAGAAGAATATATTGAGAGAGGGAGAAAGGGAGAGATAGAATGGGGTAAATTATCTCACATAAAAGTGTCAAGAAAAAGCAAGTTCTATTGGAAGGGAAGAGGGGGCAGGTGAGGGGGAATGAATGAATCTTTCTCTCACCAGATTTGACTTGAGGAGGAAATAACATGCACACTCAATTTGGTATCTTACTCCACAGGAAAGTAGGAGGAAGGGGATAAAAAGGGGGGGATGATAGAAGGGAGGGCAAGTAGGGGAAGGAGGTAATTAAAAGCAAATACTTTTGAAAAGTGACAAGGTCAAGGCAGAAAATTGAATAAAGGGGGACAGAATAGGATTGAGGGAAATATAATTAGCCTTTCACAACATGACTGTTGTGGAAGTGTTTTATATAATGATACATGTGTTGCCTGTGCTGAATTGCTTGCCTTCTTAAGGAGGGTGGGTGGGAAGTGAAGAGGGGAGAGAATTTGGAACTCAAAGTTTTAAAATCAGATGCTCAAAAGAAAAAGTTGTTTCTGCATGCAACTGAGAAATAAGATATATAGGGAATGGGGCATAGAAATCTATCCTACCCTACAAGAGGGTAAGGGGAAAGGGGACGGGGGAGGGAGCAGGGTGACTGAAGGGAGGGCTGCCTGTGGAATGGGGCAATCAGAATATATGCCATCTTGGAGTGGGGGGGGGAGGGTACAAATGGGTAGAAAATTTGTAACTCAAAATTTTGTGGAAATCAATGTTGAAAAATAAATATTAAATAAATAATAAAATAATTTAATAAAATAAATAAATAAATGTTATACATCCAAATAAAAGACCTTGGAGAAACATGAGGAAACACTATCAAAGGTAGTCCATAATGATGGAAGCTATTAGTCTAAAGCTGCCAATCAGCTTTGTCAGTTCTTCCAAACCTCTGTCAACTAAGTGGCTTCCATAGTATCTCAGCACAGACTAAATAACAGCCCTGAGAAGATAGAAACCTAGTCACTGGGCCAAATTAGAACAACCATCAAGAGCAAAAATATTTCAAGAATTCAGTAACTACCATAGAAAATTCATTTAAATAAAACCTACCACCAAGCTTCTCAACAATCTTATTCATGGGTTTATAAGCTGAGAAGACAAAAAAGGCAAAAGGGCAAGAAGAAGAAAAAGTGGCTAGAACCTCTGACAACATTTGGATATTATTGTGACAAGAAATTTGAGCAGATTTTTAAAGACTTAATTAGTGATCCCACACATGTACTATGTTGGCTTCTACCACTCCAAGCAAGTCTTTATTGGAAGCAGTTTATTCTTGGAGAGAAATGGTCACTAGGGGCCCATTAAATTTTTCCATAGAAGGCCTCCTGACAGTGATGCTCCATAATCCTACCCACAAATTGTGTTTTTAGCATCGAAGTGGGTTGTTGCTGATAAAATCTGAGAATGTGTACGGAGGTCAATTCCAAGTATGGATTGACAATATTACACCGTCATTCTGACAGGTCCTATATTTGATGTCAAGAGCCAGAGATGGGTAACTACTGATCAGTAATTCAAGGTTCATTCAGAGCCAAGGAACAATGTTGCAGCTATAGATGGTCTATCCTATAGACCTATGAATCAATCAACCAAACTTTAAACAAATATACATTTATTAAGCCCTTGCTGTATGTCAACCATTGTGCTAAGTGCTAGGGATAAAAAAATGTAATGTATTGTTCCTGTCCCTGTTATAACAGGAGGGTTGCCACATGCATACATGGGAATATACACACACACACAAACACGTATATATTCATATATTGCATATGTATGTATATTTGTGTATGTATATGTATAAAATGAATCCAAGGCAGTCTGAGGAGAAAAAGTACTAGCAGCTAGGGAAAGAAGGAAAAGCTCCATATAGGAGAAGTTTGACCTGAGTCTTAAAGGAAACCAGTTTCCAAGAAGAAGAGGCAATGTATTCTGGCCCTGGAGGATAGCCAGTACAAAAGCACAGAAACGATAAATGGAGCATTTATGAAATAGCAAGCAGGCATCTGAAACCTTGGTGATCTTGACAAAAGAGGTGAAGGAATACCTTTAAACATATAAAATACTAAAATTAACAGATAATGAAATGGAGATTTCAAACAATGCAGTTTCAGAAAGAGAAATTGAACTAGTAAAACAACAACCAAAGGATGAGGTGGGGAAGAGGAGATCATGATACAGATGGACTTACAGATAAATTCTATCAAACTTTAAAAGAACAATTAATTCTTATATTACATAAATTATAAAAAATTGGGGAAGAAAATACTACAAAAATCATTTTGTGAGACAAATATAGTCTTAACAAAAATAGTCTAAAGGAGGGGTGGATAAAGCAAGGAGGGTGAGCTGTAAACTGATAACAATTAATATTAATTCAAAACTTTTAAATAAAATGCAGGCAAAAACAAAAATACTATAGCAATTTATTCAAATGATTATTCACTATGATCAAGGAGTATTCATGCCAAGGATAAAGAATAGTTCATTATTGTAAAATAATTAACCAGATTTTTAAAAAGCATTTAAAACCACATAACTAAAAAGATCCAGAAAAAGCCTTCAACATAGTATAATACTTGTTTACATGAAAAATTCTAACCATAGGTAAAGAAGGGTCCTTAATCTAATAAAATAAGAAAGAATATAACTCAAATCACAGTTTAACATTATTTGAAATATGAAAATGCCAGAAGATTTACCAATAAAGACAAGAGAAAGCAAAGTTTTCCTTTTCCCTGCTGTTTTTGACATAGTTCTTAGTTGCTAACATTAGCAATAAGACAAAAGAAATTGAACACTTAAACAGAGGCAAAGATGGGATATAATGGCATTTGTTGATTACAAGATGATTTGCATAGAAAAGCGCAAAGAATCATAAAAAATCTAGAAATAATAAGTAGCTTTAGTAAAGTATTGGGATACACAATTCAGTCACAAAATTCAGTTGTATTTCTATATAGCAATAACAAAATCCAGGAAAAAATAATGGAAAAGGTAATTCCATTTAAAATAACTACAAAATTCATTAAAAAAACACTTGGGAACCAATCTAGTGACGTACACACAACACCTATATAGCTATGACTATAAATCTCTTAAAAGAAGTAACAAACAACTTAATTAACTAAAGGAACATTTAGTGCTCATGGCTAGGATAATTCAATACAATAAATGTGATAATACTACCTACATTAATTTATAAATTTAGTCCTATATCAATCAAATACCAAAGGGTGCTTTATAGGGCTATTAAAATTAATCATAAAACTGATTTGGAGAAAACAGAAGACTAGAACCTCTAGGGGGAAAATAAAGCAAACAGCATTTTGAAGGGACTACAGCACTTCCATATTTCAATTTATACCATAATTAGTAAGCAACAAAACTATTTGATGCTGGTTAAAAAAAAAGGTAGCGGAACAGATTAGACAAATAAAGATTAGAAACAATTTAACTAAATAACCCAGGATTGGATAAACCTAAGAATATAAAGGACTTTGAGGAGCTAGATGGTACAATTGATAGACCACAAGGCCTGGAGTCAGGAAAACATGAGTTCAAATCTAGCCTTAGATTCTTACTAACTGTGTAATCCTAGGCAAGTCACTTAATACTGTTTGCCTCAGTTCCTCATCTGTAAAATGAGCTACAGAAAGAAATCACAAACTATTCCAGAATCTTTCCAAGAAAATCCCAAATGGGGTCCTGAAGAGTTGGACATGACTGAAAAATGACAAAAAAAAAATTTGGGTGAAGAATTCTCTATTTGATAAAAAATCTTAGGGAAATTTAGGGAAATTGAAAGGAAATTTTAGAGAAATTGGGCCTGAATTCTAATAATCATACTACTAAAGATTAGATGAGAATGAGATAAGATACATTTTTAAAAATAAATCTGTGGGTGAGATGAGGAGGGATATATTCTTAAACAAATAAGATGATCACAAGAGTCAAAGTGGATAATTTTTGTGAAATTGAATTTTTTTTTTGCACAAACAAAATCAATATAACTAGGATAAGAAGAAAAAGAAGTTGATAAAGAAAATACTTGCATCAGTATGACTGCCAAGTATCTGACATACAAAGATATATGGGAAAATAATACACAAATATATAGGATCAAAAGGCACTTCCTTATAATGGTAACAAACACAGTTGACTAAGAACTGACTGAAACTGATCTTGTCTTTGTTCCCAGACCAGTGAATTGCCTGGGGCTGACCAGATATTTTCACTTTCAGTCTCTGATTATATTTTAATCTCCCAAATTCTCCCCTCCAGAGATTCCCAAGATTTCTTTATAGATTTTTTCTTGTTATGCAAAATAACTTACCACATGAAACTATGAGATGACTAACCCCTCCCACCTGCAGCCTAGTCCTTCTCTCTGCCTTAGCTACCTATATCAATCCTTTTCCCAGCCCCCTCCTTGGGTACCCCAGTACTTGCTGTGTGGCACCCTGAGCTGCAACCCTCTTGCTCTCATTAAAGAATTCCATTTCGTTGTATTGACTGTTTTCATTTACAATCAAGTTGACAGTGTTCAGAGGTTATGAACAAAAATCTTTCAAAAGAATTGCAAACTATTAAAAGTATATGAGATTGTTCCAAGTTAATTAATAATAATAATAAGGGAAAAGCTAATAAAAAACAAATGGGATTTCTCCTCACACCCAGAAAATTGGAAAAAATATTACAAAAGATCTAAATAGTCAAAGTTGAAAGAGTTTTGGAAAAATAGACAACATAATACCTTGTTGGTGGAGCTATGAATTGATCTAACCATTCTGGAAAACAAGTTCAAATTACACTAAGAAAATGGATAAAAGGTATCTTTTTGATGAAAGATATTAAACATATAACCCAAGCACATAAAAGATAGGAAGAAAGGTATAAGGTACATTAAGACATTAATAGTGACATAAAATTGTTAATATAATAATAAAAATTGTTAATACCAAATGTAATATGGACTGCCACTCCCTTTAAATGAACCTGGTAACATCAGAGTTTAATTAATGTCCTTACATTGCTACTCTTAAGATGTTTACTCTTTATTAAGTTGAGTTGAATCACACCCTGGGTCCCCCCACTAAATCATTTTGCCTTGTGATGCAGCCCAGCTCAAGCTGTATCTCAGTTTCTAGTGTTCTTGCCCCCTTTCATTGGCAGTCATGCCATGAAGGATTAAAGAGCCCAGAATGAAGTGGCTTCCCTTGCCCAGAGTGCCAAGAGCCACTGTAGTCTCATGAATGGGCCTTGTTACCTCATACTGCCTCCTCCCCCTCTCCTCCTAAAGGTATAAGAAGCTTTTGCATGGGTCTTGGAGTGGGGAAATCAACTGGATATCCACCAGGGTGGCAGGTTTACTACTCTGTTATCTCAATTAAGGGCCCTTTATTCCTCAAGTCATGGCTTTGATTTATTTCAGTAACTCTTTCTTTAATAGTAAAGAGCTGGGATCAAAGCAGATGACCATTGATTGGGGAACAACTAAATTGTGATACATGGTGGTAATGGAATAAGACTGTGCCTTGAGGAATGAAGAATATGAAGAATACATGGATATGTGAGAGGTACAAAGTGAAGTATATAGAATTGAGGAACACAGTATACACAATGACTACAACAACATAAACTGAAGCAACAGTAGTAACACCAACGACAATAACAAGAATGAGTACTGAACACTCTAAGTATAACAAACAAGCTCGGCACTGGGACAGATTTTAGAATGAACTTCCTTTCTCAGAAGAGGTGAGGGACTATTGAGATGGAGCACAACATACATTATGAGACTTGATTGGTGTGGACTAGTTTTGTTGAACTGCTTCCCTCCCCCTTCCTTTTAAAAAAAAATTCTGCTATAAATGAGAGTTCTTTGGGTGAGGGGAGAATATATTGAGAAGTGAAGGTACTATAAAAATGCAACATATCCATAATTTAAAAAATACAACTAGAAGGATAGCAAAATAATAAATGCAAAACAAATGCAAAAAAATGTGAAAATCAAAGGAGAAGAGAAAGAACTGATGAAGTCTGAATGCAGATCAAAGCATACTATTTCCACTTTTATTTTTCCTTTTCTGTTTCATCTTTCACAACATGACTAATGTGGAAATATGTTTAACATGATTGCACAGGTACAATCTATATCAGATAGGTTGCTGTCTTGGGGAGGAAGGAGAGGAGAGAGTGTGGGAGAAAAAAATTGGAAATAAAAATCTCATTAAAAAAGGATGTTGAAAACTATCTCTACATGTAACTGGGGGGAAAATACTATTTACTTAAAAAATCAGAGGAAAAAATTGACAGCATATTACTTTTACACTGACAAACTAACCAATACATTTTTCTTAAACTAGAAAAATTTCTTGGAATAACAGTGTCTAATTTTATTTAAAAGGGAACAAAATCAAATTATCAAAATGAGGAAGAATTAATGACAGATGGAGAGGAAATAAATGAAATTATGAGAAACTATTGTACTTAATTATTTGCCAACAAAATGAAAAGCTGGAAAGAAATATATACATATAAACAATTCCAAGTCTAAATTACTCAAATTAGCAAAAGAGCAAATCTAAACATTTCAATTTCAGAGAGAGAAATAAGTCATGAATGAAAGGGGAGAGGGAACTTTTAAATCATATAGAATTCCATCAAACATTTAAAGGGCAAATACTCCTAAGTTTTGGAAACTGTTGCCAAAAATTGAGAATGAGGTACTCCCTAAAACTGCTTTTATGAGACAAACATGATCAAGAAGAGATAAAGAATGAAAAGAGAACCATAGATAAATAATGAATATTGACATAAAATATGAAATTACTCAGAATAACCAAGTTAGATTATACTAAAAATGAAATGATGATTCAACATTGTGAAATAATTTAAATAATTCATAGTGTTAGTTACAAAAACAAAACTCTAAAGGATTATATCAATAGGAAAGGGGGGAGGTTTTATCATGTATTACTCATTTATATTTTTAAAAATACCTATACATATTAGAAATGGAAAGATCTTTACTTGATATTATCTTTCAAATTATCTAAAATCAAGAGCTAACTTTATTTATAAATGAAATCTTTTTCCTCTCAAAAATATCATGGGTGAAGCAAAGAAGCCTACTATTGACTTAATGCTAGAAATGTTAGCTATAGCAATAATACAAGAAAAAGACATTAAGGGAATAAACCTAATCAAATGGGAGTCTAATTATCTCTTCTTGCAGATGTTATGATGTTTTATTTAGAAAATTGAGAATTAAATAGAATTTTTTACTTCAGTAAAGAAGCATGATTTAAAATAAATCCTAAAAATAATTAGCATTTCCATATTCTGTTATTATTAAAACCAGGAGGAAAATATAGAAATAGAAACTCTATTTAAAAGAATTTAAAATTATATTAAATATCTGGGAGTTAACCTACCAAGACATGATATATAATCTACTACAAAATAATTTCCACAGAAAGAAAGCATACTCTATATAGTTGGAAAGAGATTCAAAATTAATGGCTGGGCCATGCTAATAAATTATAAAATGATGATACTAATTACAGATTTTGTGCTATTAAATCAAATTGCCAAATACATACTTTGTTATCATGAAATTTTATCTAGAGAAACAAAAGGTCAAGAATATCATAATGAAATAAAAAAAAAATTAAGAGAGGGGAGAGGGAGAGAAAGAGGAGGGGGGAGAGAGAGAGAGATCTCAATTATTTTAAAAAGCAGTTTTTATCAAAACTATCTGTTATACTGGTCCCAAAGCTCATTGGTATGGGACTCTCTCCCTATTGGTGGAGATGAAAGCCTTACCCTGAGTGAGGCATGAAGTGGAGATGGTGAGAGGCAAGAGAGCTCTAGCCTTCACCAGCCCTTTTTTCTCTCTCAGGACTTGCCTTCAGGGCTAGATACTTTTTGTGACTCCTCAAACCTTCTATTTAGTCTCTTCTGGCACTTCTGGCTCTCATCTTTGAGAGAGAAGACAGAAGAAGTCAACCCCACTATAGGTCACTGAAGGAAAAGACTGAGAAGAAGCCAATATGAGAAGAGCTGGCATTCTCTGTCATGTACTTATTCCCGGCTTGCTGCAGGGAAGTTTTCCCTTGGGTGAGATGTAGGACTCTCTCTCTCTTGGTTGAGCTGAGTTACCTTGCTTCCAATGAAAGAACTCCTTCAATCTGTACTGTTTGGTATATATTCTCCTATGTATACTTTCTCTGATTTCTGTTTTCCTGTGACTTGGATAAATGGGTCTCTGCTAATTGCTGTTTGTTCACTGTGGAACTAGCATTTGGTGGAAGAGTTTGTTGTTTTGTCCTTCATTTTCAAAGAGGATCAATGGCATCATGGGTGGTGTTTTGACTTGCATGTGAATTAGATTTAAGTAAGGCAGACCTGCACAAAGTCTTCAGCCTCATTTTGTCTTCCTGAGTCATCAAAGTCCAGTGGCAGACCAAATGTCAAGATGGTCCAGGATGCAATGGATGACCTAACTAAGCTCTAAGTGCTCCATGGCACCTGCTTCAGCCACCTTCATGGCCACTGAAACAAATTTTTCTCATCCATTTGTTCCCATGGGGGGAAAGTCCTCACATGCATGAGGTGGACTTCCCCCAACTCCTGGGCCTGTTGGTTACCTTCAACCTGTTTAGGCAGTCAACCAAGATGGTTTACTAGGGTGTGGCTTCATGCTACAGCCTCTTGGAGCCACAGGGGGAGATGGATACCAAAGGTGGATGAACAGCCCTCATACCAGAGGTGGATACTCCATAAGCACCTGGTGGGAAAAGAGTGAAGCTTAAGGTATAGAGTTTGAGGTCTTGCTTGCTCATTGCTATCAGAAGTTAGATTGAACCTGAATATCACAATCCTGCATAAGAGATTCCCAAACTTATTTGGCCTACCACCCCTATTTAAAAAAATTACTCAGCATCCCCCTGAAAATCTACTTCTTTAACCCTTTAATGATTTTCTTTTTGAAATTTGCATCATTTCAAATATATATATATATTTTAAAACCGTGCATCTTAAACTTTATAATTATTATAAACTTGTGCAGTTCTTCCTGCACTGAAATATTGATGATGCAATATTGCAGCATGTAACTGTATAGTATTATATTTCAAACAAGTCATTAGACCCACAGATTCCTGCCAACGCATGTTGGATTTCCAGACAATGCACTACGTGCTTGCCTACCAACACTTGCTTGTTCAGACCTGTTGGTGGACTTGACCACCAATTGGTTATAACTTGCATTTTGTGTGTTTATTTGGAAAATAATGTAATCACTATGACTTTAACTCTGTTACACAACAGATGAAACACGTACAAACTTTTTTTCAAAATGTTCTTCTCTTCTTTCCTTATGCTTCAATCATCCCCTTATTTTTATTCAATGTCCCCCCTACAATTGTACTTCAGGCTACTGCTTCCCCCTTAGAGTGCCCCACAGGGAGTGGTATTGATCACTTTTGGAACCTATGTACGTAGACTAATAAGATTTAAGAAAATATACATATTGTTGAATACAGCTGCTGATCATACCTTTTCCTAGAGCTACAAATTGCCTAAGGGCAATCAAAACCAGTTAAAAGAGGACTATGGAAACCAGTTTAAAAAAATGTTGAATGCAGACCTCAGAAGGGGCTCCCTGACTTTAATCCCAGCTCACTCCATGATTAGAGCAGTTTCCCAGTCGCTGTACCTAGATTCCAAGCCTACTATTCTGAACAGATGTCACCTCTCCCCACCTCCCCAACTGCCCCTATCCTTCTCCATGGACTTTTTGGTTGTTATGCAAAACGACTTACATGACAGCTTCTTAAGGCTATGCCTCTCAGGAGGCTCTCTCCCTGTTTAAATGTATTTAACCTTGCTCCATCCCTCCTTCCCCTCTTGGGGACTCCAGTATTTTGGTGCTATGTGGTGGCCCCAAATTGCAATTCCTTTGCCTCAATTCAAATACCTTAGCTTTTGCAGTCTTCTTTATTTCAGGTTGACAAGATATACTTTAAGCCGCTACTCCCTTCATCTGAGGAGAGCAGAGTAGTGTATGGGAGAGAAGTTTTAAATAATAGGAGAGACATCCTTAGGAAAAGCAAAGTAAATTTATTCTACAAACCTTGCAAGATTTGGTCATACCTCCATAATGGAGGAGGTGAGGTAAAAGGGAACCTGCCTTAATTTATACTCTTAATGAAAAAGATTCCTACCCACCTCTATCCCTTCTCACCATTGGCTGGGAGGTGGGCTTACAGTCTAGGTGCGAAAACTACACAGAGGACCAAGGTTGATCTGGTCCTTTCAGGTTTTCCCTATCAGAACTCAGCTGCCTGGCTGGCATCTGAAAGTCTAGGAGAAGAAATGGGGTGGGGGAAGGAGAGACTTTCCTAGAGCAGAGAACAAATAGCTCACAGGAAATTCATTATCTTCTAACATCTGAGAGAGAGGGGGGGAAGGGCATGCCCACAGTTCCAGGCCCTCACCTTCCAAAATCACAAAGACAAATCAAATCCCAAAACCTCTCCATTAGACTTACCCTATGAAGTCCTCACAATTATCCATCCCATTCAGTTCCCCCTCTTTTTATGCTAATCTGAAGACTTCACACATCATTGCTGATATAAGTTGCATCCCCATTACCCTTTCCTAAGGTTTCCGTTCCTCAAAATCTCCGATGCATTGACAAATCAAAGGGGGCAGTCCCCTTTGTAAATACAGATACAGAGACCCAAAGGAAAACAATGATGCAGTTGTCTCTTTAAGATTCAAAAAGTCTTTTCCTGTATAGCTGTCCGGCAGGGAGCACCAAAAGTCTTCTGGTCCTTGGCATTTGCTCTCAGCACATCATCCCAGCACCTTCCTCTTGTCTTCTTATAGGAACCAGCTTTCTGTCCATTCTCCTACAAAAGTCACCTTAACACAATTTTAAGTTACCATTTCTAATCCTTATAACCCTGATCATTTCACAAATTCAAAATTGGAAACTTGACCAATTGTTCTGTTTAAGAAATTCACATCAGAACCCAGTTTCTTATATTTTACATTCACTCATTATTAATTTCCTCACCAGGAGGATGATCTCTCACTTAAGGAATTAACAGGCTCCAGTACATACATAAATACATCTCTAGACGATACAGGCTTGAAAATCATACCCCTATATTTTTCAGAGTATTATAACAACTCAATTGTTTGTTATTACAGAATTTCTAGATAGCACAAAATTCTTTAGTCAAAAAGGTGTTGTAATGGGGATAACACAGTTTCTATACATTGCATACCCCATTAAATTAGCTTTATCACAATAACACAATAACAGGACTTTAAAAGCTTTGTACATAGAAATGCTCCTACACTGAAAACTTTTAAACAAGATTGAATATCCAAAAGTTCTTGGTTCAGTTAACAACCTCAATTTCTTAACTAAATACAATTCTTAATCCAACAACATCTAGATTATAAGAGCAATTATTTTAATCACTAGTGGTAACATTTTAATTTCTAAGGCCCAATACTCTTAGCATTGTAAAAGAAAAGATTACTGTTTATAAAACCACATTTTAACAGTTTACACTGTATTCTGAATTGACAGAGATCACAAGAGGACCCAATAAGACCTTTGTATAAATACTTGATTTATAGCAAAAACAATTTCAATTGAACTTTCAGACAAAACTTGAAAGTTACAATTTCTTAGGTTACAGCAATCATCCAACTTCTTAAGCTAATACAACTCTAACAAAATTTATTCTATAGAATGTAATAATGCCCTAAACATTATTATGTATGTAAAATCTGAACTACTCATTTCAGTCTAGGTAAATACATTTCTAAACCAAATATGACAGTTTAAAATTACCAAATTTTCATCACATCCTTTAAAAGCACCCAATTCACATATGTCAAACTCAGACTAAAATCACGTCATGGTCTTCTCAAACTTCACAATCTAAGAGAATTTTAGAAATACAATATAATTTTAGAAATACAGAAACAATAAATTTCAGATGACATCAATTGCATTTCCAGATTATCACATATAGGAATTTTTGATCCTGTTACTTCTAGTATTTCTCTATTAATACATTAATATATAAATACATGCACAACATATATTAATACATTAATATCTTAAATACACTTTATTTATTTAGCTGTATTTTCTTCAGCACCCACTACCTCTGGCCCAGGTATTAGGAATATTTGCCTGGCCATGAATGAACTTATAAAAGAAAAGAAAAACTATTTGCACCCCTCTTTCTCCAAGCTTCATCTTATGCATTCTGGCAATTAACAAAATGCCTAAAAGGATTTTGAGGGGGAAGGGGTGCAGGCACTTCTCTTCAAAAAAAAAAAAACCTTTTGGACTCTTAAGAGAGAGAGAGGGAGTGGTCCTTAAGAGCACATGAGTTTGCAACTCCCCCACTCATTCTTTCTACCAAGCTAAAATATTTTTCTGTTTCCCCTTTCAGTTGCTAACAGCTTTTCCCTAGGTGTATTACATTTGGGCCAGAAGCCTTTCTAAGAACAAAGGAGCAAATTAGATATGCTAATTTCCTATTCCTAGCCATTAGCATATGGCTTCCAATCATGATTTTATATAATCTCCGTGAAAACAAAATTCAGTAATGCCTTACGTGGGCAAAGCTTAATGATTATACAAATCAAAATCTTTCTTATAGTAAATACCCAGAGATTCAACAAAACCTTTCATCACTAACTAATCAGCCCTATTTCCCAATCAGGTTACAAGTTTCTTTTAACTTCAGCTCCCCACAGTCTTTCAATGTGGAGGGTGGGGGAAGGGTGTGGCCAGGAGCACATGGCAGCTAAAAGCAACAACCACACCCCCCCCAAGCTTCTCTCTCTCTCTTCCCCAACTTTTACTTTGACTTTTAGCCTCTGCATTCCAATTTCAATTTTTCTTCCCTAATCTTGACCCAAACTACCTCAAACATCACCTGGCTTTTCTTTTTCCCAGCTGCTTTCTTTTCACCTTAAAACTTAAAGGTTAAAATGATCAACAATCTTTAATCACATCCTAAGCAGACCACGGAACCTCCTTAAAGTGGTCATCAAATTTTTCATGCACACTTGCCTGATGTTAGATAGGCTAACTCAATACAAAATACACAGATTTTCCCTTTAGAATCTAACCAACCCTTAATCCAGAGCCCCCAGCCCTCCCAGCTGGCAGCTTCAGCTCTGATTCCTTATCTAACAATTTTCATACCGAAGGAGCCCATTTCAGTCTCCTAGAGTTAAGCATTTTTACCTGAACATAGAACAAAAAAAAACACAGACAAAACATTAGTTAGATAGACATTTCACGTGAACAATTTCGAATTCGAATTCAGACCCACTTCCAACATTACCAGGGGAAACCCATTTTCCCCACCTGAGTCAAATTAAGAGCTCTTTCTATGGCCATTCCTTTCTACTTTGGTACAGCACATCAGTGCCATCCAAGTGCTGAGATTTGCAACCAATTTACATGAGACAGGTTGTCCTTGTCTCTGGGTTAGAAACCTCACAAATTCCAATCCTCTGGCACTCCAAGGCCAGGTGGCTTGGTTTTTTTTCTCAAGACCTCGCAATCTTAGCTCAGTCCCCCAGTGTCTTCTCGGAGTCCTTAAATCTGTCAGTCGACACTCTTGGATAGCACAGACAGAGGACACCGAGGACTTACCATGGGTCAAACGGCATATGACTATTTGTGACTGAAAATTTCATGGCCAGCCGATTTCCACTCAGTGCATAGTGCACTCAAATTTCCCCCTTTTCACTTTGCTTCTCCGAGTTCCTCTCCTCTGAGTTTGTGACTCTCCAGTGAGACCAGGCCTGCTCTCAGGCGCTCAGCTAGTCGGAGAAGTCTCCAGTGTGTGTGCTGGCTAAGCCCTGAGCCAGGTGCCTGCCCACATGGAGAGTGCAAATCTTGGTAGGACCTCCAAACTGTATGGGACAGAATTTTTAAATAATAGGAGAGACATCCTTAGGAGAAACAAAGTAAATTTATTCTACAAACCTTGCAAGATTTGGGCACACCTCCATAATGGAGGAGGTGAGGTAAAAGGGAACCTGCCTTAATTTATAGTCTTAATGAAAAAGATTCCTACCCACCACTATCCCATTTCACCATTGGCTGGGAGGTGGGCTTACAGTCTAGGTGCAAAAACTACACAGAGGACCAAGGTTGATCTGGTCCTTTCAGGTTTTTCCCTATCAGAACTCAACTGCCTGGCTGGCATCTGAAAGTCTAGGAGAAGAAATGGGGTGGGGGAAGGAGAGACTTTCCTGGATCAGAGAACAAATAGCTCATAGGAAATTCATTATCTTCTAACATCTGGGGGTGGGGATGGGAATGCCCACAGTTCCAGGCCCTCACCTTCCAAAATCACAAAGCCAAATCAAATCCCAAAACCTCTTCATTAGACATACCCTGTGAAGTCTTCACAATTATCCATCCCATTCAGTAGCCTATCTGTCTCATCCTACTACTTCCCCTGCCTGCCAACTGGAATTAAAGTCTCCCTTGATGGTGGGGGGAAGGGGGAGAGAAGAGGCTGTAGATGTCTTTTCTGCCTACCTTCTAGTCATACTGATGTGGTTTGCGGTTGCTGAGAACCTTGAAGTGTCAGGGTAGAGGACAGCTTCTGCCTGCAATGAATTCATGCATTCAAACCATCTTCCAGTCAAGGGGCAGATGTAAGGCCAATAAAAGTGGGTGAACCTGCAGAGACTGATGTTTATATACAAAAATGACAGTGACAGGGACTGGATGGGATTAAGGAGTGATAATTGGTCTGGAGTGGGCCAGGTGCTACAGTGGAAGGATGTCAAGTAAGCTAATTAGGGGATCTAGGTGGGTTGGGGTAGGCCAGTTGCCTTGGATGGAGGTGCCAGTGATCTGGGCTGTTGAAATGTATGGGGAAAATCCAGAGACTGAGTGGCTTTCAAAGACATGGCCTTTTCCTTTTAGAGGTCCAGTCCCATCACTTCATCAATACAACAACAGGCCTCAGTATAGGTGGGCCTCCTTACACTCATGGGGTACACTCTCACTACATGTGGGACCCTCTCTTTCCTTACAGGTGGGAGCTTACCATGGGAATATAATTTCTGATCATGTATTTTTGCAAGATATTCATAAGTTTGGGGCTAATAGTTTGGGTTGTTGATGTTTTCTTCTAATAGCTGGGACAATCTGTCCTGGGTTTATTTAAAGTATTTTATTTTCTCAAGACCAGTTCACTGTGTTTTAAATGTACTATTTGACTACACCTTCAAGCCTAAATCACCTCAGGCTTTTACTGAATGACCAATTAAGGTACCTAGACTGCCTCATAAAGCTCATTGTTTAGATTTTGATGGCTGGAAAGGAGCTTAAATAGCAATTATTTTCTACAAACATCCTGTTTTACGTTTTCTATTTGTAAGCATCCAAATTTTCCTGAGAAACTTGGAGGATCTGTCCCTCCCAGAAACATTTTTTATTGTAACTGTTCTTTTATCTCAATTCTTACCTAGCCCTTAGGGAATGAATGGGCATTGCCACAGTTTAAACCACCCATGCCTGAGAAACAACCGTGATTTAGAAAATTTTTTACTTCTTTTCTGTGGCCACTTTTTTTTTTGAAAACAGGATTTTGTCTTCCCCTTCTGGAAAACACTTTTGTTATAAAAATAGAAAAGGAGATCAGTAGAACAGATTAGATAAGTAGTTCCTAGAAGCAGTAATGAGAATTGTTTCCAGTCCCTCTTGTGACTGTCTGCTGATCTACGTCACAAGTAAATGTCCCAATATTAGAAACTGCTGTTCCATCTCTAAACAAGCTGTGTGCATACTATACTGTACAGGTTTTAGGTTTATAATCCTAGAAGGAACAGTTAAGGCTGGAAAAGTGCACGTATTCATGATCACAAAACTAGGCTCATAAGTGTTTTAGGGTGATAAAAAGCTTTTTTTCTCTTAACTTCTTATGTTTATTTTTGTGCGTCTGTTTCCTGGATCCACATTACAGATTTTCTTATCTCCTCCCAAAACAATTCCTTTTTTATATGCCTGTGAGCCCTGAAAATTGGTTTGACTGTCATGGCCTCAGCCCTCTGGAGGCATGTGTGCTAAGGATAAACTGAACTGGAAAACAGACATTGCCCCATCCCCAGCCCCAGTGGCATATTTAGAATTTAGTTTCCTGTGCCTCTGCCCCTTTATTCATCTTTCCTATTACTCAACTCAGTAAACATGAAGTTTTCAGTGGTCTGGATTGCTCCACTGCTTTCTCCCATGGATGATGAGGGATGTCTATTAGTGCTGTTGTTGAGGTTTAGGGGTGCTGGGACCCTGAAATAGTGACGTGCGTATTCTACCGAAGCCTTCTTTCAGCCAGTTTATTAAAGATCTGACATATTGGATAGACCCTTAAGGAATCTAATCATTTGTGATGCTTGCATTGACAAGTGGGCCAGATGGAATTTGAGAACCTTCATGGAGACAAGATGGATCTTAAATACAGAAAGACTGTGGGAGGGATCTAGGGTTGATCAACTAGTGTGGGGTAACTAGATGGGGGGTTTAGGTTTCTCTTGATGAGAGTGGCCAGGAGGCTGGAGTGACTAGGGGTCAGAGGCCAGGAACCAAGAAAATGTCTTAGATAGGATCAAGGATGGGAAGTAGCTGAAGGAGATCTGGAGATTACAGACAATGGAGGGCTAGGCTAGGTTAAGAGTAACAAAGAAGTGGGCATAGTCATAATGAAAGGCTTATAGCCTCAGGCAAACACCAGATCAAGTGGGAAGATTCAAGGAGAGTTTAAGGGGATTCCCAGAGCCTGTACCATGTATCTTAATCTTAAGTGGCTAGGGGCTTTGAAATACAGTATGCACCTTGTTGCATGAACAAGCCTCTAGCCTCCTTGTTGAATTGAGGAGAGTGGGAACAGTGGGGAAGGGTGCCACCATGTTATTCCCCATTAGTAACTTCCCCTATCATCAATACAATTGATGGGGTACGGGATCTGTGAGCCTCCTTGAACTCTCCTTGAATCTTCCCACTACATGAGGCATTTGCCTGGGGCCATAAGCCTTTCCTTGTCACTAGGCCCAAATCTCTAGGTTACCCTTAACCTAGCCTAACCCTTCATTGTCCAGCTACTTCACACCCTTAATTCCATTCTCTTGGTTCCTGTAGTCTGACCTCACCCCATTAGACTCCTTCTCAAGACCCTCCCTAAACCCCTCCTCCCCCCACCCCAAGACCACCCTGTATGGGACAAGATTTTTAAATAATAAGGAGAGACATCCTTAGGAGAAACAAAATAAATTTATTTTACAAACCTTGCAAGATTTGGGCACACCTCCATAATGGAGGAGGTGAGGTAAAAGGGAACCTGCCTTAATTTATACTCTTAATGAAAAAGATTCCCACCCTCCTCTATCCCTTCTCACCATTGGCTGGGAGGTGGGCTTACAGTCTAGGCACGAAAACTACACAGAGGACCAAGGTTGATCTGGTCCTTTCAGGTTTTTCCCTATCAGAACTCAACTGCCAGGGTGGCGTCTGAAAGTCTAGGAGAAGAAATGGGGTGGGGGGAGAGAAGAGACCTTCCTGGAGCAGAGAACAAATAGCTCACAGGAAGTTCATTATCTTCTAACATCTGAGAGAGGTGGGGAAGGGGTACCCACAGTTCCAGGACCTGACCTTCCAAAATCACAAAGCCAAATCCGAAAACCTCTCCTACTCCCTTAGACATACCCTGTGAAGTCTTCACAATTATCCATCCCATTCATCCCTAGACCCCTCCCATAAACTTTCTGTGTATAAATTTCATTTTGCCTCCATAAAGGGGCTCAGATTCAATCTACCTCAGATTGTGAACACAAGCATCACAAATGGTGAGATTTCTTAAGACTACCCATTATGGCTAATCTTTAACAGATTTTGTTTTTCTTTTTGGCTGAGAAGGCTTGAGTGGAATTCATTCAAGCAGGACCCAGAGTTGGTATTTTGGGGTCTCGAGCACCTCTAAAAATACATGGTTCCCTGACTTCGTCACAATGGTACCCTAAGGGAACAATTTTTTCCCTGACCTTGTCACAATGGTACCCTAAGGGAACAATTACCACTCCTTTTGATCTGTAAATTCCCAAAGGGGTCACACCTAGATGTTCATTTTGTTGATATATTGTTTACCAGAATATAGAATAGTGATCCTAAAAGTAAAAGTAAAATTGAATAAATATCTTGAGAGTTCTCTGTAACCGACTTTCCCAGGGAAGAGGTTTTTCCAAGCAGTCACAATAGATAAAAGGTAAAGCCCTTCCAGTTAACCACCATCTCTTTTCTTAAGAAGAGCAGTGAAAATTATGTTATGGTTGACATTTATTCTGTTTTCTTCCACTCTCAGAACTATGAAAACACTTGGGTAATGGAGCAAATATCTTCAATCTTTGGCATTTCACATATTAAACTCTCAGCTAAGACTTGAAGGAAAAACTACTCATAAGTAAAAGCCTCAGTTTTCACACAGGTAAGGCATTGCTGCTGTTAAACACAGCTGATTATGAGCTGACTGCTACTGATCTTACTTACTACAGACTAAAGCTGACCTTGTCCCATTCCTAGATCCATGAATTATCTGAGGCTGACCAGATGTTACAACTACCCCCTAGTCTCTAGATATTTTGCAAATATTTAGCTCTCCCCTCCCAAGATTCCCAAGCTTTTTCTATGGAGTTTTGGTTGTTATGCAAAACAATTTACCTTATAAAATTTGGCATGTCCCAACGCCCAAACTGTTCACCTTGGAGAAGCCTCTAATCTGTTGACATTAAATTGTCTGGTAGTCACCTTGCTTTGGGGTTCCCACTTTTGCGAACGTTTAGCTTGGAGAGGGTAAGTCTATGATCTGTTGAGTTCTCTGGGTCGCACATTACCTTCATTACTCTTGATGACTATGGGAAAACCCTTGAACTCCAACCTAAATATTCCCACTTGATCTCCTTTTTATACCCAAATAGACTAGCCTAGCCTTCCATTGTCTGCTTATCTCTAGATTGCCTTCTGGCCGGTTCCCACCCTTGATCCTATAAAAATATCTCTATCCTAGCTTTGTTATCCTAGCCCTGTATTCAGTCATCTCCAGGTAGCCTTCAGCTATTTCCCACCCTGGAGTCTGACCTCACCCCAGTCACCCCAGTCTGCCCTAAACCCTTCCTTCCATCACCCCAGACTACTGGACCACCCTGGATCCCTCCCACAATCCTTCTGTATATAAGCTCCATCTTGCCTCCATGAAAGCACTCACATTCAATCTAGTTTAGATTGAATCTGGTCCACTTGTCAGACAAGTGACTCTACCCATTATGGTGAATCTTTAATAAACTTTGTTTTTCTCTGTTGCGAGTCCCCAGCCTCACAACAAACTCGGGGATCCCTCGAAGACCCAGGCCTTTGCCTAGCAAAGGGCCTGATCTCACAGACAATGTATGGGGCGGGAGCTGAAAGGTAGTGAATGACTCCGTTTATTATTTCAGCAAGCAGCATTTTTATATCTTTGGTGACATAAGTACATTCTTTGGTTATGTGGGTGAAAGAACAGGTAAAATCAAGACACCTGAGTACTAGGACCGCCCTGACTCCGCCTACTCTCCTCCCCTTCTCTTCCTGAGCTAACCCGAAGCTCCCTGCGGTCAGGCAGTCCAGGCAAAGAAACGGAAGTTCCAGTGCTCTGGCAAGCCCAGACAGAAAGCCGGAAGTTCCATGTGCTCAAGCAGGTCCGGGCAAAGACCTGGAATTGCTAGGGAGGCAACAAAGGTGAGACCCCTCCTCCTGGCTCCACCCACATCTCAGAGCCCTGAGTTTATCTCAGCAGGCCTCTGGGGGTGGAGGTCCGAGGAGGGCAGGGCTCGGCCCTAACTCAGCCCGTAACATTTCTCTTTGTCTGTAAGAAGGCTTGGGTTGAATTCATTCAGCCTGAGCTGTGTGAAAGTATTTTAGGGTCTCCAGAAACCCCAAATCTCAGCATATGTTTCACTTACCTCATCACTGTCACATTCTATCTGTCTCTTGTCTGTACAGGATGTAGTCTGTTAAATGCCAATGTTTGCTGTGAGGGTCAATCCATGAAGTTATATTGCATTTAGGTAAAAGGAAGACAGTGTTCATGATGAGAAGGTCATGAGATGCATGTTTCTTCAGTAGCAAGTAACCATTGCTGTTGTTGTTTCTGACTTCATTTGTCCCAAAAACTCCCTGCCATGTCTGGGAGTCTGAGCCTACTCTAACATTAAAGTCACCCAGAATGACAGGCTTGTTTTCCTTCAGCACATTGATGATGAGGGTCCTCAGATCTTCAAAATATTTTTCTTTGACCTCATCAGGGTTCATCATGATGGAAGTATATGTATTGATGGTGGCGATGTGACATTTTCCTGCAAGTGCCATTCAAATTGTCATGAGCTTGTCATTCACTCCTTTTGGGAGGCATACAAGCTTGTTGACTACATTTGTTTTGACTGAGAAGTCTACACGAGCTTCATGGTATTCTCCATCCCTGTAGCCATTCCAGAAATTTTTTTGAGTTCCAAATTCTCTTCCTTTCTTTAGCCCCTTCCTCAACCATTGAGAAGTCAAGAAATATAATATCAATTGCACATGCAAAGTTATGCAAAGCATTTCCATATCAGCCATGTTGTGAAAAAAGCAAGAAAAATGAACAAAGTGAAAAAGTATACTTCAATTTGCACTAAATTCATCAGTTCTCTCTCTGGAGGTGGATAATGACCTTAATTTTTTCAATTAAACATGAGGGAAGCTTATTAGCTGAGAGGACAGGGAAAGGGAAGCTGCAGGAGGTCTGAAGAAGGATGAAAAGATTTGAAAAAGCTGTTGTGATGAAATGTAACAAAACGGGAAGGTATATATTTATCAGGTTGACCACATATAGATATTGTTGTTCAGTTTTCAGTTGTGTCCAATTCTTCTTGCATACATTTGGCGTTTTCTTGGTAAAATACTGGAATGGTTTGACATTTCCTTCCTCAGCTCATTTTACAGATGAGGGAACTGAGGCAAACAGGGTTAAGTGCCTTTCCCAGGGTAAAAAATGGGGGCAGAGACAAGATGGTGGCTGGAAAACAGGGATTCACTTAAGCTTTCCCCCAAATCACTCCAAACACTTGTAAAAAATTACTCTCAAAAATTCTAGAGATACAGAACCCACTAAATAACAAAGGGGAACAAGTCTCCAGGCCAAGATGGCCTGGATGGTCACTAGAAAGGGTCTATAGCATGTGCTGGGTGTGGAGAGCAGCCCAGCATAGGCCGCCAGGACAGACCAGAGCAGGAGTTGGGTGGAGCAGGTGTCAGGCCATGAATCACTGAGCTGTGGCAGCTACCAGACTTCTCAATTCACAAACGCCAAAGAAAATGGAGCAGGGGGAAAAACTACTGGATCTGGGCGAGAGAAGTCAGGCCCCAGCCCTGGGGGTGGTGTAGTCCTGCAGCAGCAGCAGTAAGTTCCTGTGGCTGCTTCCAGAGCTCCAGCAGCTGCTGTTTACAGCACCAGTCCCACCCAGTGGGAAGAATCAAGTGACAGATCAGAGCTGGAGTACAAGGATTGCTTTGCTGGCACAGAGGCAGCGTTCTCTTGCTTTGTCCTGCTTGGATCTGGATCACAATCCTGGTTGGTGATTCTTGGGGGAAGAGGAGTGCTGCTGTGGCAGAGCTTGTGGTTACTGGAGTAGAAATAGCTCTGAAAACAGCAGCACAAGGCCCCTAAAGCTTAGGACAAGGTAGTCTCCACTCTGAAGGCACTCATACCATGACAAAAAGCTCAAGGGTCAAGTAGTTGGCTGAGAACATGAACAGGTGGTACAAAAGGAATCAGACTCAGACAAAGACTATAGAATCTTTTTTTGGTGACAAACAAGATCAAGACATACAGCCAAAAGAAGACTATAAAGTCAAACAGCCTACATCAAAAGAATCCAAGAAAAATATGAATTGGTCTCAGGCCATGGAAGAGCTCAAAAAAGATTTGGAAAAGCAAGTAAGAGAAGTAGAGAAAAATTTGGGAAGAGGAATGAGAGTGATGCAAGAAAATCATGAAAAACATGTCAACAACTTGCTAAAGGAGACCCAAAAAATACTGAAGAAAATAACACCTTAAAAATAGACTAACTCAAATGGCAAAAGAGCTCTAAAAAACAATGAGGAGAAGAATGCCTTTAAAAGGCAGAATTAGTCAAGTGGAAAAGAAGTTCCAAAAGATCACTGAAGAAAATACTACCTTAAAAATTAGCTTGGAGCAAGTGGAAGCTAGTGACTTTATAAGAAATCAAGATATTATAAAACAGAACTAAAAGAATGAAAAAATGGAAGACAATGTGAAATATCTCATTGGAAAAACCACTGACCTGGAAAATAGATCCAGAAGAGATAATTCAAAAATTATTGGACTACCTGAAAGCCATGATCAAAAAAAGAGCCTAGACTAGACATTATCTTTCAAGAAATTATCGAGGAAAACTATCCTGATATTCTAGAACCAGAGGGTAAAATAGAAATTGAAAGAATCCACTGATCACCTCTTGAAAAAGATCCCAAAAAGAAAACTCCTAGGAATATTGTATCCAAATACCAGAGTTCCCAGGTCAAGGAGAAAATATTGCAAGCAGCTAGAAAGAAACAATTCCAATATTGTGGAAACACCATCAGGATAATACAAGATCTAGCAGCTTCCACATTAAGGGATCAAAGGGCTTGGAATATGATATTCTGGAGGTCAAAGGAGCTAGGATTAAAACCAAGAATCACCCACCCTGCAAAACTGAGTATAATACTCCAAGGCAAAATATAGATTTTCAATAAAATAGAGGACTTTCAAGCATTCTTGATGAAAAGACCAGAACTGAATAGAAAATTTTACTTTCAAACACAAGAATCAAGAGAAGCATGAAAAGACAAACAGGAAAGAGAAATCATAAGGGACTTACTATAGTTGAACTGTTTTGTTTACATTCGTACATGGAAAGATGATATTTGTAACTCATGAGACCTTTCTCGGTATTAGGGTAGTTGAAAGGAATATACATATATATAGGCAGAAGACACAGGGTGAATTGAATATGAAGGGATGATATATAAAAAACAAAATCAAATTAAGGGATGAGAGAGAAATATATTGGGAGAAGGAGAAAGGGAGAGATAGAATGGGGTAAATTATCTCACATAAAAGTGGCAAGAAAAAGCAGTTCTATTGGAAGGTGTATCAGTAATTAAGGTGGGACTTTCTTTTACTGTTTTATCTTTTAGCACTTATTTAATCAAGTGCCCTTGAAGAGTCTGGCCTTTGTTTCTTTGATTGGATCAGGAGTCTTTGTTTACCTCCTTGCCTCAAGGAAAAGCCTGGTTTGCAAGGGTTTGAGTCACATGTTGTGACGACCTTTGACCCTGAACAGGATATATAAACTCAGAGGTTGGTAGTTTTCCTTGGGGGCACTCACTCACTGGAAGAGTGGTGCATGACACTGAATAAGCTGTTGTAACTGCCCCCAGGCTTTGCTAATGCAGATATTGGTTTGTATTTGGTCTGTTTATAATGTCTGTTTGTAATTTCTTTTTATTTGCTCTGAAGTTCAGGTTGCTAGCTTTTCCTCCTGAACTAGGTGAATGATATTTGTATATTGGATTAAAGTGAGATTGTTAACCTCTTAAAGTTACTTTCCTTAGTAAAGCAGATCAGAGAACATGTGCTGGCAGCTCTTGTTGCTGGCCTTGCTGGGTTTTACACCCCACAACAGCTGCTAGTTGAATTGATGCTACAGAAGGGAAGATCAGGCAGATGAAAGGGACTGAGTGAATCTTGCACTCATCAGTTTTGACTTGAGGAAGGAATAACATACACACTCAATTGGGTACCTTACCCCACAGGAAAGTAGTGGGGATGATAGAAGGGAGCACAGATTGGCGGAGGAGGTAATCAAAAGCAAACACTTTTGAAAAGTGACAGGGTCAAGGGAAAAAATTGAATAAAGGGGGACAGGATAAGATGGAGGGAAATATAGTTAGTCCTTTACAACATGAATATTATGAAAGTGTTTTGCATAATGATACATGTGTGGCCCATGTTGAGGTTGCCTTCTCAAGGAGGGTGGGTGGGGAGGGAAAAAGGGAGAGAATTTGGAACTCAAAGTTCTAAAAACAAATGCTCAAAAAAGAATGGTTTTTACATGCAACTGGGGAATAAGATATACAGGCAATGGGGTATAGAAATCTATCTTGCCCTACAAGAAAGTAAGGGGAAAGGGGATAAAGAGGTGAGGGGAGTGGGGAGACAGAAGGTAGGGCAGACTAGATAAATGGGCAATCAGAATATATTTCATCTTGGAGTGGAAGGGAGGGTAGAAATGGGGAGAAAATTAGTAACCCAAAATCTTGTGGAAATCAATGTTGAAAACTAAAACTATTAAAATATAAAACGTTCAATAAACAATAAATTATGGAGTGGGAAAAAGGTAAAAGATGAAAACTGTATATCAAATGAAGAAGAAACAAAAGAAATTATTAGAAAGTACTTTTTTGAACTCTATCTTCCCCTCCAAAAAAAAAAAAAAACTGGCAACAAATAAAATGGAAGAATATTTCAAAAAATATAAATCATCCAAATTAAAGAATATGAAAGAGATTTTAAATAACCCCCAATCTCAGAAAAGAAATTCAACAAGCCACAAATGTATTCTCAAAATAAAAGTTTAAAGACCAATTAGATTTACAAGAGAATTCAATAAAACATTCAAAGAATGAATAATTGCAACATTACATCAATAAAAATGTGAAAAGAAGAGGCCGTACAAAATTGTCCTATGATACAAATCTCATTTTGACATCTAAATAAGGTAGAATTTTAAAAAGGAAAGAAAACTAGATAACTACAAGCCTTATTGAATAGCAACACAAAAATTTTGAATAAAATATTAGTGAAGACACTACAGCAACGTATAAAAAGATTGTGTACTGAACAGGATTTTTATCAGGAATTCAGGATTGGTTCAGTATTAGCAATACCATGAATATAATGCATTACATTAACAATAAGAAAGACAAATCATATGATTATATTCCTATATGCAGAACAAATATGACAAATTATAAAACAAATTTATTTAAAGAAACAATTTTAAATATAGATAGTAAAAAGAAATGGACCTAATATTAATATGTTTAATAAGATCTATTTATAATGAAGGGCTAACATTTTATGTAATAGAAACAAACTACAGTTGTTTCCAATAGGATCAGGGGCAAACTAAGGCTCTCTACTATTATTTTTGTCCTATCATAGAATTCTAAAAATGCTAATTATAAGACAAAGAAAAAAGAAATTGAGGGAAAAAATGAGCAAGGATAAAATGAAATTGGTCATTTTTTGAATAATATAATGATTTACTTAGAGAATTCTAGGGAATCAATTAAAAATGATTGAAAAATATCTTCAGAAAAGTTACAGGCTGTAAAATAAAACCACATAAATAATCAGCCTTTCTGTACATTCTCAATAAAACCTAGCCTCAAGAAATAGAACATGAAATTACATTTAGAATAACTACAAAATACACAAAATAATGGGGAATATAGGAACTAAATGAATACAACTGCAAAACATTTTAAGGAAATAAAGACACAGGTAAATACTTGGAAAAATATTAATTAATTATGGGTAGGCAGACTCAATATAATAGAAATGCCAATATTTCCTAACTCACTTTGCTTAGTTGGTGCCATACTAACCAAACTACAAAAGATTACTTTATAAAGTATAATATAATAATGTAGTTTATCTGGTAGAACAAAAGTTTCAAGAGTCTTAAGAGAAATAATGAAAAATGTGGGGGAGGAGAAGAGAATGGTCACATAGTACAATATCTCAACTATTTACTATATAGCAGTAATCAACAAAACTATTTGGTGTTGGTTAAAAAATAGAGCTCAATCAATGGGAAAGATCAGATTACAAATACAAAAGCAAGTAAACCTTAAAATAGTATAATATTTATTAAAACAACAATAACAACAACAAAAAGATCCTAGCTACTTTTCAACAAAGACTTCTGGGAAAATTGGAAAGCAATCAGAGAGAAAATAGATACAGCATAACATCTCACACCACATACTAAGATAACCTGCAAATAGACAAATAAGTTAAGAAATAAACGGTCATATCACAAACAAATTAGAGGAGCAAGGAAAAAAATTACCTTTCAGATATATCTAGGCCAAAAAGAGGATGAAAAGACGACAAAAATTCAAAAGGTACAATTATGATTCATTGGTTGGTGTCCTTTGTTCTCACAGAGGACCAAAATGACATCACCATGCTTGAGCCACGATTCAATGTGGCAGATTGTGGTTGATCAGGCCAAGACAAGCTCAGAATGCTCTACCACAAGTCAGCACAAATAGTCGGTTTGAATATTTGGGGTAGTGTAATGGCAAGTAAGGTGGGACTTTTGTTGTCTTTTGTTTTGGGGAGCTTCTCAGCACTAAGGCAATCAAGTCCCTTTGAGTTTTGCTTTTGTTTCAATCAAGAGTCTTCGATTGAATCAGGAGTCTTTGATGACCTGCTTAAGTCACAAGGAAACCTAAGTCACATGAGTTTGAGTCACATGGTTGTGATGTCCTCTGACCCTGAAGCATTTTGCTTGGGGCTCACTCACTGGAAGAGTGTTGTGTGATTTGAACAGAGGAGACTCTGGGTAGCCGTTGGAGCCCCCCAACTTTAAAAACCCAGATGTTGGTGCTTCTCTCCCTGGTAATTGTATGTATTGCTATAGTCAGATGGTTAGAAGTCCTGTCTGCTGATTTGTGTTATTTTGCTCTGTTTATATAATGTATGCTTGTAATTTCTGTTTGTTTTCTCTGAAGTTCAGGGTGCTGACTTTTTCCCTGGACTAAATGAATGACATATGTATGTTTAATTTAAGTAGGATTTTAAGTTGCTCTCCTTAGAAAAGCAAATCAAAGAACGTGTGCCAGTAGCCCTCCTGTCTGCTGGTGTTATTGGCCTTACACAGCCCCAGTAACGGCAAGTAGCATTGTTGTTACAGGTGGATACTCCAAACTTGTGCATCCTGAATTTCCTTTGGGCTGTTTTAATTCTGCTTTGCTCATAGAGCACAACACCTACTCTGATGTGAGAATGTCATGCTGAGAGGTCCTGTGTCAATGTCTCCCGTGTCACACAATCAATTCCAAAGTTCTTGAGAGAGACCTTGAGAGTGTCCTTGTATGACTTCTTCTGACTACTATGTGAATGCTCACCCTGTGTGAGTTCTCCATGAAGTAGTCTTTTTGGCAAGCAGATGTTTTGCTTTCGAACAATGTTGCCAGCCCATTGGAGTTGTGCTTTCTGAAGCAGAACTTGAATGCTTGGCAGTTTAGCTTGAGTAAGGATCTCAGGGTCTGGTACCTTATCCTGCCAGGTGATCTTCAGAATCTTCCAAAGACAATTCAAATTATATAAAATTAAAATGGTTTTTCTCACAAGCAAAACCAAAGCAGTTAAATTTAGAAGGGAAAAAATTTACCTGTGAAAAAAAATCTTGCAGTATTTCTCTGATAAAGTTATCATTTCTAAGATATATACATATACCCTACTTCAAATTTGTGAGAACCAGAGTTGTTTTCCAGTAGAGTTATGTAATAATAAAAACGCTATGAAGATGAATATCTTGGTAATATTAAAAAGCTCTGATTGAAGAAATAACCAACCAGGATTCCAGAGTATTGATCATGAGGAATGTTACTCACTTCTTGATGCAGAGATGGTAGACCTAAATATGCAACATGATACATACACTTTTGGATATGATCAACACGGGAATTTGTTTTGCTTGAGTATGCATATTTCTTGCAAGCATTGTGCTTTTCTTTTTTCAATCTGTGGCATATGAATATAATGGCATATTATTTTTTTTTTTTTTTTGCTTTTTGGCAGGGCAATTGGGGTTAAGTGACTTGCCCAAGCTCACACAGCTAGTACATGTGTCAAGTGTCTGAGGACGGATTTGAACTCAGGTCCTCCTGACTCCAGGGCCAGTGCTCTATTCACTGCGCCACCTAGCTGCTCCCTTAATAATGGCATATTATTAAATTATTAGGAATGAATATGAATCTTTCAAGAAGAGACTTGTATGAAGCAATGCAGAATGAATAAAAAGCCAGAAGAATATCACGTACGATGGCATGAATAATGACAACAATGAAATCCCTAAAACTAAGGCTGACTGTAAAAGCTAAGACTCTTACCAAATTATTAGATTAAAACATTTTTCTTAATAATCAGTAAACCAAGAAAACTATGAAGTGACATTTAAAATCTGTTTCAATCTCTTCAGTTAGGTTATTTGCCTAAACTGTTTTTGGAAAAGGTATTTTGTAGGAGGCTTTATTTGGGAGTTTGTTGGAAGCTGTGGTAAGATGAAATATAACAGTTAAAATGGGGAGGTATGTATTTATCACATCAGTATAGAGATGGACATAAATCAGCAGAGATGGATATAGATCTATAGATTATAAAGATAGATAATTGTGAGAAAATTATGGACTCAATCAACAAGCATTTATTAAGCATCCACTATGTGCCAGGTGAAGGCTGAGAATACACATATAAAGAATAAAACAATCCTTCTACTCAGGAAACTTACACTCTAAGGGCAAGGTAGAGGATGCAAGTACATATATGCCTAACTTTGCATCCACATTTCCGTGGACATGAGAGATTCTTCCATAAAATCCACCCATGAATAGTGGAACTGGCATCTGGGGATGCTCTGATGAAATTTTTCTGATAAAGAAAGAAAAAGAAGTTGGGTAGAGAGAGTGGAATTTGAGAGTCTATCAGGAGTGGGGACCCTGTGGCCTCAAGGCCACATGTAGCCCTCTAGGCCTTCAAGTGCAGCCATCTTACTGAATGCAAACTTCACAAAACAAATCCCCTTAAAAAGATTTGTTCTGTAAAACTTAGACTCAGTAGAAAGGCCACATCCAAGGACCTAGAAGGCCACAGGTTCCCCATCCCTAGTCTATTTTCTACCTTGGAACTATGTGGTCTGTTACTGCCAGATCCAAATATTCTTTCTCCTCAGGGTCGCTATCTGGAGAGAGCTTTGCTTGAGTGGAGACCATGCTAATGAGATAACATCAGGACCAAAGGAAACAGCTATTGATTTATGATTGATTAATAATCCACCCTTCTGGAGCTTTGTCTCAACTCTTCACCATGAGAGGAAGGAGTTTAGCACAGATACTAACTAGTTGGCAATAGAAGTACTCAGAACTGACTGCATATATTCCCAGACTGTCCCTCCTCCTCTTTGTAGTCTATTATTTTCATCTCTACACCTTATCCCTCTGTTATATAAACAGAATAGCATCAGCTAATCCTTACTACATATTTAATGTTCATCATGCTGTTGGGGATTTGGGATAATGGGCAGTTAGGGAAAAGCAAAAGCTATATCCAGCTTCAGCATATCATGCTGAGACAGTAGTTACCACAGAATCACAAACAGCTTAGTGTCACCATTTTTTCGTATTGTTTAACTAGCTCCAAGTTGATTTATAGGTGAGAGTATAAACAGAGATATTAAAAACCTAAAGTGAATCAAGCCCCTAAACATAGCAGAAGACACTATGAGTCAACCAGGACCAGTGGGCATGTGTGTAACTGGCATGGTAGATTCTCTACCAGGATACACATTGTTTCTCCTATATACCTACTTCCCCATTCTAATTTATGTTTGAGTATATGTGGGAAAGGATTTAAAAAATGAAAGACTGCCCTTAACCCATATCTATTACACATAGTACATGTAGGAACCTCTCTCTCTCTCTCTCTCTCTCTCTCTCTCTCTCTCTCTCTCTCTGTCTTATCGCTGTCTCCATGTTTGTCGCTCTGTCTCTGTCTATCACAATCTATAAATGTAGATAAATAGGTACAAAAGCATATACAGAAGAAATATAAAGAGAATAAATGCAAACAATTACAAGGTTTTTAGGAAGTTATTGGGGTGGGGAGGATGAGGAAAGTTTTCACGCACTCTGTTGCCAAAATAATCTTTCTGAAACGTAGGTTTGACCATGTCATCTCCATCTTATAGACACACACACACACACACACACACACACACACACACACTCAGTATGCTCTATTATCTCCCTATTACTTCCCAAATTGAACATGAAGTCTTTTATCGGGCTTTTAAAGCCTTTCACAACCTGACTCCTTCCTTTCTTTCCAGATTTATTCTCTTCTGCTCACTTTACAACCCAGCAACACTGTCCTTTCTGTTACTGAAAGATGACACTTGGTGTTTCTCCTGACATAAAATGAATCTCCTTAAACTCTGCATTTTCAGTGTCCATCCCCCATGCCTGCAATGCTCTCCTTCCTTACTTCTAACACATCCTGGCTTCCTTCAAAACCCAGCTCCATTCCCACCTTCTACAAGAGGTCATCCTGTTGCAGTTTCATGGGGTGTTGTGGTGGCACCACCTCAAGGAATTCAGAGTCAAATCACCCCTAATTCAAGTTTAGGTATTTATGGAATGAAGCCTCCAATGGGCTGAGTTCCAAGAGGATCTAGCAATTTGGTAAGACAAGACAGACAATTTTATAGTTGTAGCGAAGCTGATTACACAACAGAAATCATGGATATTAAAAAGGCAGGAGAGATTTGTCAAAGGATTAGGTAATAGGGGAGGATCCTTTCTATGGCTTGGTGGTCAAACATCTTGGTGGTTCTGCTTTCAGATAGGTTAGCTCTTGTGATCCTGTCTGATCAACATGGATAGTTAGGTGTTGTGGTCCTGTCTTGGGCTAGATGAATGATGTGATTGTGGTTGAGTGTAAGGACACTATTCAAATATGTGAATTGGATCTGGGGAGATTGCTCCCTAGGGGTAGTGGCTGTATTGAGTCTGGAAGCAGCTTTATTAGGATTCCATCAATCCTCTGCAAGGCAGACTTTCTCAAGTCTTCACCAGAGCTAAATTTGGTTATTTCAACAGCAGTGTTCAGTTACTTTTCTTTTTATTCTTTTCATTCATATTGTACTCATTGTGTGTGCTGTTTTCCTGGTTCTGCTTAGTTCACTCTTCATCAGTTGAAATATATATATATATATATATATATATATATATATATATACATACACATATATATATATACATATACATATACATGTATATATGTATATACATATATATCTATATATATATATATCTTTAAACTAGATCTCTGATTTCAATGGTATAGGGAACTGACATGAGGAAACACCCTTCATTGAGGCAGATTAGCATCTTTCCTCCATCTTGCAGCATTAGAGATTTGCTTCAGCAGTTGAGAGATTAAGTGATTTGCCCAGGGTCACAAGTACGTGTAAAAGACAGAACTCCTACCTGGGTCTTCCTGACCAGGTCTTTATTCACTATGCATGCCTCTCATGCCTTCCATGAATGTTGGAATTCTTCATATTTGTTATTTCTTATTGCATATTAAAATACCATTGCCATTACACAAGATGGACATCTACTTCGTATCTAGTATTTTATTTCAACAAAAAGAGCTGCTATGAATATTTTATGTATGTGGCTCCTTTCTATCTTTGAGTTCCTTTGGGTATGTTCTGAGCAGTGAACTTTGGGTCAAATGATATGAAAAATTTTAGTCACATTTTAAATCATAATTCTCATTTCATCCTTCAAAAACACTTCATGTGATTCTTCATTTCTAACTATAATCTTATACTTCTCCTATCTTTTGTGGCTAAACTCCTCGAAGAAGCCATTAACAATAGGTACTTTCACTTCTCTCAATCTCTTTTTTTTGAGGGGGGAACCCCAATTGCCCTATTGGGGTTAAGTGACTTGCCCAAGGTCACATAGATAGCAAGTATGTCAAGTGTCTGAGGCCGGTTTGAACTCAGGTCCTCCTGAGTCCAGGGCCGGTGCTTTACTCACTGCACCACCTAGCTGCCCCTCAGTCTCTTAAACTCTTACTGTTTGGTTTCCAACCTCTTTATTGCACTGATACTGCTCTATGCAGAGTTACCAATGATCTTTTAATTGACAAATCCAATGGTCTTTTCTCAGTCCTCACTGTTGTCTTCTCTGCAAGACACTGTTGATCACCCTCTTCTTGAAAAGTCCTTCTCTAGGTTTTCAGGACACTACTCCCTCCTGCTTCTCTTCTTGCTATCAAATCACTCCTCAGAATCCTTTGTTGGATCCTCATCCAGATCATTCCCTCTAATTGTAGGTGTTTCACAGTCTTCTATCTTGAATCCTTTACTTTCCTCCCTCTAAACCACTTTACTTGGCAATTGATCAGTTCACATGAATTTAATCATTATCTCTATGTTGATCATGGTCAGATGTCTTTAGTCTTAGGCATTAAACCAGTGCTAGTTTCTCTGACTCCCAGTCTGGATATCCAATAGATATCTTAAACTCAATATGTCCAAAACTGACCTCATTATCTTGCCCCCTAAACCATACCCCCATCTAAATGTTTTTATTGCTGTCTAGGGAACCACCATCGTGCCAGTCCTTCAAGCTCATAATCTATCTGACCCCCCTTATCCAATCTATTTCCAATGCCTGTCAATTTTACCTTTGTAACATCTCTTAAATATGCTCCCTTCTTTGCTCTGATACTGCCAAATGCCTACTGTAGGCACCTATCACCTCACTCTTAGGCTATTGAAACAGCCTATTGGTGTGTCTGCCTGCTTCATCTCTTCCAACTCCAATCCAATCTCCATTCAGTCACCAAAGTGATTTTCCTAAAGCACAAATCTGACCATGTCACCTCCCTACTCACTGGCTCCCTACCCAGTGACTCTCTTTTACCTCTAGGATCAAATATAAAATCCTGTTTGAGCTCTAAGCATTTTCTTTTTTTTTAATTTATTTAATATATTTAGTTTCCAGCATTGATTTTCACAAAAGTTTGAATTACAAATTTTTTCCCCATTTCTACCCTCCCCCCACTCCAAGATGGCATATATTCTGGTTGACCCATTCCCCAGTCAGCCCTCCTATCTGTCACCCCATTCCCCTCCCATCCCCCTTTCCCTTCTTCTCTTGTAGGGCAAGATAAATTTCTACGCCCCATTGCCTGTTTATCTTATTTTCCAGTTGCATGCAAAAACTTTTTTTTTTGTTGTTGTTTTTGGATGTCTGTTTTTAAAACTTTGAGTTCCAAATTCTCTCCCCTCTTCCCTCCCCACCCACCCTCCCTAAGAAGGCAAGCAATTCAACATAGGCCACATGCGTATCATTATGTAAAACCCTTCCACAATACTCATGTTGTGAAAGATTAACTATGTTTTGCTCCTTCCTAACCTAACCCCCTTTATTGAATTTTCTCCCTTGACCCTGTCCCTTTTTGAAAATGTTTGTTTTTGGTTACCTCCTCCCCCCATCTGCCCTCCCTTCTATCATCCCCCCTTTTTTATCTTCTTCCTCCTTCTTTCCTGTGGGGTAAGATACCCAATTGAGTATGTATGGTATTCCCTCCTCAGGTCAAATCCGATGAGAGCAAGATTTACTCATTCCCCCTCACCTGCCCCCTCTTCCCTTCCTACAGAACCACTTTTTCTTGCGACTTTCATGCGAGATAATTTACCCCATTCTATCTCTCCCTTTATCCCTCTCTCAATATATTCCTCTCTTCTCCCTTAAATTGATTTTATTTTTTAAGATATCATCCCTTCATATTCAACTCACCCTGTGCCTTTGTGTGTGCATATATATATACATACATATACATACATATACACATATATATACCTACATATACATACATAGACACGCACATATGTGTGTGTATATATATATATATACATATATATATATATATATACATATATATATATATGCATATTCCTTTCAGCTACTATGATATTGAGGTCTAATGAATCATACACATCATCTTTCCATGTAGGAATGTAAACAAAACAGTTCAACTTTAGTAAGTCCCTTATGATTTCTCTTTCTTCTTTACCTTTTCATGCTTCTCTTGATTCTTGTGTTTGAAAGTCAAATTTTCTATTCAGCTCTGGTCTTTTCACTGAGAAAGCTTAAAAGTCCTCTATTTTATTGAAAATCCCTATTTTGCCTTGGAGCATGATACTCAGTTTTGCTGGGTAGGTGATTCTTGGTTTTAATCCTAGCTCTATTGACCTCTGGAATATCATATTCCAAGCCCTTTGGTCCCTTAATGTGGAAGCTGCCAGATCCTGTATTATCCTGATTGTTTTTCCACAGTATTGAAGTTGTTTCTTTCTGGCTGCTTGCAGTATTTTCTCCTTGACCTAGGAGCTCTGGAATT
This sequence comes from Trichosurus vulpecula, assembly GCF_011100635.1. Taxonomy (NCBI): domain Eukaryota; kingdom Metazoa; phylum Chordata; class Mammalia; order Diprotodontia; family Phalangeridae; genus Trichosurus; species Trichosurus vulpecula. Next base: position 438,033,485 of record NC_050574.1, read on the forward strand.
TGGCGACAATGTTCTTAGGAGTTTTCTTTTTGGGATCTATTTGAGGAGGCGATCGGTGGATTCTTTCTATTTCAATTTTACCCTCTGCCTCTAGAATATCAGGGCAATTCTCCTTAATAATTCCTTGAAAGATGATATCTAGGCTCTTTTTTTGATCATGGCTTTCAGGTAGTGCAATAATTTTTAAATTATTTCTCCTGGATCTATTTTCCAGGTCAGTGGTTTTTCCAATGAGATATTTGACATTGTCTACCATTTTTTCATTCCTTTGGTTCTGTTTTATAATATCTTGATTTATAATAAAGTCCCTAGCTTTCACTTGTTCCAATCTAATTTTTAAGGTAGTATTTTCCTCAGTGGTCTTTAGGACCTCCTTTTCCATTTGGCTAATTCTGTCTTTCAAGGCATTTTTCTCTTCATTGGCTCTTTGGAGCTCTTTTGGCATTTGAGTTAGTCTATTTTTTAAAGTGTTGTTTTCTTCAATATTTTTTTCAGTATTTTTTTTGGATCTCCTTTAGCAAGTCACTGACTTGTTTTTCATAGTTTTCTTGCATCATTCTCATTTCTCATCCCAATTTTTCCTCTACTTCTCTAACTTGCTTTTCCAACTCTTTTTTGAGCTCTTCCATGGCCTGAGACCAGTTCATGTTTTTCTTGGAGGCTTTTGGTGTAGGCTTCTGGACTTTGTTGACTTTTTCAGGCCATATGTTTTGGTCTTCTTTGTCATCAAAGAAGGATTCCAAAGTCTGAGACTGAATCTGGGTGTGTTTTCACTGCCTGGCCATGTTCCCAGCAAACTTACTTGACCCTTGAGTTTTTCGTCAGGTATGACTGCTTGTAGAGCAAAGAGTACTTTGTTCCAAGCTTGAGGGTATGCGCTGTTGATTTCAGAGTTGTTTCTATACAGCCAGCTCTGCCACACCAGCACTCCTCCTTCCTCAAGAACCACCAACCTGGACCTGAGGCAAATCTTCAGCAGGCTCTGCACTCTTGCTCTGATCCGCCACTTAATTCCTCCCGCCAGGTGGGCCTGGGGCCGGATGTAACTGCAGCTGTAGTTCTGTAGCTGCACCTCCCCTGCTGCCCCTGGGACAGTGGCCAAACTGCAACCTCTGTGCCCTGCAGCTTTTCCCACTAACCTTCTCTGTTGTCTTTGGTGTTTGTGGATTGAGAAGTCTAGTAACTGCCACAGCTCACTGATTCAGGGTGCTAGGGCCTGTCCTGCCTGGCTGCTGGTCTGGTTGGTCCTGCTGCCTCCCATGCTGATCTCTGCTCTCCTCCACTCCATGCGTGATAGTCCTCATCCAGCAACCATCCAGGCTGTCCTGGGCTCGATCCTGGCTTCCCTCTGCTATTTTGTGGGTTCTGCAGTTCTAGAATTTGTTCAGAGCCATTTTTATAGGTTTTTGGAGGGACGTGGTGGGTACCTCACGCAAGTCTCTGCTTTCCAGCTGCCATCTTGGCTCCACCCCCCAGCTCTAAGCATTTTCACTGGCTGTCCTTCCTTTGCTTGGAATATTCTCCTTCATTTCTACCTCCTGCCTTTGCTGGCTTCCTTCAAGTCTCAGCTAAAATCCCATCTTCCACAGGAAGCCTTTCCCAACTCCAGTCAATTCTAGTACCTTCTTTCTCCAGATTATTTTCTATTTATTTTGCATATGGCTTATTCATATATATATTTGTTTACATTTTGTCTTCTCCCTTAGATTGTGAGGTCCTTGAGGACAATAACTGTCTTTGCCCTTTCTTCATATCCTCAATGCTTAGCAAGGCACCAGGCACATAATAGTTGCCTAATGAATGTTTGTTTACTGACATTTTAAAGCATAATTCCACATTGCTTTCTAATTTGGGCCAATTCACAATCTCTTAACAGTTTGTAGGGGTGTTTTTCTTCCATCACTGCCTCTTTTCACCATATTTTATCATCTTTGCCAATTTGCTGAGCATCAGGTGAAACCTCATTGTTTTTGATTTCCATTTCTCTTTTTTTGTGATTTGGAGTAATTTTGGTTGTCAGTAGTTTAACTGTGATTTTGAGGATTTTTGTTCATATCTTTTGACCATTTATCTCTTTGGAAATAGTTCTTGATCTCATGTCTGTTAATTCCATAATTATTTTGGGTATCAGACCTTCATTAGAGATGTTTAATAGAAAGATGTTTTCCCTCACTAATGGTTTCCCTCATCTTACTTTCATTGATTCTGTTAATGCAAAAGTTTTTCCCCCCTTGGACCTCACATATAGCACTTCTTGTCCACCTCTCTATTACAGATATCACCTATTTTTCATTATTATATTATTTTTATTAATATATTATATATAAAGTTATTTTATATATACATACATACATATACATACATATATATACATACATATATATGCATATATATATATATATATATATAATCTCTGCATTGTTAGCTCTGTGAGAGCAATGACTTTGTCTTTAAAACTTAGATATCCCTCAGGGCCCATCTAAGTGTTCTGCCCACATCAGATTTTCTTGTATGTTTGTTGAAATAAAAGGATGGAAGTAACATACTAAAGGGATAAATTGGATAATGAATCTAAGACATAAGCTATAGACATAAGTATTCTGGAAAGACAAAACAAAGTGGACACAAACCAAAGACAAAGCTAAAGAACAAGCAAGGACTCAGACCTGAACAGTGTATGAGTAGCCATATAGGAAGAAAAAGTTGTATTTTATGCTGCTGTGATTTTGTGGCAGTAAGTACCTTTAGGCAAGACTGTGGCACTGTCACCACTCGCCATAGATTTTTGGAAGCTTTATGCTCTACAAATTCCAATGACCTAAGCACCAACTTAACTTCTAAATTGTACTTCATAGACTAAGGCAGTGGATTCCAAATTTTTATACAAACGCATCCTCTGTTGTATAGAAAAATGCATTGCAACCCACTAACTTTTCATAAAACAATCTATGAAAATGATTTAGTATTGTGCGGACTGTCAAAATGTGAGAAAATTTAATTTAATTTCTGATCATTTAAAATGATGATCAATAATTGTTCTCAAGTTATTTTAACTTTTGTGGAAAATAGTATATTATATTGTATTTAACAAAATGAATTACGCCAAGAAATATAACATACTATGGCACCATTAACTTCCACATTAAGGTTGTATAAATTTAGGCACTTTACCTTCAAATGTGTTAGTTGTGCTTTTTTAAAACTTTGATTTCAATTTCATTTTAATTTAGAAAAGAGATTCATTTGCATGAGAGCTATAACCAAAAATTTCCAAAAATGTTTAACATTCCTTCATGAATCCCTATTACTTGCCTGAATTGTGGATGGCAGTTACGTTTCAGCTTGGAAAATTCTGAATTAAGGGAAACAGACACCAAAATATTCTGATTTGTGCCTAATTCTCTTATTTTAGGTTCATTGGGGATAATTTTATGTACAATGCTTCAAAGGACAATCAGTCTCCTTAATGAATCACTTGCCACTGGCATCAGTAGTCAACCAACTGTTTTCCTATTTCTGTTTTAAAGTTCTGTGGTCAGCATAGAATGAACATAAGCATGGAGAAGCTAAAAAGTGGGCAAAGTCAAAGAATCATAATAAATTAGGAGCCTTGGGATGTGAAAGGCAGTTTTTTAATATAGTTCCAACAGTAACTACCTTTGGAAACACTTTATTTTGGTGTTATTTCTTCTGGAACAGGTACATCCAATTATGGACTATGTTGTTCTGAATGCCTGAACCCAGAGTTTAACTCTTTGGAAAGGTTTTCAGGACTTCATTTCCTATGAGACTGTATACCCGCAGCATAGGATGTTTGTGTCATGAAAAAATGGCTGGAAGGTGAAGAGAATTAGTGGCTACTTTTGTGTTTGTGACCCACAAGGAGAGAAAAATGAGCCCGGGGCAATGTACAGATGAATATAACTATGAAACCTCAGTATTGCTGAGGCTCAGTCAAGTTTATAGCTACATGAAGTATATGAGAGAGAGGATGTCATATAGTTATAGAAGCAATTTTCAAGCAGTGGCCTTAAGATTTCTATATTAAAGATTTGTATTCTGCAGCTATGAGGATTGTGGGGACTCATTTTCCAAAGTATTCTAAAGTACCTACAATATACAAGGCACTATGCTAAACACTGGGGTAAAAAGAAAGAAATTCTTGGAGGAAAGAACAGAAGGGAGTTAAACATAACTTCCTTAATGAATTTTTTCATTTATTTGTTTCAGTCCTAATAAAAATGTTTTCCTGATTTAGAATTTTCTTTTGCTTGCTTCTTATTAGTTCTTGTTGTTCCCCATTTCAAACTCGGAAAGCAAAGCAAGCAAGATAATGTAAAATTCTTCGAAAATACCCTGTCTTGATCTGAACATAACTTGCTTGAATCCAGTGATGAATGGAACATGAACTACACCTTTTCCTTCTTTTTATTACCTTTATATTTTTATTCTTCCTTGTGTCTTGGTTGCTCAATATACTGAGCTAAGATGTTTTCTACTGAAGCTCAAATAAGGATTTGCATCAATTGCCATCAATGCAGCATTTCTAAGTCCTTGGGGAAAATGCCCAGACTTTTGTGAAATGTAATTTCTTGCTGTTTTAACTGAGTTTGTGATTGCTGTAGTTCTCCTGGGATGAAAAAAGTCATAAGGGCAAAGGAATTGCTGAAAGTCTCATTTGATGAATCCTCCTAACTGTTCTGTAATAAGCATGATTTGTGCTAGCCACGGGATGTACATGTCATGCTTCACCTCTACAAGTCAGGGAAAGCACAATCATCTTTCTTTAAAAGATGTGGGACCTGAGGCGCTGGAGTTTACTGCTCCATCTTAAGGATTAAGAAAGTGGAAGAACAACAGCGGAAACTCCCAGAGCTCACTTGTGCTATCTACTCCCTCCCTATTTAGTGATAGATATGTTGCTGAGGAAGCCTAGTATATATCCCTTGTTTCCTAATAAACAGGAAAACTTAAAACCCCCAAAATGCAAAGGGCAAGATTACAAATGCATCACATCTAAATGCAGAATTTGCATAGGACATTGCTATACACTCAATGTCCACTTACATTTCAGCAGAAAATAATAGTCGTTTTCATCATGGTCAATGTGTGAATTTGGTTTGCTTGCTTACCCTTATTCGTCATAAGTGGAAATTTTTAAATGCGGGGGGAGTGAGATTTAAGAAAGAAATTATCAAAAGCATGCTAAAAGAAAAGAAGAGTGAAAAAGAAAAGGGTGATTGTCCCATTTTTTAAAATTTGCATTAAGAGAACAGAAGACAACAAAGAAGACACAGTTTTGAATCTTTAACATGATGTTTATTACATTATATATATATAGTCTTTTTTAAAAATGTGAGTTGTATATAAGAAAGATTGATGGTTTTATGTACAATTTTCTTTTTTCTGTTATTATATGTATATGTAAATGTTCATATTTGATAATGCTTATTAAATTGAGAACAACAAAATAACCCCCCCTCAAAAAAAAGTTAAAAAATGTAACTATGAGTCTAGGATCTTCTATAAACTTTGGTTGTCAAGGTTAAACAATTTATAATCTTCAAGTTTTGATTTTAACAATCAGGATAGAAAATATTGACTAATCTTTTTTTTCCTTAGACCAGTCTCCTTATTCATGCTGTTCTCCGGACTGTCCTACTTCCACTATATTTCCAAATCATACACATATTTTGAGGTCCATTTTAAAATCTGCCATCTCCATGAAGCTCAGTCATAGCATTTTATAGCTGAAAGGCATCATCTGGTGTGATGCCATTTTATAGGTGAGTAAACTGAGGCCAAAAGAGGTTACAGTGCTTGCTAAAAAGCAGAGAGTGAACAATAAAACCAGGACAAAAATTCAATTGTCTCCCACTCAAATGCTCACTATTGGTCATACACTTCAAAGAATTTTAGCCCTAGAGCAGACCAAAGATTAAAGAAAACCTAATCTAACCCACTTATTTTATAAATTAGGAAAAATAATTTTTTTGAACTCCAAAAGCACTTCTAGTAGACATTTATATTTATTATATAGGTCAACTGAGCCTCACAAAGACCCCGGAAGGTAAGCACTATTCTCCCTCTTTCATAGAAGATGGACATGAAGTTTGCAGCCATTAAGAGCCTTGTTTCAGCTTGTCGCAGAGCAAATCAATGACAGACAGAGAATTTGAACCCAGGTCTTCCTTGGAATCTCTACCAGTAATCTCTCCATTACTCCAATTCTCAACAGAGATGCCCCACATTTTAGTGATTGACTTGACTCTTTTGCTGCTATGTAATTAACACCAATATCTCAACCCTCTTCACCTTTATCCAATCATTAGAGAGTTTCTGCTAATGTCTGAGGCATCCCCTTTGCAGGATGTCTAGATACAATCTGTGTCTATTTTTAGCACTTCCCTGAAGGATATTTGGAAATTCCTTTTGAAAAACCTATGTCAATAACTTGGTAATTATTTTTATGTTTGCCTACAAAGGTGTGAGGTCTTCTGATGGCTGTTGATAAATAAATCACTTCGTTGTAGCAATGAAAATAGAAAAGGATAATTTTCAGGGACTTGATGTTCACTGTTGCCTTGCTATGGTCTGATATGGAAGCAGCAATGCCTGGAGCTTTGACTTAGCAAGGAGGTGGAAAAGTGTGAAGGGAAGAAACGAAAGAGAAGTTTTTTTTATTTAATCTTGAGGGGGAGAGGGAACCATCATCATTATTAACAACAGCAAACATCTGTTAACTTTCTTATGCTGAACAATGCGCTAACATGCACAGAATGACTTTGGTTGCCTCTGCTTCCTACGGGAAATCTATCTAAAGAAAACATGACATCAGTTTGGACTGCTTTAGTCAGATTTTTAGGAAAGCCATCCAAACCAAACACTCTTCTAAATTCCTAGATGACAAGTAAAAGTATTGTTTTGAGTTATGAGTTGATTTTATTATAACAAGCATATTACCTTTTGGTCAAATTTATAATGCAGTTGACAACATGGTGGAATTTTAGAGCTGAAAAGGACCATAGAGATCATCTCCTCCAGGAATACCCAAACTGGGACACGTGTTCTTTCAGAAAATATGAGGAACTTGACAAGGGAGTGCTGAGAATGTTTGGTAACTATTATCCTAATGAAGTAATGCACAATGTAAGTGCAAAAATAATTGTGAGTTGAGAAAATGATCTGGGGGTAAGAGTGGCTCGGAAAAGGGAATGAGGGTACATCCAAAACTCACTTGAGGTTATTGAAGGAGTAATTCTGACTGACTAAAACCAAGTGAGGTTTATATAGGAACATGTTTTTATTTTGAGTTAGGAAAAATAATTAGCAGCCACACAATGAAAGAAAAGATAGTAGATCTCTGCAAGAACCACAAACTCCCAAGTGATTTCCAATCAACGACAAACTTGGAACATTTTTGGTGTGCCCTTGGTGAAACACATCCCATTTCTGTTTATCATGCTCACAATGATTTAATTTCATTTATAACAACTTATCTCTGAAACAGGATTCTCAGTCCTGTTCTCAATTAAATTTGAAGCAAGAAACCAATAGTAGGATGAACTTGAAATGGGTAATCTCCTTCGAAAACTATACTGAGGAGAAAATTGTTAGTTGATAAGAAATCAAAGATGAAGGGTCTCACTAATTTATTTATGTTCAGATAAACATTTAACAACTTTATGATACCAAAAATGCTATGTATCAAAGTTTTATGAAAACATAAAATATTTTATTTCTCATGTGCATATGCATGGTAAAATCTAGAATTTATTTCTTTTCATATTGAACAGGGTGCACAGAGAGATTTACTAGAATCCAAAATATAGAGAGACCAGAAAAGGTTAGGAATGTCTGATCTAGTCAAAGCCCCACATTTTACAGATGAGGAGACCGAGGCCTATTCACATTCACATAGTTAATAAGTGGCAGAGGCAAAACTCATACCCTGGTCCTCTGACTTCAAATCCCACACACTTTCTGCTACACATCACTATCATCTCCGGTAGAGGGAGTTACATTTGTATACATATATGTATACATGTATATCTATATACATGCAAATATGTATGTATGTGTATATATGAATATATATATATTGCACATATATATAATATGTAAATTTATGGATAAATAGATAATAAATAGATAGATGATACACATGTAACAGGGGCTGTTCCTCACCTATAGCCCAGGATTGTTGTGTGGCTCAAAGGGAGGCAGAATAGACATTTCTAGCAAGCTTTTCCTCCCTCCACCCTTCTCCCAGGAAAACTTTATTTTCTTCTAGGAGGGTGAGCATGAAGTTGGGGACAGAAGCTTGACCACTCCCCTCACCTCACCAGGCTAGAAACACATGTACTCTCTAAAATCTTCTTATTCTAGGGGATGTGGTTTTCAGGTTCGATCTAATTTGTGATTGCTGTCTCTTTAATGAGAAAGCAGGACCCCAAGCTCTGTATCTAAGGCTTGATTCCTTTCTCACCAGATATCAGTTTGACAAGGAGCACACATAGCAATTGGTAAGGAAACCAATTTATCCAACTTGATAGCCAAACAGAAATCAGAAAAAAGTACACATAGGAGAATATATGTAGACAATTCAGAGTGAAGGAGCTCTCCCTTTGGGAGAAAGATAATTCAACCAAGACACAGAGTCCTAGATCTCATCTAAGGAGAAATTCCACAAAGTCTCTAGTGTAGCAAACTGGGGATAGGGACATGGTGGAGACTGCCAGCTCCTCTCATGTCATTTTCTTCCCAGAGTCTTTTACTTCAGCAACCTGAAGTGGCGTTGAACTCTTCTATCTTTTCTCTCAAAGGTGGAATCCAGAAGTTACTGCAGATCCTGAAGAGGCTTGAAGAAAAACTGAAAAGTTCTCCTCTCCTTCATTGTCACCGTCTCTCCAACCTTCCCCTCATCCAGGCTGGGGGTGTCAATCTCTACCAATTAGGAGAGAGTCTCATACCAGTGGGCTTTCGGGTACAGATAGACATGCTGTATGTACTCTAACTTCTTTTTGGACTCATCATAGATACATGTAAGGTCATTTCATACAACATTATCTTATTAATTTAGATTATATTAAAGAAATATAAATTTATTACTTAAAATTTATTAATTAGAATTATATGTGTGTGTCTACACACACACACATTTGTTTTATGGGTTGCCATGGCCAAAATGTTTCATCAACCATGTGACCAGCCTTATACTTCTCCATAAGTATCTAGGTTGGTCTTCGGAAAATTGTCTTGGTCTATTACTGGGACAATACTCAAAAGCTTTTCAGTATGGTAGCTTCTGCTAGAGGTCTCAGGATGTGCTGGTGTAGACTTTAAGAACCCAGGATCACTTCCACATTATGACAAGGTATCTGCCTCCAAAGAAATCAAGGTGAGTATCACACAGAAGGTAAGGCCGAAATGCAAAATGAGCATAAGCAGGCTTCAGCACATAACCAATGAAGAACTCCCAAGAAGAACAGGAATAAAAGGCATCGTCTAAGAACTGTATGAAAAGGAAGAGAGGATGGGCCAGAGTGACATGGGAGGAGCAAAGGTTTGGAAGGTAGACAGTCCTGAGTGATCTAATGGTACCCCTAAAATGTCAGGAAAAAGCAAGGAAGACCTTCTGCATATTGGCTGGACCCCCTGGGATGGACTTTTGAAGAACATGAACAATATTTGTGCAGGATGAACAAGGATGAATGGGTTGTGATTTCTGTTGTTTGAGGCCACTCACAAATCACTGAAATCACAAATCCATTGGAGAATTTCAGTAAAGACATTTAGAATTGTATCTTTGCTTTTATGACAAGTTACTGGTCACATGTATTTTTGATTTTAAACTAAGTCCTTAATTAAGAATTTAATCCCAAGTATTAACATATCTCATCTACATGCAAGTATGATTCACTTTACAATAATGCATTTTATGATATAGTTACCAGAATATATTGCAGAATGGCGCACAGTAATATTTCTTTGTTTGTTAGATCACTTGTATTGAGTGCCCTGAAGGTAGGGACCATAATTTATAATCTCCCACTTCACTTAGCACCTAACAGAATTGTAGTTACAAAGTAGGCACTTCACAAACACTTGGTTTTTTTTTTAAGTGCCAACTGTGGACAAAAAATATCTTAAAAAGCTAGTTAATTGCTGTTTGGGACTAATGGCTCTAATGATGATGTGGCTTTTGATTTGGAGTAAACATGATTAGACTTTGAATTATTAGCATAGACAGACCCATTTTATAGTAATGAATTTGTTCACGTTCTTCACAGTGTTCATAAGCCTAAAATAGTGCTTAATTTTCAATTCAATAAAAACTTACCAAGTCTACTTCAATAACCATTTTACTTATGTATAAATAATTGTGCTAAATAGCATGAGATATAAATACCTAAATGAAAAATTATTCTTTATCTCAAGAAGTTCGCAGCACAGTATATACATATGTGTGTATATATGTATGTATGTCATGTTTGTATATGTATTACGTAACACTTTCTGGGTAATTATAAAATATATGTAGGGATGTGGGCTGCACCCACAATTTCGTATCTGATATAAGGAGTTCCTGGCATAGGAAACTGTTTACCAGTGAAGGTCAACACTTTCTCTGCCAATTGCAGAAAAAAACACCTCCACCCAGAGCAGTCCTATTAAACTCAAACTCTCCAGTACAGCCAGGACCAGATTAAAATGCAATTGGGGAATATTTAACAAATAAATAAAAATACAATGCAACATAGATAATGTTAATTTGTGCTTTTTTAATCAATATATAGTCTGCTGGGATGTTTCTATTTGAGTTAGAACATTACTGGCTAGCATGCCGAGAAACTGAGTGGTTTTTTCTGGGATCACACAACCAATATATGTTAGAAGCAAGACTTGAACTGACCTAAATCAGAGGATCTTGAGCATCACATACATACACTGGTCCAGTGAGATGGCAGCTCTGGGTTATAAGGAGAGTCCTGTGGAAATCCCTCTGAAGAAGATTGAAGCAGATCTGGAAATCTTGTGCAGAAGGGTAAAAAAACATTTAGGAACTTCTTGAGAGAGACAGAGGGGAGAGAGAGAGAGAGAGAGAGAGAGAGAGAGAGAGAGAGAGAGGGAGAGAGAGACAGAGAGAGAGAGAGAGAGACAGAGACAGAGACAGAGACAGAGAGAAATCAACCTCTAGCGTGGGCTGTGATATGGTCAGCCCATAAAGAAAGTCCAGAAAAATAGTTGAGGGGAAAAAAATCAGTAAATATGGGAATCCCTTAAGAGGAAAGAGGACAAAGTTAAAAAATAAAAAGAGGAGAAACTCATTATGGTGAAAATGAATAAGAAGATAAATCAGGTTTATCAAAAGCTGAAGGAGATGGGGGCCAGATAAGAACATGAGATAATGGAGCAAAAGGTGGTGAAGGCCATGTGTCTACACAGAACAGATGTTTAATGGGAGTGATCATGGAATTAGAGGAAAAGAATCAGAAACCAGATGTGGAACTGCTATAGAATTTGACAAGCAATTTGTAAGAGTTATGTACTGCCAAGTCCAAGTCTAGAATATTTCATTCCAAGTGTGAATAGTTTTTCATCACACTGTGGCAACCATATTTTAAAAGTCTTTCCTGCATTTGGACTATTGCAGTGCCATGATTCCTATAGATTATCTGAAGACAGAAAGAGGACTATTACATGTGCACCAGGCTCCAATGGTGAAACATAGGATGTTTATACTAAGGCCACTTGACACCATCAGAAAAGGAACTGGTCCGGCCATTTTGGAGAGCAGTTTGGAGCTATGCCCAAAGGGCTGTGAAGATGTTCATACCCTTTGACCCAGCAATACCACTTCTAGGGTTGTATCCCAAAGAAATCACACAAGCGGGAAAGGGACCTATATGTACAAGGATATTTATAGTGGCTCTTTTTGTGGTAGCCAAGAATTGGAAATCAAAGGGATGTCCATCAATTGGGGAGTGGCTGAACAAGCTGTGGTATGTGAAGGTAATGGAGTACTATTGTGCCATAAGAAATGGCGATGATACGGACTTCGTGACAACCTGGAAAAACCTACACAACATAATGCTGAGTGAGCGGAACAGAGCCGGGAGAACACTGTACACAACCACAGATATATGGATTCCATGAGGACCAACCCTGACAGACTTCGCTCCTCTCAGTAACACAAAGTGCAGGCACAACTCCAAAGGACTCTCGATGGAGAGTGCTATCTACATCCAGAGAGGGAGCTGTGGGGTTTGAATGCAGATTGAGGCACACTTCCTGCTCACCTTTTTCTCTTCTCTTTTGTTTTTTTTTTTTTGTTTGTTTTTTGGTTCTGTTTCTTCTTTCTCATTATTCATTCCATTGGTCATAATTCTTCTCCGCAAAAAAATAAAAAAAATAAAAAAATAAAAATAAAAAAATAAATATTTCGATATTTTGAAGAAAAAAAAGAAAAGGAACATTTTTAATGAAGAGCTGGTCTCAGGGTAGGATTCTTGAAGAGGGAGGGATGTCAAAGAATAATTATCTGTTTCTGGAGTACCATTTTAAGGGACAATCTTCTTACTCTGGAATTTCGCTCTTTTTCCTGGAACCATCCTCACCCTGAAAGATCAGTTCATCTCTGTGGCCCACTTCTTCTCACTCATCAGTTCCTCCTAGAACTTCCATCATAAAGTGCCCAGACCAGTCATGTTCACTCCTTCATGCCTCTCCAGGATCCATTCCTGACTCTACACTTCTTTCTCTACCACCCCATAGTTACCTTTTTACCTTGCAATTTTACTCCCACACACACATACTCATTTTTCAATTTCTTTTTGTTTGGTTTCCCTGCATTAGGATATAAGCTCCTTGAGGGTAGGGACTATCTTTTCTTTTTTATTGTATTTGTATTACCAGAATTAAGCAAGATACCTGGGACATAATAAGCATTTAATAAACTCTTATTGTCATTGAGTGATCCCTAGGTACCCTTTAAGGTCATCTTTTGATCCACTATATGACACTGCCTAAAGATAGTATGCAAGTATAATAAAAGTAGAATGTAGAAATGCATGATAAGTTCAAAGTGCTACTGGAGTTCAGAGACAGGAAGGATCACTTTAAAAAAAAACTTCACATTAATTAATTTATTTTTAGTTTCAACATTCACTTCCTCAAGATTTTGAGTTCCAAATTTTCTCCCCATCTCTCCCCTCCCCTCACCCCAAGAGAGCTTGCATTCTGATTACTCCTTCCTCCTATCTGCCCTCCCTTCTATCATCACCTCCCCTTCTCTTGTCCTCTTCCCCTTCTATTTTCCTGTAGGGCAAGATAGATTTCTATACCCCATTGCATATATATCTTATTTCCCAGTTGCATGTAAAAACAATTTTTTAATATTCATTTTTAAAACTTTGAGTTCCAAATTCTCTCCCTTCCTTCCTCCCAAGCCTCCCTCACTGGGAAGACAAGCAATTCAATATAGGTTATACATGTGTAGATATGCAAAACACTTCCATAATAGTCATGCTGTGAAAGACTAATTATATTTCCTTCCATCCTATCCTGCTCCCCATTTATTCTATTCTCTCCATTGACCCTGTCCCTCCTCAAAAGTGTTTGCTTTTGATTACCTCCTCCCCCCCAACCCTTCCTTCTGTCATCATCCCCCCCCTCTTATCCCCTTTCTCCCTACTTTCCCATAGGGTAAGATAGATTTTCATACCCAATTGAGTGTGTATGTTATTCCCTCTTTAAGCCAAATCCAACGAGAGTAAAGTTCACTCATTTCCTCTCACCTCCCCCCTCTTCCCCTCCATTGAAAAGGCTTTTTTCTTGTCTCTTTTATGTGAGACAATTTACCCCATTCTACCTTTCCCTTTCTCCTTCTCCCAGTACATTCTTCTGTCTCGCCTTTTAATTTTATTTTTTAATACCATCCCTCAGGAAGGGTCACTTTTGACTGATGAATCAGATAGCTATGTGGATGGTGGCTGTCCTTACTAAACCTTGAAGGATGGGTTTGATTACACTATCTGGAGGGATAAGGGATTCCAGGTGTCTAAAGGACCAGTAAACAAAGGCACAGAGTTAGGAAAACGCAAAAAGCACTTGGGTGGAAAGGGATAAGTAGAATACTTTAACTGGAGCATTAAATTTGTGCTCCAATGCTTCATTGCAGAATGGAGATGAACTTGGGCTTTCAAGGCCAATCTAGTAGAGTATAGTGGTGAGTGTCACTATGGAGCATGGGGGTGCAGCTTGGTGGTGCAGTGCCAGGCTTGGAGTCAGGAAGCTTTCTCTTCTTGAGTTCAAATCAAGGATCAGATATTTAGTAGGTATGTGACCATAAACAAGTCACTTAACCCTGTTTGCCTCAATTTCCTCATCTGTAAAATGAGCTGGAGAAGGAAAGGGCAAACCACTCCAGTATCTTTGCCAGGAAAAACACAAATGAGGTCATGCAGAGCTGGACACGACTGAAACGACTGACCAACAACGTGGAGCATGAGGGTCTGTGTTTACCTTATTTTTCCCTCTCTTTGGGTGATGGGATAGATTTTAGCCTCTAAGACCTGGGCTCTTGCACTCAGTGATAACCTACTCCAATGACCCATTCTTCTAATAGAAATCTAATTAAGCCCTTAGTTCAAATTTTAGGATTCTTGAGAGAATTATAAGATAATTCATAAAATGAAACTGTAACTTGGCAATCCCAAGAGATGTCTTTTAACCTTCCTAGAATTGTAGCATCATCGCATAGTTTGTGAAATACAAAACCTTTCAGGACTAACATTCCATGATCACTATAAACTCAAATAACAGCAGAGATAGTCAACAACAGAGAGTCACCCTTACAAAATAACAGTGGTAGACATCAAAATAGGATATAGAGGGTTTTTTTGGTCTTGTATTCTTTCCTCTGGGGCAGCTAGGTGGCAGAGTGGATAGAGTACCAGGTCTGGAGTCATGAAGGCTCCTCTTCCTGAGTTTAAATCCAGCCTCAGACACCGACTACCTCTCTGACCCTGGGCAATTCACTTAACCCATTTTGCCTCAGTTTCCTCAACTGTAAAATGAGCTGGAGAAGGAAATGGCAAACCACTCCAGTGTGTTTGACAAGAATACCCCAGTTGGGGTCATGAAGAGTCAAACACAACTGAAACAACTGAGCAAAAAAATTCCTCCTCCTTTCTTCCACCCCACCCCCACCTCTGTTTAACAAATTGACAAAAAAAATGTGAATATAATGACATAAATTGTTAATACCAAATGTAATATTACATGGCAAGTTCCTTAAAGGATCCTAGGGATGTCAGAATTCCTTATATTTCTATCCTTAAGATGTTGATCCATATCCTAAGTCCCACCCTAGATCTTAACCTATAAACAATGCCAGCTCAAGCTAGACTAGCTTCAAAAATGGTTCCTAGTGTCTTTTCCTCCATTCCATTGGGATTCATGGCATCAAGGGCAAAACAGCCAGAATGAAGTGGTTTTCCTCAACCAGATTGCCCAGGGAGTCTGGGAACTCATAACCAGGCCTTGGTACATAATGTGACCCCCTCCCCCTCTTCTCCTATGTATATGAACCTTTCCCTGTGAGTCAGCTGGTGGGACATCCTCCAGGGTGGCAGGTTTGCTACTCTGTTAATCTCAATTTAAAGATGTTTTATTCCTCGACTCATAGCTTTGATTTATTTCAGTACCTGGCAAGATAGAGGAAGAGGGGAAAAGAGAAAAGAAGACACTGTTTAACTACTGAGCTTCACAGCCAAGGAGGGGTAGAATCCAGTACCCATCGGTAGCTCGGGCTGCTATAAATCTGTGTGCCTGCTGTGGGCAATAATGCTGGCCCGTCCCAAGGAGAACTTGGTTGCTGTCTACTCC
The DNA here is from genome assembly GCF_011100635.1 of Trichosurus vulpecula. Taxonomy (NCBI): domain Eukaryota; kingdom Metazoa; phylum Chordata; class Mammalia; order Diprotodontia; family Phalangeridae; genus Trichosurus; species Trichosurus vulpecula. The sequence goes on from NC_050574.1 coordinate 438,049,376, forward strand.
ACTGAAGACGCTCTACCCTGCTTCCTGGTCTCCATGGCTATGACTGGTGTACTTCCCTGTCCTGTTCCTTCTCTACTTGCCTCACATCCCAAACTTTCCCAGTCATCACAAGGTTCATAAACTCCCAACCCTTCCTCCTTCCCCAACAGCCATCACAGACAGCCTCCTCTTCCAGAGCACTATCTCATAGGTTAGTGGAAACTTATAAGAACACAAATTCTGCCAGTATCCACCAAGTTGAAAAGGTTTTCAGCATGTGCTTGGCAGTAAGTCTATTATTAGCTGAGGACTAGTCAATCTAACTTTAAAGAAGCCTCTCTAGAGGCTTGGCCATCAGATGGTGACTATTTTTTGCCAAAGGAACTCATAAGCATGCATTGAATATAATGGAGAAGTCAAAATTTGAATTGGTAGAGGGAGTGTTTTTGAAGATTGGACCATCTAGTCTGGAAATAAGATTGTGGAGGGACCTGAATATTAAGCTAATGAGCTTGGACTTTGTCAGGAAGTGTAGGGAGTTGTGATATATGGTGCACAGAACAATAAACCTGGACTCCAGTATCTGGATTTGAATTTCACCTCTGTCCCTCAGAACCTCAGTTTCTCCTCTGTATAATGGAGATATTAATTGAACTACCAATCTCATGACATTGTGAGGGAAATTGTTTTGAAAAACTTAGGGTACCCTATTTAAATGTGAGATGTTATTATTTTTAAGTGGTTCAATGATGTCATGATATCAATATTAACCTGGCAGCAACACGCAGGAGGGAAGGAAATGACAAACCACTCCAGTATCTTTGCCAAGAAAACCCCAAATGGGGTCAGGAAGAGTCAGATGCACTGAAAAACAACTGAACTGAAAGCAATATGCATGATATAACAAAGAGGATAGAGAATGAAGAAGTTAAATCTGTTTAGGAAACAATTCAAATAGTCCAAGTGAGATAGAACAAGGGCTTGGCCTGGATTGAATGTCATAGGATTCAAAGTGAGGGAACCGCCAGAGGAGATATAGCGTAAGTAGAATGGATCGGCCAAGCTGAGAAGCTTGGTGTAGGGAACTTATGAGGGAGGGCCACAGTTGAAGCAATTTATTTTCTTGAGACAGTTAACTTGTTCTTTTTTTTTTTTTTTGGAGGAGGGAAGGCAGGGCAATTGGGGTTAAGTGACTTGCCCAAGGTCACGCAGCTAGTAAATGTGTCAAGTATCTGAGGCCGGATTTGAACTCAGGTCCTCCCGACTCCAGGGCTGGTGCTCTACTCACTGTGTCACCTAGCTGCCCCAGGTTAACTTATTCTTGTTCTTAGACTTTATATATTGTGACTAGAGGTATAACTTGAATGAAGCAGCTAGAGCTTTTTCCCAGGGTGACAAATTTTAAGAGGGTGCTGAATTGAATTTAGAAGGTTCTAATGCCACTTGCAGTTCCTCAGTAACATATTGTTTAGCACTTAGAGATAATAATTAGTTAAATATTTTAAAAATACGTAGGAGACATTGGTGCTATCATTAAATTTAATATGCACTTTAAAAAAACATGCTATGTTACAGATTTTTATGGTTTCCCATACAATTCCCTTTCTTTGTTCAACCTCATATATATTTTTAAATAATTATGCCTATATTACAAAAGAAAATTTTAAAAATAATTATTTAAATAGTAGTCTTAATAGACAACATCCTGAGGTGAGTTCTTTCCTGTCATGTCCTACTTCTTCCCACCCTGCCAGCTCTCAACTCAGGGTACAACTTGTGTTTCATGCCCCTTGCCCTAGGCACAAAAATTCTTAATATCTAGAATTGCCTATGTCCCTTCAAATAGATTTAAAACCAAGCAACAAGACAAAACTCTAACCCCTCAACCATGTTATGCATCTGATGATAATTTCACTTTCTCATACTTACACATGTCCCTAGTGGTGGCTTACATATAATCACCCTGAAGTTGCACAGGGTAAGTGCTGTGGGGTCATAGGTTTCATTTTTCAAGACACTCCTGGCTTTACTGGAGCACTGGTCTGATGGAACCAGGGATCCCTGGGCCTTTGCTCATTAATATCATTTCTGTATAATTTTAAAAGCCTTCCTCACATACCCTTGGAATATTGTTTTTGCTGCTTCCTGTTTACTGAGCACATCTTGTAGTCAGACACCGTATAAGGAGGCTCATACCAACTTGAGATGGCCTGGAAGATCCAGAAATGGATTAGAAAAACAGGAGCAGTACAGAGCCCTTTCCTAATGTGTTAGGCCATGGATTTATAATCTTCCCCAAGGAAACTAAATTAATTTTCAGGCTTTTTTATTCCTAGTGAGAGGCGAATGTAATAAATAATCCTTTCCACTACCTTTGGAGATAATTGGCTGGAAAACTATTGGGTAATAATTGTCAAGCAACTTGAGGTCACCTCCCTGGCACATTAGCACCATTGAGGCATGCTTCTGAGTAACAGGAACATGCCCTTCAGCCAAGGATTAATTAAATGCAGAAGTTAAAAGAGAGGAACAGATGAATACTCAGCGTGGCTTACAGAATGTAAGAAGTGTAGTCCATACTAATTCCTCAGCTCATTTTCAAAGCTAGCCTTCTGAACTGCTCTGATTATGTTTCTGGTTTAAAAGGTTCAAATCTTGATTAATAGATTTTAATATGAAAAGGAGTTTATTCAAATGGGCTAGTCTCTCCCATGCAGGAAGTATGCTTTCACAATGAAAGAATTCATTCCTGGCTCCTACTGCAAGTTCAAGACCAAGGACAAACCCATCTTTGTCTATCATCCTGGCATATCTGTTGTGCACTTCTACAAAGGATCCCCTATCTAGAATGCACTTCCTCACTTCCACCTATCAGAAACCCTTTCTTTTTTAACAGTATTTTATTTTTTTTTCCAATTACATGTAAAGATAATTTTTGATATTTATTTTTTCAAGAATTTTGAGCTCCAAATTATCTCTTTCCCTCCGTCATCCACCTCCTTCCTAAAATGATTACCAATCCAATATAGGTTATACATGTGAAATCATGTAAAACTTATTTCCATATTAGTCGTGTTGTGAAAGAAGAAACAGAGCAAAAGAAAAGGACCATGAAAGAAATAAAAAAAGTAAAAATAGTATGCTTCAGTCTGCATTCAGACTCCATCAGTTCTTTCTCTGGAGATAGATAGCATTTTCCATCATGGGATGGATTTGGAATTGTCTAGGATCATTGTACTGCTGAGAAGAGCTAAGTCCTTCATAGCTGATCATCACAAAATGTTGCAGATACTGTTTACAATGTTCTCCTGAAACCCTAACTTTCTTCAAAGTAAAGCTGACTTGTCATCTACTAAGTGAGGTTTTTCCTGATCCTCAAGTTCAGGGTAATGGCTTCCTCTTGGAAATTACATCATATTTATAGAGACTTCGCATTTACTTATATGTGTACATTATATGTCTTCCCAATAAAATGTAAGTTTCTTGAGGGCAGGAATCATTCATTTTTGCCTTTGTGTCCTGAGAGCGTAGCATAATACTTGCCACATGTTGTTCACTTGTTTCTGTCATGACACCATTTGGGTATTTTCTTGGCAAAGATACTGGAGTGGTTTGCTGTTTCCTTCTCCAGTTCATGTTATAGATGAGGAAACAGGCAGATGACTTAGAATGCAAAACTAGGATCCTTTTTTTAAATTTTTTAAAAAATAATTAAGTTATTTATTTTTATTTTTAGTTTACAACATTCAGCTCCTCAAGTTTTTGAATTTCAAATTTTCTCCCCCTCCCTCCCCTCCCTCTTCCTGCTCCCCACCCAAGATGGCATGCAATCCAATATAGGTTCTACACATACCTTCATACTAAACATATTTTCACAATAGTCAAGTTTAAAGAAGAACTATAACCAATGGAATGAATCATGAGAAAGAAGAAACAAAATAGGAACAAAAATAAAAACAAAAATAAAAGAGAGCAAATAGTTTGCTTCAATCTTCATTCAGACTCTGTAATTCTTTCTCCGAATGTGAATTGCTTTTTCCATCATGGGTCTTCCGACATTGCATTGCTGAGAAGAGCCAAGTCTATCAAAGTTAGTCATCAGAGATACCCTGTGTCTGTAATCATGTATAATGTTCTCCTGGTTCTGCTCCCCTCATTCAGCATCAGATCACGTAAGTCTTTCCAGGTTATTATGAAGTCCATCTGCTCCTCATTTCTTATAGCACAATAGAATTTCATTACATTCATATACTACAACTTGTTTAACTGTTCTCCAATTGATGGGCATCCCCTTGATTTCCAATTCTTTTCCACAACAAAAAGAGCCGCTATAAATATTTTTGAACATACGAGTCTTTTTCCCACTTGTATGATTTCTTTGTGATACAGCCCTAGAAGGGTATTGCTGGGTCAAAGGGTATGCACACTGTGCCCTTTGGGCAAAATTCCAAATTGCTCTCCAGAAAGGTTGAATCAGTTCACAACTCCACCAGCAAAGCATTAGTGTTCCAATTTTCCCACATCTTCTCCAGTATTTATGATTTTCCTCTTTTGTCATGTTAGTCAATCTGACAGGTGAGATGTGGTGCCTAAGAGTTGTTTTGATTTGCATTTCTGTAATCATTAGTGATTTGAAGCATTTTTTCATAACTATAGGTAGTTTTAAATTTTTCCTCTGAAAACTGCCTGTTCATATCTTTTGACCATTTATCACTTGGAGAATGAAAGATCCTTTTCTTTGGGCTGTTTTCTGGGATATCACCTTACAAGTAAATACACAAATTCACACAGATGAACACTTTAAGGGTGGAGGCTTCCAAAGGCCCTTCAAAACATAAAACTGATTAAGTACACAGAAGTCTCATTTTACAGTGCCTTCTGGCATGCTAGGGAGGTGCCAGTCAGATCACTACCATCAAGTCCTCCTCAGTCGTTGGTTGATGCAGACACAATCTGTAGCTGTTGTTGTTTAGTTGTTTTCAGTTGCCAAGTTCCCTTTTGGGGGTTTTCTTGGCAAAGGTACTGGAATGGTTTTCCATTTCCTTATCTAGCTCATTTTACAGATGAGGAAACCGAGGCAAGCAGGGATAAATGACTTGCCCAGGGTGGCACAGGTACTATGTGTCTGAGGCTGGATTTGAACTCATGAAGTTAAGTCTTTCCACACCTCCAGGCCCAGCACTCTATCAGCTGCACCACCATATCTGAGCAGGGACTGAGATTAAAAGGACAGATCCAGGTGCATTCTTTTTTTTTAATATTTTTTTATTTTTAGTTTACCACACACGGCTCCACACAATTCTGAGTTCCAGATTCTCTCTCCTCCCTCCCCCCTCCCTCCCCAAGATGGCATGGAAGCTCATATAACTACCATGTATAACTTTGCATTGAATTAATTTATACACTAGTCAAGTTGTGGAGAATAATTATGACCAATGGGATGAGTCATGAGAAAGAAGAGACAGAACCAAAAAAAAACCCCTAGAACAAAAACAAGAGGGAAGAAAAAAGGCGAGCATGTAGTGCTCAATCTGCATTCAAACTTCACAGTTCTTTCTCTGGATGAAGATAGCATTCTCCATCGCGAGTTCCCTGGAGTTGTCCTTGCAGCAGGTGCATTAATTCTAAGACTGATTCCAGTTTGCTGTATTCCCGTGTCTTTATTCTCAGAGGTTATTCTAACTTTGATGCCCCAAGCTAATGATGGCTACTAATTGGTGGGTGTCTCCAGCCATGTACCTTAAAAAAATTCTTTCTTATTTATTTTGAGAGGCAATTGGAGTTAAGTGACTTGCCCAGGGTCACACAGCTGTAAGTGTCAAGTATCTGAGACCAGATTTGAACTCAGGTCCTCCTGACTCCAGTGTTGATGCTGTATCCACTAAAACACCCAACTGACCCCCTGCCCTTTTTAAACAAAGACTAGGAATCTTTATTCAGATCAGCCAACTCACATTCCTCAGGCCCCAGACTTTGTGTGGGCCTTTTGCAGAAGGGAAGAAAGGAGGAGAGAAGAGAAGGCAAGGGCCACTCACCTCCCTGGATATCCCCTCCATGTCCCAACCCTGTCTCAGGCTTCTGGAATACCAAGAAGGGAGGGACCAAATGAAAAAGAAGCCTCTGCCTAAGAGAGGACTACCCAGATGTGGGGCTTTCAAAGTTCAGCTGTGGCCAGGACAGCAGTCACCACAGGCTCCTTCCTATAAATTAAGTCCCCACAGTAGCAGGGCTGGGAGCTTGGAGGAGGAGGAAGAACAACCTTGTGGAAGAGAAATTGGTTTGATGTCCAGCTCCTTTCAGCTCAGTGCCCTGAACCCTGGCTTAAAGATAAGGGTGCACATTCCCAAGTGAGAGGACAAGCCTTAGTGGGAGCGGGGAGGATGGGACTGTTGGTACCATTTTGCTGGTTGGGGGAAGAGGGAGTGTATTACAGCAAATTCAAAAAGGCTCTGGCTCAGCACCTGTAGCCACAATAGGAGAAGCAGTGCCACCAGTGAGTAGGGAGTAAGAAAGAAGAGTAGGGAACAGAAGGGGCTTGAGACTTCCACAGACTTCCTGGCAACTGACCTATTTATATACCTCCTACCTATGTTCCCAATCCCTAGGTCCTAGGATGATTATTCTGTGGAACTGATGGCGTTATGAGATTCACGCAGGACCCTTAAAAGGAAAAGACCATGTCCTTGAACACAACCCAGCCCCTGAACTTTCCCATACATTTCAGCAGTCCAGATGCCTGGCATTTGCCTGAGGCATTTGGTCCATCCATCCCGGTCTACCTTGATATTCAATAGTCCTTTCAAGTGTCCTTTCACTGTCGCCCCTTACTCCTTTCACTGTCTGCTCCTGGCTCAGCCCAGGGCATTTACCACTCCTTAATGCCATCCAGATCTTCTCACTGTATTTTCTTGTATATAAGTACCAATCTTGCCCCCATTAAATTGCACAGATTCTTAGAATGTCAGCCACTTCTATTGGCAATACAATATGGCAGATTTACTAGAAATCTTGCTGGCATAACTGGTGTTATAATAAAACCTCACTGCTCTGACTGAGAGAAGGCTTGAGTGCTAGAATTCTTTCAAGGCAGACCCCCTCTACCCTTGCATTTAGGTGTTCCCAGCATCCCAAACAGCAACAGAACTGCCCTTATTGCCTGCACAAGGAATTAATGGGCATTTGCCATGGGACACAGATTGAGTATTCCTGTTTAGACCCCTGTTCCTTCTTCCCTCATTTCTATCACCTTTCAATCATTCAGCAAACATTTATTAAGTGCTAACTATGTGCCAGGCATTGTACACTAGATAGATACAAAGAATGGCAAAACAATCTCTGCCTTCAAACAATCAAGCATCTCTTATGAGCCAGGCATTGTAGCTCACATCTAATAGGGGAGAAAATATATACACTACTAGGTACATACAAGATACACGCAGAGTAGATGGCAGGTAATCTTAGAGGAGAAAGCCCTAGCAGCTGCTGGGATTGGGAAGGGCCTCCTGCAGAAGGTGGGGGTTGAGTGAAGATCTGGAGGGGCCAAGAAAAGGAAAAGACAAGAATGAGGAGGCAGAGCTTTCCAGACTTGGGACATAGAGAATCCTATGTGAGAACCAGTAATTAGGCCAGTGTAGCTATATTGTACAGACCTCCCATTATGAAAATTTGACTTTACATAAAGAATTCTGAAAGAAATCTACATTTAATAAAACCACCAATGTTAACTTTACTGTACAGTACTGTATTCTCTTTCCTGCTCCTGCCTCTTGGCTAGGGGCTCCATGGTCTTCCCAGTACCCCCTCCAAAAAAAAAAAAAACTTGAAAGCAGAAGAGCAGAAGCCCAGCTTGAGACCTCCAGCACTGAGAGAGGATACTTTTGTCCTGCTCCAACCTCCTGCCCTGCTTGTCTGTTCCCCTTTAAACCCAGGTCTGTCTTCTCTTTATCCATGCTCTGATACCTAAGTGTTTGTCCCACAACCCCCATGAGTATCTCATCCTCTACTGTCTGTGTCTTCCCCAAAGCCTCAGCCCCAACATTTTCTTCTTCCCTTCTCTGTCCCTGGGCCCCCAGGTGTGGCCTGGCTCTCTTCCTCTATACTCCACTCTCCCCCAGGCAAATTTGCGTCAATATAAATCACTTGCTTAGAGGTCAGTGGAATGTGCACTTCAGTAAATCAAGACCTGACAGTGTAGCTTATGGAAGACTTCGGAAGGTAGGAAAAGGTCAAGTTATAAAGAATTCCAACTAGACAAGTTCATATCTGATCATGCAACTAATAAGAAGACTCTAGAGCTCAATGATGTGGCATGGTCAGACCTGCACTTCAGAAAAAATACAGCTGAGATTAGAGTGGGGAGAGGCTCGGGCAGGGAGGACGAATCAAAGAATAGTTCAAGGGAGAGGTGATTAGTGTCTAGACTAGGGTGTTGCCTCCATGAGTGGAAACTCATGACTTAGAGAAATCTTGTGATGATAAAAATCGACAAGATCTGGCAAGGGATGAGATGTGTGGGGTGAATGCAACTAAGGAGTAGAGAATAACACAGACCATAGGCCTCTCTTTGGAACTTCCAAGCCCATTAAATTTAAGGCATTTGTGCAATTATACTGAAGATTAAGGAGAGCATAATGGGTTTTTGGAGGATAAGGAGCAAGATATTTCTTTAGCTGGGCATAGGGGAGAAGGGATATGTTCACTGCAGAAATATATAATTATAATCCCATAACTTTCCATAATAGCAAGTACCCATTTAAATCCAAGTAAGGAAATAAAATGTGTAGGGAAGTGAAGGAAACATAATAAGAGATGAAGAAAACTAAATTAGTGTGAAATCAAATGTAAAATAAGTGAGTAATAAATGAGGTTCTATAGTTTGTTCATAAGTTATCTGCCCAAATTGAGATGAACAACTTCCTAAAAGTCAATATTGACATGATTGATGAAGAAAGGACTAAATTTGCTTGCCTCCTGACTCCAATGCAAGACTTTATTGCAATGATACAAGGCAGAAAGACATTACTTCTTACTTCTTGCTTTTAAAAAATTAAAACCATAATATACAGATGCCAATAAATTCTAAAAAAGATAATCCTTAATGGATTATATCTCCCAGTAATAAAGTTTCTGAGACATTGACTCAGATGGAGACAGAGATATTTACATAGATGGAAAAATAGGCCAGAACTTTGGACATGGTAGTAATCCAGGAATTTAACCCAAGGTATACTTGTTAAGCATCTAGTTTGTGCCAGACACTGTGCTAAGGGATAGGGATACAATGAATAAAAAGAAAAATTGTCCTTGCCTTCAAGGAGCTTACAATCTAATGGGGGTGGGGGAAGAGACAACACACAAAAGGAGGCAGGAAAATAGGGGAGACCAGGGAGTACCCAAACATCTTATTCCATGGAATTGACGCAGGGCAGAGCAGCAGACGCAGAAGGGAGTGATAGTGGAAGAAAGAGGTTTCATGAGTTGGCTGTTATTATTATTGAGTTATTTCAGTTGTATCTAGCTCTTTGTGACCCTATTTTGGGGTTTTCTTGGCAAAGATAGTGGAGTGGTTTGGCATTTCCTTCACCAGCTCATTTTACAAATGAGGAAACTGAGGCAAACAGAGTTAAGGTTTTTGTTTAGGGTCACATACCTAGTAAGTGTTTGAAGCCAGATATAAACTCGGGAAGGTGAGTCTTCCTTAATTCCAGGCCTGGCACTCTATCCACTGTGCCACCCAGAGGCTTTCATGAGGTAGTAAGCATCTTATGAGCCGTTTTTAAATGAATAAGTACACAGAATCCTCACTGCAGCACTTCTTGGGAGGCTGGAGAGGAGCCAGTCAAATTACTGGCACCAGAACTATCAGCTGTATGCTTGGGTACTGGCAAATGCTACAAATCAGGGCTTGGTTTTATTGTTTTATTGATCGTGTAGACTTAAGAAGTGATGAAGGGCAAAGTGTGCAGAACCAAGAGAACATTGTATACAGTAACAGCAATATTGCTTTAAGAATGACTTTGAGAGACTAAGTCATTTTGACCATTAGGAATACCCAAACAAACTACAAAGGACATATGAAGAAAGACACTATCTGCATCCCGAAAAAGAATTGATAAATAGAAGTATGTATAGAATGATTGTGTGTGTGTGTGTGTGTGTGTGTGTGTAATGGTAGCTATCTCTAGGGTGGGGGGAGGGGGAAGAAAAAAAGAAACTTACATGAAAACTTTATTATATATTTAAAGAAATGGCAAGTTGTACATAATAGATTTGCAGTTTCATGTGCAATCATCTTTTTAAAATAATACTATTGTATGAAAATGTTTGTTTTATTCCATAAATTAAAAATAAAATAAAAAAAAGTGATGGGAAAATATTAGTAATGCAGGTTAAATTTAAAAGTATACTGCATACATTCTTTTGCTGGAGAGCTAGTTGTTAAACATTTACCAATATACCTGGAGGTCTATCGCAGCTATTTCTTAGTAGGGGTAGAAGGTGAAAATAGAGATAAAAGTCATGGTAGGTCCAGGTCCACTAAAAATAAAATTGCATACCTCTGCATCTTTGAAACCATAGTTGGATCATATGATCTCTTAAAGTCTCTGCCAAACTCGAAGTTCTATGGTGTTGGGACACCAGGGTGTTTCATTCTTATAACCACCAGTGCTTTCTCCCCTCATTCCACTAAAACTTCAGAAGTCCCAGGAAAATAGCATTATCATGTTTCTGAATATAAAATAAGAGGTTCCTAAGAGTTTTTCACTCAATTTGCAATTACATTTTGCGTAATCCTTTCAATATCTTTGTAAAAATAAATGAATTTGTTAACTATATGTGTGATGATATTCTCCAGGCAAATTATGTTCTTAGTGAACAATGAATAAATGTTGGCAGCACAGACTGCCTTCCTTGGTTTCCTTCAAGTCTCAGTCTCACTTTCTATGGGGAGCCTTTCTTATCCCCTTTTAATTCTAGTGCCTTCCTTCTCTTACTAATTTCCTTCATTAATTATTTACCTTTATGTAGCTTGTTATATATTTATTTGCTTGTTGCCTGCTGCATTACATTGTAAGCTCCTTGAGGGCATGGACTGTCTTGCCTCCTTCTGTATCCATAGAACTTAGCACAGTGCATGGCACATAGTAGACACTTAAAGAATCTTTACTGCTTGACGACTAACAAGAACGCATTTTTCATTTAGAATTCAGCAACAAGGCACTAAATATTCATAGCAAGCATTTAGCTGTGTGAAAAAGGTATGACAGTCTGTTTTCTCACTTAAACAAGGCATCTAAAATTGGGACAATATCTTTCTTCTCTCTTTCCTCATCTGTAAGATAAGTGTGTTGTGTGATATGTAGAATAGACACTGGACTACAAATAATAACAGCAACAATAACAATAATAATAATAGCCAGCATTTCTTATAGCATTTTGAGGTGATGTTCATGAGAACAGACCCCAAAACCTGTAATTATTTTTTAAAAGAATTTTATTTGGTCATTTGGCCAAGGAGGAGAGAGAACGGCTCTCTCTCCCCAAGTTCTGGAAGATTTACATCATAAAGGACTTTGATAAAATTATCCACACACAAATTACATCTACTTCAGTTATGTAGTTTTGCTGAGAGTGTAATACCAGGGTCAGGTAGTTTGAGATAGATATAGATAGAGTTATAGATATAGAAATAGATACAGGCATAGACACAGACACAGACATAGACATAGACATAGATATCTATATAGATGTAGATGTAGATAGAGATAGATATATGCGTGCATGCATATATACATATATGTGTATATATCTAAATATACATGTATGTGTGTGTATCTATATCTATCTACCTGTATTTATCTATCTACCTGTTTATGTATATATATATATATACACACACACATACATATATACACATAAACACACTTACATATATACACATATAGATGCACACATGCATACATACACATACATCTACACACATATACACATAAATACATACACACATGCATACATATATATATATACAATGAACATTTACATATACATGCACCTGTATATGTACATATACACACATATAAGTATATACATGCATACATACATGCATACATACATACATATATGTGTGTATATATATGTATATACAGGTAGATAGATATATGTAGATAGATAGATATGGATACACACACATACGCATATACATATATATGTATATATACATGGCAAACCACTCCAGTATCTTTGCCAAGAAAACTCCAAAAGGGGTTACAGAGTCAGACACAACTGAAAACACTTATACAACTGTAACCCAAAACAGAAGCTTGGGGTAGACCCCTCAAGAGTTCCTGGATGTGATAACCCAAAATAAGAAAGCTTTGGTTGGATCCAGGCCCTAGGGGAATAGAAATACCTTGTAAGCACCTCTTCATTCCTAAAAAGTTATGGAGATAAAGCTACAATTTGAGTGTGAGCAACCTTTAACCACATAAGATTGAAAAGTCTAATAATTTTTTTTCAAACAGTATAACAAATTATTTTGCCCATAAAGGTTTGCAAAGCTCTTTGCATATGTTATCTCACTGGTCCTCACAGTAATCCTGCAACATGGGGGTTATCACTGTAATATCAATTAAGGTGGGACTTTCTTACTGTTTTAAAATGATTATTTAAGTGTCTTTGATAGAGTCTTACTAGGTGTTAAACCCCAGGCTCAAACCCATATCTATTAGCTGCTAAGCCTATGTGGGCGTGAAGCCCTCAGGGTCCTAAGGGGAGTTGCTAAGACCAGAGCCAATAGTAAGAGCTTAAGTTCTGGTCGCTCAGATGAGGGCTAAAGGAGTGCATAAAAAGAGAAGACAGAGCTCTTTGCTTAGGGCTCTCACTCTTGGTGGTGTGCTGATGTGGAGATTGCGGGCAGCTGTAGTTAAGAGCCCTCCAACTTGTAAACCCGGATGTTAAACTCTGGCAACTATGAATTGAGATTTAAATCAGACAAAGTCTGTCTGTCAATGTTTGTAATTTTTTTGCATTTATTCTGAAGTTCAGGGTGCTGGCTTTTTCCCCTAAACTAAGTGAATGATATTTGTATGTTGGATTAAAGTAAGCTTGTTAACCCCTTAACGTTGCTTTCCTTAGTAAAGCAGATCAAAAGGACTTGGGCTTGCAGCATTCTGTGTGCTGATTGTTGTTAGTTTTTCATGCCCCCCCAACAGCAGCTGCTAGCTGGATTGTTGAAACAATCACTATCTCCATTTTGCAGATGAAAAAACTGAAGGTCACAGACATTAAATGACTTGTCCATGCTCACCAAGATGGTAAGTTTCTGAGGTAGGATTTGAACTCAAATCTTCCTGACTTCAAGTTCACTATTCCACCAACTGCCTCCTGACCTGGTTTCTAGTTCTGTTACTGCTTCTAACAAGCAGTATAACCTTGTGAATTCATTTCATTTCTTTGACCCTCACTTCCCTAATTTGTAAAAGGAAGAAGATTGACTATACTGATTTGAGTATTATTTAACAGGTATTATTCACCTACTGTGTGTAAGGTATTATAAATAGAGAGAAGTAATGGAACAGTTCTTACCCTCAAAAAGTTTGTAGTGGGATGGAGGAAGGATCTGAAATATAAATAAATATTTAAATCTGAGTGTGATGAGGGCAAAAGAAAGATACAAAATATTGATCAAATGCAATTTTGAGAAGAGAGATATGGGTTTTATCAAGGTGATGGGATTCTGGAAAAGGTTTACTGGAGGAAGCAGTGTCTCCACCTACTCTGCATTTATCTTTTATGTGTCTTTTTCTGTAATGTTTTCTGTCCCATTTAAAATGTAATCTCCTTGATGGCAGGGTCTCTTTTTTTTCTTTTTCTTTGTGTTCCCATTACTTAAGGGAGTGCCATCCACATTGTTAGTATTTAGCAAATGTTTGTTGATTTTTTGATTGAGACTTTGACTGTTAAGCATCTAGTATGTGCCAGGCACTATGCTGAGGGATAGAGATACAATGAATAAAAAGAACTTTCATTTTGAAAAAAAAGAGATTTCAATGGGTAGAGACGAGGAATGAGAACATTCAGGTGTAATAACTTCTAGGGCTTGTTTTTTTGGGATTGCATTTAATTCCTACAATTTAATTTTGGTTGGGTCTCATCATAGGAATTTCCCAGACTGGGTTGAATGAGAGCCCAGAGAGAATTTCACCCATCATGAGACCCCAAAATGAGTAGCTAGATGGAAAGGAAAATAAATTAATTAGTGAACTAAGGAAGACCAAATGCCAGTAGCATCTTCAGCTTCAAAGGAGACAGGTTGAGATTTTATAGCTTTTTAGGTTTGCTTAGAATATATAGCCATCAGTGGCATTCTGAGGCAGAATGGAAACTGAGGAAGTGTGAGATTCTTGGGGTCACAGGAGTTGCTAAAGATCATTCACAGGAATGATAAAGATCAAGGTCCTGTAGTTTCAGAGACTGGATGGATATTGAGACCCTGTGTTTCTGAAGCTGTGAGTTTCATTGGCCACATGTGTGCCTCACTACCATTGTTAAATTTGATCGATGTGTATTTGTGGGAGAGTCCACTCTGAGTTATGGGGTGTGGGTGAGGAGAGTTCTTCTGTAACTACTGTTCTTTCTATACATTTAAGCAGATAGATACCTTTGCTAAGACATAATTAAGTCTACTGACTGATTATTTGTGAGAAGCACACTTATGGAGACTCAGAAGCTACAGTAGCAAGAACAGCCATCCACAGGGATGGCTACACCTGGAATCTAAGATACCAAACATTCATTCAAGACTTAGGAAATGCATTTTCCTGTGATTTGTCTTATAAGAATTCCCTATATTAGCAGCAAATCTCTAAAATGGTGGAGGCCACTTTTGAAATAGAACCACTCTTGTTCATTCTGTTGCCAATACGGAGGAAAGTTCTGTTTATTTAGTCTCAGAGATTGCTTTACCTGAGAAGCAGATGTTTCCCCAAAATTCATAGTACAACCCAGGTTTATCCAGTTCCTTCATAGTTCCCAAAGTGCAACTGGCACTTTGGATACTATGGTTACTATGGATACTTTGATTACTATGTGTAACCCTCTGGATGGCTACTCTTACAACTCACTCCCTAAAAGATTGCCCTGGGTGTTTACTCCTTAGCCTTTGTTTTCCTGAAAAAGGAATTGAAAGAGTCATTGGAAATTAAACTACTGGTTAGCAAATGACATTCTCCTCATCTCTAGGACTTTGTACTGGCTCTCTTCTATACCTGGAATCAACTACTTTCTTCCTTCCACCTCATCAAATCCCTCTCTTCCTTTAAGAGGCGGCTCAGGCACCTTCTTCTTCATGAAGTCTTTCCTGATTCCATTGTGATGAATGAAAAACCTCGAAAGACAGAGTTTCTGGGTAATTAATAGTCAATTTATTAATTAGGCTAGCTAAGAATAAATAAATTAATGATCAGTGGTTTCTCTTGGACAAAGCATAGACAAGATGAAGGTCTTAAAATATTTTCAGAAAAGGAGGTGCCTCTGAAAAGTAAAAACCAGTCCTGATTAGTGACATTTTAATGAGGAGGTGGGCTTCAAATCTTTTGCTGAGAATATGGCTTGATCATGAGACTTAGCCACCTCCAGTAATCTGGACAAAGGAATCCTTCTCCATCCAGACCACTCTGCTAGGTTTTCTCCTTCATGAGCTGGGTCACCCTAAACTCCAATGGAGGGCTGCAAGGACATGGGCTTATTTCCTAAGAGCAAGAATTCACCCAGATTGCATTCTATTTTTTGTTGTTCATTCTTCATTCTTGATGAGGTCTGATGACACCAGGAGGGTGATGCCTTGACTTGAAAGTGAATTGAATTCAAGTGAGGGAGGGCTTGCAAAGTCATGAGTCTCACTCTCTCCTTTGGGATCCAGTGGCAAGACAGATGGTACTGTCCCCTGAGTGGGAGATTCTGTTTACACTCTAAACCAAAGTAAGCTCTCCTTCTTGGGAGAGGTCCTGCCCACGATCAAAGATCATATTCCCCTGACTGACTGACCTACAGGGGCTGGTCCCTAAATGAGAAAATAAATAAAGAAAAAGCCTTAATCCTAATTTAATAATTGGTTGTTAATATAATAGCAAAATAACAATTTCTCTCACATTTTGCTAGTGCTCTCCCTCCCAAACTACCTTATGTTGAATTACTTTGCATAGATTTGTATTTATCAATTTTTGCTTTTGTTACATATATTTTATATGTGTGTGTGTGTGTGTGTATGTGTGTGTGTGTGTGTGTCTTCTATTAGAATGCAAGCTTATTGTGGTTTGGGATTGTATGGTTAATAGCAGAAGGGTTACAGATCTTTGCCAACATTGCACATCCTTTATCTTTATCCTTACATCTCCCTTCATTATCAATAACATCTCTCCAAATACATTCTAAATTTTTATCTCTCAGGTCATGGGGTGCCTCTTTGATTAGGAGTCCCAATAGTTGGCTCTAGCTGCATTGCTACACACCAGTGCTCTAAGGCTCCAACATACATATTACTCATTTGGCTTAGCATATTTATGTAGAAAATCAATATGTATATATACACACACATATATTTAAGCATTCAAGCAAACCAACAGTTATATTAAAACAGCTTGACTTGTAAGGAAAACACACTGAAAACTAAATATTCAATTTAAAAAATCAAAATTCCCTCTATTAGACTCCTATTAAACTAGGGCATCTAAAAAGAATGTTTAAATAAAAATGTCTCTAATGGCTTCCAAACAATACAATGGGCACCCAAAAAAATCCAGATGACCCTCCCACAAAAAATGCAATACATATTTGATATGTGGTAACTGAAAATTTGGTGTCATAATCTCTTACATTTACCTCCCCTTCCCCACCCTCGCCCCTTTATTCTTTCTCTGTGGCTCATTTCCCATTGATCTGTGTTCTTCTTGGCAAGTCTAGATTACCCCAGAAGGAAAGTAGCTGTCATATATTACTAGTCTAAGATCCTATGAGTGTCCTTTGTAGGTAACTATTGCTATGAACACTGTAGCTCATGAACCTCCACCAGTATATTTCCTATTAATAAATCACTAATGCTCAATAAAATTAACCAAAATATTTGCCAAAAATGCAGAGGAAATATTTAATATTTATATAGCATTCTACCCATAAGTCTGAATAACTACCACCAACATACACATATTGTCCATGAGTAATGTGGACTCACACTTAAAGTCCCAGAGCAATAAGGTACATATATAGGGAATATACATAGCCAGGGGAGCTCATGACTATGAAACTAATATTTTCTTTCTCTCTGAAGAACTGTCCACAAAATTTCCTTGATAAACAAAGCTTCTGAACTGATCAATGCTTCCAATGCTAAACTGTGCTGATTAATCCATGCTATGCTATACTAACAACCCACAAAGCACTTGCTTTTCAATAACAGTCACTTCTAGCTTCAGTCTTATCCAATAACTTCAGGTGAAATAGAATTCAAAGAACTATCTTCAGTCTTTTCTCTTCTGTTTCTCATAACTCCCAGGTTGCAAGCCTGGGGAACTGGGAGTATAATGTTTCCCTCTACAGTATTAGGGAAGGGGGAGGGAGAATTTAGGGTGAGAGTTAATGAGTTCGGTTTTGGACGTGGGAAGTTTAAGATGTCTACTGGACATCCAATTAGAAGTCTCTGAGAGGCAATCAGAGATGCACGATAGGAGGTCAGCAGAGAGATTGGGGCAGCAAAGGTAGGTTTTAGAATCATCAGCATAGAGATAGTAATTAAATCCATGGGACCTGATATTGACAAGTTAAATAGAATAGAGAGAAAAGAGAAGATCCAGGATAGAACTCTGAGACACCTAGGTGAATTCAGTAAAGGAGAGAACAGAGTGGCAAGATAGGTAGAAAACCTAGAAAGAAAATAAAGTACCAAAAAGGAAAGAGTGATCAACATTGTCAATGGCTGCAGAGAGGCTAGGGAGAAAAG
Source organism: Trichosurus vulpecula (assembly GCF_011100635.1). NCBI lineage: Eukaryota > Metazoa > Chordata > Mammalia > Diprotodontia > Phalangeridae > Trichosurus > Trichosurus vulpecula. Next base: position 438,067,347 of record NC_050574.1, read on the forward strand.
GCTATTGGATGTGGCAACTTAGAGATCATTAATATCATCAGAGAGAGCAGTTTCAGTGGAAAGAGATGATCAAAAGCCAGGCAATAAAGGGTTAAGAAGAGAGTCAGAGGAGAGCTGTAGATGCCTTTTCAAGGAGTTTAGCTGCAAAAGGCAGAAGAGATATAGGAAGATAGTTAGCAGGTATGGAAGGGTCAAGTGAGGGTTTTTTTTTCATGATAGGAGAGAAGTAGAGAGGGACAGACTGAAAATAAATGAAAGAGTAGGGATGACATCAGATCCAATCTGTTAAGAGAGAGAGGTTGGAATGGGATCATTTGAACAAGTAGTTGTGGAGTTAACTTTGATAAGGAGTAAGGTCATTTTATCATGTGAAACAGGAGTGTAGGAGGATGGAGTTGTAGGAGGTATCTCTGTGATAGAAGATGAGGATAAGAGGAAATGAATGAATTTGTTTTCTGTGAAATATGAGACAAGATTCCCAGTGGTAGAGTGGGGGAAGAGGGAGTCATGAGAGGTTTGAGGAGGGTTGTAAAAAGCTGGTGTGGAGAGTGGGATAGTGAGTAGATAAGGGAGGTATAGTAGGATTGCCTAACAGCGGTGAGGGCCCAATTGAAGTTATGTAACATAAATTGACCCAGTCATAATGGTTGTGATTTTTTTGCATCTTCATTCAGCAGCATGTTTTTAGAGCAAAAGTGATGAATTGTGGAAGTGGTCCAAGGATAAAGCTTAGTTGGGCATAATCAATGATATGATAGCAGGTGAGAGATTCAAAAGAAAGGGACAGTGTAGAGTTAAATTGGTTGACCAAGGAGTCAAGATGACAAGAAGAGGAGAAAGTGGCTAGTGCAGGGGAAATGGGATGGGGAAAAATTGAGGGGTCAAGATATTGGAGATCATGATGCAGATGGAAGAGTAAGGTTATGTACAGGAAGGCTGAGGGAGGTGTGAAAAGCCGATAGATTATAGTTAGATAAAGGGGTTTCAGAATTCTTGAACATAGAGATGGTGTGTTTGTGGATGATGGCAAGAAGATGTGACTTTTTGTGTGGCTGAGGTGGAGTAGAGGAGTGGTTCACTGGAGGTTGAGGAACCAAGTAGTTAGAGTATTTGAGGGAGAATCAATATGCATGTTCAAGTTTCCTGGTATTAGAGCAAGAATTGAAGAGGACAGAAATTTTTTCACTTAATATTTATTTAATTTTTTTCTCAATTACATCTAAACAAAATTTTTTAACATTCTTTTAAATTTTGAATGCCAAATTTTCTCTCCTTTCCTCCTTCTTGAGGCAAACAATTTGATATAGATTATACTTGTGCAGTCATGTAAAACATATTAGCCATATTAGCCATGTTGCCAAAAAAACACAGACCGATAATAATAACAAAGTAAAAATGCTTCAGTCTACATTCATAAGCCATCATTTCCTTCTCTGGAGATGAAAAGCATTTTTCATCATAAGTTCTTCAAAACTGTCTTGTAGCATTGTATTGCTGAGAATAGCTAAGTCATTCGTAGTTGATTATGGTACAATATTGCTTACAATGTTCCTCCAATTCTGCTCATTTCATTTTGCATCAATTCATATAAATCTTCCCAGGTTTTTCTGAAATCATCCTGTTCATCATTTCTAATAGCACAGTAGTATTCCATCACAATCATATACCACAACTTGTTCAGCCATTCCCCAATTGATGGGCATACCCTTAATTTCTAATTCTTTGTCCCCACAAAAGATCTACTCTAAATATTTTTTCACATGTAGGTGCTTTTATTTTTTCCTTTGGTCTCTTTGGAACACAGACCTTGTAGTGGTGTTGGTGGGTCAAGGGCTATGAACAGTTTTATATCCCTTCGGACATAGTTCCAGATTGCTCTCCAGAATGATTGGATCAGTTCACAGTTCTGCCAACAGTACATTAGTGTCCCAATTTTCCCCCATCCCCTCCAACATTTGTCATTTTTCCTTTTCTTTCATATTAGCCAATCTGATAGATGTGAGGTGATCCCTCAGAGTTGTTTTAATTTGCATTTCTCTAATCAATTGTGATTTAGAGGATGTTTTCATATGACTATTGATAGTCTTGATTTCTTCTTCCGAAAATTGTCTATTCATAACTTTTATTCATTTATCAATTGGTGATTGACCCGTATTCTTATAAATTTAATTCAGTTCTCTACATATTTAAGAAATGAAGCCTTTATCAAAGAAAAATTTCCCAATTTCCTCCTTCACTTTTAATCTTGACTGCATTGTTTTTATTTATGAAAGATCTTTTTAATTTGATCTAATCAAAATTATCTATTTTATATCCTATAATGCTCTCTATCTCTTCTTTGGTCATAAATTCTTCCCTTATCTATAAAACTGACAAGTAAAATATTCCTTGCTCCCCTTATTTGCTTGTAGTACCTTTATGTCTAAATCATGTATCCATTTTGACCATATGTCAGTAGATGATCTGGGATGTTGGTCTATATCTAGTTTCTGTCAAGATGCTTTCCAGTTTTCCCAATAACTTTTTTCAAAGAGTAATATCTCATTAGCAAATCTTGGATCTTTGGGTTTCTCAAACCTTAGATTACTATGGTCATTTACTACTGGGTATGATGTACCTCATCTATTCCACTGATCCACCACTCTTAGCCAGTACCAGATTGTTTTGTAGATGACTGCTTTGAGATTCACTATTTGCTAAGCCACCTTCCTGCGTAGTTTTTCTCCAAAGGAATAGAAGTTTCTAAGTGAAAGATGAAGAGGAACAAGCTAGAAGTGCCAGTGGGGAGCAAGGGGTGTTCCATCTCTCCTTCCTTGACCTTCAGCTGAGAAGAATGAGTGAAGGTGCAGTCAATAATGGAAAGAGTAGCCAAGGAGACTGTTTCATCTGAGAGGAACTAGGTTTCAGTAAAAGCTAGTGGATAGAAGGAGTGAGAGAGGAATAGATTTAAGATGAAGGGAAGTTTATTGTCTATAGAACAAGCAGTGGAAAGACTGAGTAGAGTTAGGATGAAACTTTGGAGTAGGAGGATTGAATGGGTTGGGAGGGAGGAATCAGCTGTTAGGAAGTGAGGAATGGGATTTGCATGATGATCTACAGGGGTTCAGAACTGCTGTGAATTGAATCGTATAACCATGTTTAAGAATATTCATCTTTGAGTGGAGGGTGCCATTCCTATACCCTCAAAGAATAGGCATAGCAAAAGATAAAAGGCCTAAAAGCCTGTTCTTTGCATGGAAGACTTTCCTCATCCTAATTGGGATATTAGGTTGGCAACAGGAGGTGATAGATGCTTGGTTGATTTAAGAAGTCCCTAGCAGCCTTTCCTCAGGGGATACACTGCATTTAGGGGAGAGAGAGAGAGAGAGAGAGACAGAGACAGAGAGAGAGAGAGAGAAAGAGAGAGAAGAAAGGGGAGAGAGACAAAGAGAGACAGAGACAGAGGGAGACAGAGAGAGACAGAGAGAGACAGGTATTTTGACTCCACCTATCTTTGCCTAGCTCTTTTCCCCAGTATCTAGTACAGTTCAAAAACTACATAATAAGCACTCAATAAATATTTGTTGGTTGATTGATTGGTTTACACAAGATGAAATATGTTTATATAATAAGAGTTATATCCCTCATTTCACCTTGCTGCCACTCCTCATATTTTTTCTTCTCTTTCCCTAGATGCTAAGTTCTCTGAAGCTGTAAAGCTTTATCTAGTACTGAAAGAGAAAAGAATCAAAATTTTAGAACTGACAAAAACTGTTACTGCAAAAGGTTTAGAGGTAAAATTTGCTGCTCTCAGTATGGCAGGCAGTAGGGACATAAGATTGATTAGAATGCAATATGGGACTGGAATAAATAATGAGTTAAGAGCAGACAGAAAGAAAAGGTGAGTCGTTGAAAGACTTTAACCACTCAAATCAGGAATTTGCAGTTAATGTGAAGGAATCTGTACCTTTAGAAGAAAGTAGAATGATATGGCATGGAACAAATATATTTTTGGAATAAGGCAGGATTTTTTTTCCCCAGAGCATGTGTATTTGTTTAAAGAGTTTTGTTTCTGTGCTAGCTTCAGCAGCACATATACAAAAATTGGAACAATACAGAGAAGATTAGCATGGTCCCTGCACAAGGATGACATGAAAATTCATGAAACTTTCCACACTTTTTTAATATGACAAAAAAGGGAAATGATAAATGTTGGAGAAGATGTGGGAAAATTGGGACCCTGATGCATTGTTGGTGGAGTTGTGAACTGATCCAACCATTCTGGAGAGAAATTTGGAATTATGCCCAAAGGGCAAACTATGCATATCCTTTAATCCAGAAATACCACCAGTAGGTCTGGAAACTAAAGAGATCATAAAAAAGGGAAAAGGACCTACATGTACAAAAATATTTATAGCAGCTCTTTTGGTATTGGCAAAGAATTGGAAATTGAGGGAAAGCCCATCAATTTGGGAACGGATGAACAAGTAGTCGTATATGAATGTAATGGAATACTATTGTGCTATAAGAAATGATGAGCCGTCAGATTTCACTAAAACCTGGAAAGTCTTACATGATCTGATGCTGAGTAAAGTGGGTGGAACCAGGAGAACATTATACACAGTAACAGCAATACTGTACAATGATCAACTATAATTGATTTAACTTCTCTCAGCAATACAATGATCCAAGAAAATTCCAAAAAACTCATGATGGAAAATGCTGTCTATATCCATTCAAACTGTGGAGTCTGAATACAGATTGTAGGGTATTACTTTCACTTTTTTGGTAGTTTTATTTTCCTTATGTTCTGTTTCTTCTTTCACAACATGACCAATGTAGAAATATGTTTTACATTATTGCACATCTGATTGCTTTCCATCTCGAGGATGGGAGTAGGGGAGGGAGAAAAATTTGGAACTTAAAATCTTCCAAAAATGAATTTTGAAAATTGTCTTTACATGTAATTTGAAAAAAGTAAAATACTATTAATTTTAAAATTTTTTAAAAAAAATTTTAAGAAGAGTTTTGTTTCCTTCTTTTCCCCCCCAGTTGGGGTGGGAAGAGAAAGAAACTCATTTTTGTTTATTGAAATCATAACATTTAATTTATAAAAAGAAGTAGAAAAGTGAAATGGTTGAAGTCTAGGCAAGAAAGATCCTTTTTAGTAGCAGTGACCTGAAGCAATTTTACTTAGGAATAGCCTGAACCTGGTAAGATCAGGAAGAAGAAGGAAAATCCCATTGTCTTCACCTAAGAGTCACAAGGAAAAAGAATAGCTTTCCAATTATGGATAATTCAAGAGGATTGTGAAATTCAGCACTAATAAAATCCAAGTATCACCAACCAGGGGCATTTGGGTAAGAAAAATGTACACACAGTTTTTTAAATCTCAAATTTGTATTTATAAGTTTAAACTTGAGAAAAGGGGAAGCTAGCTTACAAGAAGTAATTCTTGCTTAAGCCTATCTACTACTGGCAGTCCTCAGCAAATACATTTCAACAACGTGGTCAAATATTCCAATAATAAATGGTGGTTATCTTATGAATTTAAATTTTGTAAAAGCCAATGATTTGACAGAAAATTTACTTTTATCCACAAAAAAAATTCAAATGCCAGGAAATGAAGAAATAAATGAAGAAAGCATTTCTTCCAATGATAGACCATTTTACTTCATTAACTACTTGGAGTTCAGAACTAAGATCTCATGTAAGTGAAAAAAGTCCCTTCCTCACCTCCTCGACATAGCATAGGAAAGACAGGCACTTCTTATTGCTATGGATACAGTTCAGTGATTTTACTTTGGCCTCCAAATGAGATTACATTATGACTTTGGTAGGAACTCGTGGTTATCTATTCAATTTACAGGATTTCTCAACTTGTAACAAAGGGGCAGTAATTTTTATATGAATATTCTATGTTTTGTAACTAGTTTGGAAAGCAGGACAGAGACAAGTATGGGTTATTCTTTATCCTTTTAGATTGACTTCTTTGCAATTGTAATCCCAGGCAAGTGTTAAAAGATGAGGAAACAAATTCATATGTGCCTCTGGAAAAAACATGAAGTGAGTATGGTCTCAGGCTAAAACTTCCATTGTCAAGCTTTGATTATTCAGAAGCTGATTTTCTACTTTGTATATTGGCCAGGCTACATTTCTACCCTATAAAGTGGCTATACAAACGTAGAAAGGACCTTGATTTCCTCAGGTTGGGGCACTCCTGGTGTGGGAACTCCCTCCATCAATGCTGACTGCAGGTAACTACTATAACGTTAGAGATAAGTCTTAGAGAATGGTTGCCTGAGGTACTGAGTATTAAGTGATTTTTTTCAGTAAAACACAGGGGAAGAATTTGAATTAAGATACTCCTGACTTCAAGACAAGCACTTCATTCCCTATTTCCCAGTTCTTCCTCATTAGTCCTACAAAAAGAGGAGATGATGGAAGAATAGAAAAAGGGGAAAGGAAGTTAAAAGTCATAGTCAAATTTGTTTATGTATATAAGTTACTGTTTTATCTTAATGTGATTATCTTTTTTTGGCTCAAATATGTATTTTCCATACTTACTTCACCATATTATAAGGTCAAAATTATGTCTAAGATTCCCTGTCAGCACCTCGGTTGCTGATAGAATTCATGGATCACCATATATACTCACATTCCTTCTAGAGTCTCACTGATTACAGGCTAGTTAAGAAACAACTGGCTAGTCATGTGATTAACTATCAATATTAAATACCTCAGAGGCAGGAAGGCTGGCAGATAGGTGATGGATGTGTCTACTGTCAGAGTGTGATGAGATGGTACCTGTCTTTTCACCTAATGTAGGCACTGAAAGAATCAGCATGATAGGCATTCATTGATGGTTATTTTCTTTATCTATCCTGATGCCAGGAAGTATGTAGTATTGAAAAAAAATCACTCCTCTTATAAGCATAAGATCCCCTTTTGGCATTTATTAGTTAAAAGTCATTTCTTCAGTAAACTATCTTATGAAAAAGAGGCAAGAAAAAGCTTTTACAACAGAGGGAAAGAGGGGGAAAGTGAGAGGGAATGAGTGAACCTTATTCTCATTGGATTTGGCTTAAGGAGGGAATAACATACAAACTCAATTGGGTATGGAAATCTATCTTACCCTACCTTACAGGAAAGTAGGGGGAAGGGGATAAGAGAGGGAGGGATGATAGAAGGGAGGGCAGATTGGGGGAGGAGACAATCAGAAGCAAACCCTTTTGAGGAGGGACAGGGTCGATGGAGAGAATATAATAAATGTGGGGGTGGAATAGGATGGAGGGAAATACAGTTAGTCTTTTACAACACAACTATTATGGAAATGTTTTGCATTTCTACACATGTATAACCTATATTGAATTTCTTGCCTTCTCAATGAGACTGGGTTGGAAGGGAGGAAGGAAGAGAATATGGAACTCATAGTTTTAAAAACAAATGTTAAAAATTGTTTTAACATGCTACTGGGAAATAAGATATACAGCATTGGGGTATAAAAATCTATCTTGCCCTACAGGAAAATAGAAGGGAATAGAAGGGATAAAAGAAGGAGTGGGGGGAGTGATAGAAGGGAGGGTAGATTGGGGGAATGTCTTGGGGTGGGGAAAGGGGAGAAATGGGGAGAAAATTTGGAATTCAAAATCTTGTGGAAGTAAATGTTGAAAACTAAAACTAAATTATTAATAAAAAAACACTAGAGAGTCTAGCAAAAAAGAGCATGCCAAACTTCAGTACCTACATTTCTGTGTAGCTTATATCATTAACTACTGCAATAAAACTGTCCAAATTCCTCTCAAAAGAGAAGTAAATAAATGAGGTCACTTCTCTCCCTGGCCCTAAGTTTCCTTATCTCTAAAATAAGAGGTTTGGCTTCCATGACTTCTAAGATTCTTTCCAGCTTTTATATTCTCTGATTCTATGTGCTTGCTCACTACTGTGCTCATGTAACTTGCTTTCCCTCCCCCTCTGTTTGTTATTGTGGGTGCTTCCTTAGTGGCTTCTCTTCAAGCCCAGGATAGGTGAGTAGCAGGAGGAATCTATAGTTCTACTCTTTGCCTCCTCTTAGACAACTGTAAGCTTTAGAGTGAACTCTAAACTCTTAAGCTTTAACTATACCCAGCACTAGTTAAAACTGGAAATCTTGGTGACATACCACAGTTATAATTCCACCTTCCACATCCTTAGTAGGCTTTCATGGCTAAGTTTTAGACTCCTGCCTGCTCTCCTTTTGGAGGTTATCTTACATAGGAGGTTAATATCCTCCTATGCTGTGCTTGGCTGTAAATACCATTCAAGCCTGCCCAAGTGTTGTTGTGTGCCATAAGCCTAGATCCCCTAAATTTGTGTGAAAAAATGGTCTTTCAAGCAAAAAGGAAGAAATGGTGGCCATCCTACTGATTATTCGTATTCCCATGTTCTCAATGCCTTACCTGAAACCTGATAGCTGCCATGGCGTGACCTTTGACTAACATCTCTATTTAAAGCTGGCCCCTTAGTGATTCTGTGCCTTCCACCAGAGAATATATCCCACTTCTCATCTGAGTCAGGACCAAACATACTACCCTTTGGGATGATAGAGGAGAGAGAAGTCACATGAGATTTCCCCTACCTAAATTTCAATTCATCTGTCACTATCCTCCTATGCTGTGCTTGGCTATGAATATCATTCAAACCTATCCAACTTTTGTTATATATCATAGACCTGAATTCCCTAAATTTGTATGAAAGAAATGGTCTTTCAAGCAAAAAGGAAGAAATGGTGGTCATCCTATTGATTGTTCATGCCTTATAGTTACTGGTGTGCTAGGAGTACATAGCCAATCATTCAGCCAACAAGCATTTATTAGATGCTACTTTTCACTTCTTTGGAGTTGTAATCCCAGGCAAGTGTTAAAAGATGAGGAAACATTCATATGTTCCTTTCCAGAAAACATGAAGTGAATATGGTATCAGGCTAAAACTTCCATTTTCAGACTTCGGTTATCAGAAGTTGATTATCTACTTTGTAGATTGGCCAGGCTCCATTTCTACCCTACAAAGTGACTATACAAACATAGGAAGAACCCAGACTTCCTCAGTGTGGGGTACTCCTGGTGTGGTAACTCCCTCCATCAATGCTGAAGGCAAGCATCTACTATAACATAGGAGGTAAATCTTAAAGGTACTGGGGATAAAACAAAAACAAAACAATTCCTGCTGTCAATGAACTAATATTTGTAATAGTGATTTGGGAATTGACTGGCTTTCTGGGACTGATAGTTTAATACAACTTTCCCTCTTATCCCTGAGATGAGATTTGGATTCTTGGAATTTTTGAGATAAGCAGGATTTATATCTTACCTGGGAATTTTTGAAACACTCACCCACTCCATGAGAGATTGGACTGAAAGGAAGGAACTGGGACTGCATAAGGAAGGAGGTTTCCTTAGTCCTGATCAGGTCTTAATGAGCTGAACTGATGAGAGAAGCAACAGACAAGGAGATGATAGACAAAAATAAAATCTATGTGAGCTGCAGAAGAGAAGGGTGAGATCATGGATCCCATCACCCTGAGGGAGCATTGGAACAGAGAACTCAGACTTGAAGCTGTCATGGTAATGACTTCTTTAAGGACAAAAGGATAATATCCCTTTTCCCAACCTTCCCTTCCCCATATCTGTCTAATAATGTATATGTTTATATACTTGCTTCTTGTTTCTTTTAGCTATGTTGTTACTTCTATTCTGATTGTTTTCTTAATAAAACAGCAATGGTTGTTCATGAAGCATTGCATTGAATGTCTGTATGCTTAGTCTGTATTGTAAGAAAGGGAGAATGGAAGAAGCCAGGGATTAGCAAATTTTGACTGGGGCAGAGTCAAACCTCTGTCCCAATGTTAGGGGGCCTGAACCATGATGATTTTGTTAATAACTTTTCATCTGATATGAATACCATAAAATAGCAGAAAAAAGAACCATATGAATCTGATAGACATTATATCGCGCCCAGGCTAGAAGCAGGTTAATTGTTGTTAAGGGGTAAGGTTCCAGCGAAAGCACAGTGGAATTTGTATAAGGAGAATTTATAATGTATCTAATCAGCATATTTATGTGACTTTTTCTTCAATTTCTGTTCAGCATAGAGGGCTGGGAGTAATTCAGGGATGAAGTTTTGGAATTTGGCAAGGGGTAATTGGCAAAAGGATAAGGGAGTGAGGGATTTGAGAGTAGAGGAGAGTCTAGAGCTGAATTGACTAACCATAGGGTTGAGATTGGAAAGGAAAGAAATTGAAGAGAGCTAGAGTGATGGCTTATGAAATAAGGTGTCATTTTATGCTGACACATACATAATCAAAAAATAACACAGTCAAAATTATATGGTTTAGAGGAATACTTTTAAAAGTGGCTGTGGTTTGCTGCCACCACCAGAGGATCATGAGAATTAAAACTGGTGAAGCTGACTTCTCCTCCATCTACTTATTTACCCATTAATAAATGAGTAAAGCAAAGGGAGTAGCACAGGTAACAGGTTAGAGTGTCTCTCAGATTTAGGCATCTGGCGGTAAGGAACACATTACCACTCAAAGCAGTTCATTCTACTTTTGGATAGTTCTCATTTTTAGGGAGGTTTTTTTCCTCCCCTGATATTGAGCTAAAATTCATCTCTTTCAAACCTCCATCTATTTGTCCGGGCTGAAAATCTTGCAATTTTTTCAACCAGTCCTCATCTAGCATGATTCAGTTTCCTCAACACTTTGGCAAACCTTTGAACGATCTACTCTTTATCACTATCTTTAGTGATGTATCACTTCTGAGTCATAGTGTCACCTTCATGATGCCATGGTCCTCTTCAAGAATGAAGGCCAATCAACAACAACTAATGTAGTAACCAAAAATGAACCCAGTACTCCAGATTTGGTTTGTCCAGGGCAGAATATAGAGTATAATCATCTTCCTTATTTTGGAAAATATACCTCTATTTATAGGAGAGCCATGACATCTATCTACTTTTCGTTCCCATATGCTTAATAAATGTTTGATGGATGGATGAGTGGGAAGGACTTTGCTCTTGGATTATGTCTGAAGGTGGACCATCATGCAGTAAATCTCACTAGCAACTACATCATTAACATCTAATGCTCTCATCTCAGTAATCTGATCCATTCAAGGCCTGCTTCCATGTCCCACTGAATCCCACAAAAAAGACATACAGACAAACAGGATATGTATTCTCTCAGAAGCGCAGAAGACAGGCCTGTTCTATACCTGATTCAGAGCTATGAATTACTAACAATAAAAGTGTAAGGGTGGGATGGTTAATTTATTTAACTACCCCACTTAAAGTAAGTGATAAGATGCACAATCAGTTTCATTCATAAGCCTTAACTTAACTTGGAAATGGTGAATACCATTTGATGGAGTGAATTCATGTTAGACAGGAAGTCTGTTCTAATTGAATGAGGCATTTCTTCACACTCTCTGAGTTCTATATAAAAGCACTGAAATTAGCTTGAATCAGGAAATTCCAGCAGTGGTGAGCAGTGGGGGCATTCCAGTACATTCTCAAGGAGCAACCACAACACCAATGGAAGGGATATTTACCTTCTCTGAAAAGAAAAGAGGTATCAAGGAGGGTCATCAGTTGTACAAGCATCTTGGAGAAGATCCAAGCTAAGGAAAGCCCCAAGAAAAGTTTGGCTCATTCCCTGCTATAGTTCCTATGTATTCAAAAACAGAAGTTCTTAACCTAGGCTCCAACGACCCATGAATAAGCTGCAGGAAGTCTGTGAATTTGAATGGGGAAAATAAAAATTATATTTTTATTTATAATTTATTTATTATTTAGTGCGCTAACCTCTAAAATAAATTTATCATTTCCTCCAATTATGAATTTTAAAAAAATCTGAGAAAGGATCCATAGGTTGCACCAGTCTCATTACTGAAGTTAAAAAAAAAAAACTGCTGCTAAAACATAATCTGCTGTTTTGCAACTGAACCATTACCAGTAAATTGAATTGTGCCTCAGTCACAAAGAAGTCACAAATAGAGATAGATACAAATGTAAAATTAAAGTCCAACTTCTGACTAAATGCTAGTAATTTTCTAACTGAGAGGTAGGAAATATTGTGATTGTACTTTTTATCTATAAAATAAACTCCTGTAGTAGCAATTAGATTTGAAGGTCTTTCCCACCCATTAATAGACCATGTGACCTGCTTATGTCACAGGAAGCCTAAGTTACATGGTGGGAGGACTTTATGTCACAGAAAATGCTGAGAGAGAAAGATGTTATGGCTACTAATGGCTGCTAATGGCTTTCCTTGTGATTGTTAGAACTGAACAGGCTGACGTAGCTGTACTGTGAGTTTGTTTTGGGGAAGACCCCAGCAGCGGGTCGGAGAGGTTTTCGGATGGCAAGTTTCCAGGCTGTGATGTGATGTTTTAAGTTCCTTGCTGTTATGATAAAGTGGGCTGACTGGCTGTGGGAGCTGAACATTTGGTTACGGGATATGATTTTCTGGTGTCTGAATAAATGTTATACTTCTTTAACCTTCTTTATGGAGAATCTCTCATACTTTGTGATACAGAACTACATAGGCATATGCACTATTAACATTGATGTTGTATTTATTGCCTTACTGTTTCAACTCCCTAATGCAGAAGAGAAGGGTACCATTAGGTAGCTTTTGGAGCCATTTTATAGCATCCTAGGCTTAAAATGAGCTAATTATTGTTTTGGATTTTTTAAAGGATTTTTTTCCACCAAAAAATTCTTTCCTCTCCTTCTTGCCTTCCACCCTCTCTAATTGAGTAAGCAAGAAAAACAAAAGGAAAGCTATATAAGAAGAAAAGAACCACTTGGAAAATGGGGTAGGACCAAGAGTACTTGGAAATTTAGTTCCATCCATCACTCTTTTGCTCTGAGAGGAGTTGAGTGAGAAGCCTGTGCCAAGACAATCAGCAAGTCCTTGATCCCTTTACTGGGTGGCATGGATACAGCTACATGAAGCAACTCTTCAATGGTTGTTGAATTGATTACAATTGCTGTGCCCTAATGAGTGTCTGTTTCACAAGAAACACAAAACTTTCCATGTTTCCTTTTTCCTGTCTGATTCTGGAGGGAGGGGAAAAGAAGGGAGGAGGGTTGGGAAGAGACTAATACATAGATCTCATTGATCCTTGTCACCCTGGCCCTCAATTAGCACACATGATTTAGAGTTGTCAATGTTTGTCTTTTGGGTCTTGGAATCCCCCCTCTTCTTGGAATGTCTTCAAAAGTTGCTGTCTTTCCTGTCTAGATTCAGCACTAAGACTGATGGATGGGAGTAGTGTTCATGTCTGGGTTCTATGGCATGACTTCTACCTGTAGATTATAGGTACTTTGCTGCCAAAATCAACATCAAAGGTAAGTGACTGATGTCCTCTTATGGCTTCATTTATTCGGTCTGTACAATAGAGTCCTCTTTTCTCTGTCCTCATAGAAAAATTGAAGAGACTGACATACCCTAATGTTTCTTTGAGAGAAATCTGGTCAGTATAAACGTGCAGGTGGAGGTTTCCATGCACAGGATAGCATCTTCTCTGATTATATTCAGGATCATCTATGGCTAGACATGAATATCTCTATTATATCACCTTGATGAGGAAAGGAGTCAGAATAATTGGTTGGTTACTCAGTTGCACAGTGACATAAGAAAATTCTATTTCAGAAAAATCACAAATCGTCAGTTCTTGGAAAGTATCTTTGGAAGTTCAGAGTTGGAATTTGAATGTCTATTTGATTCTCAACTTAATGTTTTAGTAAATTCTCTGAAAGGATCCAAGAATACAAAAGCAATTTTTTTTAAACAAAAAGGATATCAATTATTTAAGATCCTGCCCTGAAACAATCCTCTCTGTAGCCTGTTCTCCTAACTGGTGAGTTCCTGGCTACAATCTATATTTCATGAAGGGGCCTTAGCCAGGCTGTTCATTTTATTCCAAAGCTTAACTCACTCTCTGGACTGATCCATCTCCCCACTGGCTGTCCTGCCCACCTTAGTTTAACTCCATCTAAGCCCTATTCTCCTGCCCCTACCCACCACCTCCATTTTCAATTCACCTTTTGTCCTTCTTGTTAGAAAGTAAATACCTTGAAAGTAAGGACAGTCTTGTTTTCATGTTTCTAGTGCTTAGCATAGTGTCTGGCATATAGTGGTTAATAAATATTCTTTCTCCATGTATCTATCATCTATCCATTTAGTAAGGAGATTCTTTGTCAAGCTTAATTCCTAGGAAATCAAGAGAGGTCTGAGAGAAATGATTATTAATAACTAATGATTTGGGAAAATTCAGAGTTCCCCCTTTTGCTATTTTCAAGTTCTTGTTGTTGTTTGTCCTTGGTTCTCAAAGAAGACCATGACATCAGGGAGGTGATACCATGACTCGCAAGTGAATTGAACTTAAGTGAGGGAGGGCTGTGCAAAATCACCAGCATCACTTTCTCCTCCAGAGCCGTCTGGGTCCAGTGGCCAGATATATATCAGGATGACTAGAGATGGTCCTTCTATTTTCAAGACCTCACTCTCTGAAGGTTGAGTTAACCTTCAACCCTACCCAACCTTACAAAGAAACTCTAAGGTGAATTCCATTCAGTGAAGCTTGGGTAGAGACAGACCCTTTTGTCTAAATTGCTCAAGACTTGGGGTAGTCTGGGTATACAGAAAGTCTCTTTGTCCAAGGATAACATAATATCTCTCTTAGCCTCTCATTGAAAAATTAATTCTCTCATTAATTGTTAACCAATCAGGGATGATTCCCATCCTGGGAAACACTTACTCTTTGAAGGGTATATTATTCTAAGAGAGATAGCCAAATGACCATCCTTTTATTAATAAATGTGATGGCCCTATTAATAAAATTATTAAATTACTCAGAAATTATGTCTCTTAAACCTTTAATTGCCACAGCTCTGGTGTTCTGAAGATTAAAAACTGAACCCTGAAGAGTTAAAATAGGGACTATGAGAACAAGCAGCCTGAGAGTGATTTCATTTCCTAAAATGTTCACATTTTTACTCTATGGAGCAGTTTTTGATGGGACATTATTTTATATCATGTCACTGCTGCATTCTGACTGGCTGATAGGAAGACGTCTGTCCTCCTCTAAATTCCTACTCTAGTGCTTCATAATAGTGATAAACATGTATCCTGGCCATGTTACCAAACGTGAAGATCTACTCAGTCCTTCCCAAATATGAGTTCAGTGATCAATTCTATATCTCTCATCTGAACAGTAGCCTAAATAAATTTAGAGAGAATTATCACTAGGTTGGCCATGTGGTGATGAAAGTTTATGAATATCAACTCACAAAGACCGTCCATCAAGAGACAGAAGGGTTGAAATCTGGATTAATGGAGGGAGACACTGCACCAGTGAAACCATAGATACTTGATGTATTGAGGAAAGAATCTAGACTGGAATGAAAGGAAGGATTTTCTTATTTCTCTGGCTGTAAAGGGGTAATTTAAACTTGTGTTCACAAAAAAACTCAAACTATCATCAGATCTCAGAACCATACTATATATGTATATATATGTGTATATATATATGTATATATATATATGCATACTTGTATCAGTGACCTACAAGTTAAAAAATCATCCATTTAAATTCTACAATTTCATCTATAATCTCTTTATCAGTTTAGATCACCACTTAATGAGTAGCCGTGGCCAGTGTGGCCTCCTGATCTCCAGTCCTTTGCTGATAAACTGCTCCACACTTGGGATAGGCTGGCCCTGAGACCTCATGCAATCAGTTTGTCTCTGGGTCTCTATTAGATAACTGTAGCATGGTAGGACCTTTCAGAGCCTTCAATAATGTCTCCTCCACACCATGAAGAAGGTTTAGTAATAGGCAAAGGAAGTTAGTTACACTTAAATACATGTGCTTTCAAATTACTGAAAACTCACAAGGGTTTTTTGAGGAGAGGGGGAAAGAAGAAAAGTTGCATTTCTAGAAAGAAGAGACAAATTCTCTGTGTGCACCATGATTTTCACTAAAGGAAGACCCAGAATGTCATTCCTGACAATAAAGTGTGAAGGAAAAGACATCATATTCAGAGAGAAGGCTTTGGTTCTGAGGACATAGAAGGACAGATTTTGTCATTGATTCATCATGGGTATTGAAGGGCTTTAGGCCTGCTTTCTATTCCAAATTTAGTTTCTTGTCACATATGCCTTTCTTTGCTGCAGTTTGGAGCATCAATTGCTGATATTAGGTTTGTTCCTTTAAAACTGAGATGCAAATGCAATGGGTAAGGCCTGACCACACAAAATTATTTTGTAATAAGTTGAATGAAGGCAAATTGATTCTTTGCAAGTGAGAACCATGAAACAGTAATTCTGTCTGGCAGTATTTCAGTTGGTGGCAAAGCTCTTAAAATATAAACAGAAAAGCTCTTATTATATTGTTTAAAAAGACACAACAGTAGGTAAACTTGGTGGTTCTTATATTGAATGAACTGCATTTTAAAATTTATATTGAACTTTGCATTCATCTCAAGGCTGCAGTCTTTTCCCCTTTCTCTTTGTCAACGACTTTGGAAATGCTATGCTAAAAATAACAGGCTTTTAATGTGGGTTACAGGTTACCAAAATGAAAGTTGCTATAGAAACAGTGGATGCAGTTCAGAAAATGAAAATGTAGGGACAAATGGTATTTGTGAATATGTGAATAAGTACCCCTCACCCTCCACCCCAAATCAATATGGATCTTCTATGTGATGTTTCAGAATAGGTGATGTCATGTCTTATATTAGGTAATGTCATATTTTGGATTATAATAGAAAGAAAAAGAGGGAGAGAGAAGAAAGAGAAATAGAAGGAACAAAGATGTAAGAAGGAAAGAGATTTTAGGTTTATAGGTGATCTTTTTTATTTTATCGACATGTGGAACTTCCAGTGAAAAAATCTCTTCTACCAGTTCAATTAGCATGACTCTTGCAATTTGAAATTTTAGATTACTATCTATGACAAAGAGAGGTTAACTGACCTGCCAGTGGCAGTACAGGTAGTATATGCCAGGAACAGGACTTTGACTCAAGCCACAGGACTGCCTTTCATATCTTTGTGGATTTGAGTGAAATTTCTAAGTGAGAGGCATTGCTCAGGAAACAGAGTAAGCATGATTTCTTTTTTGCCTTTCAAGAGCTTACATCTGTAGGGCTACCAAAACCACCTAGTGGTGGATACAGTGATGAGTAAGTTAAGGTCCCTGCCCTCAGGGAGCTTATATCTTATTAGGGATAGAAGCTCAAATGGTTCTATAGTTGCATCAATTTGGATAGTCCCTCCAAAACCACAGATCACAACCCATCTAAGTCTTCCCATCCTGTGGGATTCTTATACTGAGTGAATTGTATTTTAAAATAAGATAAATATGTTGATACAGCATTTATTAAGCACTTACTGTATACCAAATATTGGGCTAGGTTCTCCTTCTCCTCAAGGTGCTTACATTCTAATGAAGGAAGATAACACTTCCTAGGGGAAAAGGATGCTGGGGAGGAGGTAGAAAAGGCTGAGCTGTCAGGAGTGGATCTCAAAGTAAAGTCAGCAAGGCCTGAGAACTTCATGAAATGGTGATCTTGGACAGGAACTCAGCAATCAGAAGAAAGGTCTACAAGGTGGACGCAACTCAACACTGTGAAGATACTAGTGGAACTCTTCCTGTCATCCTTTACCTTCACTACATGACCAGACATTTTCTTTATCTTTGGAGGCAATTGAGATTAAATGACTTTCTCAGGGTCCCACAAATAGTGAGTATCTGAGGCTGGATTTGAACTTAGGTCCTCCCGATTCTAGGGCCAGTGTACTATCCACTGCACCACCTGACTGCCCTCTCCCCTCCCCAGTTTCTTTTTCTATTATACGTTTCCCTGATGAAATCTTTTCTTTCCTGAATTTTTAGGGAGGTATATACACCGAAGAAAGCTATCTGCCCCTGTGGCATGTCTCTGAGGGATAACTACTGTGGTATAGTGGACAGAGTACTGGATTTGGAGTTAAGGAGACCTATGTTCAAATCCTACCTCTGATACTTCTATCTGGACTAGGAGATATCTACCTATAGCCCCCAGGTTCTCTACCATGTAACTTGGGTCTGGCCTACCTGCTGATTCTGACTATTACCTTTGGTTTGGCTAGGCATCGCCGGTCTTGGGTAGTGACTTGTTCACTTCACAGGCAAAGAATCGTCATATGTTTCCTATTTAGCAGCATGAGAACAAGTTTTTGTCATTTGTTACTGCTCCTCAGCAGCCACCTCTGAATGAACCTTGAGAGCAATTTGACCATTTTTCCACTAAAAAGAAACAGGCAACATTTTTCACACAGGCTGCATTTTTCAAACAATGATTCCAAAGGCACTTTCCAGCCATTATGAATGTCTAAGATGACTTTTGCTGTTAATACCCTCTCCTCTAGATTACAACTTGCCCTGTCAAATCCACTGACCTAGGAGAGAGAGAGGGAGAGAGAGAGACACAGATAGAGAGAGACAGAGACAGAGAGACACAGAGAGACACAGAGAAAGACACAGAGAAAGAGAGACACAGAGGCAAAGAGAGGGAGGGGGAGAGACAGACATAGATAAAGAGAAACAGAGACACAGAAAGACACAAAGAGAGAGACAGAGGGAGAGAGAGAAAGGGACAAAAAAAAGACAGAGGTGGGAGGAGAAAGACAGAGAGACAGACAGAGAGACAGAGACAGACAGAGAGGGAGGAGGGAAGGAGATAGACATAGAGAAAGAGACACAGAGACAGAGACAGAGGGAGGGAAAGAAACATAAAAAAGTCAGGTGGGAGGATAAAGAGAGGTGAGAGAGAGGAGAGAGAGAGAGAAAGACAGAGACAAAGACAGAGACAGAGAGAGATAAACAGAGAAAGAGAGACACAGAGACAGAGAGAGACAAAGAGAGAGAGACATAGGGAGGGAGAGAAACAGACAAAAAGACAAAGGTGGGAGGAAAAAGAGAGAAGAGAGAGAAAGAGACAGAAACAGAGAGACAGAGAGGGGGGAGGGAGGAAGACAAACAGAGAGAGAGAGAGAGACACTCATCCTGCTAAAAACCCTGTCTATCTATTGTCAGCAAATCATTTCCAGGGCAAATGTTGTTCAGTTCTTGTTTGGTTGTTTTGTTGATTTGGATCCCCCTGGAGTAGTTCTGCCTCTTGCTTTTCCTAGCCTCCCAATTTCAATTTGTTCTGTTCACCAGATCATAAAAATTTTAGCAGCTAAGTACACATGGTCCTAAATGAAACAATTACATTGACAGTGCTTGGACCCAAATGATTTCTACAATGTGGTTATATAAGGCTCTAACTAGGCAGGGTTTCTTCCCCTCATAAGTTTGGATAAACTTTTCCTCTGAGAAAACTCAAAATAATTGTGATAAAAGCTCCTTTGGAGTTCCATGAGTTGCATTGGGACTCCTCTTGTTCCCATCCTGTCTTTTCAGCAACTGCCTCCTTCCATATCAGAGCAGTAATGGGAACAAATGGGAATTCTTGTACAGAATGCATTGTGTGAGTTAATAGGATCAGACTTCACCACTTTCTTGCCTAAAAATGTAATTTCCCCCAAAATGAAGGAGATGGTTCTATGAAGAAAATGGAGGCAAGGTGGATAAGATTAAAAACAACAAAAACAACGACAAATAAATAAATACAAATTAGACCTTATCAAAGTCAACTTTTGGCATGGGACAAAGAAGTTTGCAAATATGTATGGGAAAAGCCATTCATCCTCTTTCCACACTGCAGCCCTTCGGATATGCAAAGATTGCAATCACATCTGCTCTGTTCCAAGATAAACATCCCCAGTTCCCTTAACTATTCTTCATAAGGCAATGATTACCAAACCTCTCACCATCTTGTTCACTCACCCTCCAACTTGTCGTTGTTCGGATGTAGTGTCTGAAATCCTCCAGATACGGCCTGATTAGGGCAGAGTACAGCAGACCAATCAACTCCCTTCATTAGTAGCCTCTAAGAGAAAATATAAACTTCTCTGGTTAGCCTTTGAAGACCTGTACCTTCAAACATATCTCTCCAGACTAGACATGATTCACCTTCCTGAGTTCTGCCATCCAAATGAGGTTGCCTTCTCTCTGTTCGTTATGCAGATGCTTCATCTCCTGTCTCAGTGACTTTGAGTGGACCATTCTGCATGCCAACAATATGTCCCCCCTTTTAGCCTCATAGAATACCTCCCTTCCTTCAAGAAACAAGTAGCTTAAGCACGATCATCTACATTAAGCCTCTCCTAATCCCCACAATTACTATTGCTCTCACTCCCAAACTGTTATACGTTTGACCACTTTGTATATTTGTATTCAATTTATATTTATCTGCATAAGGAATTAGATGGAGTAGTGGATAGAGTGTTGGACTTAGGGAAATGCGAATTTAAACCCTTTCTAGCTGGGTATCCCTGGACAAGTCACTTACTTCCTCAGTCTTAGTTTGGCTATCTGCAAAATGGAGATATTATTATCCCCTACTTCACAGGGTTGTTGTAAGAATCAAATGAAATAATACGTGCAAAGCACTTTGCAAAACTTAAAGCACTAAACGACATAAATAATATAATATAAATATAAATTGGGCAGGTGGCACAAGGAATAGAGCACTGGGCTTGGAGTCAGGAAGACTCATCTTCATGAGTTCAAATCTTCCTTCAGACACTAGCTGTGTGACCCTGGGCAAGTCACTTAACCCTGTTTGCCTCAGTTTCCCCATCTGTAAAATGAGCTGGAGAAGGAAATGGCAAACAGTTCCAGCATGTTTGCCAAGAAAACTCCAAAATAGGGTCAGAGACAGTTGAACATTACTGAAACAACCGAACAAAAAAGCTAGCTATTATTTTAATAACTATTACTATTATAAATGCAATTTCTGTCTCCCTCGTTTTGCTTCTTAACAGAGATTGTTTAATTCCTTGTACTTGTCTTCCCTGTGACCAGAAAAGCTTAGCACATAGTAGATGCTTCGTAAACACTAGCTGATTGATTATTTGAGTGACATCTGAGACTGTGAATTATTAACTCATAAATTGGGTACTTACGGTACACAGGAAAGTATAATTAAAGGCTACCTGATACTAAAAAAAAGTGCTCAAACTGAAAAAAAAAGGATTTATATATTTCCTAGGAAAGTCTAGAAGACCAATATTTTGCATTTGTTTTGCATACTTTAAAATCAAAGTACCATATGCAAATTACCTTGCACCAATATTTCATATATGTAGTATATGTCCCTCATTAAAATGTAAGCTATTGGTCCCCATCTCCCAAGCTTGGCACCACTCGTGGGCCTCCATGTTAGGAAGAAACTCCAAACCAGCTAATAGGAAAAGAAAATACAAGCCATATTTCGAAGACCTGTTTTACAAGTACTTCATCAATTTACTCTGAAGGAAGTACCAGTTTAGTTCTTGAATGATCTCTTACTCAGGTCCAGTTACTTGGAAGAGTGGATCAGGATCCTGTTCTGGGACAGTCCAAAAGAAAAAAAAAAACATCCAGTCACAATCTTTTCATTGGCCACAAATGAGATGTGGCAATCAGGGGAAAGTGAGACATCCCAGCAGGGTGACATCAGCCAAAGGGCCACATGGCACAGAATATCAGCTTTCAGGCCAGGCCTGAGGGATCTGGCCTCTCAGTGTGTGAAAAAAGGGCTCAAGTTTTGGTGGAAGGGAAAATAGACTATGGTGAATACTTGGATAGAAACAGTGTGAGACAACAAGCCTCCACCATGTAGCCGTGAGTGGCTACATAAAAGAGAAGTGAAATGGACGCACTTATTCAAGGCCAGCATTGGGACATCCTCATTTTGAAATCATGCATAATCTTTGGAATTTCTTTTGGTGAGAATTAAAATACACTTTTATATATATATACATATATGTAAAATGCAAAGCTATTTCAGGACAGGAACTTCCCTCCCTCCCTTTCTCTGTATCCCTAGTGCTTAGCACAGGGCTTTGTACATAATAAATACTTAATAAACGCATGTTCCATGACTGAAGTCACTTAACCTCTCAGCCTCAATGACCTCGTCTATAAAGTGGGAATAGCATCATTTACCCTGCAAGATTGTTGTAAGGATCAAATGAAGTGATATATGTAAATTGCTTTGTATGCCTTAAAGCAACTAAATTATTATTTTTATTAGTATTTTTAATGACTATTATCATGTTCTTGAAATTTCCTGGACAACTCCTTCTGATCTCTCCCTAATGACCTTCAGTCCTACCCTGTGTTATACTTACCAATGTGCATCTTATCAATCCTGTTCTTTCCACCTATGTAAGATCCTTGCATATGTGAGTACATTTGTCTTTTTATCCCCAGTGCCAGTAAAATCATAGAGGAAGTCAGTACCCAAAGTGACACAGGTTTGAGGGAATTGAGGGATATTTTCTCGAGCTCTCTGAAGAAAATGGAAATACCAAAAATGTAGGAAAAAATTTAAGATCTTATTTATTTAAACAAGCAGGGCAGCTAGATGGCGCGGTAGACAGAGTGCTGGGCCTCGACTCAGGAAGACCCGAGTTTAAAAACTACCTCAGACACTTATGAGCTAGGTGACCCTGGGCAAGTCATTTAACCCTGTTTGCCCCAGTTTCTTCATATGTAAAATGATCTGGAAAAGGACATGACAAGCCATTCAAGTTTCTTTGACAAGAAATCTCAAATAAAGTCACAGAGAGTTGGACATGACTGAATGATTATGATAATGACAATGACTAAACAATTAAGAAAACTGATATACATCCACCCATCAACCTCCTTTCCTGCGTATTTATACTTTTTATGAACAATCTACACATGTTCTTTCAGAGACATACTCCTTCCCATCAAATAGGGTTATTTTGGAAAGTAATTGAAAAGGACAATTATCAGATTCTCCTCATATTATTTCTTACATTAGCAGCAATTGCCCTCCAAATGACACAGGACTAATGCATCCTAGTGAAGCTTGTTGAGGGATATTATTTGGAGAGGAGTGGAGACAGAATGTGATGTTCTTTAGGTCTGTGTCATGATTGGGTCAGCAGTATTTATCTGTGAAGAACAGAGGTTTGAAGTCTTAGATAAGCTAGAGGATGGGTGGGGGTGCTCCTTAAAAGTTCTAGTGGGGAACCTGCAGCCTCAAGGCTACATGTGGCCTTCTAGGTCCTTGGGTATGGCCTTTTGACTGAATCTAAGTTTTATAGAACAAATCCTTTTATTAAGGGGATTTGTTCTGTGAAGTGTGGATTCAATCAAAGGGCCACACTTGAGGACCTAGAGGGCCACATGTGGCTTTGAGACTACAGATTCCCTACCCCTGGTCTACAGATTAGAGCACCAATGACTATACCTTGATGAGGCAATCACCCACAACCTTCCACTTCCAGGTTCATGAAGTCTGAAATTTCTTAATCTGATCATTACCTATTCATTTCATAGCTTCTTTTCCCTTGCATTCTCTCTAATTCTGTGCTTCACCATTATCATGACCCCCAATCCACCCTCCTCTCACTTCTTTCCCAGGCTATTACCTCTGCAGGGTTTGCTTCAGAGGCAGCTGGGTGGCACAGTGGATTAGAAAGCCAGGCCTGAAGTCAGGAAGGCTAGAGTTCAAATCTGGCTTCAGACACTTACTAGCTGTGTGACCCTGGGCAAGTCACTTAGCCCCGTTTGCCCCGAGTTCTTCATCTGTAAAATGAGGTGGAGAAGGAAATGGCAAACCACTCCAAAATATTTTCCAAGGAAACCCCAAATGAGTTCATGAAAACATGACTTAAGCAAATGAAAAAAAAACAAACAACAACAACAACAAAGAAAAATAAGTCTGACCATATCACTGCCCTATTCAATAAATTCCCACAACACCCTATTAAAGCCCCTCATAACTTGGCAACCTTTTGCCTTTCCAATTCTCTCATACCTTATTCTTCTCCATGTTCTCTGTAATCCAGTGACAATAAGAACTAGCTTTACTACTCCTTCACAAGACATTTCATCTTCCAACTCTGTAATTTTGGCTGTTCTCCAGTCCTGGAACTTTACCTGCCTTCATCTCCATCTTCTTGTAAATCTTGGCTAAAGTCCCAATTTCTTCAAGAAGCCTTTCTTGTTTCTACTTAACCATTCATGCCTTCCCTCTGAGATTATCTTGAATTTATCTTATATCTCTATCTATCTATCTATCTATCTATCTATCTATCTTTCTATCTTTCTCTCTGTCTGTTCTGTCTATCTATGTGAGGGCCATCTCCAGTTGTCTTAATCGATATCTGGCCACTGGACCCAGATGGCTCTGCAGCAGAAAGTGAGGCTGGTGACTTTGCCCCACCCTATCCCACTCAAATATAATTCAAAGCAAGTGATGTCAACATCTCTCTGAAGTCAACATCTCTCTGATGTCATGGTCTTCTTCGAGAGCGAAGAACAAACCACAACCACAAACACAACCACAACCACAACTAATCTGCAGAGAGAGATAAATTTATGTGTGTGCATGTATTGATGCTGCAAATGGTCAATGAATTTGGTCTAAATGAACAGAAGGAGAATAGGCTGGATTGTCTTTTGGAAAATTCAAAGTTCTTAAAAATGTTTTCTTCAATTACAAATGAGAAAATAACTAACAAACATGGACATACCAATATACAAAGACAAGCAAGAGAGGACTGTATATGAAACAAATCTAATACACATACATTTTACTTTTTAATATATGTATATGTGTATAATTGTATGTATGAAATTTGATGTGGTACTACCAACATTTCTTGCTTGCCTGTGTCCCCTTCTGAACCTTCATCTATTTTCTTCTCTTTATTTTTGAAATATTTCATTTGGATTTTATTTCTTTAATTTTTTTACATCACTGTCACTACCTCCTCAGTTTCTCACCCCCCAAATAAAAACTCTCCCTTTTATAATATTAAGTATAAAGCAAAACAGATTTGCGTTGTTTTGATTGTATTTGGAAATTAATGTCCTATTCTCTCCATCACCTCTATACCAAGGAGTGAGGGTGCATGTTTCACCATTAACCTGTGGAGTTGTGAGTGATAATTGCATTGATGAGAGTCCTTAAATCTTTTTCTTTTTGCCAATTTTAAATAAATTTTATTCTCCAGGCTAAGAATTGCGTTTCCACTTGTTTGCAGTACTGATAAAGTGCAATCTCATTCACTTCTCTCCCTCTGCACACATTCAAGTATTCAGAATGCCCAGATTTACACAGTAGCTTAAATGTTACTTTTAAACTGCTACTGCCTTGGCTACAAATTTGAGTCCTTCAATTTTTTGTAAGCTGTGTGGAATGACCTTTCTTCTGATGTGTTTAGTTGATCTCTTCAATAGTGGATCTAGAAAAAGCACCTCCAGATGGGGCTGCTCCACCTCCTGGAAACCCACCAGGCATGCCTCTTGGAATGTCCCCTGTACCCTGGTACAGCTTAGTAATGATGGGGTTGCAGACTTTCTCAAATTCTTTCTGCTGATGATCATATTCTTCCTTCTCAGCAGTCTGGTTCTTATCCAGCTGCTTGGTTATTCTATTACATTTGTCAAGGATCTTCTGTTGCCTTCATCACCAATTTTGCCTTGCAGTTTTTCATCCTCTATGGTAGCCTTCGTGTTCAAAGCTTAAGATTCAAGAGAAGTCTTGGAATACACCTTGTCTCTCTGCTTTTCATACTCAGTTTTCTATTTCTCAGCCTCCTGGAGCATACACTCAATGTCTTCTTTGCTCAGATGTCCTTTGTCATTGGTGATGGTGATCTTGTTCTCCTTGCCTGTGCTCTTATCCACAGGAGAAACATTGAGGTTTGCATTTGCATCAATGTCAAATGTTGCTTCAATCTAAACACCCCTGAGTGCTGGGGGGATTCCTGTGTGCTCAAATTTGCCAAGCAGGTTGCTATCTTTTGTCATTGCTCTCTCACCTTCATAAAACCTGAATAAGCACACCAGGCTGGTTGTCCAAATAGGTGATAAAGGTCTGTGTCTTCTTGGTGGGGGTGGTAGTATTATGTTTGATCAGAACAGTCATAAGTCCACCAGCAGCTTCAATTCCAAGGGAAAGAGGAGTGACATCCAATAGTAGCAAGTCCTGCACATTCTCAGATTTATCTCCAGACAAAATGTCAGCCTGGACAGCTGCACCATAAGCAACAGTTTCATCAAGATAGATACTCTTGTTGAGTTCTTTGCCATTAAAGAAATCTTTCAGAAGCTTGTGGATTTAGGGGATTCGAGTGGAACCACCCACTAGGACAATGTAATAAATCTATAATTTATATAGTTTGGCATCCCTTAAGGCCCTTTCCATAGGGTCCAGTGTGATATGGAAGAGATCAGCATTCAGCTCTTTGAAACGGGCTCGGGTGATTGATGTATAGAAGCCAATACCTTCATAGAGGGAGTCAATCTCAATATTGGCCTGAGTACTGGAAGAAACAGTATGCTTTGCACATTCACAAGCAGTACAATGACAGCAAATAGCCTTCTTGCTCTCACTGCTATCCTTGTGTTTTCACTGAAACTCAGCAATGAAATGGTTCACCATTCAGTTGTCAAAGTCCTCCCCACCCAAGTGTGTGTCTCCAGCTGTGGACTTGACCTCAAAGATGCCATCTTCAGTGGTAAGAATGGAGACATTGAAAGTACCACCTCCAACATCAAAGACCAACATATTTCTCTTGACACCAACCTTTTTGTCCAAGCCATAAGCAATAGCAGCAGTAGTTGGTTCATTGATAAGTCAGAGCACGTTGAGACCCGCAATTGTTCCAACATCTTTGGTGGCCTGACATTGGGAATCATTGAAATAGGCTGGTACAGTGACCGCAGCATTTGTGACAGTCTTCCTAAGGCAAGCTTCAGCAATTTCTTTCATCTTGGTCAAGACCATAGAAGATACTTCTTCTGGACAGAAACTTTTGGTCTCCTCTTTGTACTCCACTTGGATCTTAGGCCTGCCTGTGTCACTCACCACCATAAAAATCCAATGCTTCATTTCTGACTGTACAACTGCATCATCAAATCTGCAACCAATCAGATATTTGGCATCAAAAACTGTGTTGGAGGGTTCATTGCAACTTGATTCTTTGCAGCATCACCAATTAAACATTCTGTGTCAGTGAAAGCAATGTAACTTGGGGTAGTCCTGTTTCCTTGGTCCTTAGCAATGATCTCCACTTTCCCATGTTGGAAGACTCCCACACAGGAGTAAGTGGTGCCGAGGTCACTGCCATCTGTGGGTCCCTTCGACATGGTTGCTGGGGAGATGGAGGTTGTAGCTGACCACTGTGGAGGAAGAAGGGCTTCTGCTGTGCTGAGTAGTGTCCTTACATCTTTCAAAACTGTTTTCTTTTTAATATGATCATTTTATAAATAGCTATTCTGCTTCTACTTCACTGTGGATCAGTTTATGCACATCTTAAGTTTCTTTAAACCCAACACATTATTTCATCAATATTATTCTACTGCAGACATGCACCATAATTTGGGCAACCATTTCTCATTTTATGGTATATATATGCTTTTTATTTGGAGAAAAAAGTGATACTATCTATGTACTTTGTACATATGAGTTTTTCTTTATCATTAATCAATTTGAAATACATGTTTAATAATAGCATCATGGGTCAAAATAGTTTGGCAACTCCTGTGGCATAATTTGAAATTGTTTTCCAGAATGATTGGACAAATTAAAATTAACAGCTTTACCAATAGTGCTTTAGTGTACATTTCCTCCCACTGACTTTCCAACAATTGTAATTTTTTTTATCTTTTTTATCTTTGTCAGTTTGATGGGTTTGAGGTGGAAACAGAGTTGTTTTACCTCTTACTTTTTTATTCGTGATCTTCGTGCAGTGCAATATGGTTGTTCATTTGGATTTCTATGCTTGAAAAAGGAACTGTTTTGTCATATTCTCTGATCATTTTTATTGGCTAATAGCTCTTGTTCTTAAATTTTTCCTATATATTTTGATCATCTGACTCTTCTCAGAAAAATCTGCAAAGATTTTTTCCAATGTAACTTTCTCTTTTAATTATAACTTCAGTGATTTTGTTTGTGCAGAACCTTTTCAATTTTAAACCATCACAATTCTTCATTTTATTTCCTGTGATCATATCTTTCTCTTTTTTGGTCAAGGTCTGTGCTTCCCCAATTCATAGTTATGAAAGATATCTCCTTCCATCCTTTTGTAGTTGTTTATGATATTTTTCATCTAGAACGTGTATTTATATTGCTGCTTATTGTGTCATATGATATGAGAGAAGCTTGATTTTTCTAAGACTGTTTTTCAATTTCCCCAACCATTTAAAAAATAGGGAATCCTTATTATAACTATTTATGTTCTTGAATTTATTGAACACCAATAATTCACATTTATATAGCAAAATTCTTTTTATATATTATCTCATTTGATATGTTAACAGATAACTGAGCTTTGATAATAAATGTAAAGCATTTTGAAATATGAAGTACATTGCATATGACATATTTATATATGATATATGCAATATAATTAAATTGCAATACTGCTGTGTTCAACTGCTTCTGAATCTAGTTTCCCTAATCTGTTCCATTGATCAAAATTTCTATTTTCATAGCCTGTATGAAATTGTCAGGATAATGTCTTCATAGTTTAGTTTGGCCTCTGGCACTGGTAGGCCCCTTTTTTCCCTGCCTTTTCTCATTATTTCCTTTGAGATTTTCAATCTTTTTTTTCCTTTCCAGATGAATTTCATTATAGTTTTGTTATAAAATAATCCTAGTATAATTTGATTGGTATGGCAATGAATTCATTAATTAATCTTGGTAGTATTGTTATCTTTATTACATCATCATGAGCAATTTTTTTCAATTACTCAAGTCTTTATTTCTTTCAAGACTGTATTGTAGTAATATTCATCTATTTCCTGTATGTGTCATAGTAAGTTTACCCCCAGATATTGCATTCATATATAAGCAGTTTTGAATGGAAGTTCTTATTCCCTTTCTTTTTGGCTTTCTTAGTAATATACAGAAAGACTAATGACTTTGTGGATTTATTTTATGTCCTGCTACTATATTGAAGTAATTTCTATTAAGATTTTAATTAAATCTTTAGGGTAAATATATCATATGCCATCGGCAAAAAGCTATAATTTTATTTCTTCTTTGTCTATATTCATTCCCTCATTTTTTTGGTCTTATCATTGGTAATATTTATAGACCAATATTACATGACAGTAAGGACAAGTGACATCCTCATTTTATTCTTGATATTACTGAAAGGGCCTCTAAGTTCCTCCTTTACAAATGATGCCATTTCTTGGTTTGAGATGATTTTTTTACCGTATCAAGAAAAGCCCATTAAACCCTCTGATTTTAAGGTGAGTTATCATTTTTTTCCTACATTTTTTCATTACTAGAAAAGATTGCTCTATTTTGTTAATTCTTCTCTGAAGCAATTTATGTAAAGAGAAGCTACGTAGTACAGTGGATGGTACTTAATTCATGAGGACTTTCTATTTATTAGTTGTGTATCAATTCAAATAGAACATGAGATTGTAAGATCACTATCATTGTAATTTGGTTAAATTTACATTAGGAACTTGGATATCATGCCATTCGCTACATGTTTCTGTGTGTATGGTTCTATACATGCATGTCCATGTAAATATTATAATTTCACCATCATCTTTGCAGAGTCAAATGTGGTATACTGGACAAAGAATAGACTTCCAATCCTGGAAGCCTCTGAAAAACACTGGCTGAGAAATCCAGGACAAGTCACTTAACTTTTGAGTGCTATGTGCAAACTATAGAAAATTATGTTTCAAAGAAGATTATGACTAGTATTATTACCTAAAATAGCTTTATCATCTTGGATGTTCCTATATCAATGAAAACATAGGTCTAGTCCATATGATAATGTAGTTTCTCATCTTATTTCTTTTAACCATGTATCTTTTTATTGTTGCCTTCTCTGAGATGATTGTTAAGCTTTGCTTTTTTTTTAAATTCACTTGAATCATAATAAATTCTTCTCTAGCCCCTAATTTTAATACTTTGTGAATTTTTATGTTCCAAATATGCTTTTCAAACACATCTTATGGGATTCTACTTTCTAATCCAGTCTGCTATCATCCTTCATTTTATGGGTCATTTATTCCTATTTACATTCAATATGACAATTTTTTGGTATGTTTTCCTTCATTATGTCCTTTTAAACTTTTTTCCTTTTCCTCTGAGCCCCTTCTTTACAAAGTAGAGTGATGTGGTGAGAGGAAGCCAGATTAGCACCAGTCATTCATAATTGAAAACGGTCTGTTTTAACTTTTCTCAGTCTCTTGTTCTGTCATGAAGCCTAGATTTTGATCCCTATTGCTTATACTTTACTTCTATCATTTTTATTCCCTTTTTATTTTCAAATATCTGAAAGGGAAGTTTCTTTTGCTTGCAATTATTCCCTTCCTGACTCTCTTCTCCTCTTATACCCCCAGCTCCCCTTTCCACATTCCTACTTGTGTATCTATTGAATTCATTCATTTCTACACCAAGCTATCTGTGTATATTCAACTATTTTGTATGCTCGATATGAGTGAAATCATAATATGCTTGGTTCTGCACCCCTTCTTCCATATTTGTAAATTCCTCTTGTGCATCTTATTTATACAAAATGTAAACTATTCCCTTTGTTTTTTCCTCTATTTTCTTCTAAAACCCCAACAAAATGGAGTAAGTATATACCCAGCTTTTATTTAAATTCTACTGTGACTATCAAAGATAGATATTGAGACTCCTATCTGTTCTCCTCCTATTAGAATGTAAGCACATCATCATTATTTAGTCCTTCCAATTCTTCAGAAGTATTTACTTTTCTAGGTTTCTTTTTCCTTCTCTGTGTGTGTTTCAACATTTGTACTAAACTGTGGTATTTTTATCAAGAATGCTTGAAAGTACTATATTATATAAAAAATTCATTTTTTCTCTCTATAGATTATAATCTTTTTAAAAACTCTTTATTACCTTTTGCCTTTAGGGATAGCATATTCCAAGATTTCTCTTCTTTTAACTGGTTTCTGTGTTTAGTCTTCTGTGATCCTAACATTGTTCTTTGGTACTTAAATTCTTTCTATCAAAAACTAGTTGCAAGTTTGTTTGTTTTTTCTTTAACTTGAAAGCTCTGGATTTTGATTCTGATATATCTGAAAGTTTTCTTTTGGGGGTGTTTTCAGGAAGTAACCAGTGGATTTTTGTTATATTCATTTTGTCCTTTGTTTCTAAAAGATCCTGATTTTTCTTTAATGATTTATTGGAATAGTCTTCAGTTTTGGTTTTTTTTTTTGGTTTGGTCATAATTTTCAAGGACACTAGTGTTTCTCACATTATCCTTTTTAAAAAAAACCTGTTTTCTAGGCCATTTGTTTATGATAGTGTATACCTTACCTTTTTTCACATCTTTTGACTTTGTTCTGATATCTTCAGAGTTTTCTGCCGTTAAGTTCTCTTTATTCTGTTTTTTTAGTGATTCCAATGATGGAATAATATTTTCTACTTTCATCCTTTTGAATTTTTCTGCCCAAATTTTCTTTTCATTTTTTGTCTTTTACTTCAGTTCTTCCAAATCACATTTATACATGTTGTAATCAAGAATTTTTTTTCATTTCTTCAGCTCTGCTTTTGCTAATAGTGTTATTCCTTTCTTTTGTATTTATCTTTTGTATTTCTCTTATCCAATAGTATTTCTTCATTGTGTTTAATATCTCCTTTTTGATCACATAAAATACGTTGACAATTTAAAGTCACGTAACTGGAATAACTCCTTTCTTGCCAAAAATAGCCTTTTTTATTTATTCAGTTTAAAATTGCTCTTTTCCAGACTAACGTAGTAATTTTAAGTGTTGATTTTTTAAAACTATTCTGTTTGTAGAAAATGCAATGATTCCTATAAGTGTAGGGTAACTGGACCAAGTTTGTCTTGCTGATCACAACTCAAAAATAAAAAGTTTTTAAAGGCCAAATAGAAAATAGTATAAGTAATCTAAGTAGTTATAAATGTGTCTACAGAGAGTATCACATTTACTGGCTAAAACTCATCACCACCCTCGCCTCCCTGGTCTCTTTATTATGACAACAATAAAAAATAATAACAATAACTAGCATTTATAATAACATTTTAAAGTTTATAAAACACTTCATAAATATTTCATTTTATCCTCATAACAACCCTGGTAGGAAAACACTATTATTATCCCCATTTAAAGAAGAAAAAACTAAGGTAGACAAAAGTAAAGTGACTTGCCAGGCCATAAAACTAGTAGGTGTCTGAGGTCAGATTTAAACTCTAGTTTTCTTGACTCCAGGTTTAACAACTTGGAAATTCAATCAGTTATGTATTATTATGACAATTAGCTCTCTCTCTCTCTCTCTCTCTCTCTCTCTCTCTCTCTTTCTCTCTCTCTCTCTCTCTCTCTCTCTCTCTCTCTCTCTCTCTCTTTATTTTTAAGCTTTGGAACAAACTAATGGCCTCTTATGTCTGCTGCTTTGTAGAATTCATATCTGACAAAAAGTAGGAGTATGATGATAATAGTAGAGAAACCATAATGTAGAAAATTCCTAACATTTGGGAAGAAGTTTGACTCTCTGCCCTACTTTATATTTATATTTCTCTCTAGCTAAACTCGGGCCTCTGTTTGAGACAAAAATCAGAATTCAGGAAGATTTACATAAAAAGAAGTAAGTAGACTAAATTACAGTTTCCATTGCTGAACAGGACTAGGGAAGTCAGGGAAAGAACAGACTTTTTTTTTAACTTCAGTCTTTAAAAGGTGATTACAATCAGTAGCTTCAGCCTGAATGTTCTACTCAGAGATACCTGAAGGAGGCTAAAGGCCCTTCTCAAGGTTTTACTTCTCTTCTACAGATTTGCTCTCTGTTCATTTTCTCTTTTTGGTTTTTAGTTTCACTTTTCTTTATCTTTTTCATTGTTGCCTCTGTGCTACCAATTCCTGATTATATCCTTTACTTGGGTGTTATAACAACATACTTTTAAGTCTCTCCCCCAAAGCTGTTATTCTATTATATTAATAACCATTTTTATTCAATATTTTTAGTTTTCAACATTGATTTACACAAGATTTTGTGTTACAAATTTTCTCCACATTTCTATCCTCCCCCCACCCTAAGAAGACATAAATTCTGATTTCACCTTTCCCCAGTCTGCCTTCCTTTCAGTCACCCCACTACGCCCCTCCCCTCCCACTCCCTTTCCCCTTACTTTCTTGTAGGGCAAGATAGATTTCTATACCCCATTGCCTGTTTATCTTATTTCCCAGATTCATGTAAAAACAACTTTTTTAAACATTTGTTTTTAGAACTTTGAGTTGTCTCCCTTCTTCCCTCACCACCCACCCTCCTTGAAAAGGCAAGCAATTCAGTATAGGTTATACATGTATCATTATGCAAAAAACTTCTATAATCATGTTGTAAAAGACTAACTATATTTCCCTCCATCCTATCCTGTTCCACTTTATTCAGTTTTCTCCCTTGACCCTGTCCCTTTTCAAAAGTGTTTGCTTTTGAATACCTCCTCCCCTAATCTGCCCTCCCCTCTATCATCCCCCCTTCTTATTCCTTTCCCCCATACTTTCCAAGTTGAGTATGTATGTTATTCCCAACACTAAGCTCTGGTACACCAGTGCTCCTTCTCCTCTAAGAACTGCCAGCCAGGAACCCCACCCAGATCCAAGCAGGGCCAAGCAAGACAACCTTGCCTCAGTGCCAGCAAAGCGATCTCTGCACTCCCTCTCTGATCAGCCACTTGATTTTCCCAACCATGTGGGCCTGGGGCTCCAGAAGCAGCCACCACTGCTGCTGTTGCTGCTGATGTTGATGTTGCAGCCACCTCGACACCCTGGGGCTGCAGACCACACACTTCCTTCACAGAGATCTAGCAGTTTTCCCACTGACCTGCTCCATTGTCTTTGGCATTTGTGGGTTGAGGAGTCTCGTAACTGCCACAGCTCAGTGATTCAGGGCCCTGAGGCCTGCTCCACCTGGTCTACTCTGGCCTGGTCTGTCCTGGTGGTGGCCCATGTTGGGCATCCCTCTGCTACCAGCATGGTGCAATAGACCCTTCCCAGCCACCATCCAGGCTGTCTTGGGCTGGAGATTTGTTTCCCTCTGTTATTTCATGGGTTCTGTAGCTCTAGAATTTGTTTAGAGTCATTTTTACAAGTGTTTGGAGGGATTTGGGGGAGAGCTTAAGCGAGTTGCTGTTTTCAAGCTGCCATTTTGCCTCTGTCCCCAATAACCAATTGTTAAACTAGGATCCAGGTTCTTTTTTTAATCTTTTATTTCTTCATTCAGGGGCCAACCTTTACAGATCAGTCAGCTCTGAAGAGCATGGCTGATAGAAGAGATTGCCTTAAATCTCTTGGTAACTTTCCTTGATCTTGGGAGGACATCACCCTAATAGAAAACCTTCTCCTATTTGAAGTGTAAACAGAAACTAATCTCTGTGACTTCCTGCCCCAAAGCAATAAGCTCAAGTCCTTGTACCTCCCCATTGGACTTTAGGGGCTTCAGCTCATGAAGGAGCAGACCAGAGTGGTCTGAAAGGAGATGGATTCCTTTGTCTAGATTGCTGGAAATGGCTGAGTATCATGATTGAGACACATTCTCAGCAGGAGGAGCTAAAGACTTTTAGCCCAACTCCTCATTTAAATTCCCAACCCCTCATTAATTGTTCACCAATCAGGGTTGATTTTCCCTTGTCAGGGGCACCTCCCTTTTCCAAAGGTACTTAAAGTATTCAGTGTCTCCATGGTTTTTTCTTTGGTTGCCTAGAAAAACCACTGACCGTCAATTTATTGA
Source organism: Trichosurus vulpecula (assembly GCF_011100635.1). NCBI lineage: Eukaryota > Metazoa > Chordata > Mammalia > Diprotodontia > Phalangeridae > Trichosurus > Trichosurus vulpecula. Next base: position 438,102,240 of record NC_050574.1, read on the forward strand.
TTATTAGCTAGCCTAATTAATAAATTGATTATAAATTACATAGCAAATGTATTGCAGCCTTTTCATTCATCATACTGACAAATGTTTCTGTGACATCCTCAAATGTAAGATCAGGATACAACAGTAGTTAACATTTCAATAGCATTTTAGGGTTTCTTTACAAGGCCCTGATCACATATGGCATATATTATCGTCCCTATTTTTATAAATATGGAAACTGAGGCTCTGAGATAATAGGTAACTTTTCCTCAATCAATAAACTAATAAGTATCAGGGCTGTGTTCTCAAACCAGGTCACATGACTCCGGAAGACCTGGGTTCAAATCCTACCTCAGACACTTACAAGTTGGATAAATTTGGGCAAGTCATTTAATGTCATTGGACTTCAGGAAACCTTTTCTGAAAATGACATGTTTGGACAAGATGAATTCAAAATTCCTTCTAACTATAAACCCACTACCATGTGAATGTTTATGAGATGCTTAATGTAAATGACCACATGTGCTGAATCAATGATTTAATGAGTAAATGTATTTTTCTTTCCTTATGCTTAAATCTCAAAACAAACTTTTCGGTATTTGTAGAAGATGGAGACTATGGAAGGAAGGTGGGGAGAAAAAAAGCACTTTTCTATTTTTTTCTATTCATTATATTAGAGATATTTATTAGGGAACTAGCTCCCATAGTGGATAGAGCCAGGAAGACCAGTGTTTGAATCCTACCTCAGTCACTTACTAACAAACCCTGGCTTAATCTCTGTCAGCCTCAGTTTTCTCATCTCTAAAATGGGGGTAATGATAGTATTTTCTTCACAGGATTGTTGTGGGGATCAAATAAGATGATATTTGTAAAGTGCTTTGCAAAAACTAAAGCTCAGGTGTTATTTCTATTATACATTATGTACTTTAAGTTATTATTTTATGGAAGGGAAAGAAGAACGGAGACATGTATGTTATGCATGTTTCTATATTTGAGCAACCATGGAGAGGGTGCTAAAAATTAGTTGTAAATAGCCAAATACAATCCATGGTTCTGTAAATCAATCTATCATCTTTTCTCCTTGTTTTTTTAAAGAAGTAAAACACATGGATTTAATACTGTAATCCTTGGGAGAAGCCGAGTATGGGGAATCTTAGAGAAGCAGTGAGCTCTCCCCAGAGGCTATTTATTTCTAATTGTTTTCTTTAATGGATATGTGAATAAATGGGTGCACATGGCTCATAGAAAGGAGCTGCTGCAAACTCCAGAATGACCATTTTTAAATCCCTCTACTCATTGTGGAGACTTATTTTAAAAGGAAGATTTCTTGTTCCAAATAGCCAATCTCTTGAGGCACCTGGAGACTTAATTTTAAATTGTGTCAGACATTGGATCAGTCAAACAATACGGATGCAGTGGCATCAATTTAAGATTCTGTTCAACCAAGCACGTGCTCAATGAAATAAAAAGTCTAAGCAGATATCACCATTTCCAGATTTCTCACTCTCAGCTATATTTGAACATTCCATTCCTCAATGTATAGGCCTCAGGGTAGAAAATCTCTCTGTATTCCTTTAGTAATTAGACATGAACAAAGGATTGTTCACCCTTATAAATAAATCCTCCAAAGAGGGTTAAATAAATATGAAGTTTCTAAGTTGCTTGAAATTTCATGAATGTTAGCACAATGTTAGTACAAAGACTATTCATTCCTCATTGTTTTCCTTCATTAAATCCATGACCAGCTCACCTCCTTTTTCATACTAGTCATGCATATTTTTGGTTGCTGTTAGGCTATTCCCTGTGAATAATTCTCCATTGATAATATGCTCTAGTCTATTTACAACTCACATGTATTTCTTTATTATGTTTGAATCAGCCACAATAGATTCCTCAGGAATTATGGTATTCTATGATTTGTAGTCATCACTAGAAAAATTATTGATGGAAAAAAAGATGGGGCTTTGTTTCAGGGAGAACTTTATAGTTGTTCAATGTTCTACACAATTTCTTAAGAGCTATTCAGTTCTCTAGCTCTAGCTAATTGTCCATTTGTAGTGTTTGGCGATGTTGTACATACTATTGGAGCAGCCTATAGGTTATTTATTAAACTGCATGTTATAATCAGAAAAAACAGCCAATCTTCATCTACTCATGTTTTCTTGTGTGGCTTGTACAAGCTCTATTGAATGCTTAGAGAAATTCTTTAGGATACTAGAGCTTTTTAGGCTTGGATGCAATCAGTAAATGGTCATCTTTGCACTCACTGTCTATACCACCAGTTTTTAACTGAGAGGCTATAAATTTATGATTAATCTTTTAATATTTTGATAATAGTATTTCAATATAATTGATTTCCTTTTTAATCCTATGAATTTCAGTTTATGCATTTAAAAATATTATTTTGAGGGGGCAGAGCCTAGATGGTGGCTGGAAAGCAGGGACTTGCTTAAGCTCTCCCCCAAATCCCTCCAAACTCCTGTGAAAATGGCTTTGAACAAATTCTAGAACTGTGGAACACACAAAATAGCAGAGGGAAACAAGTCTCCAGCCCAGGAGAGCCTGGATGGCCACCAGGAAGGGTCTATTGCACGGTGCTGAAAGAAGAGGGCAGCCCAGTGTGGACTGTGCCAGGACAGACCAGACCTGGAATCAGCCAGCTGGAACAGGCCTTGGGGCCATGAAACAGTGAGCTGTGGCAGTTACCAGACTTCTCAGCCCACAAATGCCAAAGAGCAGGTTAGGGGGAAACTGCAGGATCAAGTTCAGAGTGGTCTGGCCACCAGCTCTGGGGGTGGAGGAGGTGGTACAACAGTGCCGGTAGCAGAGGCAGGAAGCTCCTGAGGCTGCTTCCAGAACTCCAGTGTCAGCTGCTTCCCGAGTCCCTGGCTCACATGGTGGGACGAATCTACCAACAGATCAGAGTGGGAGTGGAAGGAGCACTTTGTGGGCACAAAGGCAGATTCTCTTGCTGTGCCTGCTTGGATCTGTATTGTGTCCTGGTTGGTGGTTCTTGGGTGAGGAGGAGCGCTGCTGGGAGAAAGCCTGGAGTGACAATGGAAGAAAAGTAGCTCTGAAAACAGCAGTGTTTGGACCATAAAGCTTGGGACAAAGTACTCTCTACTCTACAAGCAGTCAAAAACTCAAGGGTCAAGTAGTTGGCTGGGAACACAAACAGGCAGCGAAAACCAAGTCAGACTCAAACTCAGACTCAAACTCAAGCTTTAGATTCCTTTTTTGGTGACAAAGAAGATCAAAACATACAGCCAGAAGAAGTCAACAAAGTCAAAGAACCTACATCAAAAGACTCCAAGAAAAATATGAATTGGTCTCAGGCCATGGAAGAGCTCAAAAAGGATTTGGAAAATCAAGTAAGAGAAGTAAAGGAAAAATTGGGAAGAGAAATGAAAGTGATACAATAAAATCATGAAAAACAAGTCAACAGCTTGCTAAAGGAGACCCTCAAAAATACTGAAGAAAATAACACCTTAAAAAATACCCAAATGTCAAAAGAGCTCCAAAAAGCCAATGAGGAGAAGAATGCCTTGAAAAGCAGAATTAGCCAAATGGAAAAGGAGGTCCAAAAGACCAGTGAAGAAAATGCCACCTTAAAAATTAGATTGGAGCAAGTGGAAGCTAGTGACTTTATGTGAAATCAAAATATTATAAAACAGAACCAAAGGAGTGAAAAAGTGGAAGACAATGTGAAATATCTCATTGGAAAAACCACTGACCTAGAAAATAGATCCAGGAGATATGAATTTAAAAATTATTGGACTACCTGAAAGCCATGATCAAAAAAAGAGCCTAGATACTATCTTTCAAGAAATGATCAAGGAAAACTGCCCTGGTATTCTAGAAGCAGAGGGTAAAATAGAAATTGAAAGAATCCACTGATTACCTCTTGAAAAAGATCCCAAAAAGAAAACTCCTAGGAATGTTGTCACCAAATTCTAGACTTTACAGGTCAAGGAGAAAATATTGCAAGCATCCAGAAAGAAACAATTCCAGTATTGTGGAAGCACAATCAGGATAACACAAGATCTAGCAGCTTCTACATTAAGGGATTGAAGGGTTTGGAATATGATATTCTGGAGGTCAAAGGAGCTAGGATTAAAACCAAGAATCACCTACCCAGCAAAACTGAGTATCATGCTCCATATTCATATGCATCAGCAGTCTGATACATCTGTAGTTAGTGAAGGTCTAGCAATTCTTCCTTGGAGCAGCAGGTGGATAGAGTGCTGGACCAGGAGTCAGGCAACACCCTAGTTCCACTTCAGCCTCAGACACATACTAGCTGTGTAACCATGGACAAATCACTTAACTCCTGCCTGCCTCAGTTTACTCAACTGTAAAATGGGCATAATACAGGCATATCTCAGAAATATTGTGGGTTCATTTCCAGACCCCTGCAATAAGGCAAATATTGCAATAGAGCAAGTCACATGAAATTTTTGGTGTCCCACTGCATATAAAACTTATGCTTATACTATACTGTAGTCTATTAAGTGTGCAATAGCATTATGTCTAAAAAATCCACATATCTTAATTGAAAAATACTTTATCACTAAAAATGCTAACCACCACCTAAACCTTCAGCAAGTCATAATCTTGTCTATGGTGGAGAGCCTTGACTGGTTGATCAGGGTGGTGGTTGCTGAACGTTGGGGTGGCTGTTGCACTTTCTTAAAAAGAAACAATGAAATTTGCCACATCAATTGACTTTTCCTCTCACAAAAGATTTTCCTGTAGCATACAATGCTATTTGATAGCATTTTACCCATGGTAGAATTTCTTTCAAAATTGGAGTCAATCCCCTCAAACCTTGCTGTTGCTTTATCAATTAACGTTATGTAATATTCTTCAATATTGTTATCTCTCAGGAAATAGGGAGGCTGGAGAAGAGGGAAAGGGATGAGTGGAACAGCCAGTTGGTAGAGCAGTCAAAACACACACAACATTTATTGATTAAGTTCAAGGTCTTACATGGGCACAGTTTATGGTGCCCCAAAACAATTATAATAGTATCTTCAAAGATCACTAATCAAAGATCACAATTACAGATGTAATAATAATGAAACAGTTTGAAATATTGCAAGAATTGCCAAAATGGGATGCAGAGACATTATATGAGCACATGCTGTTGGGAAAATACCATTGATAGATTTGCCCAATGCAGGGTTGCAACAAACCTTCAATTTGTATTTGATGGGGGAGGGGGGGGGAAGTGATTATCTGTGAAGGGCAGTAAAGCAAGATATTCCTGTAATAACACACACCTCCTAGGGTTGTTGTGAGGATTAGATAAGATAATATTTGTAAAGTACTTTGTTATCATTTAAGCTTCATTATCTAAATGTTGGGTATTAATGAAAAGTTGATAATGATTGTTCATGTAAGGACTGTGTTGAATACATTGATACATTAAACAAATATCGGATAAAAATGTTATTTTGAGGAGGTCCATAGGCTTTATCAGACTGCTGAAGGGGTCAGTGACACACACACAAAAGATTAAGAAACCCTGGTCTCTACAGAATCTCCTTTTTGAAGATTTGGACTGTGTATTGGATATCTGTAAGGTCCAGAATTCCCCTGGTTGGGGAACCCTGTACTTCCCCCATAACCATAGGGTATTCTTTTGATACCAAAAGAAGAGGCTAAATACCTCCAGACTGGTTAGAGGTAGTAATTTAATCAGTCATTATGAATACCTACTGTTAGGGGCGCTCTGGACCTGGGCCCCCTGAGAGGGTAGTGAGACGCCAGGGAGTCTGGACCTGCTGACGCGGCGGTGCCTGTGTGGCTTCCACCACGTCAGTACCGGGGCGGCTCTTACTGGAGGAGCTCCACCCTCAGGGAGGAACTGGGGAGGAGCCAACCCGAAACACCCAATATAAGGCGCTCCCCAGAGAGGGTCAGTGGGATTTGTGTGAGATTTCTGGTACGCCATGCAATAAAGCTGCTTGTTGACTCCGGGGTACTGCCTGGTGATTCTCCTCTCGCATCCCCCGAGAGGAGCCGGAGACGTCCGAAGACCCGAGGGCAGGGTGAGTGATAGGCGGTAGTCGGGGAGTACGGGGTGCCAAAGTGGGGCACATCCCGTCCGGCCGCCGACAACCTACAAAACAAAGAAAATCTTCAGCCTGGGGAGGTGGCCAGACAGTTTAGTGGATCTCTGCAAAGAACGCCCAAAATCCGCATAGTAATTATAGCAAACAAAGGGAGAAGGAGCTAGAGAGTGCATCACTAGTGATTGGTGGATATTTTAGTTTTCTGCTTAGTAATGAGCTTGGAGTTAAACCAATGTTATGCCCAAACGTAAGTTTGTTTATTGATCATGTCCCCATCACATATATGTCACAATCTTCTTGTTATGGCTTTCATAGGTCATGGTATCTTAAGTTATGACTCAATATCTAAAATATAATTCAGTATCTAAGTTACAGTTGTTAGCCATTGTTACCACGTTCAGGCTTCCACCTTTTACAGAGTTTCAGTTGTTATGGCTTTTTACTTTATTACTCTTTTTAAGGCTTTTTTCCCAATAGGAACCTTACAACATCCTTAAAGACAATGGTAAAAAAAAAACAACTTTGTCAAGAATGAGTCACCTTGTTTTATTCTTTGTTTGATATAAATAGAGGAACACTGAAAAAAGTTATCTCTTTTTTTCTTTCAAAGAATATTTTATGATCTCAATATTTACATAGTAGATAATTCATTGGAAGAATATAATGCAATAGTTATTAATCACCTGCTGTAAGGTACTATAAATAGAGAGAAATAATGGAACCATTCTTACCCTCAAAGAGTTTATAGTGGGATGGAGGAGGGATATGACATATAAATAAACAAATATAATTCTAATCTGAGTATAATGAGGGCAAAATAAAGATACAGAAAATTTGCTCAATTTTTTTTTTATACCAAGTATTACATTTTATTTATATATGGAACCCAGCGTGCAAACCTGGACTTTTTTTTTATAAGGTTCTCCTGATTGGTGGAGAGGATAATTACTTGAGATCTTGGGAGAGGAGACTTTGTTACTTCCAGTTTGGAGAAAGGATCATACAAGATACATACAGAATAGGAGGAAGGTAATCTTTGGCTCAAGTGCCTAGAGAGCCTTGGAAGCAGCATCAAAATCTACTTATTTAAGGCATGGCAACAATTCAAGAATTAGATTTTTAGAAAAATCCTTTTTGGTCAGAGCTGGTTAAGAAAGGGCAGAAGAAAGCATTCCTCATCTCTCCCTGCTAGAGTTACTGTGTTATTGCCTTATCTGTATTGAAATGGGTAATACACTGTCCTCCATTTCTAGAATACTTTCCCTCCTTATCTCTGCCTCTTAGCTTTCCTGACTTCCTTCTTGTCTCAGCTGTAAGCCTACTTTCTATACGGAGCCTTTTCTGGTCCCCCTTACTACTAATACCTACCCCTCTTCAATTTATTTTTTTTTCTGTTTTTTTTTAAATGCAATTTATTTATTTAACATATTTGGTTTTCAGCATTGATTTTCACAACAGTTTGAATTACAAATTTTTTCCCCATTTCTACCCTCCCCCCCCACTCCAAGATGGCGTATATTCTGGTTGCCCTGTTCCCCAGTCAGCCCTCCCCTCTATCACCCCCCTCCCCTCTCATCCCCCTTTCCCTTCCTTTCCTGTAGGGCAAGATAAATTTCTACGCCCCATTGCCTGTGTATCTTATTTTTTAGTTGCATACAAAAACTTTTTTTGTTTTTCAACATCTGATTTTAAAACTTTAAGTTCCAAATTCTCTTCCCTCTTCCCTTCCCACCCACCCTCCCTAAGAAGTTGAGCAATTCAACCTAGGCCACACATGTATTATTATGTATAACCCTTCCACAATACTCATGTTGTGAAAGGCTAACTACATTTTGCTCCTTCCCAACCCATCCCGCTTTATTGAATTTTCTCCCTTGACCCTGTCCCCTTTCCAAAGTGTTTGTTTTGATTACCTCCACCCCCATCTGCCCTCCCCTCCATCATTCCCCCCCTTTTATTTTTTTTTATCTTCCTGCCTCTTCTTTCCTGTGGGGTAAAATACCCAACTGAGTATGTATGGTATTCCCCCTCAGGCCAAATCTGATGAGAGCAAGGTTCACTCATTCCCCCCTCACCTGCCCTCTCCCCTCCTCCCATAGAACTGCTTCCTCTTCCCACCTTTATGCGAGATAATCCACCCCATTCTATCTCTCTCTATCTCCCTCTCTCAGTATGTTGCTCTCTCATCCCTTAATTTCATTTTATTTCTTTTAGATATCTTCCCTTCATCTTCAACTCACCCTGTGTCTGCTCTCTCTCTTTTACATATATATATATAAACACAGATATATATATACACATACATACACATACATACATATACACATAGATATATACATACATACACATTCACTTATATATATACATAAACATATATATATATATATATACATAAACATATATATATATATATATGCATATTCCCTTCAACTACCCTAATACTGAGGTCTCATGAATCATACTCATCATCTTTCCATGTAGGAATGTAAACAAAACAGTTCAACTTTAGTAAGTCCCTTGCAATTTCCATTTCTTGATTACCTTTTCATGTTTCTCTTGATTCTTGTGTTTGAAAGTCAAATTTTCTATTCAGTTCTGGTCTTTTCACTGAAAAAGCTTGAAAGTCCTCTATTTTATTGAAACTCCATATTTTGACTTGGAACATGATACTCAGTTTTGCTGGGTAGGTGATTCTAGGTTTTAATCCTAGCTCCATTGACCTCCGGAATATCATATTCCAAGCCCTTCGATCTCTTAATGTAGAAGCTGCCAGATCTTGGGTTATTCTGATTGGGTTTCCACAATACTCAAATTGTTTCTTTCTGGCTGCTTGCAGTATTTTCTCCTTGATCTGGGAGCTCTGGAATTTGGCAACAATATTCCTAGGAGATTTCTTTTTGGGATCTATTTGCAGGAGGTGATCGATGGATTCTTTCAATTTCTATTTTGCCCTGTGGCTCTAGAATATCAGGGCAGTTCTCCTTGATAATTTCCTGAAAGATGGTATCTAGGCTCTTTTTTTGATCATGGCTTTCAGGTAGTCCAATAATTTTTAAATTATCTCTCCTGGATCTATTTTCCAGGTCAGTGGTTTTTCCAAGGAGATATTTCACATTGTCTTCCATTTTTTCATTCCTCTGGTTCTGTTTTATAATATCCTGATTTCTCATAAAGTCACTAGCTTCCACTTGCTCCAATCTAATTTTTAAAGTAGTATTTTCTTCAGTGGTCTTTTGGACCTCCTTTTCCATTTGGCTAATTCTGCCTTTCAAGGCATTCTTCTCCTCATTGGCTTTTTGGAGCTCTTTTGCCATTTGAGTTAGTCTATTTTTTAAGGTGTTGTTTTCTTCAGTGTATTTTTCAGTATTTTTTTGGGTCTCCTTTTAGCAAGTCATTGACTTGTTTTTCATGGTTTTCTCGCATCCTTCTCATTTCTCTTCCCAATTTTTCCTCTACTTCTCTAACTTGATTTTCCAAATCCTTTTTGAGTTCTTCTATGGCCTGGGGCCAGTTCATGTTTTTCTTGGAGGCTTTTGTTGTAGGGCTCTATGACTTTGTTGTCTTCTTTAGGCTGTATGTTTTGGTCTTCTTTGTCACCAAAGAAAGAATCCAAAGTCTGAGACGTGAATCTGGGCGCGTTTTCGCTGCCTGGCCATATTCCCAACCAACTAACTTGACCCTTGAGTTTTTCAGTGGGGTATGACTGCTTGTAGACTACAGAGTTCTATGTTCTACGTTTGGGGGGGAGGTGCCAGCTCTGTCAGAGCCGCACTCCTCCTTCCCCAAGGACCCCCAGTCCAGACTGGGCTCAGATCTTCAGCAGGCTGTTGCACCCCTGCTGCTGATCCGCCACTTAATTCCTCCCACCAGGTGGGCCTGGAGCCGGAAGTAACAACAGCTGTAGCTGCCCCACCTCCGCTGCCCCCGGGGCTGGAAGCCTGAACCGCGAACTTCCTTCCACTCCCGCAGCTTTTCCCACTAACCTTCTCCGCAGTCTTTGGTGTTTGTGGGTCGAGGGGTCTGGTAACTGCCGCAGCTCACATGATTCAGGGCGCTAGGGCCCCCTCCGCCAGGCTTCTGGTCTGGATCGTCCACGCCGCTCAGGCTGGGCTCTGCTCCACTCCGTTCCCAGCTCCCAGCTCCCAGCTCCCAGCTCCGTGTGGAATAGAGCTCACCCAGAGACCATCCGGGCTGTCCTGGGCTGGAGTCCTGCTTCCCTCTGCTGTTCTGTGGGTTCTGCCGTTCTAGAATTGGTTCAGAGCCATTTTTATAGGTTTTTGGAGGGACTTGGGTACGGAGCTCACTCTAGTCCGTGCTTACCAGCCGCCATCTTGGCTCCGCCCCCCCGCCTCCATCTATTCTGCATTTATCTTTTACATATCTTTTTAGGTTCAAAGAACTGTAGCATGTGCAGTGGCCACACTCTAGTAAAACTCTCTCAGCAGACAGGCTAAATCAGGTTGAGAGTAACCAACAGGTCTCAAACCCTGTTGGGAGGATATTTACCCCAAGCTTATGGAGACTTCTCATCCCCACCCCTGCAGGGAATGGGCAGATGAGAACAATTTGTTCCAATGGCCATGAAGGCAGATGAAGCAGGTACTGTGGAGCACTTAAAGCTCAAGCAGACATCAAGGTCATCCACTGCATCAAGGACCATTGCCACTCATCTTGATTTTTGTCCAGCTGCTGGACTTCCGTAACTCTGGAAAAGAGAGTGAGGCTAATGACTTTGTGCAACTCTGCCTCACTTAAATCCAATTCACGTGCAGTCAAGACTTTGCCACATGATGTCATTGATCCTCTTGCGAAACAAAGGACAAACAACCATAATAACAAGGACATCTTTATTTTGTAAAATATTTTTTCTAATTAACAAAAAAATAATGAGTAAGATCTTGTATTTTCTGTATTTACCCAGACCATTTTGATATTAAAAAAACTGTGGCCTTTTAAAAGATATTGTTTACAAAACTTGCTTATTCCTTTCTGATTTTTCTTCTTCAATAACTTATTCAAACAGCACAAATAGTTCAAACTGAAAGTATTTCAATGTCACGTGTAGTTTTATTTTTATTTCTTCTTCCAATTTTGTGTTGATTTTATATTTGCTCAAAGTTAATGGTCTGACTAACAAACATCTGATCCAGAAATGTTTCCCAAACCCATAACCAGTAATTTCTTGTATATTAGTAAATATATAGTCAATTTCATTTGAGGGGTAATTATTCAGTATTCACTATGTTCAGTGTTTCCTGATTATCTTTAAGGATATATATGTATGTACATATGTATACATGTATATATGTACATACAGAAACATATATACACATTTATATATTCACACATATACATATATACACACAGGCACATATATGTGCATATGTGCATACATATACACACACATATATTTATATACAATTTTTGTCATTTATGACGAAGATAGACATATCATATTCATCAATTTAGAAGCCATTGAATATAAAAATAGAGATAGGGGATGGACCTTTGGTTTCGTTATGAGTTCACAGCGAACTCATGGCTGAGGAAACTTACTCTATATAGGCAGTTTGGTATATTCTCTATACTTACAGTCTTAGGGTTGCCTAGAGCTCAGGGTTACATAGCTGATATATATATATATTAGAGGCAGGATTTGTACCCATGTCTGTCTAACTTCAAAACCTGCTCTTTATCCACTATGTAACCCATTTGCTCATTAAACACACACACACACACACACACACACACACACACACACACACACAGCTGGATAGATTTAATTTGGATATATTAAACCACAATACTTGAAGAAGACAAGTGTCCCCTGAATTGATGGTGGGTTTTGTTGAGGTTTCCTTTGAATACATGATAAAAACCAACCTCACAAGGAAAACCAGTGAGTTTAACTTCCATTTTCCAGCAACTGCTTTGGGGACTGCTGGTTTCACTTAAAGTGAAAATGTTAACACTGACAGTATTCTGTTCCTTCATTTATAGGTCAACTTCTTGGTCATTGTACCAAGTTAAGTTAATGTTTAGAGACGGTCTACAATTTTCTAGTGTGAGTCCTAATACGCTCTTCCATCTTTTCATTCACAATGCTACATGGCAGAAGCCAAAAGGTGACAAATAGGATTGAGGGTGATTTAGCACTTTTCTTTATTTATTAGGTTCTCACTAAGTGGCAACCCTATTAGAATGAGATCTTCTATGTTTAGTTGCACTGGTCCTTGGAAAGCAGAAGAAGACTGTTGCTGGAAATGTTCTCCATACCTTTACAACTTGTTAAAAATCTGGCAGAGCCTACTCTCCACTTGCTTAACCTTTAAAAACAGACAGTCAATTCTTTGTCATGATGAAATATCAAAATAATATCTCATTAACATTCTGAACCAATTGTTAGAATTTTTGTCTTCAAAAGTGCACTTTCCTACTTTTCAAAATCAGTTAACTCCATGTATTATTTAAGAGAAATTTACTAGAGAATTCAGCTGAGTATTTGAATCTCAACTCTAACATTTCTCAGCCGTGTGACTGTGAGAAAACTACTTTGGCCTTATTAAATGTCAGTTTTCTCATCTGTGAAATGGTCATTACAATTTTTTGCATAACCATCTGCTTCATAAGGTTGTATAAAGAAAATGTTTTATAATTTTAAAGCAGTATATAAATGAGTTATACTATTCCCCTCATTCGTTCACTGAATTGCGTCACCATTTTTTTCTCAGGCATCATTGTTGACTTCTCTGATTCTAGATAGTCTGAGAACATTTCCTCAGTCTCTCTATCTTTTCATTTTCCACATCCCTTGACTGCTGCTTCCTCATCCATTCCACCTAATGTGCCAGCCTCACTATTTTGCCTGTTAATCATGTAGCTATTTAGGCCCATATATCTTGTTATGGTAAGATGTAATATCTTCCTCCTTTGAACTTGGGATATTCTCTTTGTACCACTTCAATGTAGTTCTCATGTTCTGTTTTTCTGTTAGAATTACTTGTTTATTTGTCTGTCCCACCCCCCACTAGATTGTAAGTTCCATGAAGGCAGGAACTCTGCCTTACTTATCTTTCTATTTATTCTAGAAACTAGCAAAATGCTCTGCATATTTTAGGTGCTTCATAGATATTTGTTGAATTAAATTGAATTAAGTTGGAAATTTAAAGTGATGACTAAATCTGTCCTCTTTTCCCTGATACCCACTCTTCTGTGCAATTGTAGGATATACTACCATCTTGAAAAACAAAAGGGAAGTATCTTAGAATATTTTCTTTCTTCCTTATTAATATTTCAAGTGATTACTAAGTAGATTTGACTTTTCTCCTCAATTTTTTTCATTACATATTCATATATTATATATTATATTCCTAAATCATTGATCCAAATTCAAATTCATCTAAACTCTTGTCATATTGTCCTAACCAGCCCCCTCAGTCTTGTATGGCTCTTACTGATCACCTTGTCCTTTGGCAAGTTCAACAAGATTCACCAAATATATCACTAAACCATTCATTCATTGAAGAGAGGTTTATAAAAGTAGCATGATACTTTAGATTTTCAAGAAAGTTTATTTTCAATATCTCATCAGTATGTAAAGAGGATCCTGAGTCCTTGAAGGCTATTTCAGAACACTCTCATTTCTAATAGGCTCTAGGAAGTAGGAAAGCCTTTGAGTATTGACCTGGTACTAGAACCTATCTGTGGTCCAAACACCAGAATAGCTGAGTTCAGAGAAGCTCATCACTAAGTTGGCTAAAAGAGGGATGACCTTTTGGCTATTGTAACTCTTAAACACCACCTTTTGGGGCCTAGAGGAGTTGCAATCTGCATTGGCAAATGGATTATTCACATTTTAGCTTACTGAGTTTCAGTGAGCTAAAACTGGAGCATCTTCATTGAGTCCAGCACTAGAAGAGTAAGCCCCTGGGAGCAGGAGTCTCCTGGCTTCTTAAGGAGGAACAAATTGGTCCAAGTCAGAAACGAAGGAAGTCAAAGCTCCCATGTTTAAAGGTAGTGGCATTAGACCCATCAGTGACCACTGAATTTCTAGCTTTCTAGTCCAGGCAAGATTGGAAGACCCAGCAAAAAAGCTTTTTTAAATAATAAAGTACTAAATAAATATAATAGATTATTTATTCCTTCAAGAATAATAATGAGTGAAATTTTTATAATGCTTTTATTACTTCACTGGACCACTGACATGCATCAATGATCTCTTCAATATACCAATCTTAATGCATCTATACCTCAGGCACTTACCAACTGTATTACCCTAAGCAAGTCACTTAATCCCTCCAAGCTTCACTTTATTTGTTTGAAATACATTTGAGTAATATTTTTAACATCATGACTCAAAGAGATGGAGATGAACTACCATATTATTTTGGCTCTTCTTTGGGAGAGGGGTGGAATCTACTGAAAATTTACTATAGAAAACAGGAGCGGTTAGAGTCTCTGTTTCCATTTATTAGGCAACAGTTAGAGAAAGGGAAATGGTGAAGTTTACTTTAGAGCTGACATTTAGCAAGTTAGGAAGAGTTATTACTTAGCACTTACAAGACACTTTATTTACGCAGTGCTTTATTCCCATTATTTAGTTAATTAATTAATCTGTACTCGGTTGCTCTCTTAGAAGTCTCTCTTAGAAGACTAGGCCATACTACATTTTTATCATATTAACATTTTCCCTGATTCTTTGGCTAGAACAAGGACTTGTTTACTCTTTCTAAGTAATGTAACTATACTAGGACTGCCCAACCAATTGTATGGTTAATGTATCCACCAAAGTAGTGCAATTTATTCAGTTAGAGAATAAATCCAACCCATTGATCAGTGATACTTCTATCCTTCCAAGATTCTTTGTCCCATATAATATTTTAAACATTTTCTTTATCTACCAGTACCTCCAACTCCCTATGGTCCCTTCTCCTTTGGGAAAAAAGTTCATTTGTTTCAGTTCAAGAGTTCCAATAGTTCAACTTTGCTGTTTGTCATTGTATAACCATCAGAAATCACAATATAATAGAAAATGTAATGACACCCCTGCCCTTTATCAATGTCTATAATAAAATTATCTCTTTTTCTTAATGTTAGAGTGTCATCCAGTACAAAAAAAATGAAAAAGGATAACAGGTTGCCAAAAAATACAACACAACTGATGTTTTAGATTGTTTTTGATACTCATAGTTTGATACCCGCCTCTGCAAAGAAGGTAAGGGCACTATGTTTTCATATATCCTCTGTGGGGCTAAAATTGGTGACTAATTTCACAGAATTCAGTTTTAATTTGTTCTTTCTGTTTTTATTATTATGTACACTGTTTTCCTGGTTCTTCTTATTTCATTTTATATCTGTTCACCTAAGTTTGTCTATGTTTCTCCGTACTTTTCATGTAACTTAAAGCCTCACTGGTAAGGGATTCTGTCTTAATTTGTGGAACTCAATGCCCTGCATCTGCATAAGGAATGGGGTGGCACTGGTGAAAATAGGAGAGAAGAGATTTCTTCAGTTTCTTGTCTACTTACTCTCTTCAGTCACTTCAGAGACTTCTGAATTTCAGCTTTAAGAGAGAACATGTACAATGCCATCATTCCCTTCCTGAGAAGAGAAACATTCTCTAAGATGAAGATGACTTGAGAAAGGGGTCAATCTCTCCACCATGTCCCTATCCTCAGCTTGTTCACTAGAGACTTTGGGAATTTCCCTTTGCATGAGATCTGAGATATTCTCTTGGTTGAACTGCATTATCTTGTTCTCAACAGGACAATTTCTTTTTTATTGTCTGGGTATATATTCTCACAAGCATAATTTGTCTGATTTCTGTTTTGCTGTTGACTTGGATGGATACATAGGTTTCTTTGATGAGTATTATGTATGTCATACTGCAACTGGTAGGTGATGGAAATTCAAGCCTTGGATATAGAGCTTGGGAACCTATTTCCCTTCACCCCATTAAGAAATAGCAATCGTTGGCTAATATGACAGAAAATGAAAATGATAAATGTTGGAAGGCATGTGGGAAAACTGGGAAGCTATTGCAACATTGGTGAAATTGTGAACTGACCCAACCATCCTGGAGAACAATTTGGAACTATGCCCAAAGGGCTATAAAATTGTGCATTCCCTTTGATCCAGTGCTACTGGGTCTAGATCCCAAAGAGATATTTTAAAAAAGGAAAAGGACCTGTTTGTACAAGGGCATTTATAGCATCTCTTTTTGCGGTGGCTAAGAATCGGAAACTGAGGAGATGCCCATCAATTGGGGAATGGCGAAGAAGTCGTATATGATTGTAATGGAATATTATAGTTCTATAAGAAATGATGAGTAGGATGATTTCAGAAAAACCTGGAAAGACTTACATGAACTGATGCAGAGTGAAGTGAGAGAAATAAAAAAAAACCATTGTTCATAACAGTAATATCGTATGATGAATAACTGTGAATGACTTATCTATTCTCAGCAATACAGTGATTCAAGACAATTCTGAAGGACTTATGATGAAAAATGCTGTCTTTCTCCAGAGAAAGGACTGTTGGAATCTGAATACAGACCAAAGCATACCATCTTTCTTTCTTCCTTCCTTCCTTCTTTCTTCCTTCCTTCCTTCCTCTAGTTTTCCTCCGCAAAATGACTAATATGGAAATATTTTACATGGTTGCACATGCATAACCTATATCAGATTGCTTACCATATTAAGGAGGAGACAGGAAGAAAAGTAAATAATTTGGAACTCAACATTTTTTAAAAATAAAATGTTAAAAATAGTTTTTACATATAATTGGGAGAAAATAAAATATTGTTTTAAAAAAAGAAAAAGCAACAAGGAGTTTAACTTGGACCTGAAAACTATATCTCCTAGAGAAATAATATTTAATGGAGTAAACACATATAATTCTATTCCCTTCTCTCTTAGAAAATCAGCTTCTGGTCCTAATGCCCTGTATCACCTCCTGACAAGAATTAAAATCTCCCTTGAAGAAGAGTCAGGGAGAAACAGGCTAGAAATGTTTTTGCCTCCCTTCAAGTTACTCATTGAGACAGGCTCACTACATGTTGAGGGTCAGCCTTGCAACAGTTATAGTCACTGTTCCTCACAGCACAGACATATCCCATTACAAGTATTTACCATTCGTTTATCCATTCCCCAGTCAATGTGCATCTATTTTGCTTACAATTCTTTTTCTATTACAGAAAGTGTTATTATAAATATTTTTGGATATGTGGGGCCAGTGCTTTTTAAAAAATCATTGTCTTTCTTGTGGCATGTATGTATGTATACATACAGATTACATATAATATTTATATTATCTATAATCAATGGGATCAAGAGATATGAATATTTTAGTTACTATCTTAGCATGATTTCAAATTACTTTCCAGCATGATTGAACCAATTCACAGGTCCATTAACAGTGAATTGCTATGCCTATATTTACACAACCACTTCAACATTGACTAGCTCCATCATGTATGATCTTTGTCAGTCAACTGGGTGGGTGCTCATTACTTTGCATTTCTCTCATTATGATTAATCTGGAATAGTTTCACGTACATGTCAAATACTTTACAATTCTTCCCCAGGAAACCATTCATAGCCATTGAACACATTTTGGGGGATGTTTTTTGATGTTATAGAATCCAGCTCATTGCCTACATAAATTAAATATCAGATACTTAACAATGATATTTGGTATGACTTTTAATATTCAGATTGTTTTCGAGTTTCCTGAGCAATTTGTATCAAAAAGGCAGTTTTTCTCTATTTAGTGTATTATCAAACACTATTTATTAAGTTCAATTGTTTCTGATTCATCCTTGTGTGGCCTGCTCCACTACTTACCTAATTTCTAACCAGCACCAGAGATTTTGAGGTCAGGATGTGTTTTTCCCCATCTTTCCTACTTCTTTTCAATATTTACTAAAATTTTAGATGCTACATTCCTTTAAAAATTGCTTCATTTTGTCTAGTCCTATAAAATATCCCCCACTACTTTGAATAATACAGCACCAAATCCATAAATCAATTTAGGAAATGCTGTCATTTTTATTGATATTAGCACAATCCAACTTTGACGACTTAATATCCCTCCAGTTATAAAAAGTTGCTGCTCATTTCTTTTTCTTTATTTCTTTAAGAAGTGTTTTGTAATTGAATCTATAAAAGTCTTGAATGTGCTAGATTGACACACAATTTTTCTTTTCATTTTGTAGTGTTTTTGAATGGAACTTATATTTTTATTATTTCTTCCTAAATTTTGTTACTGCTATACAAAAACACTATTTGTTTACCCCTAGCCTTGTCTACAGGTCTTATTTAAATAATTGCATTCTCTTTAATTTACTTAGTTATCTATTTTTTTCCTCCCTTTTATCTCTTCTATTTCCTCTCTTTGCTAAATGGTTAGTTTAAGATCTTCCCTCCCAATTTTCTCTGAAACTTCTATTTTTTAAAAATTATTTTTGTTTTACTGTGCTTTTTTCTCTTTATTACTTCTCTTCCATCCTTGTCTATTATGTAATGTCAGTTTCTGATTCTTGGGCTATGCTCTTATTTATTTCACGTTCCGTACATGGTTAACATTTCTCAAGTATCAAATCTGAGCTATCCACTGTAATCAATTTCTATGTTACTGCCTTTTATAAATTTTGCCCTGTCTGTTGTGGCTCACTCTTTGAAATATCATCTTATGAGGGAAGCAAGAGTGGAAGCAATAGTGGACAAAAACAGTGATGCATGGTAGGAATTACCATGTTGCAAATCATTAAACCTTCATCATTGGGCATTCAAGTGGTGCCATAGTTCATGGAGTGTCAGGATTGGATTCAGGAAGACTCATCTTCCTGAGTTCAAATCCAGTCTCAGACACTTACTAGCTGTGTGACCCTGGGCAAGATACTTAACCTGTTTGCCTCAGGTGAGGCCTCCTCACCTGGGAGAAGGAGGCCAAAATGATGGAGGAATATTCTAGAGTGAGAAAGCTGAATGGCATTTGGAAATAACAGGGTAGATTTTTTGTTACTGGTTCTGGTCTGCTAACCACGTGGCACATGGTAAGATTTTTTGACTGAATCCTTGTAACGTTCTGATTTGTTGAGAATGTGGAAAACACTTTTTTATTGTTGCCTTCCCTGATAAAAATTCATATACAGGGATAGGTACTAAAGACAGAGCTCAAGTGTCATGAGCTGAGATGCTGAGAGCCCTCCTGTTGTGTCTTATAATCAAAGTGCTTATCTCCAGCTCCTATCACTCCATTCCAGACCCTGGACAAGTCACCCTATTGGCCTCAGTTTCCTCATCTGAAAAATGAGCTGGAGAAGGAAATGGCAAACCACTCCAGCATCTTTGCCATGAAAACCCCAGATGGGGTCATGATGTAACCTCTTAGAGTGCAGGGACTGTGTTTTAATTTTTTTTTCATTGCTAGTACTTATCACAGTGGCTCACACACACCATAGTAAGTACTTCTTGACTGAGGCAGCACATGAGTTGCATTTTAAAGGAAGTCTTCAAAGTTGTAGAAGAGGTGGTCAGCATCCATTCTACATGTGCGGGCTGACACGGGTAGTCTCTGTCATGCAGAGGTGCTGTTTCTAGGGACCCTATCATCAGAATATTCTGCTGAGCTTGATAGATAACGATGGCTCTACTCTGAAATTTCCTTTTGCTTATGGGTTCCCATTGATTTCTGACCTCACACCAAAAATTGACCCAGGAGACAGGAACACAAATCCATGATTCTTGTTTTCAAAAAAGTTTCTGCCCTTGACTCTGTAGTAGGGTCATATGAACTTGGAATTTGATGTCTCATTTTCCCAGCTCTAAGATGGCATGTTTCCCACTCATATTAACACTTCCTATGAGTTTAAAATCCTGACAAAATGCTTTATTGACAAAATAAGGTCCCCAACTGACAGGTGTCTCAATGTCTGTGAGGACTTGGGTACAATTGGATAAGGGTTATTCTTCCCTGGTAGTACTCCCATTCCCATCTTAGGTGTACCATGGGAATCAATATACATTTCAACACTGATTTATTTACTAAGGACCTATCATGCACAAGGCACTGTGGTTGGTGTTCTGAACACTCTCCAATATTACCATATACCTAGAGAAAGGAAGGAAATGATTTTAAGTTCCTTCTTCATTTTCATGTTTACCAGTCTCACTCCATTATAGTTTTTTTCTTTATATTCTCTCTGTATCAGATATTTGATCTGCCCCAAATCTTTGCCCTGGAAGTAATTTGTTGTGCCTACTCTTGCTATGGTTTTCATGTGTATTTTTAGTCCCCAAATTAGCTCATATTTGGAGAAAGAAGTCAAGGACATTGCTATATTTTTCTATATATCACTTGTGGTATATGGTATGGATACTTCACATGACTAGTGTTCAGAAGAAGTTTGTTCACTAGCTTTCTCTGTTCTCAAGAAACTTGAGGCCCCAAAAAGAAAATATTGACTTTGTGACCATAGGCAACTGGACTTCAACTTAAATAATGAAAACATTTGCATTTTCGAAAAGCAGTTTGCTTTGTGCTTTGTGAGATACGGAGTAAACAAAAATAGGAGTTGAATGCTTACAATGGAAGAGCACAAATCATCAGTTCTCTTGCAGAAACTGTGGAAGGGTTTCATAAGATTATTGTAATGAGAGCTAGAAAGGACCTTAGACATTCTCACCCAACTCTCTCATTTTATTGACGAGATCACCGAAGCCCAGAAAGGTAAAGCTACACTGGGGAAGAGAGCCAATATTTGAGCTGCATTTAACTTAACATAATATAACTGGACCCCGACAATCAGACTCATAGATGGGAAGTTGGTCCAATGTTATTCCTCTTTATCTGCTTCTCAAGGACCTTCAAACATGACTTCCTAGGATGGCATGTTTGGAAATGAGGTGCCTCTGCTGAATTATCATTCTTTTTCTTTAAGGAATATAAATTATAATATTTTACTTAATAAACAACAGGAAGTTACAGTGAAGATAGATTGAGGGCAGACTTTTATAAATGGAAAAGTTCCTTCTTTCCTGTGACAAATGTTCCTTTCAATTTCCATGAAGTGCTTAATTTGCAAACTCTTCTTGCCTATTTTTTCACAAATGGCACAAGTCCAGAGAGCACAGAACCTTGCAATGGGCCATTATCAAAATACCCATTCTATTTAGCCAAAAAATGATTCTCGACATCAAGACTTCTCTTTCATAACAATCTGGATCAGAACAGGAGGTGAAACCTGGGGATATAATGAGATTTTGATTCTTTAAAGATAAAAAACTTCCAAATACCATCCAAACTCATAGAAAGTTGTACGCATTTACATTTTGCAAATAATGTGACTAGAAAATAATTTTTTGATGCTTATAGAAAAACTCAGGCTATTGTAATTGTTCAATGTCATTTTTCTTTACAAGAGGGGGTTCTGTCATAAGTGCTGACTTTTGCCCTATTTCTCCATATATCTATCATTTTGTTGTAATCCTCCCTAATTAACAAGAGGTTCTAGGTGGGAAGATGAGAGGAAAGAAGAACATAGGCATCTTGGATGGTGTTTTGATGATATTTGGCCATTTATGCTTAAAACCAAGTGTTCAATTCAGTTTCAGCAGCAATTCATCTCATAAATCAATTTGGCCAACTATCTGGCTCTAAAATCAATTACATTAAATCAGGAGCTGTGTTTACAGCTAATATACCAAAAGGGTGTACTTACACAGCAGTGACCTTTCTAGCTGGCATAAGCAACTTTTCGTTTCTTGGCTCTGTTTCTCCCTACAATGCTTAGGTAATTATGTTCAGGTCAGTTATTACATACATAAAGAAGGGCTGAGGTGTCGACCCTGGTACTACTTTGAAGAATAAATCCTGTTAGAATGATGGAATTATTCCTAATAGCCTATCTCTTTCACTTCTAAGGGTGCTGCCGAATTATTTTCCAAATGGGGGTATTTTCATGATCCAAGAGAAGTTGTTAAAGAGCTAATATAAAAATTAAAGCTAAAAAATAAATGTATGTAGCCAGATACAAAGGAATCTCTAGTTCATGTTTGACATGGAGTAGGCTTTGCTTATCAACTCTTGCTAGACCTGGGACTTCAGGCCCTTCATTCTCACAAGATTAGTGCTTGAGAACTTTTAAAGAAACTTTCACTATGATTGTCTCCATTCCTGGAACAAATTCTGGAGGATGCAATCTTGCTTCAGATCTTTTATCAAGTGGATGTACTCTATGTGGTCCAAACTTAGTTCAGCAACTATTTCATTAAATACTAAGTCACTTATACCAGAGGTTCACAGAATTGCAAAATATTACCGAATCACAGAATTTTATACTTCAGAAGGACCATCTAGTCCCAACTCAAACACAAAAGGCATTCCTACTATAACATAGTTTCTTCTTGAAAGTCTCTATGGATGGGAAGGCTTCATTGAGGTAGCCCATTCCAACTTTGGACATGTCTAATTAGCAGTGAATAAAGAATTGGACCTAGAGTCAGGAAGATCTGAGTTCAAATCCAGCCTGACACTTAATTAGCTGGGTGACCCTGGTCAAGTTACTTATCTTCTTTCTGCCTCAGTTTCCTCATCTGTAAAATGAGTGCCTCACAGTGTTGTAGGGCTAAAATATAGCCATACTATTAAATCACTCTGCAAACATTAAGAAGTTATATAATTGCTACACTTGTAAAAACCATGATTGAGCACAGCACTCCAGTTGAGGACTGACAAGGGCAAAGTACAGGGGAATTATTTGGAGGCTAAACCATTACAGTGCTGGCGCTGAGCTTGCGATTCACTGAAGCTATCAAACCTTTACCAGAACCACTGTTGACATATACATCCGCCATCTTTAACTTGTGAAGTCATTTTTTGAACCCAAGGGTAAGACTTACATTATCCCTGTTGAGTTTCATTTCACTCATCCAAAACGCTCTCATCAGAAAAACAAAAACAAAATAAAAAATTTAAAAAAAAGACAAAAACCCAGATGCTGTCATCTGTCAAGATCCTTTAGGTCATGACTCTGTCATTCAGTATGTTAGCTATCCTCCAAGCACTTTGGCACTTGAAAATTTGAAAAGTATATCACATATGTCTTTATCCAAGTCATTATTAAAAATGGTACCTGGCCAAACACAGAGCAATGTGGAACTCCACCAGAGACTTCTATCACACTGACATTGAGACAACTACTCTTTGAGTTTGGCTTTCCAACCAAGTCTGAATCAACCTAATTTTATTCTCATCTAATCTATCCAGCTTGGTGGAGCAGTGGATCGAGTGCTATGTGACCCTGAGCCAGCCACTTCTCCTGTGTCTGACTCAGTTTCCTCAACTGTAAAATAGGGCTAATAGTAACCCCATTGGATACCTCACAGGGTTGTTGTGAGGCTCAGATGAGAAATTTATAAAATGCTTATTGTAGTTCAGTTATGCAGACACTTCATGAAACCGTTTGGCGTTTTCCTGGCAAAGATAGTGGAGTGGTTTGCCATTTCCTCCTCCAGCTCATTTTACAGATGAAAAAACTGAGACGAACAGGATTAAGTGACTCGCCCAAGGTCACAGAGCTAGTAAGTATCTGAGGCCAGATTTGAACTTAGAAATGTGCATCTTTTGCACTCTATCCATTGCATCACACAGCTGCCCAAGACAAGAGCTGCCTGACAAAAGTAGGAGCTTAATAAATGCATGTTCTCTTCCCCCTTCCCCATATCCACTACAAGAAAAATATGCAATCTTTTATAAAAAATTTTTGCTTGTCTATTAAAACTATTTCTGTAAGATTTCCATTATCTATTAGGTTAATAATCCTGTCACAAAAAGAAAGAAAAAAGAAAAGGAAACAGATGAGGTTAGTCTGGCATGACTTTTTTTTTAAAGACAAGTATTTATTTAGCATCAATTATGTGTTAGCCATAATGTAAATGTTTGATGAAGCCAGACTGGTTCTTTATACTGACTACTTTTCTTTCGAGAGGTTAACCGATCATTTCTTTAATGATTCATACTAGAACTTAACTAGGAAACAAAGTTAAGCTCACAAGCCTATTTAGCTTGTCAATTTCGTTTACTTCCCTTTTTCTGAAAATTGAGACACTTTTCCTCCAATCTTATGGCACATCTCCCAATTTCTGTGATCTCTCATATAACACTGACACTGTCTCTATAATCATATCTGCTATTTTTTCATCAATTGATGATGTAATTCATCTGACCATGTGCCTGCAATTCATCAAGGAAACATACGTT
Source organism: Trichosurus vulpecula (assembly GCF_011100635.1). Classification (NCBI taxonomy): domain Eukaryota; kingdom Metazoa; phylum Chordata; class Mammalia; order Diprotodontia; family Phalangeridae; genus Trichosurus; species Trichosurus vulpecula. Next base: position 438,126,557 of record NC_050574.1, read on the forward strand.
CTCTTTTATCACCTCCTTATTTATCCTCAGTAAAAACTTCCTACATGGCCATTTTGTCATGTCTAATCCAAGAATCCTTCTCCATAGCAGAAAAACAACATCATCGTCGAGAACAAAAACCAGAAGCAAAATGAGTATTGAACGGCTCTCTTTTCTCTCTGTTATCAGTATTCATCATCCCATCCATTCCAACCAAAGGTCCTATCCCTTTATCGATTTGCCCTTTTCCTCCAATATAAGTACAATGAAAAAAATAGACAGCAAAACATTTTGTCATCTCATCCTTCAGTGCCTCAGCTCACTTTAGATTCCCAACACTATTATTAGATGACCATGCCAACCTCTTACATTCACTGGAATTGGTTTCTTCAGACATATGTGTGTATATGCAAACACATGTCTATGTATGTGTGTGTGTATATATACACATATAATCTATATAGTCATATATATGACTATATAGATTATATGTGTATATGTGCGTGATATGTGTCACATTCATATATATGTAGCCTTGACATCAGGAATACCTGGGTTCAAGTCTCACCTCTGAAACATATTGGCTGTGGGACCTGTACAAGTGACTTAACCTCAAGGTAGTCTAGACAGCTCTCTAAGACTCTAAGTTGAAGAGGTGATTACCTGCTTGGTAGAGTGAGTTTCCTGACCTAGGAGTTCCATATATCAATGAAACCCAGGTGCAGCATTCTCTCTCTTTCTCTCTCTCTCCCTCCCCTTGATCTCTGTCTCTCTCTCCATACACATAACACAAAATTCCCTGTTCTCTGAATTCTGGATTGCCCATGTTTCTAGTAATTTCTTTTAGTTGTCATCTCTTACCATTAAGTTCAATCATTCCCCAATTTATATGAGTCCAAATTATCTGGAACAGTTTTTTGTTACGTCTGTTGATGTTCAGAAGTTCTTCTTTTGAAAACTATTTTCATCCTTTGACCTATAGCAGAATGACTCGAGATTATTCCAGTAGTACTCTTTCCGTTATACCTAATTAACCATTATACCAGTCCCAATAGAAACATCTAAAAGTACTGAAGAGGTAAAAGGTTGAGGGGTGCTCGGCACCCCGAAATATTGACGCACCGGGTCCTGCCGAAAGAATTCAACTCAAGCCTTCTCAGCCAAGGGAAAAGAGAAAGTTTATTAGGGATTCACCATAATGGGCTGTCTTAAGAAATCCCCCCCCTTCCCCCTTGTGATGCCTGTTTCCACAAGCGGGCCAGATTCAACCTACTGAATTAGATTGAATCTGAGCACCTTCACGGAGGCAAGATGGAGATTATATATACAAAGACTGTAGGAGGGATTGAGGGGTGGTCTGGGGTGACTTGAGGAGGGGTTTAGGGAGGGTCTTGAGGGGAAGTCCAAGGAGGGCAAGGTGGGGTAATGGGATTAAGGGTGGGAAGTAGCTGCACAACAAAGGGCAACAAAGGGCGAGGCTAGGTAGAGATTTGGGCCTAATGATGATGTGAGGCTTATGGCCTTAGGGGAAGGCCAGATCCAGTTGGAAGATTCAAGGACAGTTCAAGGGGGCTCCCAGAGACTGCATTCCAGATTCAAGGGAGTTCCCAGAGACTGGGCCCTCATCAGTACTGGGCACCAAGGTTCTTTTCTCTTTATAGGATTTAGGAATATCAAAAAACCCCAAAACTGCCAAGTCTATTTTGGATGGTAAGAAATATTCATTGAGTACTCATATTTTTATTAAATTATAATTTCAGTTTTATTTTAAATTTTATAATATCTCTCCTGCAACTTCTTTCTTACCCAGAGCCAAACCTCTATTCCCACTGAGACAAGCCAAATACAGGCACTGATTACCATCATCCTTGGCTACTGGGATGACCTCTTACCAGAATCTTACCTTCTGTATTGTTGCCACTATGTCCCTCACCTCAAATCTCTCCTTTTTAACTCTATGAATGAATGAGAAAACAAAACAAACAAGCAAACAAACAAAAACAAACAGTAAATGCTTACCTTGTACCAAACACTTGTTAATCCCTGGGGATATAAGTACAAAAGCAAAGAGGGTCCTTGCCCTCAAGGACCTTGCATTCTAATCAGGGTAGCTACTAACCTATAGGTGGTGGTGGTGTGGCCAGGAATGGGGGGTGGGAGGCATGTAGGAATATTTTGGTTTGGAAAGTTTCAGGGAGGACAAGTGGAACCACAGGGGAACAGACGGGCTGACATGCCCTTCAGTGAAACAAGGACAAAATTGATTTCATTTTGGAATCAGAACTGGGAGGGAAGAATTGAATAGGTAAGAAGATGTCAGAGGATAGGGTCTAGGCCTAGATATATTGAGCCTCCGAGGTTACCACGGATCAGCAAGGGGGCGGGGAGGGGGAAGAAGAGACACATGGGACTAGGATATCAGGGCCAGGCGAGAAAGAGTTAATATCCTCCAATGCATGTTTTCTTGTCTTAAGTGGAAGGTGGTTGATAAGAAAACATTGGACTTCTATTCCAAGATATCTCAGGGTAATATTCATGATATTTTATCAAAGAATATCTCTATTTTTAAAGGATAATCTTTTTTTTTCTTCTTTAAAATATGGTGATGACCATAGTGGTTAATTAATAGTTCAAGGAAAGAGAGGAAAAAACTTTGCTAATTTCACACCCTTCTCCTGAACATCACTTGCTGAAGTGACTGCAATAAAAATTGGTTAGAAGTACACAGTTCCAGGAGAGCCATTCTTGGAGGCGTGTGGAAAGATTAGCAATGGCTAAGAATTGCTCACAGCTCAGGTAATTGATTTTTCTTTTTGGAAGATGACATTCTTTTATTTTCACTGTAAGCTTCAGTGTAGTAGTCTGATCTCAGAGTGCACAATTGCGCCTCTCTTCAGCAATGAAAAAGAACATGTGTTTACGAAGGGAAAGATGGGATGCCAATTATAAAATAAGGAAATTAGGTGAGCAGTCATTCACCTTTACCTTTCTGCTCCACAGGGATACTTTATAATCATTCTTGTGGCACCGCACTGACCAAGAACATGGTAAATAAAAGGATAATAAATACATGTGTTTACAGTAAAGGGACTTGCCACTTTTCCAATTATCTAGGTTTCATTATTTTATACCTGAATGAGGATTAAAGTTCAATTTGATTCCCATTCTAAGGAGCATAGATATATTGTTTTATTTTCTGTCAAACTGCAATCCTACCAAAATGTTATCCTTTTATATCCACAAATCTTTGTTGAACTGGGAGTCAGGACATGTGGTCTGTTCTATGCTCCATTACTAAAATGGTTGTGTGACCCTAAGCAAATCCCTTCATTTGTCTGCAACTTATTTTCCCCTCTGTAAAATAAGGAATAGGCCTAGATGATCTCAGATTCCATGATTTTATGATTCATTATTTCTCCAAACTGCACTGAGAATCCATGAAGGATGATCTCTTCCAAGTAAAATGATTATATTTCCATCATGCTAGAACATTACAAAAAAAATTCCAGTGGTAGATCAATAGAATTCCCTTCCCCTTCTCTCTAGAACACCCCTTTACCCTGATGCCTTCATGCATGAATCTATTTTACCAGTTTACAATTTGTAGTAGACATTTTCCAGACAGAACAGCTGACCTCTTTTGCCACACAATACCTTTACTTTTGCTAACACTAGTCATAACTAAACACAAACCAATCCACTCTGACAAACATTTAATAAGTACATAATATGACCATGGGTATACAAAGACAAACAAAATAGTCCCTACTCCTGTGTGGGTCAGAAGACCACCAACTCAAGTAAAAAAATGAGCTTTCTCAAGTTAGGAAAAACAGAAGCTTTATTTTATCAAGTCTCATGAGAGTTGGGCATCTCTCTCACTTCCAGGGCAGGCTAGCAGTGATGAGGGAGGTGCGGTGGAGAAGGCAAGCAGGGAGATACCCTTGTACAAACAATTCTAAGAAATCCCAGCCCCAGAGGCTGGACCCCCCATCCCCATTGGTGGGAAACAAGTGGCCTTACAATCTAACCAGGAATAAAGCTACAGAATTACCTTATGGGGGAAATAGGTGTGTGTGTGGGGGGGGAATACCATCTGATTTCCCAAAATCATATGATTTACAGGAAAACAAAACTTAGGCCTAGTAAGGTTCATATCCTAACTAAATTTTTAAGTACTCTCTCTATTTTGAATATTGCCTTGCCTGAGTTATTCATAAGGAAGCCTTCACAATCTTGTATTCCACTCACAGCTGAGGTGACATCTACAAATCTAAAGAAGGAGGGGGAGAAAGACATTCCTAAAGGCTAAATAATCAGATTCCCACAGACTCAAATTCATCGCATTTCTCTTTTCTCTAAATATTGATTCTCAAACATTATATATATATATATATATATATATATATATATATATATATGTATATATGTATATATATATATATGTATGTATGTATGTATGTATGTATATGTGTGTGTGTTTGTGTGTGTGTGTGTGTATTCCCTGTGAAGCCTTCACACTTTTTTCTCTCACTACCTCACACACTTCCAAGAAGCTTACATTTCATAGATAGCCCATTTAAATAGATGTGTGGAAACATAATAATTTGAGGAAGGATAAAACACTAATAACTAAGGAGACAGGACAGACTACCAATAGGAAGTAATATCTTGTGCTAAACTTTGACTCAGTTCCTCATCTGTAAAATGAGCTGGAGAAGGAAATGGCAAACCTATTCAGTCTTTGCCAAGAAAACTCCAAATGGGCTCAGGAAAAGTAGTATAAGACTGGAACAACTCAACAACAATACAGATCTCTATGGGTTGGAGTGAGGAAGGAGTTCATTTAAGGCAAGGAGGACTGAGTGTGCAAAAAGTATGGTAGGGAGAGGAGATATATGCTAGATTTTGAAGGATCACTAAGTAGTCTAATACTGTTTGACTGGAAAACAGAGCTCACGAGGAAGAAGAACGTGAAATATTTCTGAAGAGGTATGCTAGAGCTAGATTGTGGAGAACTAGTACTGACTCATTCTGGGAAATGATTTAACCCAAACTCCCTATAGGTGAGTGTATCAGGAGGGCCGAGTTTATAATCTCAAAGAGGATCATAAACATGTCTGAAAGGTTCGGAACCGCCGGATATAAGAAACTCTCAAAGTAGAAGGCAGAAGAATCAAAACATTTATTTAGGCTCCACAGTAACCAACCCATGAACCAGAAGCCCCATTTTGATATGTTGATCAAAATCTTCCAGGCCCAATAAGTACGCCTTGCAAGAGTAACCAGGAGGCTACAGAGAAGCATGATTGCGTAAAGCAAAATCATGCTTCCCCCTCGATGGTAATAAGATTACCCACTGGCCTGAAGTCTTTGTTCAGCTTCCTCCCGTAGATCAGCTCTGCTACTGGCAGCTCCTGCCTCAGCTGTGTCTGGCTGTGGCTGTAACTGACGTAACTGCCGTAACTGCCTCTGTAACTGCCTCTGGCTCCAACTGTCGCTGTAACTGTCGCTGTAATGGCCTGAAGTCTTTGTTCAGCTTTCTCCCGTAGGTTAGCTCTGCTACTGGCAGCTCCTGCTTCAGCTGTGGCTGTAACTGACGTAACTGTCGTAACTGCCTCTGTAACTGTCGTTGTAACTGTCGCTGGCTCCAACCGGAAAAAGAAAAGAAGATCTTCAAGCTGTCCTCTCCCCTCTTATAGGGTTTTTGACATCATCAAGCACCGCCTGAACGACCAGGGCCGATTGGTTCTTGACTTGGCCCCTCCCCCTAGCATAGCCGTTAACACCTCCCCTCAGCCAGCCCCATGACTCATCACACAGGAAGTTGTCTGGTCCTGCCCCGGAAGAGCAAGCCCCAGCATCCAGGAAAGCTCAATGAGGTAAGCTGAGTCATTCAAAGAAAACAAAGGCCATTCTGGCTACAGTGAGAAAAGAGGGCTTCATCCCTTCAGGTCTTACTCTGATAGGGTGACTCAGACAAGGTTTTTGTATTTTGAAACTTCTTCGTTTAGTGGGATGTGCGGAGGAGGCTACAATCTTCCTTACAGATTGATCTCAGTTATTCTTCTTGTGTATCTTTAATTGCAAAGAAAGTAATTGTTTAGAAAATACTCTTTCCAACCTGGTAGCTACATGTAGCCTGAGGACATGTATTTGATATTATGTTTAATAATAATTCTAGAAAATCCCCCAAAAGAGCAGACAATGTATTTGACTGGAATCTAGGTTGTTGCCTCTGAATATACAAAACCAAAAACTACTTTGTAGCTTACTTGGGTGCCTGTTGACTATTACATAGTAAGAGACTGGACAAACAGGTTGAGTTAGAAGAGAGGTTGGTGAAGCAAAGGGAGACTCTGCCCAAACCATAGCTCAGAAGGATGAGTTTGGGCTAGATATGGACTTATGTAACTAAATTAGAGGTTTTGTTAGGGTTGCAAGTGTTTGCTGGTGCAGAAAAGCAGCTCACACTTTTAAATTTAATCTGCATCATTAACTTTCTCTCTATCACTTTCTTAAATCTGGACAATCAATAAAACAATAAACCACCTTGATTTGTAGCATTTGCTGATTTATGTGGTGGAAATGATCACACCAAAAATTTAACAATGGAAAGCCTGTTAGAGCTGGCTCCAGCACAGCCCTGGAAAGATTCTGTTCTACTCTTTTTGGGGTTGGGGAAGAATACCAGTCAGACAAATTTGTTTTCCACAGAGAACCTTACTAGGTACATAACTATTAGATGGTAGTAGTCATATGCAGAGAAAGATTACATCCAGGAATCTTCATAAAGGCAGGAGATATGAGGTCAAGGGAATAAGCCTCGCCAGAGTGGAGGCTGGCAGCTGACTCAGAGTGGGTCTTGGGACCTTTGATACCAACACAAGAGACTGGAATAATTAGATCTGAAAGTTTGCTCCCCATAGTACCTAGCAATGTGCTAGACATGTAGTAATAATTCTAGTATTTATTAATTTAATTTGAGTCACCTTGAGAGAACAGAAAGAGTCTTTCCCTTGGTTTTTACTATCCCTTTTTAATACCTACCATCCCATATCCTCCCTGTAGGTCAGTTACTCCTGGGAGGAGATGAAATACTTTGCCTCATATTTTTCTCCAAGCAGAAACCACATGTGAGGTTGATTAGACATGATTGCCTTGGCAGGGAAAGGCCATCCCTGCTTGAGGGTTAAAGAGTGGTAGTAAGAATCAAGACATAACTGAGCATAAGCAGAAAAGCCAAGATAAATTAACACTAGGGATTCTGCAAAGTTCATAATGCATAGGAATGAGATAAGGGTCAAAGCTAGTTGTTGGAGCATAGATTTAGGCTGGAATATCAGTCCTAGGTCAGGAGACAACTTTCAAGAGTTCAGAATAGTTATTTGGCTCAGTCTCTTTCCCCCAAATCTCAATCTGTTTATACGGTCAGCTAGCATTCTCTGATTTCCTCCCCCCGAATGTCATTGTCAAGGGTGGGGTCCATCACATTGTTACCTGACTCAGCTATATCCACTAGGACCATGTACTTATGTGTGGACTTCCGCCTGAGGCTTCCTCCCAAGTCTAAGATAGTCTATGTGCCTTTTTTATGTGCACATGTGTATGCAAAAGGAGATGTGATTCTTGGTGAGTGGACTGAAGCAGATGTCTGCTGATTTTCTCTTTTCTTCCCTAAAGAGAGATTCTCCCAAGAGACAGTTTCTCTCCCCAGAAGCTCTGGCAGCAGCTCTGCATATCTTAAACATTTTAAACATCTTCACTCAGCTTTCTCTCCACCAATCAGAAGCCATGACTCCCTCTACATAAGTAACAGTGTACAGGCTTGGGTGGAAGCCTGGTTAGAAAGTTCCACTGACATTTTATTGTTATCTAGGAAGCCAGGCAACATCACACTTAATCAGAAATTGAACAAATTTTGTCTGGCTGAATCCAGGCCCCTCCCACACCTCCAATTTCTCCAATATAACTAAGGCGAAGGCATTTTCTTTTCTTTTCTTTTCTTTTATTTTATGGATTTGGGAAATCTCTGGGTCTGGTCTTTAAGGTCAATCTGAGACAGTAAATATTAAGTGCCTACTATGTGCCAGGAACTTTTGCTAAGCACTAGAAATAGAAAGAAAAGCAAAACACAGTCCCTATCCCCAAGGAACTCACAATTTAATGAGGGAAGATAACACAAAAAGAAAAGCTAAAAAGAAGGGGTGAGGGGGAGGTGCCTGTTTGAGGCCAAAATGACACTCTGAAGTTGAAGTGGGTAATGACCTGAGGATGCTACGGTTTGTAATGGCAAGCAAAGTGGGACATTTTTTGGTCTTTTGTTTTGGAGTGCTTCTCAGCACTAAGGCAATCAAGTGCCTTTGAGTCTCACTTTTGTTTCAATCAAGAGTCTTTGATTGAATCAAGAGTCTTTGATGATCTGCTTAAGTCACGGGAAGGCCTAGGTCACACAGGTTAGAATCACATGGTTGTGACATCCTCTGACCCTGAAGAAGTATATATATACTCTGAGGTTAGCGTTTTGCTTAGGGGCTCACTCACTGGAAGAGTGTTGTGTGATTTGACTAGACAAGACTCTGGGTAGCTCTTGGAGCTCCCCAGCTTTGAAAACTCAGATGTTGGTGCTTCTCTCTCTGGTAACTGTATTATTGCTATAGTCAGATGGTTAGAAGCCCTGTCTGCTGATTTGTGTTATTTTGCTCTGTTTATGTAATTTCTGCTTTTGATTTCTGTTTGTGTTTTCTCTGAAGTTCAAGGTGCTGACTTTTTCCCCTGAACTAAGTGAATGATATATGTATGTTTAATTAAAGTAAGATTGTTAACCCCTTAAAATTGCTTTCCTTAGGAAAGCAGATCAAAGAACCTGTGCTAGCAGCCCTCCTGTGTGCTGGTGTTATCAGCCTCACACAGCCACAATAGCGGCAAGTAGCACTGTTGTTACACGGTTTCATGGTGTGTTGTGTGGGTCATCTTGAATGAATTCATGGACTCAGACTATCTCCAACCCAAGTAAATGCATTTATTGAGAGTGATACTTGTCCAGTGGGCTGAGTTCCAAGAGGAACTTGCAACTTCAGTAAGACAAGTCAGGCAATTTTATAGTGTAACAGTACTGATTACACAACATAAATTATGAATATTAAAAAAGGTAGGAGGGGTTTGTCAAGGGATTAGGTAATAGTGGAGGAATCCCAGCCACAGTGGAACTGTGTATGCAATTACTCATAATGCATATAGAAAAGCCCAAATAGGAGGGCATTAACATATGATAATGATACTATAATAAGCCTATGCCATAATTTAACCCGAAGGACAGCTTTTGCTATTACTGCACATGTGCCTACTTAGGGAAAATCCCTTCTTTTTTGGGTTCACATTCTGCTTGGGCAAACTGGTGGTGCTACTTTCTGATTGGATGGCTATTGTGGTCCTGTCTGAGATTAGATGGTTGTGGTTGTGGTTGAGTGCATGGACACACTTGCTATTTTGAAATGGGTCTGGGGGCAGTGGCTAGCTAGAAGCAGTGACTGGGATTCCATCATGTGCACGCACATGCTATTCTAGAGGGACAATGAAGCATCTGTGAGCAAGTTAGGATATTGAGTTGAGGGTGGGGGCAGTGGCTAGGTAGGGGCAGTGGCTATCTCAAGTCTCGGGGCAGAGGCTAGCTAGGGGCAGTGATCCTGCTGTTCGGTGAGGCCTATGATTGAGTCTGGAGGCAGCGGTATGGTTAAAACCAGACTGTATAGTTAAATCAGGACATGTATGCTGTTCAGTGAGGCCCAAAAGAAAGTTAAAATCTTGGGGCTGGGGGCAGCTTTATTAGGATTCCATCAAGGACACATCAGTTACAAAGTTGAATTCATCTTGTAGAATGATGATTTCATGGAAATCATGAAGTCTAGGAGAACAAGTGGGTAAGAAATGATGAAGTGAATTACCTGGATTCTCTCTACAAAAGGAGAGGGGCTCCAGATGTTGACCCCCTGCCTTCTCCAATCAGAAGGAGGGAGGGGCCCCAGGGGCAGGGGGTGCTGAGGAGATATGAGTTTCAGTGATGATTTCATCTTAAAGACTGATAAGTTTCTGGGGATCTTGAAGTCCAGTAGAGGAACCTGAGAGCAGGGGTTTGGGGGGGGCAGGGGAGAGAATCCATTTTATGATGAAGTGATTCTATGGCCAATTTGGTGACTTAAAGTAGTTAATTTATTAAATATTAACCAATAAGAGAGCCACTACCAATGTAGTGATGAGAGGTCCAGCCTTGGGGTTAGGAAGACACAGTTCAAGTCCCACTTATGACATACCAACTTATCTCCCTGCTGCCAACACATCTCTTCAGTAATTCCTGCGTCTGGGACCTCTCCCTCCCTCTGATCAGAGGTGGGGAGGAGGCGATAGACATCTGGGTGCTCTTCCTAGATCCTCTGCCATTTAAGGAGGCCACCCAGGGAATTTTCATTACTTCCCACCCAGCTACTTTTCTGGATTTCATGATTGCCAGAAACCTCATCATTCTGCAAGATGAAAATACCGCTGAAATTTTCATCTTCTTAGATCATTTCCTATGTGGGCCTCAAGACTTCATTGTGCTCCTTTGCTGCCTTGCTCCCCTTTTCAGCTTCTTTTTATGTGCTGTCTTCCCCCACTAGATTTTGAGCACCTTGAGGGCAGGGATTATTTTACTCCTTTCTTTGAATCTCCAGCACTTAGCACAGTGCCTGGCACGTAGTAGGAAATAAATAGGTGTTTATTGACTAATTTCTAAAGTAACTCTCTAAGACTACAGGTTGTAGGTGAGTAGGATATATGCCTTGATTTAAGAAGTTTTCACACTGTATATTCCCTACACTGACAAAATCACTAATGGGGGAGGGGACAACAACTTATAAACTAATTAATTAGTTAATATAGTTTTCTGCCATACCAACCAAACTTCAGGTGTACAAAAATGAGCTCATTATCTTTTCTCCCAATCCCAATCCTATTTCTGTGGAAGGCACTACTATCCATCTAGAAACCCTGAGTCATAACCTCAGTATCACTCTGGGCTCCCTACTCAACCCATTCCCATCCACCCTTCCTAAGCTTCCAAAATAATTTTTCTGAAGTGAAAGTCTGACCATTTAGGCTCCACTGCTGAAATTCTAATGACCCTCAAGGGTCAAATATAAAATCGTCTTGATTGACATTTAAAGATTCTTCATATTCTAGCCCCACTCTACCTTTGCAACCTAATTATGCGTAACTCCCTTCTATGAGCCCTTTTGTCTAGCCCCGTGAGCCTTCTAGGTCTTTCTCACTTTCAACACTCTTTCTTCTTCTTAGTGCCTTTGCATCGCTGCCCCATATCTCTGGAATGTTCTTGCGACCCCAGGTTCCTTCATGACTCAGCTCAATCATCACCGTTTTCATGAGATTTTTCCTGGTGTCTCCAGTTGCTAGTTCTTTTTCCATACAAAGTTGTCTCTTATCTGGTTTGTGTGTGTTTGGTACATACATACATGAGCACTTTCCTGTGTGCTTATGTCCATATTGTTATCTCCATTAGAATATAAGGTCCTAGAAGACAGGAATTGTTTCTGTCTTTGGATCTCCAATGCCCAGTACAGTTCCTGGAACATGGTTGTTAAGTGTAAGTGATTAATGGTTGCTTTGATTTCCATTTTCCCGAGATTGGACTGGCAACTTGCTTACTTCCTATTTCTAATTTCAATTTCTTTTTGTTTTAGTTGTTTCTCCCAGGATCCTGATTTCTGTGTTTCTAATCTCCTAGTGTCCTGAAACGTATTCTTGGTTACCTTCTTTGTCTGAGACTTTTTGTTGTGGCATTCACGCACCTATGCTATTTACTATGATCAACCTAGTCCAGAAAAATCCAATTTATTTCCCTTTCCATAACAGGGAGTTTATGCATAGAGAAAATTTTATTCATCTGTAGCATCTTTACTAAATCCCAAATGAATAAAATTTACTACTTCTCATGAACTATTTTAAGTCTTATCAATGTTCATGTTCATATTTTCAATATTGACACAAATTTTGGATGTAGGTTTATCATTTACAACTTGTGTTTCTTCAGGAAACATTATTGTCCATTTTAGACAGACGTATAACTAGAACTTTCTGTATCCAAAACACATTGGAGAGATGATGATGGCATTGGCACACTGCACAGTCTAACTGGAGGTATAGTCATGCTGGAAGGGGGATGGCCTCAGAGAAGCAGGCTGTCATGCCTGAGGTGGTTGGGCGATAAAGCCGCCTAGAGAGAAATACCTTAAGAAGGGGATCCCAGAAATCATGGCTGAAGGTCAGTTGTACCTTAAAGGACCAAAACTGGTCCACTGCCACAGTGGTATTCTGGAGTATAAACTGTTCCCCTCACACTAGTTATGGATTTGATTTTATATATAATATGCATATTTTTACATATATATATGTGTATATGCATACATATAAGTAGGTATTTTACATAATTTGTTTGTATTTACCAGCCTACACAGTTTCGTTCTTTTCTGGACACTTAATAAAGATTATCTAAAGGGAGTATTATAGTGGAAATATTTGCTATCAATGGAAGTAGTAATAAAATTTCACTATTTATATTTGAGAGAAGGTTTATATGATCTTGAAATCTACCACTGTATTTTTTAATTTCAAACTGATGCATATTGGATTACAAGTCATGTATACTCACATGTGTGCATATATATATATATATATATATATATATATATATATATATATATGCATCCATATACGTACTGGTGTGTGTGTGTGTGTGTATGTGTGTGTATATATATATATATATATATATATATATATATATATATATATATATATATATATATATGTATGTATGTATATGGACACATACCTATATTAGTACACAAGAGAAGGGAAATCGCCTAAGTCTATGGTCATCATATTAGTCCTATGGAGTATTTTATTTACATTTTATTGAAAATTTTAACTGAAGTTGACTACTACTGACTTTCACATAAGACAAAATGTCCAGTTCAGAGAGTGATAATACTGCTGGACCTGCAATTTGGACCAGATGCTGCCTGTTTGTTCTACATTGAAATGTTAAGTTACAAACAACACATGTTATAAAAATGTAGATGCTAAGGAAAATCACATTCTAGCTACCTAGTTATATACAGTTTATGTGAATATATGTACATATGTGTAATGGCAAGCAAAGTAGGACTTTTCGCTCTTTTTTTGGACTGCTTCTCAGCACTAAGGCAATCAAATGCCTTTGATTGAGTGTTGTCTTTGTTTCAATGAAGAGACTTTGATGACCTGCTTAAGTCACAAGGAAGCCTGAGTCACATGAGTTTGAGTCACATGGTTGTGATGCCTTCTGTGGGCTAACTCTGAAGAAGTGTATATATACTCTGAGATTAGCATTTTGCTTTGGGGGATCACTCACTGGAAGAGTGTTCATGTGATTTGGCCAGACAAGACTCTAGGTAGCCATTAAGGAGCCCCCCTCAGCTTTGACAACCCAGATTTGGTGCTTCCCTCTTTGGTCACTATGCATGTATTGCTATCGACAGACAGAAGCTCTGTCTGCTAATTTGGGTTATTTGCTCTTTTTATATAATTTCTGATTGTAATTTCTTTTTGTATTTTCTCTGAAGTTCAGGGTGCTGACTTATTCTCCTCAACTAAGTGAATGATATATATACATATATATATATATATATATGTATATATATATATGTTTAATTAAAGTGACATTGTAAACTTCTTTAAATTGCTTTCCTTCAGAAAAGCAGATCAAACAACCTGTGCTAGCAGCCCTCCTGTGTGCTGGTGTTGTTGGTTTTACACCTCCACAGCAGCTGCTAGTAACATTGGTGTTACAAGATGTGAACATACATTTATATTCAGTATAGTATCCATATCTCTGTTCATGTATTATAGAAGTGTTTAGATATATGTGTGATCACATTCATGTATACGTACATACATACAGTTAAGGAGTTTAACATGAGTTGAATGATGCCAATGTTCAAACATAGAGCCTTATATTGAAAATTTTAAAGGTATTAGAGCAGCTTTAAACAAGGTAGGATTTAATTTTAATGTCAGTGATATTCTATGAATTGTACATGTTGACTCACATAACTTCTCAATTTCTCCAGGGTCCCCAATACTTTTACCTCGAAATTGGAGGAGGGATTATTTGAGTTTTGGATCCTAATATAATCTTACCCTTAGCTATCCTTATTAATCTTTGAACTTCTTCTCCCATTTACCAAATAACTATGCCACGAATTACTCTGCCGGTTAAAATTAACTGGAATTTGGAAGCATCACTATTTCTCCATTCTTTCAACAATACCTCATCTTTTGAAGTCACTAAGAGTAACACACACACACACACACACACACACACAGAGTTTCTGCATCCCCAAGAGAATAAGGGAAGGTGGGAAAAGAAACCTTGCCAATATCTACAGTAGAATGACACACCAGGGTAATAAACTTATGCCTGGTCTCCTTATACAATCAAAGAATTGTAGTTCTATAAAGGACCTCAAAGGTCATTTGATCCAATTCTGGCCCTTCCCATCCCAAACTGAATGTCTTTTTAAGTATCAGCAAAACACAGTCACTCAACTTCTGCTTGAATACCTGACTTTATGGGGATGTCATTAACTCCTGACAGAGCTCATTCCATTTTTAAGCACCTATGATTATTAAGAACATTTCCTTTGTGTTGACTGGAAATTTAGCTCTAAATAGTTTCTACCATTTATTCCTAGTTCTTTCCTTTAAGAGCAAGAATAACAAATCTAATCCCTCTTCCAAATGACAGTTTTTCATATATTTAAAAACAACTATCATTCCTAACTTCCCATCCCTATTGTTAAAAATTTATTTGTTTTTAGTTTTCAACATTCTGTTCTACAACCTTTTGAGTTTTAAATTTTCTCCCCTTCTTTTTTCTCCCCCTCCCCAAGACAGGATGCAATCTGATATAGGCTCTACACATACATTCATATTAAACATATTTTCACATTAGTCATTCTGAAAAGAAGTATTAGAAGCAATGAGAGGAACCACAAGAAGGAAGAAACAAAACAAAAACAAAACAACAAAAAAATCAAATAGTATGCTTCGATCTGCATTCAGACTCCATATTTCTTTCTCTGGATGTAGACAGTATTTTTCATCATGAATCTTTTGGAGTTGTCTCGGATCCTTGCATTGCTGAAAAGATCCGGGTCTATCAAAGCTAGTCATCACACACTGTGGCTGTAACTGGGTACAATGTTCTCCTGGTTCTGCTCACTTTGCTCAGCCTCACTTCATATATGTCTTTCCAGGTTTTTCTGAAATTCACCAACTCATCATTTCTCATAGCAATACAGTATTCCATTACATTCATACACCACAACTTGTTCAACCATTCCCCAATTGATGGGCATCCCTTCAATTTCCAATTCTTGGCCACCACAAAAAGAGCTGCTATACATATATTTATACATGTGGGTCCTTTTGCCATTTGTATGATCTTTGGAGGATACAGACCGAGGAGTGGTATTGGTGGGTCAAAGGGTATTCACATTCTTATAGTTCCTTGGGCATAATTCCAAATTGCTCTCCAGAATGGTTGGATCAGTTCCTAATTCTGCCAACAATGCATGAGTGTTTCAATTTTCCCACATCTTCTCCAACATTTATCATTTTCCTTTTTTGTCATAATAGCCAATCTGATAGGCATGACATGGTACATCAGAATTGTTTTGATTTGTATTTCTCTATTCAATAGTGATTTAGAGCATTTTTATATGACTATAGATAACTTTAATTTCTTCATCTGAAAACTGCCACCATTCTATTTCTTAGCCAGTACCAAGTAATTTTGATGATTGTTGCTTTATAATACAATTTAAGATTTGTACAGCTAGACCACCTTCCTTTGCATTTCTTTTTTTTTTTTTTTTGCAGGTAGATTTTATTTTATTTTTTTTCTTTATTTATTTTTAGTTTACCACACACGGTTCCACATAGTTTTGAGTTCCAGTTTTTCTCCCCTCCCTCCACCCTCCCTCCCCAAGACGGCATGAAGTCTCATATAACTGTCATGTATAACTTCGCATTGAATTAATTTATGCTCTAGTCAAGTCGTGGAGAAGAATTTTGACCAGTGGAATGAATCATGAGAAAGAAGAAACAGAACCAAAAAAAAAAAAACAAAAAAAAAACCCCAAAAACAAAAACAAAAGAGAACCAGAAAAGGCGAGCATGTAGTGTGCCTCAGTCTGTATTCAAACTTCGCAGTTCTTTCTCTGAATGAAGATAGCAGTCTCCATCGTGAGTCCGCTGGAGTTGTCCTTGCCCCTTTAGGTTGCTGAGAGAAGCGCAGTATGTCAGGATTGGTCCTCACAGAATCCACATATCTGTGGCTGTGCACAACGTTCTCCTGGCTCTGCTCCGCTCACTCAGCATTATGTCGTGTAGGTTTTTCCAGGTTGTTATGAAGTCTGCATCATCCCCATTTCTTATGGCACAATAGTATTCCATCACCTTCATATACCACAGCTTGTTCAGCCATTCCCCAATTGATGGGCATCCCTTTGCTTTCCAATTCTTGGCTACCACAAAGAGAGCTGCTATAAATATTCTTGTACATATGGGTCCTTTTCCCGCTTGTGTGATTTCTTTGGGATACAACCCTAGAAGTGGTATTGCTGGGTCAAAGGGTATGAACATTTCTATAGCCCTTTGGGCATAGTTCCACACCGCCCTCCAAAATGGCTGGATCAGCTCACAACTCCACCAGCAATGCAACAATGTTCCAATTTCCCCACATCCTTTCCAGCATTTATCATTCTCCTGATTTGTTATTTTAGCCAATCTGACAGGAGAGATGTGGTATCTAAGAGTTGTTTTGATTTGCATTTCTCTAATCAGCAGCGATCCAGAGCATTTTTCCATATGCCTGTAGATAGCTTTAATTTCTTCCTCTGAAAACTGCCTGTTCATATCCTTTGACCATTTCTCAATTGGGGAATGGCTTGTATTCCTATATATTTGGCTTAGCTCCCTGTATATTTTAGAGATGAGGCCTTTATCAGAGATACTAGTTGCAAAGATTTTCTCCCAATTTTCTGCTTCCCTCCTAATTCTTGTTGCATTGGCTTTTTTTGTACAAAAACATTTCAATTTGACATAATCAAAATTATCCATTTTGCATTTTGTAATGCTCTCTATCTCTTGTTGGGTCATGAATTCTTTACTTTTCCACAAATCTGATAAGTAAACTATTCCTTGCTTTCCTTCATTTGGAAAAACAAGAGGTCTAGAGTATCTAGGATATTAATGAAAAGACATGCTAGAGATGGTGGTTTAGCCACACCAGATATTAAACTGTACTACACAGCAGCAGTCATCAAAACTGCCTGGTACTGGTTAAGAAACAGGGGTGTGGATCAGTGGAATAGGATAGGTACAAAAGTAGGTGAAATCAACAAGTTTAGCAATCTACTCTTTGATAAACCCAAAGAAGCCAGTTTCTGGGCTAATAATTCACTATTTCCTTTGCATTTCTTTTAATTAATTCCCTTGATGTTCTGAACATTTTGTTCTTCCAGATGAATTTTATTATTTTTTCTAGCTCTATAAAATAATTTTCGGTAGTTTGATTGGTATGGCCCTGAATAAGTGAATTAATTTAGGCAGAATTGCCATTTGTTATATCAGCTTGGCCTACCCATAAACAACTAATGTTTTTCCAATTATTTAGATCTGACTTTATTTTTGTGAAAAGTGTTTTGTAATTGTGTTCATATAGTTCCTGGGTTTGTTTCACAGGTAGAGTCCCAAATATTTCATAATGTCAATAGTAACTTTAAATGGAAATTCTCTTTCTATCTCTTGCTTTTGGTCTTTGTTAGTAATATATAGAAATGCCAATGATTTATGTGGGTTTATTTTATATCCTGCAAGTTTGTTATATTTGTTTATTATTTCAAGTAATTTTTTACTTTATTCCCTCGGATTCTCTAATTATATCATCATATCATCTGCAAAGAGTGATAGCTTTGTTCTTCTTTGCCTATCCTAATTCTCTAAACTTTTTTCTTATTGTTAAAGCTAACATTTCTAGTACAATATTGAATAACAGGGTAATAATGGACATCCTAATTTCACCCCTGGTATTATTGAAAATGCTTCTAGCTTACCCCCATTACATATAATGCTTGCTGATGGGTTTAAATACATGCTACCTAACATTCCTGGTATAGATCCTACCTGTTGTAGTGTATTAGCCTCAAGATAAGTTGCTATAATCTCTTTGATAATGTTTTATTTAAAATTTTTGCACCTATATTCATTAGGGAGATTGGTCTATAATTTTTTTTACGTTTTGTCTTTTCCTGGTTCAGTTATCGGCATCATATTTGTATCATAAAATGAATTTTGTAGGACTCCCTCTTCATCTATTTTCCCAGTTTATATAGTATTGGAATCAAGCGTTCTTTAAATGTTTGATAGGATTCCCTTGTAAATCCATCTGGCCCCGGAGATTTTTCTTAGGAAATTCACTGATGGCTTTTTCAATTTCTTTTTCTGAATTGAGTCTATTTAAGCATTTTATTTCCCCTTCCATTAATCTGGGCAATTAATATTTTTGAAAATATTTACCCATTTCACTAAGATTGTCAATTTATTGGCATACAGTTGGACAAAATAGCTCCTAATTATTGTTTAAATTTCGTCCTCATTGGTGGTGAATTCACCTTTTCTCATTTTTGATGCTGGCAATTTGGTTTTCTTCTTTCTTTTTTTAATCAAATTAACCAACATCTTATCTATTTTATTGCTTTTTTTCCATAAAACCAGCTCTTAGTTTTATTTATTAGTTCAAAAGTTTTCTTAACTTCAGTGTTATTAATTGGTCCTTTGGTTTTCAGAATTTCTAATTTGGTATTTAATTGAAGATCTTTTAATTTTTTTGTCTAGCTTGTTTAGTTGCATGCCCAATTCATTGATCTCCTTTTTCTCTACTTTATTCATGAAAGCATTTGGAGATATAAAACTTCCCCTAAGAACTGCTTTCACTGCACCCCATAAGTTTCGGTATGTTGTCTAATTATTTTCATTCTCTTGGATGAAGTTATTGATTGTTTCTATGATTTGTTGTTTGATCCACTCATTCTTTAGCATTAGATTATTTAGTTTCAAATTAATTTTGAGTATATCTTTCTGGGGCCCTTCATTACATGTAATTTTTATTGCATCATGCACTGAAAAAGATGCATTTAATATTTCTTCCTTTCTGTATTGGATTGTGAGGTTTTCATGCCCTAAATCATGGTCAATTTTTTGTGTCAATGCCATATACCACCAAAAAAGGTACACTTCTTTTTATGCCTATTCACTTTTCTCCAGAGGTCTACCATATCTAACTTTCCTAAAATTCTATTCACCTCCTTAATGTCTTTCTTTTTTATTTGGATTTATCTAGTTCTAAAAGGGGCAACTTGAGGTCCCCCAGTAGTATAGTTTTCCTGTCTATTTCTTTTTGTAACTCACTAACTTATCCTCTAAGAATTTGAATGTGATACTACTTGGTGCATATATGTTTAGTATTGATATTAATTCATTGTCTATTGTATCTTTTAGCAGGTAGTTTAGCATGTAGCTTCCCTCCTTATCTCTTTTAATTAGATCTATTTTTTCTTTTGCTTTGTCTGAGGTGGGCTGAACCATAATATATTCTGCTCCAGCCTTTTACCTTTACTCTGTGTGTATATCCCTCTGCTCCAAATGTTTTTCTTGCAAACAAGTTATTGTAGGATTCTAGTTTTTAATCTACTCTGCTATCTGCTTCCATTTTATGAAAGAGTTCATCCCATTCACATTCAAAGTTATGATTACCATCTGTGTTTCTCTCCATCTTGTTTCCCCCCTCTGTCTATGCTTTTCCCTCTCCTTTCTCCCTTTCTCTCCTCACTAGGGTTTTTCTTTTGGCCACTGCCTCCCTCAATCTGCCTTCCCTTCTATCTGCCCCTTCCCTTTCTTCTCCTTTTACTTTATTACCTCTTCCCTCCCTTCTATCCACCTCCTCCCTTTTCTTTCCCCTCTCCTCTCTTACCTCCTATAGGGTAAGTTAGATTTCTATACCTAACTAATTATATTATTCCCTCTTTGAGCCAAATCTGATGAGAGTAAAGTTGAAACTATGCTCATCTGGCTCCCTTCTTTCCCTTTACTATAACACATCTTTGTGTCTCTTCATGTGATGTCATTTACCCTTTTCTGCCTCTTCCTTTCATCTTCTCCCAGTACAATCCCTTTCCACCATTTAATTAGATTTTTTTTTATCATTACATCAAAGTCAACTTATACCCACACCCTCTGTCTCTGCATACGCCTTTTTAAATGGTCTTACAACAGTACAGTTCTCAAGAGTTCTAAGTGTCATTTTCCCTTGTAGGGATGTAGACAGTTTGGCCTTATTGAATAACAGGTTGTTGTTTTTTTTCTTCCTCTTTACCTTTTTATGCCTCTCTTGAATCTTGTATTTGAAGATCAAATTTCCTGTTGAGTTCTGGCCTTTTCATCAGGAAGGTTTGGAAGTCTCCGATTTCATTGAATTTCCATCTCCTCCCCTGAAAGATTATGCTCACTTTCACTGGGTAGTTGATCCTTGGATGTGATCCTAGCTCCTTTGCCTTATGGAATATCATATTTCAAGTCTTCTGATCTTTTAATGTAGAAGCTGAAAGGTCCTGCATAATATTGACTGTGGTTCCATGATACTTAAATTGTTTCTTTCTGGCTGCTTTGAAGTATTTTCTCTTTGACTTGATAAGTCTGGAATTTGGCCACAATATTCCTTGGCATTTTCAATTTGGAATCTCTTTAAGGAGGTGATTGATGGATTCTTTCAATGACCATTTGACCCCCTGCTTCTAGGATTTCAGGGAAGTTTTCTTTTATGATTTCTTACAAGAAATTTTCCAGGCTCTTTTTTTCATCATGGCTTTCAGGTAGACCAATAATTTTAAATTATCTCTCCTGGATCTATTTTCCAGGACTGTTGTTTTTCCAATGAGGCATGTTTTCTTCTATTTTTTTTTTCATTCTTTTGGTTTTGTTTGACTGATTCTTGATGTCTCATAGAGTCATTAACTTCTACTTGCCCAATTCCAATTTTTAATGAATTGTTTTCTTCAATCAAATGTTGTGCCTCCTTTTCCATTTGGCCAATTCTCCTTTTTAAGGAGTTGTTTTCTATAGTCAATTTTTGTTCTTCGTTTTTCAAGCTGTTGACTCTCTCTTGCATACCTCTCATTACTTTTCCCCATTTTTCTTCTACCTCTCTTATTTGACTTTTAAAATCTTTCTCGAGCTCTTCCAAGGAGGCTTTTTGGGCTTGAGACCAATTCATATTCCCCTTCGAGGTTTCAGAGGGGGGCCGTATTGACAATGTTGTTCCCTTCTGAATGTGTGTTTTGATCTTCCCTGTCCCCATAGTAAAAATTTATGGTCACTGTCCATTTATGTTTTTTGCTCATGCTGTTTGCCTATTTCCTGCTTTTTAAAGTTGAGTTCTCCTACTGGAGCACAAGGGGTACTGACCCAAGTTTCTTCTGCTGGTGGCCAGGGACCTGATCTATGACTTTGCGTGCTGGGGCCTCAAGTGTTGGCAGCTATACAATGTAGGGATCTGGCAGATGAGCTGAGGTTGGCAACACTGAAGCTCTTGGGGTGGCAGTGGGGAGATCTGGTACCTGGAGGATTCCTGCTCACACAGGCTAGTTTGAAGCACTGGAAGGTTTGGCTGCTGGAGGATACCTGCCCACCTGGAGTTGTGCCTCCTGGAGTTGCGCTTCCTAGAGTTGTGCGGAAGCTTGGAGAGGTTTGGCAGCTGAAGGACACCTGCTCACCAGTACGTATTGGCTTTCCAAGCTGGAGTCTACAGATTCCCCTGCCTGTGGCAAGGCACCCGGGGGATCCTGGTGTTGGCACTTCCTGCTGCACCTCCCTAGGGCTCCGGATCTCTTCCTAGTTTGCTGAAGTGGAGCTTGCTGCTGGCTTTCTGAGATGCCTCCTGTCCTGTACTGCTCCCTTTCTGCCAGAGCGAGAAGGACTTTTCCCATTAATCTCCCAAGCTTCCTGTGCTACAAGACTGCTGCACCCCATTTTTCTTCTGTCTAAGCTGTTCCAGGATTTTTCCTGGGGTGATATTTTCTCGAGTAGGGGTCAGTAAGGGAAAGTGAGAGAGACTTACTTCTTACTCTGCCATCTTGGCTCCCAAAAGTCCCCATTCCTATTTTTTTTCCTTTTCTTTCAGTTTGTTCTTGACTTCCATGGTCTCCAGTTTCTTCAACATTTTTGCAATCCTGGTCTGGATGTGTTCCAGTTTCTCTCTGGTAAAGATTTTTTTCCCCTTACTTACTGGAGGTTATCTTAATGCTTACAAAATGTATCATCAAAGCGCCAGATTAGATAATCTAGTAAACTGTAAGATATACTGTCTCTTTAAAGCTTTTTTTATAAGGAAAAATTATTAATGAAAAAGGCATACAAATAATTTTGTGCAAAGAAAGACATTTGTTTATTGTCATTTATTTATTGTCAATGGATGTAAGAAAGTGCTGCAGTTATGGATAAACATTTTGTCACTTAATGTGAATGTAAAAATAACATTGTTTTAATATAAATTGGAAAAATATGTGCAAGAGGAAACAACTTTTAGATGCAACTTGGGACAGTTTTGAAGGGAAATCATCTGTGTTGTAGATTTGAAGACTTAGATCTCGTCTTAACAATGTAGGTGATGCCTCATTTGCTGCAAAACTCGCTAAAAAACTAGAGAAATGTTATTGTGGAGAAGCATGGTTTCAAGGACACCAAAGACACAAACTACCTTGTTAAAGACTTAAGAGGAGGCATGATGGGTATCTCAGCTAATTTTCATAGAAATGGTTTATGCCTAAAGAAGGCAAAAGTAAAAAAAAGAAAGAAAAATCATATAAATACTTGGAAACTAGAGTGTTATCAAAAAAATGTGAGTTGAGTAGGAGAAAATAGTTGTGATTTTTAAAGTAAAAGATGAGTCACTAAGATTTAGGGAGCTTTCATTGAAGCCATCGGACTACAACTATGACTTCAAGGGAGCAACAGGAGAAAGGCAGGGGAAGAAGGGGGAAAAGAACCTGAGGAGAAGTCAAGATGTCACATTGAGGCTGAAAAGCTGCTACCTTGGAACTGTAGCAATTGGAAAGATTCAGCTGAGAGAAGGCTTCTGCTGAACAATTTCTGATGAGTCAGAAAGAAATTATTTCATTGGCTAAGAGCTGCAGTGACATCTATTGCCCATAAGTGATACCCAGAATTGATGGTGAAGCTTTTCATAAGGGTAGTTGCTTTATGCTGTTCACTTCTGCCTTCAGGAAAAAAAAAGCAGAGGGGTTTTTGACTGCTAAGAAATCCTAGAGACCTGACTCAGTAAACAACCTTGAATGGTGTTGCTGTGACTTCGAGTCTAATTAGACAGCACAGCATCCGGGTGAGTGAATAATTGGCCCGGCTACTCTGTACATCCCCAAAATAACCAGTTTGCTGAGGATGGCAGTTCTCTGGCTTGAAGAGAATTGCTATTTATAGTAAGAGGTAACACTACAAATCCTCTTTCAAGGATAATAGTTAATTGAGTTTGTAAAGGCTGTGTTCAAATAGAGAAGAGGATTTCCTCATCTAAAGAGTAATGAGAGTCAGCAGTCATATGTTGAACGGTTTCATGTGTGTTACAAATATTTCTGAATGGACCAGCAATATTGAAGACTGTAGACTACATTTGAGGGTTGCTCTAAGTATGTATGTTTTCCTCCCTCATATGTTTCCTTTCCAAATTCCTACTTGTTCTCTACCATAGTTATTGAATGCATTGGTGAAAGAATGTTATCTGGGTTTTTATGTGACTTATGATGGAACTTATTGATTATTTATTTTAGTGCATTAGCACCTATCATAATACTATTTCTTTTGCTTAATTAAATAAATTGTGAGGTTTAAAATAGAAAAGTGTAATTATTGTGAGTGGATGGTCACACAGATATCTTTAGGGGGGACTCAAGAGTTTAGAGTGGCAGATGGAGAAGTATGTTTCCCCTTCTAGGGTTATCCCTAGGATCTTGAGAGAATTTGATTGGAACTATGTGGTGGGAGTCTGGGAAACTGGAGTTCTAGTGAAAGAGAAGATGGTAGGAATGAGACAAATCTAGAGAGAAGTGGAATGTTTTATACCTCCTGGGTGTCAGGTGTGAAGCTTAAAGTATTTATACTCCACTCTAGGCATTTTCTGTAACCTACATTTTGGGGACATTTGCACTCAGACGAACATACACAATTAAGTCATCATAAAACCATCTTGAGAGTTTGGACTTGGGTTGTGATGTTGAAAGCTGCTGCTTATGATGAACAAAGTACAACTGAGCAATCTGGCAAGGGCTATTTGTTGTCTTTACTTCCTACCACCTATAGGACTGTTGTGTTGCTTTGAATTTAAGGTTCCTAACCTCATGTAATATTAATTAAGGTGGGACTTTTTTTTTTTTACTTTTTTCTCTTTTAGAATGCTAAAGTAATCAAGTGCCTTTGACTAAGTCTTGCTAGGTGCTAAGCCCCAGGCCCATACCCTTTTGCTGATTAGGTGTGGAGCCTTCAGGCCCTAAGAAGGGTATATAAACTCAGAGGTTAGCATTTTGTTTGGGGTTCTCACTCATTGGAAGAGTGCTGGTGTGGAGACTCTGGGTAACCTTTAAGGAGCACCCTCACCACTGGCTTTAGAAAACCCAGATTGGTGCTTCTCTGGTAACTATGTATATTGTGATTTGGTTAGACAGAAATGTTGATGTGTTTATATTGTCTCTGTTTGTAATTTCTGTTTGTATTTGCTCTGAAGCTCAGGGTGCTGGCTTTTCCCCCTGAACTAAGTGAATGATATATGTATGTTTGATTAAAGTGAGATTGGAAACCCCTTAAAGTTGCTTTCCTTAGAAAAGCAGATCAAAGAACCTGTGCTGGCAGCAATGCCGTATGCTGATGTTGTTGGTCTTACACCCCCACAGCAGCTGCTAGCAACATTGCTGTTACACCTTACTGTTTGGAAGTTTTCCTGATTAACTTTGTGTGAGTGGTGCTGGAAGCTTGCATAGATTTTTAGGGGTGGAAGATTTTATTATTGGTGGACAATGAGCATGGTTATACTACTCCCAACAGGAACTCACCAATCTTAAACTGCATTTCCTTCGGGCAAACAAGTCAAGAGAGCTGCTGAATGTAAAAAAAAGCAGTTTTCTTTGAAGCTTTAAAGACCATTTTATGGTTGATTGTAACTGAACAAGTCTTGGTTACCAATTATCAGATTAGAGCTGCAATGGAACATAAGAAAGAAACAATCATTGATTATGCACATTGATTATGCCAGATATTGCGCCAACTGCTTTGCAAATCTTCTTTCATAGGGCAGCTAGGTGGCCCAGTGAATATAGCACCAGCCCTGGAGTCAGAAGGATCTGAGTTCCAATATTAATTCATCTAATGCTTACAGCAACCCCGGGAGGCATGTGCTTTTATTATCGCCATGTTGCAATTCAGGAAACTGAGGTATATAGTAGTTAAATGATTCACTCTGGGTTGCCTAGCTTGTAAGTTTTCAGAGGCTGGATTGGAACTCATCTTCCTGATTCTATACCCAAGGCTCTCTCCACTGTGCCACCAAGCTGCCTTTAAAACAAACTGCCTATATCTATGACACAGACAATGAGTATCTGTATACATAACAAAGGACTCAAAAGAACCTTTTTTTCAAAATGCTAGTCCTCTCCTGACGACACAATAACACAGAGAAGCCATGTCAGTAAACCTAACATGTCAGCCATCTGACTTAGAATCAAAATATCACAGGATGTCAGTGCTGGCAGTGTTCAGACACATTTCAGCTCAACAATTTCATTTTTTTTGTGCAGCTGTTTCCAGAGATATCTCTAGGGACCTGTAAATTTTCAGTTCTTCCGAAGTGGTATGATCAAAGGAGAGATGTTTACTCCTCTCTTGGTCTGTGAGCAACCACAAGCACTTGAGTGGAATGCTGAAATGGTGAAGCCCCCTCAGGATGGGATAAGACCTTACCTCTCCTACCATCCACCCCCATCTTGCACCCCTTCTATATTTTTAGAAACTGCTCTGCTTAGAAAGTAGAGATAAGAAATTACATCAGGGGACAGATACCTGCAAGGTCCCATTTATCTAGTTTTTACTGCCTTTTTGCTGAATAGCAGTCCCTGGTCTCATGCCTGCCTTTTCATTCTTTGTTCTCCATCGCTGGGGAGAATATTCTGCTTTAGAATGTGAGCCCCAAACCCAGTCAATGGGCAAAGGAGCCAGTACGGGGTGGGGGAACTCTGTGTTATGGTCTATATAACTTGCTTTGAGCTGTATGCCACATACACACACACACACACACACACACACACACACACACACACACTTGCGGGGTGGGTTCTTTCTCATGAGAAGGTAATAAACTCCTTTTTGCCTTTTCTCAAGGACAGTCTCTGTATATTTTTAATGTGAGTGGTGGTCTCTGACCCACAGTTTTGGTGCATTGGTGGGGAAGCCCCTTTTTGGGAGGGGTCTTCACATAAAAAATCCCAAGGCTGGCACCCACTGGTATTTGCTGGTGGCTCTGGGATGGTCTGTGAAACCTCCTTCCTGATTAGATAAGGACCTGAAGAGAGACTATCTCAGGAGGCAAAAATGAAAGTGGAACGGAGCTCCTGATAGTGTTAAGGAAGCCCACCCAGAGAAACGGCCAAATTGATCTTGTCACGTAAGTCATGCACATGATCTCAAGTGAGCGAGATCTGTGACTCCTCTAGAGGGTAAGACTGGTGAGCGATTCCTGGGTGACCTGGACTTGGGGCAAAATCGGTGAGCCTCCTTTTGGGAAAAGGAGAGTGAGAACTTGTGAGCCTCATCCTGCTCCCCTTGGCAAGATCAGTGAGCTCTCACTTTTAGAAAAGGAGAGAGAGAACTTGTGAGCCATGGGGGGAACAACTCGGTCTAAGATGGGTGGAGCAAGATGGGTGAGCTTTCTTTCAGAAAGCAAGAACTTGTGAGCCCGATGGATGGCAATAACCCACTAGGTGACAGACTAGCTAATTGGGAGTTACCAAACTACAAAGGGAAAGATAAGAGAAAAGAAAAATGCCAGCAATGTCTAATTTGTGCAGTGGACTTCTAAGAATCCTCTCTGAGCTTTCTGTCATTTTCTGCCTGTATCTGTTCTGTGTCTCTGAGTGGAATGAGTGTGCAATCTGACACCCTACAAGGTCCACTATCTCTGTCTTTATCTCCCTGACTCCAGTCTCTTCAGAGGAGTGGGTGGGTAGGAGACAGAAAAGCATTTTATTGTTTAGATTATATGATGAAGCATATGAAGGCAAATTGAAGAGAGAAATAAGGTATGTGTGGTTTTAAAGGGACTTTAATCAAAGTGCACCAGAAGGGATAAGTAGGAAAGTCAGGAAAGTTCAACCTACGTAGGAGAAGAGCATGTGTACAAAGTGTAAGGAAGATATAATCTATTTTAGTAGAGGTTTTGAAAGTAAAAAGGTTTGGAAACTCTTGAAGAGCTGTTGGAAAATATTCTCTTCCTCCCTCCCACATTCCAACTTTGACCAAGTTGTTGAATGTAGAAGAGAGAAAGATAAGGAGGAAAGGAGGGTGAATCTTTTTCCCTCAGATCAAAGGGAGGCAGGCTAACTAAGCCTTTAACCATTCCCTGCCTTACCTAAAAGAGAAAAAATATTGTGCAATAGGACCCAACTGGGAAGAAATTGAATCTATTCTGGTCATATTTAAAAATATGACAGGTGGGGGGTGGAGCCAAGATGGCGGCTGGTAAGCAGGGACTAGAGTGAGCTCCGTACCGGGTCCCTCCAAAAACCTATAAAAAATGGCTCTGAACCAATTCTAGAACGGCAGAACCCACAGAACAGCAGAGGGAAACAGGGCTCCAGCCCAGGACAGTCTGGATGGTCTCTGGGTGAGGTCTATTCCACACGGAGCTGGGAGCTGGGAGCTGGGAGCTGGGAACAGAGTGGAGCAGAGCCCAGCCTGAGCGGCGTGGAACAACCAAACTTGGAGTCGGGCGGATGGGGCCCCTAGCACCCTGAATATGTGAGCCGCGGCAGTCACCGAACCCCTCAACCCACAAACACCAAAGACTGCTGAGAAGGTTAGTGGGAAAAGCTGCAGGAGTGGAAGGAGTTCGCAGTTCGGCTTCCAGCCCCGGGGGCGGAGGTGGGGTAGCTACAGTTGCTGCTGCTTCTGGCCCCAGGCCCAGCTGGTGGGAGAAATTAAGTGGTGGATCAGAGCAGGAGTGCAACAGCCTGCTGAAGATCTAAGCCCAGCTCGGGCTGGGGGTTCTTGGGGAAGGAGTAGTGCGGGTCTGACAGAGCTGGCACCTCCCCCCCAAACGTGGAACATAGAACTCGTTAGTCTACAAGCAGTCATACCCCACTGAAAAACTCAAGGGTCAAGTTAGTTGGTTGGGAATATGGCCAGGCAGCGAAAAAGCACCCAGATTCAGTCTCAGACTTTGGATTCTTTCTTTGGTGACAAAGAAGACCAAAACATACAGCCTAAAGAAAACAACAAAGTCATAGAGCCTACAACCAAAGCCTCCAAGAAAAACATGAACTGGTCCCAGGCCATAGAAGAACTCAAAAAGGATTTGGAAAATCAAGTTAGAGAAGTAGAGGAAAAATTGGGAAGAGAAATGAGAAGGATGCGAGAAAACCA
The DNA here is from genome assembly GCF_011100635.1 of Trichosurus vulpecula. Lineage (NCBI taxonomy): Eukaryota > Metazoa > Chordata > Mammalia > Diprotodontia > Phalangeridae > Trichosurus > Trichosurus vulpecula. The sequence goes on from NC_050574.1 coordinate 438,155,387, forward strand.
TGAAAAACAAGTCAATGACTTGCTAAAGGAGACCCAAAAAAATACTGAAAAATACACTGAAGAAAACAACACCTTAAAAAACAGACTAACTCAAATGGCAAAAGAGCTCCAAAAAGCCAATGAGGAGAAGAATGCCTTGAAAGGCAGAATTAGCCAAATGGAAAAGGAGGTCCAAAAGACCACTGAAGAAAATACTACTTTAAAAATTAGATTGGAGCAAGTGGAAGCTAGTGACTTTATGAGAAATCAGGATATTATAAAACAGAACCAAAGGAATGAAAAAATGGAAGACAATGTGAAATATCTCTTTGGAAAAACCACTGACCTGGAAAATAGATCCAGGAGAGATAATTTAAAAATTATTGGACTACCTGAAAGCCATGATCAAAAAAAGAGCCTAAATACCATCTTTCAAGAAATTATCAAGGAGAACTGCCCTGATATTCTAGAATCACAGGGCAAAATAGAAATTGAAAGCATCCATCGAGCACCTCCTCAAATAGATCCCAAAAAGAAATCTCCTAGGAATATTGTCATCAAATTCCAGAGCTCCCAGATCAAGGAGAAAATACTGCAAGCAGCCAGAAAGAAACAATTTGAGTATTGTGGAAACATAATCAGAATAACCCAAGATCTGGCATCTCATTAAGAGATACGATATTCCGGAGGTCAATGGAGCTAGGATTAAAACCTAGAATCACCTACCCAGCAAAACTGAGTATCATGTTCCAAGGCAAAATATGGATTTTCAATAAAATAGAGTACTTTCAAGCTTTCTCAGTGAAAAGACCAGAACTGAATAGAAAATTTGACTTTCAAACACAAGAATCAAGAGAAGCATGAAAAGGTAATCAAGAAACAGAAATTGCAAGGGACTTACTAAAGTTGAACTGTTTTGTTTACATTCCTACATGGAAAGATGATGTGTATGATTCATGAGACCTCAGTATTAGGGTAGTTGAAGGGAATATGCATATACATATATATATATATATATATAGTATGTGTGTGTGTGTGTATGTGTGTGTGTGTTTATGTATATATATAAGTGAATGTGTATGCATGTATATATCTATGTGTATGTGTATGTATGTGTACATATATATGTGTTTATATGTGTATATATGTGTGTATATATATATATGTATATCTGTATGTATATATATATATATATATATATATATATATATATATGTAAAAGAGAGAGAGCAGACACAGGGTGAGTTGAAGATGAAGGGAAGATATCTAAAAGAAATAAAATGAAATTAAGGGATGAGAGAGCAACATACTGAGAGAGGGAGATAGGGAGAGATAGAATGGGGTGGATTATCTCGCATAAAGGTGGGAAGAGGAAGCAGTTCTGTGGGAGGAGGGGAGAGTGCAGGTGAGGGGGGAATGAGTGAACCTTGCTGTCATCAGATTTGGCCTGAGGGGGAATACCATAAGTACTCAGTTGGGTATCTTACCCCACAGGAAAGAAGAGGGAGGAAGATAAAAAAAATAAAAGGGGGGGGGATGATGGAGGGGAGGGCAGATGGGGGTGGAGGTAATCAAAACAAACACTTTGGAAATGGGACAGGGTCAAGGGAGAAAATTCAATAAAGGGGGATGGGTTGGGAAGGAGCAAAATGTAGTTAGCCTTTCACAACATGAGTATTGTGGAAGGGTTATACATAATGATACATGTGTGGCCTAGGTTGAATTGCTCGACTTCTTAGGAGGGTGCGTGGGAAGGGAAGAGGGGAGAGAATTTGGAACTCAAAGTTTTAAAATCAGATGTTCAAAAAAAAAAGTTTTTGGCATGCAACTAAAAAATAAGATACACAGGCAATGGGGCGTAAAATTTATCTTGCCCTACAAGAAAGGAAGGGAAAAGGGGATAAGAGGGGAGGGGGGTGGTAGAGGGGAGGGCTGACTGGGGAACAGGGCAACCAGAATATATGCCATCTTGGAGTGGGGGGGAGGGTAGAAATGGGGAGAAAATTTGTAATTCAAACTGTTGTGAAAATCAATGCTGAAAACCAAATATGTTAAATAAATAAATTTAAATTAAAAAAATTAGAATGGAAAAAAAATATGAAAGGTGTAATGTGTCACCCCTAATTTAATGCTTAAGATAGGTTAGAATTTGTTTTACTTTTTGGCATTAAAGTAAGATTAGTAAACAAAAAATCTTAAGCAGGCAGTTTAGAGTGAAAGGCTGATAGCCTAATTTAAAAACCAATAGATAAAGTTTGGGAGAGATAAAAGGAATTATGTTCACCCACCTTTCCAGCTAGATCTGTGGGTGGGTTCTATTAAATCTAATATGGATATTGGCTACGGTAAAGATATTGGTTATTGTGAGTTATTATTATTACTGTTCAATTAATTATCAAACTCCTCTGCCTGGAGGGGAAACTGACTATACCTTGTCAGCAATGATTCAAATTCCTTAGGCTTCCTTTTCACCTGGGTCAAAAGAAGTAGTCAGAATACTGGCCCAGCACATTTTAAGCTGACTTGATTATAATAGGTGATTCCAAACTGTTTGTAAAACTTTCCCAAGAAAAATGTGAATGGGAATGGGGAACTGAAATATTGAAAAAATATATGAATTTGTGAATAATATTCCTTTATAAAGGGCCAAGGGTATTAAACTTAGAAATGTATATTTGTATAATTTTAAAAGTACATATTGTTATTTGGCATTGAGAAATTTATTAACTATATAGGCCCAAGAAAGTTCTATTTACTTTAGTTTACTGTTCAGCAAGGGGATGGTGGTGGAATTCATTCCCAGGGATATTACAAAGATAACATGATTGTAAAGTGCTTGGCACAATGCTTGGCATAAAACAAATGCTATCTGAATGTAGACTGTTTAAGTTAAATATAATTTCTTCATATTTGTTATCTTTATGTGAATTTTCTTAGATGTGAAATTTATGTCAATGGTGATGAGATGAATCTGGAAATACATCCAACCCAGACTGGTAATTAATTGGTTTTGGTTTTAAAGTTTAAACAGATGATAATTGTGTATGTTATTATTGTATTTCTAAAATTTTCCTTTATTGCATAATTTGGTAAACAACTGTATCATCTGTGTTGTCAGAAAAGCAATTTCTCTTATTATCTAAATGTTGTTAAGTTAGGAATTGTACTGTAAAAATGGTGAATGAGTTAGGAAACTTTTAAGTCATTCTATTTGACCATGTATTATAATATTTTAAAGTACTGTACTTTAAGAAATCATAAATTACCAAATTTTGTCTTTATTTAAAGGGATTTTTAGTTAAAATTGTTTTGCTATCATTTGGGAAATTTGTGAGAGTGTTAACTAAGTTATTGGGGTTATTGCTTAAATCAAGTATTTACAAAAGTCTGTTTGGTTTTCTTTTTTCTCTTCAATTATGTGGAAAAGGTTTGGTGATCAAATTTAAGCATTGTTTAGTACTCAGGAATTAATAATAATATCAGGATAAATTATAAGCCATTTCTGAGAAAGGGAAATATTTTTATGAAGAAATATTTTGTAAAATCTTTTACATGATTTTTAGAAGGCCTATTAAATTTCTATTTGTAAGCTAATCTGTTGCACCAATTTGATATTGATGATAATTATGTCCAAAGCTACTGTGAATTTTTTAAATTTTTTTAAGTTTCATTCCTAGGTTTGTTGTGTCTTTGGATTGGAAGTCTTGAATAAGTGTGCTCAGAGAAACAGCAAAGGACAGCAAACAGGCCCAGGGTTTTTCTCCCCTCTCATCCCAGATCAGATTAGAGAGAGAGATTTATTTTCCCCCACCTGGCAAAAGGATTAAAATAAAAAAAGGAATGGGGGGGATGATGTAAGCTAGTGGTGTTCCTCCCCCAAGTATTAGACTCAGTGTCACATGGGGCTGGCCAGAATGTGTACAGGCAGTGGCAGCTAGTGCCATTCTGGTAGAAGAAAGTAGGAAGTAGAGGACAAGGCCAAAGATAGAGAAGCCTGCCAGTCAGTGTCTATACTTAGGGTAAGACAGCCCATCCTTTTATAAATAATACACACAGAAGTGGCTCTATTCTTTACAAAGGTAAACCCCTCTAACTGCACATGTGATCCCATTTTATCCTGTCTATTCCAACAGATAATCCTCTCTTGTGATCCCTTCTCTTTTATCTTTGATTTCTCCCTGTCTACTACCTCTTTCCCTACTGCCAATAGCATGCCCACGTCTCCCTCATTCTCAAAAAGCTCTCTGCTATCATGCTATCTCTTTTCTGCCTTTTGTAATGTAACTAAACTTCTTGAGAAGGTCATCTACAATACTTGCCTCTACTTTCTCTCCTCTTATACATTTTTTGCCCTTGAACTTTTTTTATTGTAAATAGTATTTTATTTTTTTCAATGACATGTAAAGATAGTTTCAACATTCATTTTTTATAAGATTTTGAGTTTCACATTTTTCTCTTTCCCTCCATCCCCTCCCAGCTCCCCAAGATGGCAAGAAATCTGATATGTTATACATGTGTAATCATGTTAAATCATGATGTTTCCACATCAGTCATGTCATGAAAGAAGAATCAAAACAAAAGGAAAACCCATGAGAAAGAAAAGCAAAATTAGGGATATGCAAATCAAAACAGTTTTGAGGTACCACATCTTACCTATCAGATTAGCTAATGTGACAAAACAGGAAAATTATAAATGCTGGACATATGGGAAAATTGGAACATTAATGCATTATTGGTGGAGTTGTGAACTGATTCAACCATTCTAGAGAGCAATTTGGAACTATGTACAAAATTGTGACTAACTTTGATAGACATCTCATCTTAGCAATGCAAGGATCTAAGATAACTCCAAAAGACTCATAATAGAAAATGCTGCCCATGTCCACAAAAAGAACTACGGAATCTGAACGCAAACTGAAGCATATTATTTGTTCTCTCTCTCTCTCTGTCTTTTGTGTGTGTTTCTTCTTTCTCGTGGTTTCTCCCACTGGTTCTAATTCTTATGTACAACATGACTAATATGATAATAGGTTTAATACAAATGTACATGTTGAGCCTATATCAATTGACATACCAACTTGGGGTGGGGGGGGGAAGATGGGGAGAAAAATATGGAACTCAAAATCTTATGGAAGTGAATGTTGAAAACCGAAAATAAATAAATTTTAAAAAGAAAAACAAAAAGCAAAAAAAAAATAGTATACTTTGATCTGTGTCTAGACTTCATAGTTCCTTTTCGGGATGTGGAAAGCATTTTCCATCATGAGTCTTTTGGAATTGTTTTGGATGATTGTATTTCTGAGAAAAGCTAAGTCCATCATAGCTGATCATCATTCAATGTTGCTGTTAACTGTGTTCAGTGTTCTCCTAGTTCTGCTCACTTCACTCAGCATCAGTTCATGTAAGTCTCTCCAGGTTTTCCTGAAATCTGCTCATCATTTCTTATGGCACAATAGTATTCTATTACATTCATATATCACAACTTGTTCCACCATTCTCGAACTGATGAGCATCCTCTCAATTTTCAATATTTTGCCACTACAAAAAGCGCTGCTATAAAAATTTGTGTACATATAGGTCACTTCCTGTTTTTTATGATCTCTATATAGACCTAGTAGTGGTATGGCCGGATCAAAGATTATGCACAGTTTGGTTGCGCTTTGGGCATAGTTCTGGATTGTTCTCCAGAATGGTTGGTTGGTTTAGTTCCCAACTCCACCAATAATGCATTAGTGTCCTAATTTTCCCACATCTCCAATATTTATCATTTTTCTGTTTTGTTATGTTAGCCAATCTGATAGGTATGGCATAGTACCTCAGAGTTGTTTTAATTTGCATTTCTATAATCAAAAGTGATTTATAGCATTTTTTTCTCATGAATATAGATAGTTTTAATTTCTTCATCTGAAAACTGCCTGTTCATATTCTTTGACCATTTATCAATTGGGAAATGATTTGTATTATTATAAACTTGACTCGGTTCTCTATTTGTTGGAGAAATGAGGCGTTTATCAGAAACATTTGCTGTAAAATTATTTTTCAACTTTTTGCTTTCCTTCTAATCTTGGTTGCATTGGTTTTGTCTGTGCAAAATCTTTTTTAATTTAACATGATTAAAGTTATCCATTTTGCATCTCATAATGTTCTCTTTCTCTTGTTTGGTCATAAAGTCTTCCCTTCTCCACAAATCTGACAGGTAAACTATTCCTTGCTCTCCTAATTTGTTTAATGGTATCACCCTTTATATCTAAATCATGTACCCATTTGGACCTTATCTTGGTATATGGTGTAAGATGTTGGTCTATGCCTAGTTTAAGCCACACTATTTTCTGGATTTCCCAGCATTTTTGTCAAATAGTGAGTTCTTATCTCAGAAGCTAGAGATTTGGGTTTATCAAACAGTAGATTACTATAGTCATTTATCACTATGTCTTGTGTACCTAGTCTGTTCCACTGACCCAATACTCTATCTTACTCTCTTTTTAACCCCCTATAATTTGGCTTCTGATCTCATCATACCATCAAAATTGCTCTCTTCAAACTTATCAGTTTGCCATATCCAATGGGCTTTTCTCAGTCTTCATTATTCTTCACCTCTCTCCAGCCTTTGACAGTATTGATCACAATGATACTGTCTTTTACATGATACTGTTTTCTCTCTAGGTTTTTGAAACACCAATCTCTCCTGGGTCTGCCTTTGTCTAGATATAAGCTCAGTTCTATCTTTTATACACACTTCTATACCTTATTATATCCTCTTACACCAATATCTTCAGTCCTATATTATAATAGTTAATGCTTAGAATGAAGGTTATTTAATGTGCCTTAAGTTTTAAAGGAAGTCAGCAATGTTCATTGTACTGTACATAGGAGGATTTTCTATAAGATCAGAAAAAGAATGGGTTTTTGGTTATCACCAAAGTGCCCAGAAAAGTCAATTATGTGTAATACTTTACCAAACTTTCTAGTGAGCTGAAGTTTTTTGTACTGAGACTAATTGAACAAATTAAAGTCTTTAAACAGAATTTCACAGACATAGCTCTTCTGAGAAGAGACTCCAGCCCTCTAGAAGGGACTGTTTTTACTTAATTCTCATTGCTCAGTACATTACTTTCAGAGAATCATCTGGATACTTGTGATTAATAAATTAATTCATTGAACAAACACTAATGTCACTTTTTTAGTGCTTTAAGGTTTACAAAGCTCTCTCCTCCCAATAATCTGTTTAATTCATTTTCCCCATGGTAGGATGCCAAGCAGAGCAATCTGAGAAAAGTTCAATTCACTGTGGCATGTACCATGAAACTACTTTACAGGAGAGAATGAAGATAATTTATTAAGTATAGATTAAGTACTTATTCTGTGCCAGTTACTGGGGGGAGCGAGGGAGGAAAACTTGCCCAGATTCTCAAAGCCGTAGGAAAGGTACTTTACAAATGGATAATGATATTATTTTCCCCTTGATATATTTGCTAGGTATTGCCTTGTATCTGAATTTCATCAATGAAAATTATTTTTCCATTTGAAGCATCTTGCTGCTGTTTAGCTGATGATGTTGTGTGCCAGAGAACCACCAAGTATGAAATGAAGGCCTTGCAGTAAGGGTGAGAGTCCACATCACCACTGGCCATATTTCATGCGACATTAAGGTCACCTAGTCAAATTTCCTGCCCAAGGGAGAGAAAAGGATTCTCTCAGTGTTCTCTCCTCTGTATCCCAAAATAAGACCCCTTATTTTGAGGATGGGCAATCCTACAGACCAGTGGTGGGGAACCTCTAGTCTCGAAGCCACATGTGGCCTTCTAGGTCCCTGGCTGTGGCCTTTTAACTGAGTCCAAGTTTTACAGAACAAATCCTTTTATTAAGGGGATTTGTTTGGTGAAATTTGGATTGAGTCAAAGGACCACACTTGAGGACCTAGAGGACCACATGTGGCCTCGAGGCCAGGGATTCCTCACCCCGTTACAGGCCATTGGGTTTTTTTTTTTGTTTCTTTGTTTCTCTGTTTTCCCCAAACTGATTAAAAGCAAGATTGGGATCTATGTTCAAGAGTGGAGGTCTATAGGACCCCAAATAGAGCAACAGCCCTAGATATCACATTTTTAAAAATCTCTTGCAGACATGACAGAACACTCTGCCCTTTACTCCCTCTGTCATAAGGTTATTTTGTGGCATGTCTCTTGAGGTATACAACTACAAGAAACCTTCCCTATAAAATGGATTTTTTTAATTTGACCCACACACCGAAGACGACTTCAAAGGAATGATGATAGGTAGAGAATAATAGTACTCTCTATTAATATAGTGCTTAATTTTCATTTTTTAAGATTTGGTGATATCCTTTGATATAGGGTGAGTAGATGTCATTATCTTAATTTTATGGAAAAACTTGAATAAAATTATATCATGTTTCCTTGACCTCTTGTTTTATTTAACATTCTTACTTTCTAGAGATGGGGAGACAACTCCTTCTTGTTGTTTTTCCTAATTCCTTAAAATTGAGAACAAATCTGGATATACTAATACCTAACACAGTGTCTTCTTTGTGTAATACTTGTTTCGCTTGGCTTTCTACAGAGATTATAGATGGTGTTACTGTATCTTTTAGAGCCAAATGGAATGTTTCAGAAATGGCCATTTCTGTTAGCAATTTGAAGACAGTTGTAAATGTCTTAATATGAAGTACTTCTTTATATGGAGTCAGGAAAAATGTGTGCATTTATCTTTGATCAATAAGGACATATGAGGAATATTTGAAGAAGGCAGAGATGAGGAATGTGAGAAGTTTTGTTCTTGTCAGAACTGTCTTAATTGTTGTCATAAAGAAATATTACACAGAGAATTCTGTGAAGAAAGTGTGAAGTGAAGGCGAATACAATACATTAAGGAAAGACTGTTTCCTGTGATAACTGAAGAAAGACCTCCCTTCAAAAAAAAGACTAATATAATTTATTTCCGGAGACAAAATTTTAACTCTTGAGCAGAAATTTGAAAAAGATTCTTGAGAGAGTTTATTACCCATAGTGAACTGAATGATTAAATCTTGTTACTTAAATAGAAGTCATCTACTGTTATAAAAACAGGGTTTGAAATGACTCCAGCTATCATCTTCCTCATAGACAAATATGATCAAATATATTCTGTGCCTTTTTTATTTAGAATTTCATTTGTTAACAAAATTTTTCTTTTTCTCAGTCCTCACCCTTATTGACCTCTCTGTTCACTCTTTTCCTTGTATTCTCGGTATTCTCGGTATTCTACTGCATGGTATTGGTATTCTTTTCTCTCCAGATTTTCAGAATCCCACTCTCTCCTCTCTTATTGATCCTTCTTAGCCTTCTTTGCTGGATCTTCATCCAAGTCCCTTCCTCTGTCAGTGTCCCACAGGTCTCTGTGCTGTGCTCTGTTCACTTCTCCCTAGATATTTCCCCTATACTATTCCAGTTAGTAATTCCATCTGTTCCCATGGATTGAATTATCATCTCTCAGCTGATGATTCTCGGAGCTACTTAACCCAGCCTGACCTCTCTGCTGGCCTCTAATCTTGCATGTCTGACTGCATAATATACATTTTGAACTCAATGTCCTTTGGACATTTTAAGATCACCATGTCCAAACCTGAATTCACAATCATTTATCCCAAATCATTCCCCATCCAAACTTCCCTACTACTGTCAAGAGCACTATCATCCTCCCAGGCCTCTAGATTTCCAACATAAATGTCATACTAGACCAGGGGTGGGGAACTTAAGACCACACGTGGCTTTCTAGGTCCTCAAGTGTGGCCCTTTGACTGAATCCAAACTTCATAGGACAAATACCCCTAATAAAAAGACTTGTTATGTGAAACTTGGATTCAGTCAAAAGGCCATACCCAAGGACCTAGAAAGCCACCTGTGGCCTTGAGGCCACAGGTTCCACACCCCTGTGCTGGACTCTTCAATATCTCTTCTCCTCCCCACCCCCATATCCAATCTATTGCCCAGGCTTGCTGATTCTACCTTTGTATGATTTTTCAATCATACTCTCTCTGCTCTCCTCCTCTCCCTTCCCCTCCTCCCCTTCTGTGCTCCCTTCTCCTTTCCTCTCCTCTTCTCTGATAGTGCCCCCAACCTGGTGCAGGACTTCCCACACTTGGACTATTGCAGTAGGCTGACAGTTGGTCTGCATGCCACATGTCTTTCCCTACTCCAGTTCACCCTCTACTCAGTTACCACATTGATTTTCCTAAAGATCAAATCTGACCAAATTTTTCCCTCTGCTCAGTAAACTTCAATATCTCCCTATCACCTCTAGGATCAAAGATAAAATCCATTGTTTGATGTTCAAAATCCTAAACTTAATTAATTAAGCTAATTAATGAGGAAGAGGTTGTGATTTTATTAATGAGAAAGAAAATATACAAACATATCCCTTGATCATTCAAGAGCTCAAGATTATGAGATTAAATATATGAACAAATCAGGTGGCAGTTTGGGGTATAACTCACAAGTAAGTGTGGTTGATTTCATCTATCTGGTTTCATTCATATATAATAGGCATTTAATAAGCATCTATTGCATATTCCTCCAGTAGAATGTAAGTTTCTTTAGTACAAGGACTGTTTTTAGCTTGGGATTTATATTCCTAGAGTTTAACAAGATGGTTTGTACATAGTAGGGACTTTATAAATGCTTCTTGGATTATATTGTATTGAAGCTTCCAAGGAAATTTATTTCTTGATTGCTGCATATGAGAACTACTTTAAACCTAGAAGGGATTTTTTCTAAATACCAGCACTGAAACCTGGTGAGGACATTTCCATCCTGAATAATGCAGCTGCTCCTCATATCACCAGAATCTGGCCCTGAATCAATTTTTGTTTCATTAAAATCATGAATAGGAAAAATGTAATGTAAGATAAAGAGTCCATCTGTTGTTTCTATTCTTTATTCATCATGTACTGCACAGTGATTTATATACCAACTAACACCTGAATCTGTCCTTGAGCTTTGGAAACATTGAGTGAGCACACACTCAGAATACCAGCTTTTCATAAGCCAAAGCAGGACACAAAAGAGCCCTGCATTTGTGCCTACCACAGAAGCGCTGTAGCCCAGTCTGTTTTCAGCAAGTCTTTGTTGAAGACAATATCTGGAACACCCATAAAGAACTCTCAAAATTCCATTGTGAGGTTTGCTCAGCCTTTCGAAATCTAGTCCCATCAATGACTCCATGATACTTAGAAAAGATTAAAGCTGAGACTGACCATCTATTCCAACCCCTTCTTTTTAGAAATGAGAAACAAAAACCCTCAGATACATAATGACTTGCCCAAACTCATGCAAAGAGTTAGTGGAAGAAGAAAAATGAGAATCCTCCTGTGGGGTATTACTTTATTTTATTCTGTAGCCATGTAGAATGTGTTAGCACTAAGATTGTTTGGGATAGGCCTGTCTTCCTTTTGGGGGCAGAGTGGACCTTAATCTGAAACTCTTCTCACCCAATGAATGAGCAGATTGTTTCACCAATCAAGGCCTTTCCAATCAGCTGAATCATCTGAAATGTAATTTACTTCTGCCAGGCTATTCAGAATATCTCTATTAGGGCTAGTCCCTAGTTCCTAACACCATGGTTGGTCTTGACCTAGCAGTGGGTATGTCTTTTCAACCCTTGAAATAATGGCTATTTAACATGAAAAATATGGCTCCATGCTAGTTGTTTTGGAAGACTTAACACTGAACTAAAATAAAATTGTTTACCTAATCAGCTGAAAGAGAGCCAACTATTAGAGGTCTCAGAAGAGGTGCAAGAGGAAAAAGAAAACATTACCCTATGTCTCCACTCTTTAAAGTCATTGTGACCCATAAATATCAATTTTTTTTCCTTTTTAAGAATTATTTATTTTCCCCCACTTACACATAAAAACAATTTTTCTTAATTTTTTATTTATTTAATATATTTAGTTTTCAGCATTGATTTTCACAAGAGTTTGAATTACAGATTTTTTCCCCATTTCTGCCCTCCCCCCCACTCCAAGATGGCGTATATTCTGGTTGCCCTGTTCCCCAGTCAGCCCTCCCTTCTGTCACCCCACTTCCCTCCCATCCCTTTTTCCCTTCCTTTCTTGTAGGGCAAGATAAATTTCTATGCCCCATTGCCTGGGTATCTTATTTTCTAGTTGCATGCAAAAACATTTGTTTTTGGTTTTGAACATCTGTTTTTAAAACTTTGAGTTCCAAATTCTCTCCCCTCTTCCCTTCCCACCCACCCTCCCTAAGAAGTCAAGCAATTCAACATAGGCCACATGTGTATCATTATGTGTAACCCTTCCACAAAACTCATGTTGTGAGAGACTAACTATATTTTGCTCCTTCCTAACCTATCCCCCTTTATTGAATTTTCTCCCTTGACCCTGTCCCCTTTTGAAAGTGTTTGTTTTTGATTACCTCCACCCCCATCTGCCCTCCCTTCTATCATCCCCCTCTTTTTTTATCTTCTTCCTTCTTCTTTCCTGTGGGGTAAGATACCCAATTGAGTATGTATGGTATTCCCTCCTCAGGTCAAATCTGATGAGAGCAAGATTCACTCATTTCCCCCTCACCTGCCTTCTCTTCTCTTCCTACATAACTGCTTTTTCTTGCCACTTTTATGTGAGATAATTTACCCTATTCTATCTCTTCCTATCTCCCTCTCTCAATATATTCCTCTCTCATCCGTTAATTTGATTTTATTTTTTAGATATCTTCCCTTCATCTCCAACTCACCCTGTACCCACTCTCTCTCTCTCTCTCTCTCTCTCTCTCCATATATATATATATATATATATATATATATATATATATATATATATATATACACACATATATACACACATACATATATACATACATACACATTCACTTATACATATATATATATATACATAAACATATATACATATATATATGCATGTTCCCTTCAGCTACCCTAACACAGAGGTCTCATGAATCATACACATCATCTTCCCATGTAGGAATGTAAACAAAACAGTGCAACTTTAGTAAGTCCCTTGCAATTTCTTTTTCTTGTTCTTTTTCTTGATTACCTTTTCATGCTTCTCTTGATTCCTGTGTTTGAAAGTCAAATTTTCTATTCAGCTCTGGTCTTTTCACTGAGAAAGCTTGAATGTCCTCTATTTTATTGAAAATTCATATTTTGCCTTGGAGCATGATACTCAGTTTTGCTGGGTAGATGATTCTTGGTTTTAATCCTAGCTCCATTGACCTCCAGAATATCATATTCCAAGCCCTTCGAACTCTTAATGTAGAAGTTGCCAGATCTTGGGTTATTCTGATTATGTTTCCACAATACTCAAATTGTTTCTTTCTGGCTGCTTGCAGCATTTTCTCCTTGATCTGGGGGCTCTGGAATTTGGTGACAATATTCCTAGGAGATTTCTTTTTGGGATCTATTTGAGAAGGCAATCGGTGGATTCTTTCAATTTCTATTTTGCCCTGTGGCTCTGGAATATCAGGGCAGTTCTCCTTGATAATTTCTTGAAAGATGGTATTTAGGCTCTTTTTTTGATCATGGCTGTCAGGTAGTCCAATAATTTTTAAATTATCTCTCCTGGATCTATTTTCCAGGTCAATGGTTTTTCCAAGGAGATATTTGATATTGTCTTCCATTTTTTCATTCCTTTGGTTCTGTTTGATAATATCTTGATTTCTCATAAAGTCACTAGCTTCCACTTGCTCCAATTTAATTTTTAAGGTAGTATTTTCTTCAGTGGTCTTTTGGACCTCCTTTTCCATTTGGCTAATTCTGCCTTTCAAGGCATTCTTCTCCTCATTGGCTTTTTGGAGGTCTTTTGCCATCTGAGTTAGTCTAATTTTTTTTGCAGGGGGGAAGGCAGAGCAATTGGGGTTAAGTGACTTGCCCAAGGTCACACAGCTAGTAAATGTGTCAAGTGTCTGAGGCCGGATTTGAACTCAGGTGCTCCTGACTCCAGGGCCGGTGCTCTACTCACTGCGCCACTTAGCTGCCCCAAGTTGGTCTATTTTTTAAGGTGTTGTTTTCTTCAGTATATTTTTCAGTATTTTTTTGGGTCTCCTTTGGCAAGTTATTGACTTGTTTTTCATGGTTTTCTCGCATCCTTCTCATTTCTCTTCCCAATTTTTCCTCTACTTCTCTAACTTGCTTTTCCAAATCCTTTTTGAGCTCTTCCATGGCCTGGGACCAGTTCATGTTTTTCTTGGAGGCTTTTGGTGTAGGCTCTTTGCCTTTGTTAACTTCTTCTGTCTGTATGTTTTGGTCTTCTTTGTCACCGAAGAAAGATTCCAAAGTCTGAGACTGAATCTGGGTGCGTTTTCACTGCCTGGCCATATTCCCAGCCAACTAACTTGACCCTTGAGTTTTTCAGTGGGGTATGACTGCTTGTAGAGTTTAGAGAACTATGTTCCAAGCCTGGGGGGGATGTGCCAGCTCTGCCATACCAGCACTCCTCCTTCCCCAAGAACCCCCAACCTGGACTGGACTTAGATCTTCAGCAGGCTGTGCACTCCTGCTCTTATCTGCCACTTAATTCCTCCCACCAGGTGGGCCTGGGGCCGGAAGCAACTGTATTTCTAGTTCTGTAGCTGCCCCACCTCTACTGCCCCCGGGGGCGGTAGACAAACCGCGAACTCCTTCCACTCCTTCCACTCCCGCAGTTTTTCCCACTAACCTTCTCTGTTGTCTTTGGTGTTTGTGGGTTGAGAAGGCTGGTAACTGCTGCAACTTACTGATTCGGGGCGCTAGGGCACGCTCTGCCCGTCTCCTGGTCTGGTTGGTCTGTACCGCTCACGCTGGGCTCTGCTCCGCTCCGCTCCCGGCTCCGTGTGGGATAGACCTCACCCAGAGACCATCCAGGCTGTCCTGTGCTGGAGCCCTGCTTCCCTCTGCTGTTTTGTGGGTTCTGCAGTTCTAGAATTGGTTCATAGCCATTTTTTATAGGCTTTTGGAGGGACTCGGCGGGGAGCTCACGCTAGTCCCTGCTTTCCAGCAGCATAAAAACAATTTTTAACATGCGTTTATAAAATTTTGAGTTCCTTTAAACATCAATCTTGTGAGGACTTTTAGACAAATAAACATGGAAGCTTATGAATTGCAGTGAGCTTTAAAATTCTTAGCTTTTGTAATGACATAATATACGTCAGTTGACCAAAATGAACTGCGGCACTGAGCTTAAGACAACTGAAGACATGCCTTTAATTGCAAATATCCAGTAGCAAATATCCAGGAAGAAAAAAATAAAAACAATATATTTGATCAGAAAGCAAAGTGGGCAAAAGAACTTCTGAATCCTGGGAAAGGTATGTGAGTGAAGTTTAGATGTTTGAAGAGACAGCAAAAGTAAAACTTTGGGAATGGTAGCCCATGTATTCTCTGAGGCTCTTTAGCTCAATTCCTACTCTCATCAACTAGTTTGATCCTTAGAAAATGGCTGTAACTCACCCTCAAGGTACTAGAGATATCCATAAAGGGTTAGAAGTTGTTCTAACAAAATTGGTCTAAGCCTTTACTAGTATGTTTTCCTTAGTTTAGTTAGTCTTAAATAGCTATTAAAATGTGAGACTTAGCAAAGTGGCACATTAAGTATAGCTGGTGCAACCCAAATATCTTAACACATTCTCCCAATAAATGCATACAGAGTCCAAGGAAAAGTACACTCAAATTCAGAAAACTCATGTGACAAAGGAGTCACAGCTCCCAATTTCTAGAAGTCCTTTTCATTCATTCATGGGATACTCAAGAATTTTCCCATAATCACGGTATAGTTTCTATTCTCCAGTTCTTGTGGAGTTTTTTTTTAATTAATTTTTTTTCTTGTGGAGATCTCTTTAAAATTATTTTTAATTTACTTTTTTCTTGTGGAGTTTTAAATCTAAATCCAGCCTGTCCTTGGCTTCCAATGCAAACATGACTATTAGTTCTTCTGAAGATGTTGCTAGGACAACAAGCAGATGGAAAGTCCCAGATTCACAACTCTGTGAAGCATATCAGTTCCTCCTTTAGCCAGAGGTAGGATAAAGATGCCTAGCCAAGGCTAAAATCGAGGGCTCTTTTTTTCTTATAGGGCATTTTGACTTAGGGATGTGCTAGAAATCTAAGCTTGCAACAGTTTCTGGAAATCTCAACTCATGTGATAATTTGCACATGATCCCTGGAGAGTGGCCCCTTCTTTGACCTATACAGACTCAGTTACTATGCAACATAATTCCAGTTTCAAGGCCTTTTAGTTCTTACTAAGTTCTTAGGAAGGCCTATGCATTATTGATTGGATGAAAAATGTTTTCAACTAGTTAAGATATCAAGGCTAAATGTAATGGTTTGTTTCAACCCCACCTTCACAAATGAATCTCAAATCTTAGTTTTCATCAAACATTTGGGAAGGAATTAAGTTGTGCATACAAAAATTACCCTTAATTTAATTTGACTGATTTGTTTTTCCTTTGACTGTGACTGTTTGAAAAACCTTTCATTTCTGCCAGCGTAAAACGAGACTGAAGATGCTGCTAGCTTCTTCTTTATCAGGAGGTAACATGGCTTGGAAGGAACAAGACCTGAGGTAAAATCTGCAGTGATCTTGGCAACTGGATGTCCAGTGTCTTTTCCTATCATGCTGCTGATCCTTTAAGAAAAGTGAAAGTTAAACTTAGGAAGTTAGAGAATAAAGATAGAGACATAGAGAGGACACAGATTTATTGGCAGTCATTTTAACATATAATTTGTTTTAAGTGTTAAACTGATATCTGTAAGCATATAAGTTGTTTATATTAAAAAGTTTTGCCTGCAACAAACTCTTACTCCAGAGTTTCATCATGGTATAGAGCAGGGCTGTCCAACCTTAGATTTTTATTGAAACAATAGACAACATATTTCGATTTGCCATTTTAGCGAGAGCTCTGCGATAGTGCTTCATTTACTAAAGCATTTATGTAAATGTCTATGCTTGTAGGTGGACCACATAACTCACACTGCAGGCCACATTTTGGACAGCCCTGGTACAGAGATAATCTTGAGTTCTTGAGAGCAGATTTTGGAAAGTCCAAATATGGTCCCAGAAAGTCTATTATCTAGTCATGAGGTGGGGAACCTGTGACCTCAAGGCCACATGAGGTACTCTGGGTCCTCAAGTGCAGCCCTTTGACTGAATCCAAACTTCACAGAACAAATCCCCCAATAAAAGAGTTCCATAAAACTTGGACTCATTCAAAAGGTCACACCTAAGGACTTAGAAGGCCACATGTGGCCTTGGGGCCAGAGGTTTCCCACCTCTGAATTCTAGAACCAGCCTAAGTACAGAGAGTTTTACCACCAGTAGGTTGGGAAGTAAGCAAATGAGTTAGTTAGGAAATACCAAAAAAATAAAGAAAAATGCAGTAGTACCCTCTGGAAAGTATAGCTGCAATCCATTTCTATAATGGCAATAAGAAGATTATGGAAAAGGAGTTAGAAAGTGCTTAGAATAACAGTTCTTAGACAATCTATAAACATTAATATAACTGCTGGCACTATAAATGTATGATCCTTGTCTAACAACCAACAAGTTGACAAAGTGATAGAACTGAGCCATGTTAAAATTGACTTTCTCACAATAAATGAAATCGGCAGACACCAGGACGTTACAGCTAAATGGAAGGAAGGCTCACAGGTTCCTCTTGGATAGGCGAACAAAGGAACTAACAGAATTGGTTTCAATTGATTTAAAAATATGTCAAGGCAATGACTGAGGTTTACACAAGAGCAGGTTAAAACAGTAACAACTCTTCAATGTGACTCGAGAAAAATCTGATGGGGAATATGAGTGAAATCTATGCAGTTCATGAAGTATGTAAGCCTGTTCCACAGAACTCAGTATATTGGAACTAGAAGGCACCCTTGAAATTCAAAAGTTTTAAGTTTGATAGGTAGTAAAATAATGAAATTCCTTATCTAAAGAGATATGATGGTGGCTGAAAATGTAGATTGAAGGTTTAGATACATTTATGAATGGCAATGATAGAAAGAAAAAGGGGAAGGTTTGGAGTATATCCCCAACTTTTTGACACTGATGACAGTGGAAATAAGTTTTCCTTTCAATAAACCACCCTTTGATAAATTGTTAGAAACAAAGTGCCAAATTAGAAAGATAAAGAAATACTTTGCTTTCAATTTAAATTTTAAAATAGGTTTTAATACTTTCTCTTTCTTTTACATCACAGCTATTTCTGTATAAAACACTCTCTACCTGTAACAACAATGTCGCTAGCAGTTACCATGGCCGTGTAAGACCAACAAGAGCACACAGAAGGGCTGCCAGCACAGGTTCTTTGATCGGCTTTTCTAAGGAAAGCAACTTTAAGGGGTTAACAATCTCACTTCAATTAAACATACATATATTATTCACTTAGTTTAGGAAGAAAAGTCAGCACCCTGAACTTCAGAGCAAATACAAACAGAAATTACAAGCAGGGATGATATAAACAGACCAAAATACAATACATAGTTACCAGAGAAGCACCAACAGCTGGGTTTTTGAAAGCCTGGGATTCTTCAAAGGCTACCCAGAGTCTTGTCACCAACACTCTTTAAATGAGTGTGCCCCCAAGATAAAAATGTCAACTTCAGATCTTATATATGCATCTCAGGGCCCTGAGTCACTTGATTACCTCAGTGCTGAGAAGCACTCAAACAAGAAACAACAAAAAGTCCACTTTGCTTGCCATTACCTTTGAAAGGTAAGACTTGTCAAAGGTACCTGATTACCTCAGTGCTGAGAAACACTCCAAAACAAAAGATAGAATTGTCCTACTTTACCTGCCCCATTCACACAAAGGCAAGACTCATTAAAGATACTTGATGGGGACAGCTAGGTGGCGCAGTAAGTAGAGCACCAGCCCCACCAGTCAGGAGGACCTGAGTTCAAATCTGACCTCAGACACTTGACACACTTACTAGATGTGTGACCTGGGACAAGTCACTTAACCCCAATTGCCCTGCCTTCCCCCCTGCAAAAAAAATAAAAAAAAAAACCTTAAAAAAAAGATACTTGATGGCCTTAGCATTCCAAAAGAGAAGACAGCAAAAAAGTCCCACCCTAATTACCATAACACTACCCAACCTAGAAGGACAGATTGGTGGCACAGTGATAGAGCACTGGGCTTGACATCAGGGAGGTTCATCTTTATGAGTTCAAATCCAACCTCAGGAGGCAGAGCCAAGATGGTGGAATAAAAGCAAGACTTGCTTGAGTTCTCCCCCAAACCCCGCCAAATACCTGTAAAAATGATGCTGAACAAATTCTAGAGCTATAGAACCCACAAAATGACAGAGTGAAACAAATCTCTAGCTCAAAACAACCTGGAAGGTCAACAGGAAAGGTCTATCATACCCGGTGCAGTCCAGCATGGGCCATGCCAACACATATGGGGCTGAAGCAGGCCTTGGGGGACTGAATCACTGGCAACTGTGGTGGTTTCCAGACTTCTCAACCCACAAATACCAAAGACAATGTAGAAGTTCAGTGGGAAAACTCTGTTGGACCTGGGTAAGAGAGGAACATGGTCTGGTCCCAGCCCCAGGGTGGTGGATGTGGTGGCGGTAGCAGCAGCAATGGCGGCTGCTTCTGGAGCTCCAGGCCCACAGATGGTGGAGGGATTGAGGAGCTAATCAGAGGGATATTGAAGGGATCTGTTTGCTAGCTCTGAGGCAGGATTCTCTGGCTTAGCCCTGCTTGAATCTGGGTAGCAGTGCTGGGTGGTGGTCCTAGGTGGAGGAGGAGTGCTGGTGTGGTAGAGCTTATGGGGGCTGTGGAGGGGGAATCTTTCTCATAGTTCCAAGGCAGAAAAGAGTGCTTGAGGTCACTCACAGACCAGAGCACAGGCCAGGAGAGGAGTAAGCATGTCTCTTTGGATCATACCACCTTAGAAAAATTGAAAAATAGAAATAACTCTGAAAACAGCAGCACAAAACCCCTGAAGTTTGTGCCAGTGCACTCTCCACTCTGGAAGCAGAGTCCTACCTTGAAAAAGAGCTCAAAAGCCAAGTAATTGTCTGGGGAAATGAGCAAACAGTGTAAAAAACCCTCAGACTATAGAATGTTGCTTTGGTAACAAAGATCAAAACATACAACCAGAAGAACACAAAAAAGTCAAAGCTTCTACATCAAAAGCCTCCAAGAAAAATATGAATTTGTTGCAGGCCATGGAAGAGCTCAAAGAGGATTTTAAAAATCAAGTAAGAGAAGCAGAGGAAAAATTGGGGAGAGAAATGAGAGTGCTGCAAGAAAATCATGAAAAACAAGTCAACAGCTTGCTAAAGCTGTTGCCCCCAAAATACTGAAGAAAATAGCACCTTAAAAATGGACTAACTCAAATGGCAAAAGAACTCCAAAAAAGCCAATGAGGAGAAGAGTGGTTTAAAAAACAGAATTGGCCAAATGGAAAAGTAGGTCCAAAAACTCACTGAAGAAAATAATTCCTTAAAAATTAGAATGGAGCAAATAGAAAGCTAATGACTTTATGAGAAATCAAGAAATTAAAAAACAGAACCAAAAGAAGGAAAAAAATAGAAGATAAGTGAAATATCTCATTGGAAAAACCACTGACCTGGAAAATAGATCCAGGAAAGATACTTTAAAAGTTATCAGACTACCTGAAAGCCATAATTTAAAAAAAAGAGCCTAGACCTCATCTTTCAAGAAATTATCAAGGAAAACTTCCCAGATGTTCTAGAACCAGGGGATAAAATAGAAATTGAAAGAATCCACCGATCGCTTCTTGAAAAAGATCCCAAAAGGAAAACTCCTAGGAATATTGTAGCCAAATTTCAGAGTTCTCAGGTCAAGCAGAAAATATTGCAAGCAGCCAGAAAGAAACAATTTGAGTATTGTGGAAACACAATCAGGATAACACAAGATCTAGCAGCTTCTACACTAAGGACCAGAGGGCTTGCAATATGATATTCTGGAGGCCAAAGGAGCTAGAATTAAAACCAAGAATCACCTGCCCAGCAAAACTGAGTATAATATTTCACAGGAAAAAAATGGACATTTAAATCCAGTCTCAGACACTATGTGTGTATCTATGAGACCATGGCCAAGTCTCTAAACTTGTTTGACTCAGTTTCTCATCTGTAAAATGAGTTGGAGAAGGATATGGAAAACCACTGCAGTATCTTTGCCAAGAAAACCTAAAACAGGGTCACAAAGAGTTGGACAGGACTGAAATGACACAACAACAACAACAACAACACCTCAACCCAGAATTGAATCCTCCTAGGATCTTAAATGTAGAGCTGAAAGTTACCACAAAGGCCATCTAACCTAACGCCTTCACATTATAAGTGAGAAAACTGAATTCCAGGGAAGGTAAGCAGTTTGTTCAAGGTTACACAGGTGGTAAGTGCTAAAAGTTGGATATGAACCCATTGGATCCAGAGCTGGTGGTCTTTCCAGTGTACTAGTCCCAAAAAAAGGCAAATATTTCACAAATACTTGTAACAAATTTAACATTGTATCCTGGTAGTAGCTTTCATTTCTTCTAGGAGAAGGAAGGTTTCTGTCCTTATCTATTTTCCTGAACTAATCTTGGTTATTATAATAACTTCTTTTTAATGGTCTTTTCATTCACAATATTTTGGTAATTTTGAATATTATTTTCTGGTTATAACAGAGAGGAAGTTTTCACATACTTATGAAATGTCCCTTATTTGTGCCCATATGATTTCCCTAACTACATCATTATCACCAGTTTCCTTAATTATCACCTGTCATATATAAACATATATCAGACTTTCTATTAAACTTCTTTGAAATGCTGTACTTTCACTTGGTTCCCAAGTATACTTGAGTGCTCTGTGGACTGCGTTCTATAAAGCCTTGCTTACTGCCTAGTCACTAGCCTGAAGTGAGTTGCAACCATTTGGTTAATGGCCCTTGATTGGAAGAGCACTGTCTATAGGATTTCTGCTTCTGTTTTCATGGCAGAATCCTAAAAAAATAAATCTGTGTGTCTATGGTCGATTAGGATTGTGCCTGGATTCTGAGTTCTTAACATATAAACTATCGTTTTTGCATATTTTTCCTATATAATTCTGAGAATAGAGTTGTGGCTTCATATTTCCCTTAAAAACTCTAAACAATATTTGGTTAGATCATCTATTTATTTTTGTTTTCAAATATAAGCACTATGGAAGAGAAAAAGAGACCGAGGCAAATATTCAAAATGCCAGCTATATCAACGATAATTCAAAGTGACAGAAATAAGTCATTCCCAAATGTCAACTCGATTCATATAATATATGGGCTGGTCCTGATGTCCTACACTGGGCAGGACCTTAAGGGCATTACTGCTAAGCCCATTGAATCTGGAATGCTGTACCTTCTCCCTCTTTCTTATACAGATGTTGTGGTTTGGACTTCATTAATGCGGAGTCTAGTCTCCAGGAAGAAGATGAATAGGTTCCCTGTTCTCATATCCTTTGGTTCACTATATTTTCACCTAGTATATATTTACCTGTAATTTAGGACATGGCTCATCCCTCAAAATGAGAAGTGAAAAGGTATTCAATGTACAATACTAATTATAGGAAAGGTAATTCATCCGTATATACAAAGCAAATTACAGACATAAAAAATTCCTTGCACACATTGACAGAACTTAAAGAAGACTTGATAACTTGTAACTACTATTAAAACTTTATAACTACTGTTACAATCTGCTGAAAAGTTGATACTTAAAACATCAAAACTTGGAAGAAGTTTTTAGGAAAACTAATCAGGTTTTTAATATTTTTCCTTAGTTTTGTACTGTCAGATCAGCTCCTAATACTCGTCAGCTGGTAAAAATACAAAAGCTTGAGCAAATTCTGTTGTTGGTACTGAAGTAGTAGCCTGCAGCCTGTCATCATTCAACTCCAATCTGATTGCACACTGAACCTCTCCAATTCACAAGGCTGCTTCCAAGCCTAGATACATTCATCTGGACATAAGTTAAATCATCTCCTAAGATCAGGAAACAACAAACACAAAGTTAGGCAACCAGGTTAGCCTTGTCCAGTCAAGATATATGTTTTAGATAATATTTACTTATGGCTGCATATAGGCCAGGGTGAGGGATAGAAAAACCTGATCCTTACCCTCTTTCCACCCCCACCCCTTGGCCAAATACAGACCCTTTCCCGGAACAGTTCAAAATAAATACCATTGCTTTTTAAAGCATTCAGAAAGGAAGAGAGAGGCTGAGGGGGAGGTAATTCACTTTTATATATCTACTGAATCATCAGCTCTCCTGCCTCTGTGGGCCATAAGGGATCTCTTTATCATCTCAAATTGCAAGTGTTTTGGCTATGATTCACACACACACACACACACACACACACACACAGATAGAGAGAGAGACAGAGAGAGACAGAGAGAGAGAGAGAGAGAGAGAGAGACAGAGACAGAGACAGAGACAGAGACACAGAGACAGAGACACAGAGAGAGTTAGCTGTAGTCCTCAAACCATTAACGTAGTTTACCAGAACCACCAATGGCAACTTTGAGCATGCTCCATTGAATGGCCCTTGTAGACCAATTAAACTTTACTATATAGAGAAAGTTAAGAACAAGCTGCTCTATGAACTTAAATTTTTCTGATGATTCATTTTCCCCTTTCAGTTCTTTCATACCGTTCCACTTTATGGAGTGGAAGTCCTATAATAGTGGCAGGTTAATGTAATGGAAAAAAAGATTGGATTTGGAGTTAGAAGACTTGGTTTCAAATCCCAGTTCTGTACTCAAAGTCACCCTATGGCCTTGGGCCAGTAACTTTATCTCTTTGGTCCCAGATAACTCATCTGTTGAATGAGGAAGGCTGAAGAAGACCTAAGAGATCCCTTTGAGCTCTAAGTCTGAATCCATTGTCTCTCTATACAATCTTTACAAAATTTTCCTAGTAAGCTGTTAGCACAAGATCACCTTAAACATAATTTAGGGTAGACAGTTATCCACCTGGTATATGAAAGAAGGCAGGAAATTGCTTTTGCATAAATATGGTCACCATCTCACAGTCTTCCAAGTTAACAAAATGCTTCCTTTGGAGAGTCAACAAATAAAGCTAGACCATCAATCACTCATACTTCTGTGTGAATTAGTTTAATGAGATACCTCCCCCCCACCCAACATCCAGATAAAGTGCTGAGGCGATTGGAGTTTTGATATGGAAATGAAGGAAGAAAAGAAAAAGGAATAATTTTGAGGCATGGGATGTTGCCCAATTGTAGGAAATAGATGCTGAATTGGAGAACAGGGGGTTTTGCCACCAAAAAGAAGAAGATACTATGAGATATGGGGGAGTGAGGTGGGAGAAACCATGATGCCAGAATAGCAGGATGCAGTACAGTGAGCTCTCCCCACACCCAAATGCCTCTAAACAAATCTAGAAAATGCACCTGACTAAATGTTGATGGGAAATCCAAAAGGAGGTCACAGTGAGTCCTTTTTGCACCCCATGTTGGTACAAAGAGACAGAGAGGTTTGTGGGAACTAGGTATATGAACTGGATAGTAGTGGCCATGCAAAAAAACTCTACCATAGGGAGAGCCTGTGCCTCGGGGCATGAGGAAGCCACAGATCCATAGCAGGTTACTGTAATGGGAATAATTACCAGTTCCCAGGTATGTCCCTGACTATGCAGTTCCAATTCACAGTCCTAGAGCAGACTGGGGAGAAGATATGTTCCTAGTGGTTGAGGTCCTGCTAAGCAACAGCTACTGGCCCTAGGCGGCATATCATTCAGAAGCAAGCAAATGTGGTGTATTTCTGACTCCCAGTAGCACAGCAAGATCTCAGTTCCAGTTTCTCTAGCCCTGTCTGAAGCCTGAAGAGGAATAACCCTGGCAAGAATTTGAGATCAAAGGGGATCTTCCACTCTGTCTCTGAATCGGCAGAGTTTTTTAGCTGGCTGGCAGTAAGTCCAGCAGCAGTCTGTTATTGCTGAGACTCAAACCAAGGTGAGAATCTTTCAGAGCTCAGAACAGGACAGGGTTATTGGCAGCACTCAAGTTTTGCCCTGGATCAGATCATTTTGGAAGCACTGAAAACTTATAATCCCCAGCTTGGTATGTCCCTGAGGTCCTGGAATAGCACAGCACTGAAGAAGGCAGCAATAAAACCAGTCCAGACTTTCCCTCCAGAAGTACACAGAACCTAGGTCTAATATCACTTCTGAATTCAGGAAGTTGACTGTTAGAATGAGTAAACAAACAAGAAGAGTTCCACCATAAAAAAAAAAAAAACAGAAAAACTGCTATGGTGACAGAGAAGATCAAGACACAAACCCAGAAGAAGAAAATGACTCCAAACCTTATATAAGTGAAGCCCCAGAGAAAAAGAGAGCTTGGGTACAAACTCAACTAGAACTCCGGAAAGAAATGAAGCAAGAGTTTAACAAAAGTTTTAAATGTTTTGTCAAGGAAATGAGAACATAAAAGGGGAAAAATGGGAAAAATGAAAGCTATCAAAGAAAGGATTGAAAAGGGAATTAACAGTTTGTCAGAAGACTACAAAATCTTTGGTAATCAGCATGTTCCCTGAAAATAAGAATGGACGAAATCAAAGATAATGAAAAGACAACAAAAAAATATCAAAACAAAATCAAATGACTGAAAAAATAGAAGAAAATGTAAGATATCTCAAAAAAATAGCTACTGACCTGGAAAACAAATTGATAAGAAAAAAGGTTAGGGATCATTAAACTAGATATGATGCTTAGAGAACCCTAGAGAATCAACTAAAAGACCATTCAAACAATAATTTCAGCAATGTTGCAGGATAGAAAATAAGCCCACATAAATCATCAGCATTTCTATATATTACCAGGAGAGCTCAGGAGGAAGAGATAGAAAGAGACATTTCATTTAAAATAATTACAAACAGCATAAAATACTGGAGATTCCACTTGCCAGTACAAACCCAGGAATACAATTACAAAACACTTTTCAGACAAATACAGATCAAAACACTTAGAGAAATATTAATTGTTCATAAGGGAGTGGGTAGAGAGGAGGCCAAGCCAATATAATAAAAATAGCAATTCCACTTAAATTAATTTATTTATTCAGTGGCATACCAATTAATCTTTCAAAGAATTATTTTATAGAGCTAGAATAAATAATAACAAAATTCACCTGGAAGAACAAAAGATCAAGAATATCAGGGGAGTCAATGAAACACAATCTAAAGGAAAGCAGTCTAGCAGTACCAGATTTTGTACTGTTTTCAAAGTGGTAATCATAAAAAAACAATTAGTGCTGGCTACAAAATACAGTGGCAGATCAGTGGAATAGATTAGGTATGAAATATACAGTAATCAATGACCATAGTAATCTATGTTTAATAAACAAAAAGATCCAAGCTTTGGAGGCAAGAACTTATCTGTTAGAGTAAGAGGAGCATGGAAATATTTACCTGTCAAATATATGGATAAGAGAAGAGTTTGTGACCAAATAAAAAATAGAGAGACCAAAGGAAGAAAAATGGATAATGCTTATTATTGATGACATGAAATTAAAAAAGGTTTTGCATAAATAAAACCAATGCAATAAAAATTATAAGGAAAGCAGGAAACTGGGGGGAGGGGGTTACAACAAGCTTTTCTGATCGAAGCTTCATTTCTAATATAGGGAACGGAGACAAATTAATAAAAATAAGAGTTATTCCCCAATTGACAAATGGTCAAAGGATATGAACAGGTAGTTTTCAGAAGAAGAAATCCAAATTAACAATAGTTATACAAAAATATTTTCTAAATCACTATTGATTAGAGAAATGTGAATTAAAACAACACTGAGAAGCCACCTCACACACATCAAATTGGCTAATATGACAGAAAAGGAAAATCACAAAGACTGGAGGGGAACACAGAACTACTGGAGAGAATGCACTGTTGGTGGAATTGCTAGCTGGTCCAACCATTTTTGAAAACAATTTCGAACTATGCCCCAAGTGCTACAAACTGTGTATATCTTTTAACTTACCAGTGCCACTACTAAGTCTGTATGCCAAAAAGGTCAAAGGAAAAGGAAAAAAAGACCTATATGATGTGTGTGTGTGTGTGTGTGTGTGTGTGTGTGTAAAAGCTTTTTTTGATGTGGCAAAGAATTGGAAATTGAGGAGACACCCATCAGTTGAGGAATGGCTAAACAAGTTCTGGTATATGTGATGGAATACTATTGTGCTATAAAAAAATGATAAACAAGATGGTTTGAGAAAAAACCTGGAAAGACTTCTATGAACTAGTGCAAAATGAAGTGAGAAGAACCAGGAGAACACTGTACACAGTAATAACAATACTATAGTGATACTCAACTATAAATGGGTTAGCTACTCCATGACCATTCCAAAGGACTCATAATGAAAAGTGCTATTTACCACCAGAGAAAGGACTGATGAACTCTGAAGGAAGACTGAATCATACATTTCTCACTTTACTTTTTTTCTTATATGTATAATATGAAAATGTGTTATGCATGACTTTGCATGTATAATTTACATCATATTGCTTGCTTTCTCAATGGGTGGGGCAGGAGCTGAAGGGAGGGGGAGAATTTGGAACTCATAATTTTAAAAAATTAATGTGAAAAATTAATAAGTGAATTAATAAAAAAACAAATAGTTGAACTATCTGAATGCCATGGCGGAAAAAAGCCTAGACATCATATTTCAAGAAATTTTAAAAGAAAAATTCTCAGATATCTTAGAAACAGAGGATGAAATAAAAATAGAAAGAAGGCACCCTTTGAAAGAAACCCCCCCAAAAAAGCATTATAGCTAAAATCCATATTGTCCTGGTCTAAGAAAAAAAATAAACAGCCAAAAAGAAAAACCTCAAACACCAAGGAGCCACACTCAGGATCACAAAAGATTTAGCACCCATGGCTCAACAGAAGAAAGAATTTGGAATACAATATTCCAGAAAGCAATGGATATAGGCTTAGAGCCAGGAATAGCTTACTAAGCAAACTGAGTATAGTCCTTGATGGGCAAAAATGGACCTTTAATGATGTGAGAAATATTTCTGTCTTGTATTTAATAACTAATTATTGTAGTAGGACAGAGGTTTTTCTCCTTTTCCATTTCCTCATTCAGAAACCAACCAGTGTGGGAAATCTCTCTTAAAGATTTACCCAGGCCAAAATCTAATAAAAAAATAAAAGAAGTGCTAGGTTTGGGCATATATAATAGTGTGTTAATAATAATAATAATAGGTGTATTCCTGCTCGTTGTGTTTGCTCAGGCAGGTCTGCAAAAATGTTGATTCTCCCTTTCTTTCAAGACAGGTGATATGGAAATTGATGTCTCATTGACCAAGACCTATATCACATACCCCAAGACTCTCATTTTAATATAACCCACCTCCCATTGTGTTAACCAATCAGAGTTGATTGGCACCCCTCGGGAATACCTACTCTTTGAAGGGCATATAAACTGTGAAGGATGCCGTGAGGGGTGCCATGAGGGATGCCATGAGGGATCTTTTGGGTCTAAGAGAGAAGGCCAAATGACCATCCTTTTACTAATGGTCTTATTAACTGGTCTTATTAACAAAATCATCAAATTATCCAGAAACTGTGTCTCTCAGAATTCTTTAATCATCACAAGGTAAAAAAGGATTTTCTAGTCATTTCTGATGAAAGCACCAGAGCTGCACAGAAACTTTAGAAATTGAACACAGAAGTTGAGAAACATAAAAAAATACAAATAAACAATGATAAGGATATTTAGAAGGATGAACTGCTAGCATTCAAATGTGATGAAACGATACATGTGTCTCCTCTGAACCATAGTATCATAAGGGATCACAAAAGGAGGCTAATTAGAAAAGGCACAGAATGTTTCTGTTATGTCTTCATGATATTAAAAGAAAAATGGAAAGAGAGAGAATGAGGAATACACTAGGAAAGAAGAGTAGGAAGTTTGAGACCAATGATGAAATATCCTCTCCACTTTATAATAAAGAAGTGAAGGTCTCAGGACACCAAATGAAGCATTTTGTGTGTGTGTACATGGCCAGTATACATATTTGTTTTGCTTAAATATATGTAACAGTAGTTTTGTTTTTTTTTCATTCTCAGTAGGCAGGAGGGGCATAGGAGAGAGTGTGAGAAGGCAAATTTTTGCTGATTGAAAAAACAGACAAGGAATTGGAACTCTAGGAAGATGGTGGAGTAGGTTGGAAAATTCCAGGCTCTCCAGATTTCCTCCACAAACAGACAGAACATCTCCTCAAAATGAATGTAGAGCAGCAAAAATAAAAAGGTAAAGCAATTGTCTTCCTAAGACAACTTGAGAGAACCTTAAAAAAGGCGTGACCTCCAAGGGCTGTGGTTTGGCCTGAGTAGAGTGTAGACACCTCTAGGCTGACTCCATTGAATCCACAAACAGCTAGGCCTCAAGGACTTTTACATCACAAACTTTCACCTCATGGCCTCAGGAACTTTCACCTCACAAACTTTCATCTAACAAATAGCAGACAGCTGAGTAGGGGAAGATTGAAGGATCCGCCACTGTTTCCAGATGCCAAGATGAGCAATGCTGACCAGATGTGATCCTGGGCTGTGGCTGTGGGTGAGGAGGAACAAACACACACCTAGTGAGTGAGCAAGAATATTTTCAAGACAGCATGGCTGGGGGGTGGGGTGCTAACTGTGGCTTTGGGGAGGAGAGGAGTGCCTGAAGTTGAGCCTCAGACAGAATTCAGAAAATAACAGTAAGGAGGATCTGAGGTTTGGGGCACCATTATCCACAACTTGGGATCAAAATCTGATTACAATAATAAGAGCTAAGAAAAAAAAAATTTAAATGAGTAAGCAAAGGAGTAAGAATACAATCATAGATAGCTACTATGGTGTAAAAGATCTGAGAAGAAGATAGTGAGGTTAAAAAAAAGCCACTCCTAGCCCAAAGAATAATGTTAAATGTTCACAAGCCAAAAAACATTTTTGGAAGAACTTTAAAAGGACATCAAAAATTAAATAAGAGAGATTGAGGAAAAATTAAGGGAAAAAACCATAAAAACAATCCAAAATAACTATGAAAAGAAATCCAATTGGAAAAAGAGGTCTAAAATCTTCAGGAAGATAATAACTCTTTGCAAACTAGAATTGGGAAAGAGGAATAGAATGATATTATAAGACACTGAGAAACAATGAAACTAGAAGAAAATCTCAAACATCTCAATAGAAAATCAACTGATCTGAACAACATATCAAGGAGAGATAATATAAGAATTGCTAGACTACTGGAAAGTTATGATCAAAATAAGAATCTTGATACAATATTATAAGAAATATAGGAATTACTGTACTACTGGAAAGGTATGATCAAAATAAGAATCTTTATAAATAAGAATAATTATAAGAAATTATTAAGGAAAATTGCCCTGAAATTCTAGAATAAGATGGTAAAGTAGAAATAGGAAAAAATCTACCATTCACCACTTAAAAGAAATCCCAGGAGGAAAACTTACAGGAATGTCATAGCGAAGTTTCAGAACTCCCAGGTTAATGAGAAAATATTGCAAACAATGAGGAAAAAAAATTTAAATACTGTGGGAAAAACAGTGAAGATGTCATGAGACCTAGCAGCTTCTGCACCAAAAGACCATAGGTTTTGGAACATTTTATTTCAAAGAGCAAAAGAGCTGGGGTAGAAGCCACGAATAACTTAGCCAGCAAAGTTGAGTATAATCCTGAATGGAAAAAGAAGGGATATTTAACAAACTGAAAGACTTTCAGGTATTTGTGACAAAAAGATCAGAACTAAACCAAAAATTTGATAGATAAGATCCAGAAGAAATATAAGGGAAAACACTGAAGACTACTTATAAAGGACTCTAAGTTCAAACTGTTTACATCTTGTATATGAAAACATTATCAGTATTTTTAATTGTCATTGTTCCTAGAGTGGTTTGAAATAAACTTTGGGGTTGAGTTGAGTATGATGGGGTGATTGTAAACAGCAAAATTGGGAAGTAAAAGGTAAAAAGGAGTAATTTTTTCATACAAGTAGAGGGTGAAAAGAATTGATACAGAGGAAGCAGGTGAAGGTGGAGGGCTGGTAGTGCTGGAACCTTACACTGGTTGGATTTAGGTTAAAGAGGGAACAACACATACGTCTAAAAGAGTATAAAATTCTTCTAAACTTGTAAAGAAATAAGACTAGGGAATAGGATAAGGGAGGGATTGTCAAAAAGGTGTGTAAATTAAGATTCAGGAGGGAGAGGGGAGAGAATAAGGGAGAGACTCTTAGAGGGGGGTGTAGAATAAGGAATAGGAGAGTAAGGGAAGAGGATAAGTTAACAGAGAAATAGGCTGAGAAGGACAATAATGAGTAAAAATAGGATGGAGGGAAATTCACAAACAGTAATTATAACTTTGAATGTGAATGGGATGAACTTACCCACAAAATGGAAACAATAGAATGGATTAAAAATCAGAATCCAACAATATGTTGTTTACAAGAAATACAATTAAGAAACACACAGAGTTAAAATGGAGGGTTAGAGCAGAATTTATCATGCTTTAGCTGATGCAAAAAAGGCAGAGGTAGCAATAATGAACTCAGAAAAAGTTATGGTTAAAATAGATTTAATTAACAGAAATGAACAAGGAAACCCTAGTTTGATAAAAAGGTACTATAAACAATGAAATAATAACAATACTGAATCTATATGCACCAAATACTATAGCATCTATATTTTTAAAAGAAAAGTTAAATGAATTACAGTGGAGATAGCCCTTCCACACCATGAATTTCCCCATCATGGGTTCGAAATATCATGACTCATCATACAAAACTAAATGGGAATTTTGGGGGAGTTTTGAAGAAGCTGCAGATGACATGCAAAGGCTAGCAGATGACAAAGAAAAAGTTTATAAACTCAGAAAGCATAACATATGCATAGTATTGTATAATATCAACTCAAATTTTATAAAAAGGTAAAATTCAGATTTCTTCTCTGAAACGAAGGGAGAGCCAAAATATTTTATGAGGATTTTCCAGGTTGTGGGGATGCTGCACCCCTTATCCTCATGATGTGCAAGGAATAACTGCACTATAATAATGGGAGGCTTTAATCCTCACCTCTCAGAACAAGATAAAGGGTAATAAAAAATAAATAAGAAAGGAGTCAAGAAAGTGAATAGAATTTTAGATGACTTAGATATGATAGCTATCTAGAAGAAATTGAGTGAAAATAGAAAGAAATACACCTTTTTATCTGTGGCTCATGGTACCTTTACAAAGATTGACCACATATTAGGACATAAAATTTTATAGTTAAAAGCAGAAAAGCAGAAATATTAAAAGTTTTCTTTTCAGATCACAATCCAATAAAATTATATTTAATAAGGGACAATGGAAACATAGTTTAAAAACTAATTGGAGATTAAACAACCTAATCTGAAAGAATGCGTGGGTTAAAGAATAAATCATAGAAACAATCAGCAATTTCATTAAAGAGAATGACAATAATGAGACAACATATCAAAACTTACGGGATACAGCAAAGGCAGTTATCAGAAGAAAATTTATATCTCTAAATGCTTACACAAGTAAAACAGAGAAAGAACAGAGCAATGAATCGGGTATGCAATTAAAAAGTAGAAAAATAACAAACTAAAAATGCCCAGTTAGGTGGAGCCAAGATGGCGGCTAGAAAGCAGGGACTTGCGTGAGCTCCCCACCACGTCCCTCCAAAAACCTATAAAAAATGGCTCTGAACAAATTCTAGAACTACAGAACCCACAAAATAGCAGAAGGAAGCAGGGATTCAGCCCAGGACACCCTGGATGGTCGCTGGATGAGGTCTATCATGCACGGAGTGGAGGGGAGGGGAGCTCAGCATGGGAGGCAGCAGGACCAGCCAGAACAGGAGCTGGGCAGAACAGGCCCTAGCACCCTGAATCAGTGAGATGTGGCAGTTACAAACACCAAAGACAATAGAGAAGATTCGTGGGAAAAGCTGCAGGGGACAGAGTGAAAAGAGTTTGCAGTTTG
Organism: Trichosurus vulpecula; assembly: GCF_011100635.1. NCBI lineage: Eukaryota > Metazoa > Chordata > Mammalia > Diprotodontia > Phalangeridae > Trichosurus > Trichosurus vulpecula. The sequence continues at coordinate 438,188,391 of NC_050574.1, forward strand.
GCCACCGCCCCAGGGGCAGCGGGGGAGGTGCAGCTACAGAACTACAGCTGCAGTTACTTCTGGCCCCAGGCCCATGTGGTGGGAGGAATTAAGTGACAGATCAGAGCAGGAGTGCAGAGACTGCTGAAGATTTGAGTCAGGTCTGGGTTGGTGGTTCTTGAGGAAGGAGGAGTGCTGGGGTTGCAGAGCTGGCTATATAGAAATAGCTCTGAAATCAATGGCACATCTCCTCAAGCTTGGAACAAAATACTCTTTGCTCTACAAGCAGTCATACCCCGACGAAAAACTCAGGGGTCAAGTTAGTTGGCTGGGCACATGGCCAGGCAGCAAAAACGCACCCAGATTCAGTCTCAGACTTTGGAATCTTTCTTTGGTGAAAAAGAAGACTAAAACATATGGCCTGAAGAAGTCAACAAAGTCCAAGAGCCTACACCAAAAGCCTCCAAGAAAAACATGAACTGGTCCCAGGCCATGGAAGATCTCAAAAAGGAGTTGGAAAGCAAGTTAAAGTAGAGGAAAAATTGGGAAGAGAAATGAGAATGATGAAAGGAAACCATGAAAAACAAGTCAATGACTTGCTAAATGAGACCCAAAAAAATACTGAAAAAAAATATTGAAGAAAACAACACTTTAAAAAATAGACTAACTCAAGTATCAAAAGAGCTCCAAAAAGCCAATGAGGAGAAGAATGCCTTGAAAGACAGAATTAGCCAAGTGGAAAAGGAGGTCCAAAAGACCACTGATGAAAATAGTCCCTTAAAAATGAGATTGGAGCAAGTAGAACCTAGTGACTTGATGAGAAATCAAGATATTAGAAAACAGAACCAAAGGAATGAAAAAGTGGAAGACAATGTGAAATATCTCATTGGAAAAACCACTGACCTAGAAAATAGATCCAGGAGAGATAATTTAAAAATTATTGGACTACCTGAAAGCCATGATCAAAAAAAGAGCCTAGATATCATCTTTCAAGAAATTATCAAGGAGAATTGCCCTGATATTCTAGAGCCAGAGGGTAAAATAGAAATTGAAAGAATCCACCGATCGCCTCCTCAAATAGATCCCAAAAAGAAAACTTCTAGGGACATTGTTGCCAAATTCCAGACCTCCCAGGTCAAGAAGAAAATACTGCAAGCAGCCAGAAAGAAACAATTTGAATATTGTGGAAAAACAATCAGGATAACACAGGATCTGGCAGCTTCCACATTAAGGGACTGAAGGGCTTGGAATACGATATTCCGGAGGTTAATGGAGCTAGGATTAAAACTAAGAATCACTTATCCAGCAAAACTGAGTATCATGCTCCAAGGCAAAATATGGATTTTCAATAAAATAGAGGACTTTCAAGTTTTCTCAGTGAAAAGACCAGAGCTGAATAGAAAATTTGACTTTCAAACACAAGAATCAAGAGAAGCATGAAAAGGTAAACAAGAAAGAGAAATCATAAGGGACTTACTAAAGTTGAACTGTTTTGTTTACATTCCTACATAGAAAGAGGATGTGTATGATTCATGAGACCTCAATATCATAGTAGCTGAAAGGAACATGCATATATGTATGTATATATATATATATATATATATATACACATATATATATATATACACACATACATACATATATATACATACATACATATATACATATATGTGTCTATGTATGTATATATGTAGCTATGTACACACATACACACACACACACACACATAAAGGGCACAGGGTGAGTTGAATGTGAAGGGATGATATCTAAAAAAGTAAAATCAATTTAAGGGATAAGAGAGGAATATATTGAGAGAGGGAGAAAGGCAGAGATAGAATGGGGTAAATTATCTCGCATGAAAGTGGCAAGAAAAAGTGGTTCTGTAGGAAGGGAAGAGGGGGCAGGTGAGGGAGGAATGAGTGAATCTTGCTCTAATTGGATTTGACCTGAGGAGGAAATACCATACACACTCAATTGGGTATCTTACCCCACAGGAAAGAAGGAGGAAGAAGATAAAAAAGGGGGTATGATAGAAGGGAGGGCAGACGGGGGGAGGAGGGAATCAAAAACAAACACTTTCCAAAAGGGACAGGGTCAAGGGAGAAAATTCAATAACTGGGTATAGGTTAGGAAGGAACAAAACATAGTTAATCTTTCACAACATGAGTATTGTGGAAGGGTTTTACATAATCATACGCATGTGGCCTATGTGGAATTGCTTGCCTTCTTAGGGAGGGTGGGTGGGGAGGGAAGAGGGGAGAAAATCTGGAACTCAAAGTTTTAAAAACAGACATTCAAAAACAACAACAACAACAAAAATAAGTTTTTGCATGCTACTAGGAAATAAGATACACAGGCAATGGGGCATAGAAATTTATCTTGCCCTACAAGAGAAGAAGGGAAAGGGGGATGGGAGAGGAGTGGGGTGACAGATGGGAGGGCTGACTGGGGAACAGGGCAACCAGGATATATGCCGTCTTGGAGTGGGGGGAGGGTAGAAATGGGGAAAAAATTGTAATTCAAACTTTTGGGAAAATCAATGCTAAAAACTAAATATATTAAATAAATTTTAAAAAAATAAAATAAAAATGCCCAGTTAAACCCTTAATTGGAAATCCTCAAAATTAAAGATGAGATGAATAATGTTGAGTGTAAAAATGAGCTAATAAATGGAACTAAGAGGTGGTTTTATGCAAACAACAATAAAATAGATAAGCCATTCGTTAATTTGATTAAAAGAGAAAAAATAACTGAATCATTAGTATTAAAAATGAAGAGGGTGAATATAACACTAATGAAGATGAAATTAAAGCTATTATAAGGAGTTATTTTACCCAGTCATATGCCAATAAATTTAACAATTTAAGTGAAACGGAAGAATATTTACAAAAATATAAGCTGCCTAGATTAGCAGAGGAAGAAATAGAATTTTTAAATAGATCTATTTTAGAAAAAGAATTTGAAAAGGCCATAAATGAGCATCCTAAGAGAAAAGCACTAGGACCAGATGGATTTACAAGTGAATTCTATCCAACATTTAAAGATCAACAAATTCCGAAACTAAATAAATATTTGGAATAGTAGGCAAAAAGGGATGCCACTAAACTCCTTTCATGAAACAAATATGATACTGATACCTAAGCCAAGAAGAGCAAAAAGAAAAAAAATTATGGATCAATTGCATTAATGGATTTGGATGCAAAAATCTTAAATAAAATACTAGTTAAAAGATTACAACAATATATTATAAAGATTACACATTATAATTAAGTGGGATTTATATCAGGAATGCAGGGGCAATTTAACATAAGGAAAACTATTAATGTAATTAATTCTATCAATTTAAAAGGTTTTTAAAAATCATATGATTATGGCAATAGATGCAAAAAAGGTTTTAATAAAGTACAACACTCATTTCTTTTTTATTATTTTATTTTTTTAATTTTTAAAATTTAGTAGTATTTTACTTTTCCCCCAGTTACATGTCAAGCAATATTTTAGCATTCATTTTTACAAGATTTTTAGTTCCAAATTTTCTCCCTCTCTTCCCTCCCCACTTCCGAAAATAACTGGTAGGCAGTTTGATATGGTTCATATATATGGTATCATGGAAAAAATATTTCCATATTAATCATAGTTATGAAAAAAGAAACTAATCAAAAGGGAAAAACACAAAATGTTTCAATCTGCATTCAGAGTCCATTAGTTCTTTATGTGGATATGGGTAGCATTTTCCTTTGTGAGTCTTTTGTACTTGTCTTGGATGATTATGTTGCTGAGAAGAAATGAGTCATCTACAACTGATCATCACAAAATGTTGCTGATACTGTGTACAATGTTTTCCTGGTTCTGCTCATTTCACTTTGCCTCAGTTCACACAAGTCTTTCCAGGATTTTCTGAAATCTGCCTGTTTATCATTTCTTGTTGCACAATAATATTCCTTTACATTCATATGCATTCATATGATCCTCTCAATTTCCAATATTTTGCCAGGAAAGTAATGCTATAAATACTTTGCACATGTGGGTCCTTTTCCCTTTTGAATGATATCTTTGGGATACAGACCTAGTACTGGTATTGCTGGGTCAAAGGGTGTGAACAGTTTGGTTGCCCTTTGGGAATAGTTCCAAATTGCTCTCCAGAATGGCTGGATCAGTTCAAACTCCACCAACAGTGCTTTAGTGTCCCAATTTTCCAACATCCTCTCCAACATTTATCACTTTCTTTTTTTGTTATAATACCCAATCTGACAGGTGTGAAGTGGTACCTCAGAGTTTTTTAATTTGCATTTCTTTAATCAAAAGTAATTTATACCTTTTCTTCATATGACTATAGATCACTTTAATTTCTTAATCTGAAAACTGCCTGTTCATATTCTTTGGCCATTCATCAATTGGGGAATGGATTATATTCTTATAAATTTGATTCAGTTCTCTATATATTTGAGAAATGAGGCCTTTATCAGACATACTTGCTGTAAAGATTGTTTCCCAGCTTTCTGCTTTCCTTCTAATCTTGGTTGCATTATTTTGTTTGTACAAAACCTTTTTTTAATTTAGTGTAATCAAAATGTTCCATTTTATATGTTATAATGCTGTCTATCTCTTGTTTGGTAATGAATCTCTCCCTCCCCCTCCCCACCCCGATTTGACAGGTAGACTATTCCTTGCTCTTCTAATTTGCTTGTGTTGTTACCCTTTATATCTATATTATGCACCAATTTTGACCTTATCTTGGTATATGGTGTGAGATATTGGTCTATCTAGTTTGTGTTCTATTGTTTTCCAGTTTTCCCAGCAGTTTTTGTCAAATAGTGAGTTCTTAATCCAAAAGCTGGAGTCTTTCAGTTTACCGAACACTAGGTTACTATTGTCATTAATTTCTGTGTCTTGTGTAGCTAATCTATTCCACTGATCCACCACTCTATTTCTTAGCCAGTACCAGATAGTTTTAACGATTACTACTTGATAATATAGTTTTAGATCTGATATTGCTATGCTACATTCTTTTGCATTTTTTTTTCGTTAATTCCCTTGATACTTTTGACATTTTGTTATTCCAGATGAATTTGGTTGTTGTTTTTTTCTATCTCTATAAAACAATTTTGGTAGTTTGATTGGTATGGCACTGAATAAATAAATTACTTTAGGTGAAATTGTCATTTTTATTATATTGGCTCAGCCTACCTATGAACAACTGATATTTTGTCAATTGGTTAGATCTGACTCTATTTGTGTGAGAAGTGTTTTGTAGTTGTGTTCATATAGTTCTTGGCAGATAGATGCCCAAGCATTTTATATCTTTCACAGTTAATTTAAATGGAATTTCTCTTTCTATCTCTTGCTTATGATGATTTGTGTGGGTTTATCTTATATCCTAAAGTTGTTAATTATTTCAAGTAATTTTTAATTGATGTTCTAGGGTTCTATATCATCTGCAAAGAGTGATAGTTATGTTTCCTTATTGCCTACTCCAATTCCTTCAATTTATTTTTCTTCTCTTATTGCTACAGCTACTATTTCTAGTACTATAGTCAATAATAGTGGTAATAATGGGCATCCTTGCTCCACACCTGATCTCACTGGGAATGGTTCTAGCTTATCACCATTACATGTCACACATAATGCTTGCTGATCATTTTAGATAGATGCTGCTTATCATTTTAAGGAACTATCCATTTATTCCTATGCTCCCTAGTTGTTTTTTAAATGGGAACCATATTTTGTCAAAAACTTTTTTCAGAATCAATTGAGATAATCTTATGATTTTTGTTGGTTTTACAACAATTATTTCTATTTAAAAAACACTTGAAAGTATAGGTATAAATGAATTTTTTCCTTAAATTGATAAAAAGCATTTATCTAAAACAATTAGCAAGCGTTATTTGTAATGGGGATAAGCTAGTAGCCTTCCCAGTAAGATCAGTGTAACATCAGGATGCCCACTGTCACCAATATTATTCAATGTTGTATTGGAAATCCTAGCAACAGCAATAATAAAAGGAAAAAGAAATAGAAGAAATCAGAATAGGGAATGAGCTAATAAGGTTATCTCTTTCTGCAGACAATATGAAGATATATTTGGAAAAATCTCAAAAATACAGCAAAAAAAGTTAGTGAAACAGTTAACAATTTTAGTAAAGTAGCAGGATATAAAGTAAATCCACATAAATTGTCACCATTCTTATATGCCACAAACAAAATCCTACAAGAAGAGATAGTAAGAGATACCCCATTTAAAACAATTCTAGACAGTATAAAATACCTGGGAGTACACTTGCTAAAATGAACTCAGGAGCTATATGAGCAAAATTGTATAAGAAAAAACTTTTTATGCAAATAAAATCAGTTTTAAATAATTAGAGAAATATTAATTGTTCTTGGATAGGCAGGGCCAATATAAAATTTTACCTAAACTAATTTTTATATTCAATGCCATCCCAATTAAATTACCAAAAACTATTTTACTAAATTAGAAAAACTAATAACAAAATTCATTTGAAAGAAGCCAAAGTCAAGAATATCAAAGGAACTAATAAAAATGTAAAGGAAGGAAGTTTTGCAGTACCAGAACTTAAACTATATTATAAAGCAGTAATTATCAAAACTATCTGGTACTGGCTAAGAAATAGAAACATATAATAGCAGAACAGAGTAGATATATAATTTACAGCAGCAAATAAATATAGTAACAATATTTGACGAGTGTAAAGACTTAAATTTTGAGGATAAGAATTCATTATTTGACAAAAAATATATTGGGAAAACTGGAAAACAGTAAAGCAGAATTTGGACATAGGCCAATATTTTACACCATTTACCTAGATTGACAAAGAAATCAGCTACTATTGATTACTTTGATTTATTCTTAGTTTGATCATAGGATTCAACTCCCTTCTCCAGGGAAACGTAGCCCTAATGTCTAAGCCAGACTAATATGGATAGTCTTTTAAGTCTAGGTTATCTATAGATTTGGTGAATTGACAGATTGATAAGACTTTATTATTTAGTAGCAGATGATTTAGAAGAGTAAAATAATCATAATATTATAAAGCTCTTTTTTTAAAAAAAAGTCTAAATTTCCCTTTCCATTAGAAATGGGAGGTGGAGGTGGGGAGGTGGAATTTGACCAGAGGGTAAGCTCCCTTTTCTGGCAGGTGGAGAAAGGTTAGCCAGAGATTAACTTCTTTTTTCCAGTCTTAGTGAATAAGCTCCCCCTTTTGTTCTTGAGCTAGAGTCTAGGTTGGGTAATGGACACTTCTAAGGAATATTGGGGGTGGTGGTGAAACTGCTAACTACTGACCACAAGTTCCTCTTTCCCAGTATACTCTCTGGTTATGAAAGGCACCACCTGAAGGAAAGGACTTGTGGCATAGGATTAAGAAAGTCTGGGAGAAGCTAACTAGACAGGTGACCTTCCTTGTCCAATTGAATTATGTTCATAACAAGTTTCTGTATTTTTTTTAATTCCTCTTTTCTGCTGTAAAAATCAGCTCTAAATCGCTCCTTGTCTCTGACCTCTGAGGAATGAGTTGACCTGATTTGGTATGCAAATGCTATCTTTGTAAATTAAATCATAGATGGCTAGGCAACTTTGTCCTCAGTTTCCTTTTTATTTCAGATGATTAATTTTAACAGGATAAGGTCAAATGGATACATGACCTAGATGTAAAGAGAGAGAAAGATTACAAGAAAATTTGAAGAACATGGAACATATTACTTATCAGACATGGATAGAACAATTTATTAATAAAAAAGAGATAGCAGAGTGAGATGTAATCAAAATAATTTTGATTACATTAAATTAAAAAGGTTTTGTACAATTAAAACAAATATAGCCAAGATCAGAAGGAAAGCAGAAAATTGGGTAAAACATTTTACAGACAGTTTCTTATATAATGGTCTTATATCTCAAATATATAAAAAACTTTGTAAAGTTTATGAGTATGAATCATTCTCAATTGACAAATGGTCGAAAGACACAAACAGGCAATTTTCTGATGAAGAAATACAAACAATTATAGTCATATGAAAATGCTCTAAATCATTATTGATTAGAGAAATGCAAATTAAGACAACCTTGAGGTATAATTTTATATCTATCATATTGGCTAAAATGATTGAAGGGGCAAGGGACAAATGTTAGAGGGGATGCCGAAAAATTGGAACACTAATTCATTGTTGGTACAACTGGGAACTGATCTAGCTACTTTGGAGAGCAATCTGGAATTATGTCAAAAGAGTTATTAAACTGCCTATACCCTTAACAAGGTGATTAGAGAAAATGGAAAAGAACCTATACGTTCGAAAATATTTATGGCAGCTCTCTTTGTGATGGCAAAGTACCAGAAATTGCAGTGATACCCATCAATTGGGGAATGGCTGAACAAACTGTGGTATGTGATCGTGGTACTGTGCTATGAGAAAGGATAAACTTGTTGATTTTAGAAACACATAGAGAGACTTATACAAAATAATGAAGAACAAAAGGAGTAGAATCAAGAGAACACTATATGGAGTAATGGCAATATTATTTTAGGAAAAACTTTGAGTGAATAAGTCATAGGTGTTATCTATATCCAAAGAAAGAACCAATAAATGGAAGTGTATATAGAATGATTTTTTGCATTATATATGTATATGCATATATATATATACACATATATATATATATATATGTGTATGTATTTAATGGTAGCCATCTCTAGGGCAGGGTCAGAAGTAGAGGACAAAAAAAAGAAATTGATATAACTATTATATATTTAAAAGGAATAATAAGTTGTATATAATAGATTTGCAATTTCATATACAATCATCTTTTAAAAATTCTACTGTTGTGGAAATTCTTATTTTATTTCATAAATTAATTTTTTTTTTAAAAAAGGAAATATTATGAGGCAGTCAAATGGTGCAGTGGATAGAGAACCAGCCCTGGAATCAGGAGGACTTCAAATTTGGCCTCAGAAACTTATAAACTACGTGACCCTAGGCAAGTCACTTAACCCTGATTTTCTCCCCCTCCCCCCCAAAAAAATACATATTACAAAATTATAAAGATCGAGGTTGACTTAAATGATGAGATATTAGAGGACACTCCCAACCTACTCCTTTGTGGAGATGGGAGGTCCATAATCGTTAATACATTGCACATGTTTTCAGTCTTTTAAATATATTAATCATTTGCGTTGATTTTTTCTCTTCTTTTAATTTTAAAATTTTCTGAGATTTGTTTTCTAAGATCCCTATATTTTATATGTTTGTGGATATTTGTTCATAATCTTTGATTCTCAGTTTTCCTGGCATCTTCTAATTTTCATATTTTTCTTTTAAACTTGTTTTAAGGTTTCTAATTTTTTTAAATTCTTTCTTCAGGAATTTTCTCTTTCATTTTTGTTTTTTGGTTTTTTTTTTTAATTTGGGGTCAGGATATCTCCTCAGAAATGCATTGGTGGTGTCCCTTAAGTTTTGCTGTGTTTCCTCATTATTTTTTTTATCCTTGTTTTTAATTGTTGTTGTTGTTTTAGCCAGTTCATTCTTCATTTAATTATAGATTTAAACCTGGAAAGGATCTTTGAGGGCATCTAGACTAATCCCTTCATTTTCCAATTGAGATTACATGACTTGTCCAGTGTCACATAGGTAAAGAGGTAATATAGCCCAGGTTTTGAATTCAAATCCTTTAACTCCATGTAAATCAATCAACCAATAAAAGTTTTGTTAAGCCCCTACTATGTGCCAGGCACTATACGAAATGCTGGGGATACAAAATAAAAAGGTAAAAGACATTCCTGGCTTCAATGAGCTTATAATCCAATGAGGAAGGAGAATATTCCTGGCAAGGGGAACATCTAGGAAAAATGCCCAGAACCAAGACATGGAATGTCTTATTCATAAAACAGCCAAGAGCCTGTTTTCTTCCCACTGAACCATGTAGTCTCTACCTTGGAGTCGAATTTCTTTTTATTCATTATATTGTTTTGTATTATTATCTATGAAATATATTTATTATTTATTCCTTTAAAATATTTCTTTATGGTTCCTTTCTGCTGTATCCTATGATAAATTAAAGGTATTATGGAACAATCATAATGTGGGTATTCCTCAATATTCCCATTAAGCAAATGCCATAGTTTAATTTCTCTATGAATTTGCCTGTCAGTCAATGAACATTTACTAAGTGGTCATTGTAATTTGTTCTTCTCTATAGTTTACTTCTTTTTTTTGTTTTCAGGGGAAAAATACAGTTTCATATTGTTTTGAGAAAGGAATATCAAAGTCTCCATTATTGCATTACTTGTGTTGTCATTGCAATTTGCATAGCTTTAAGAACTAGATTTTTTAATATATGTATATATGCATATACATTTAATAATGTTATTTTCCATTTCATATGGTATCTTTAGATATGATTTAGTTTCCCTATTCTTGTTCATTTTTATCTGATCTAAATTACAAACATATCTTATTTTATTTTTAAAGTTGCTTGATGCATAGTAGATTGTGTTCCATTCCTTAATTTTTACTTATTCAAATAAAATTTTACTTATGAAATATCTTTATTTTTAAATATGTTTCTTCTTTGCAGAAATTTGTTAGAACTTTTTAAGCTATCACATGCCTTCCATCATTTTACTGGAGAATTTATTATATTCCATTTATGGTTATAGTTATGAAACTGGTGTATTCTTCAAATTGCACACACAAATATACGTACACTGCCTCTTTTAAGCCAATATTTAGTTTTTGTGGGTTTTTTTATTTAGACTAATCTGTGTCTGGTTTCCTTTCCCTCAATTTCTACTTCTTTCTGCTAACTAACAAAATTCCAAATTATTTTTCAACCATTATTGTTATTCTCTCTCCTTTTCTCTATTATGTTTTAACCTTCTTTTTCTTAGATCAGATAAGTGTGGTGGGCTTTATCTTTTTTCCCCCTTCTCAATTCATTTTTGTATTTCAGTTACATTTCTTTTTAATGCTCCTTTCTAGCTAGAACTGGACCAATAGATCTATCTAAGCATGTCTGAGCAACTTGTTCCCCCCTCACCCACCCTCCTCATGCCCTCTGCCCACCCAGAGGATGGAGTTTCCTAGCAGCTCGGTCTCCTTCCAGGACATTGTTTTCCCATTCAAAACACCAAAAATAGTGACTGACAGGGAAAATGGAAAGAATAAAGTATTTGTCTTTCATGGCCTTGTGCTTTAACAAACTTGAGATTTTATTTCTAGGGTTATCAGTTTGATTTACAAGCTCAAAGTGATCAATACTGGTCTCCTCTCCATAGGTCCCCACTTTGTCCATTGTTTAAGCTCCAAGCCCCTAGGTTCAGTATTAGCCATTTTCCCCCATTTTAAAATTTTAAAACGAGGAATGCTCCTTCTCTCTCTCTCTCTCTCTCTCTCTCTCTCTCTCTCTCTCCCCTCCTTCCTTCCTTTTCTCACTCCCTCCTCTCCATTCTCTTTATCATCATTAAATTATTACATGAATGCACACAGTTTAGCATTTCTCTTCAATAACAGTTTGTGCTAGGTAAATTAAATCAAAATTTAAAACAAAAGATTAAGAACAAACAATTTTGCATACCAGGCTAACTGGAAAAGGAAGAAATGACTTTTTACAGTTTCTTGTTCTCTGTGTGTGCTCCTACATACAAAGACACTGACTTAGAATGCTTGGTTGTGATGGCTTCCTCATCCTCCAAACTGCATGCCTGTCTCCCTCCTATCTAAAGATAGGGTATGCTCTAGTTCCTAAGAGCTGACTAAGATCAGAAAATAGAAAATCATCACTGTAGATTCTTTGGGAACAAATTAGAGGAAAGCAGAATCTCACTGCTATATGAAGAGTTGGTTAGAATTATTGCCTGCCTTTTTGCATCATCTACAGCTTGAAAGAGGTGAAATCCCCTTTGTCTTTGATTATGTTGACCTCTGCTGAGACCCTGGAAGAAGGTGAGGCTTCTGCCTCATGTAAATCCAATTCTCAAAGAAGACCAATGACATCATTAGGGTGATGTCTTGACTTGTCCATTAATTGAATTTAAGTGAGGCAGAGCTTCACAAAGTTATCAGCCTCAGTTTTTCCTCCAGAGTCATCAAAGCCTGGTGGCAAGACAAAGATAATTTCAATCTATGCTCAAGTAAAGACATCACCCATGATATCACTGGTCCTCTTCAAAAATGACAACAATAATGTTATCCTCTACCTTATAGTTGTCAAACTCGCAGTCTGGTGATCTCATGGATACTGTGTACGTAAGTGGGAGGGTATAGCCAGAGTAACTGAAGAGTGGAAAAGAAAGTTCTCACCACCACCCCCAATCCATGGCACTTTGAAATGGTTCAACATCATAAATGGATGGGATTTTATTAATGCATATGATACAAGAAAAAAAGAAGATACATTATCATCTACTTTGCTACCATATCCTAAGGCTACTGAATCATTCTATCAAAATTGAAGCTGAACCCTTCTATATGTGTTACATCCTTCCATAAGAATATGAATTCAAAAACAGAAATAGTCTTGCCTTCACTGTTTGTATCCCCAGCACTTTGGCATAGTGCTTTTGCACCTAAGTGTATAATGAATGATTTTCCATAATTTATTTCACTTTTGTTGTTATTAACAAAATCAGAGATTTTCTCCCTATATTTTATATATAGAGGGCATTCTCCATCAGTTACCTTGTGAGTTGATCTTCCCATGCTCTCACAGTTTTGTCACCACTAGAACTTACCTACTTTGAGTATAATTGGTTTAGTCAGACTGATTTTTTTCATCTTCAATCTGTGTAATGACATTTTTACCTTCCCTATAAACAAATATTATAGTATGAGGTTAATGACTTTTAAACATTTATTTAATACTGACTCTGTAAGGCAGGTTGTTATAAAAATTCTTTGAAGGACTATTTTGCTCTTCTTTTTGTTAATATCTTTCATTTTCATTCCTAAATGCTCTCATGACTACTGCTCCGTTGAGTCTCCTGCCTAAATGTTTCATTCATCTTTGCCTATTTCCCTCCTTTGCAATGGAGTCACTGATGCCAAAAAGCATATTTGTATTTAATTTTATGGGTTTCTCTACCTCTTCACTTTGTAACAGATTATAACGCATATAAGCATATAGTATGTAAGCTGTAAATATTTTCATGAGTCTTTTTGCAGTTACTTAATGTGTATACTGTGAATATTAGATGAATAAAATGTCCCTTGCATGGATGTTCCTTATTCTCTGTGTGTGAGAAATGACAATTATACCGGTTCCCTATTTGCCTCTCCAAGCCTGTGAGCCAGCCTTCCATTTAGTTTCTTTTTTCTGATTTTATTTTTTCAAATTCAAACTGTTAAGATTATACTAAAATATACATATATAAATAAATTATTACATTACATATAATGTATTATATATTAAGATCATATAAAATTAAAATGTTAAGATAAATACAATTCAGTTACTCCAGTAGTATTAGAGAAATGCAAATCAAAACAACTCTTAGATACCACATCTCTCCTGTCAGATTGGCTAAAATAACAAAACAGGAAAATGATAAATGCTGGAAAGGATGTGGGGAAATTGGAACATTGTTGCATTGCTGGTGGAGTTGTGAACTGATCCAGCCATTTTGGAGAGCAGTTTGGAACTATGCCCAAAGGGCTATAGAAATGTTCATACCCTTTGACCCAGCAATACCACTTCTAGGGTTGTATCCAAAAGAAATCACACAAGTGGGAAAAGGACCCATATGAACAAAAATATTTATAGCAGCTCTCTTTGTGGTAGCCAAGAATTGGAAATCAAAGGGATGCCCATCAATTGGGGAATGGCTGAACAAGCTGTGGTATATGAAGGTGATGGAATACTATTGTACCATAAGAAATGGGGATGATGCAGACTTCATAACAACCTGGAAAAACCTACACGACATAATGCTGAGTGAGCGGAGCAGAGCCAGGAGAACGTTGTGCACAGCCAGATATATGGATTCCGTGAGGACCAACCCTGACATACTGCGCTTTTCTCAGCAACCTAAGGGGCAAGGACAACTGCAGGGGACTCACGATGGAGAATGCTATCTTCATCGAGACAAAGAACTGCGAAGTTTGAATACAGACTGAGGCACACTACATGCTCGCCTTTTTTGCTTCTCTTTTTTTTTTGTTTTTGGGTTTGTTTTTTTTTTTGTTTTTTTTTTTTTGGTTCTGTTTCTTCTTTCTCATGATTCATTCTATCGGTCAAAATTCTTCTCCACGACTTGACTAGTGCATAAATTAATTCAATGCGAAGTTATACATGACAGTTATATGAGACTTCATGCCGTCTTGGGGAGGGAGGGGGAAGGGAGGAGAGAAAAACTGGAACTCAAAACTATGTAGAACCGTGTGTGGTAAACTAAAAATAAATAAAGAAATTTATAAAAAAAAATAAAAATAAAAATGACTTTATTCATAGCACTTTCTTCCTACTATTCTGCTGAAGGGAAAGGGGCAGCTAAGCCTAACACTGATTTAGTGTTTGTGAATGTTTTTTCTCCCCCATTGGTTGGAATTGGTTAAAAAAGTCATCACTAAGTGCTCAGCTACTGCTGATGAGCCACTATGTGCTTAGATAGAGGAGTTCTCAGAAACCCAACTCAGTCTTTAGCATATTAAAACTGCCAGAGTTCGTATTATTTTGGTGCAGCTTTTAGGAAGCTGTAGTCATCTACCCACCAAAATAAGGCAGAGTAAAATTCTGTGGAGGAAAAAATAAAAGACAGAAATATAATTGGCAGATTCAAGCCAAATGGAGACCACCCCTCCACCCCCAAAAAAGGAAGAGACAAACAATATTTCAAACATCAAGCTAAAGAAATAATAAACTTAACCCAAGTCCCAAACCCCGTTGGTACAGGACGCCCTCCTCATTGTGGGAGGTTAATACCCTGTACCTGTGTGAGGGATGGGGTGGAGTTAGGCAGAATAGAGAGTGGGGTGGGTCTGTCTCTTCAAGCTCTGGATTCTCTTTGGGACTCTACCTTCAGCCACTTAAGGCTTCAGGTGCTTTTGACTTTGAGCTTTGAATTGAAGATGGATAGTATCAACCCAATTTCAGGTTGCTTTAAAAAAAAAAGGAAGAAGACTTTGGCAAGAAGAGCTTGATGTGACCATCACATTGCTATTCTCAGTTTACTAAACTAGAAATTTTGGGGAACTTACCTTTGACTGATATCTAGGACTCTCATTCTTAAGTTATAAATTTGTTCCCAGTTAGAGAACTTCTTCACTCTGTATTATCTAGTATATATTCTCATGTGTGAATTTTCTCTAATTTCTATTTTACCACTGGCTTATATAGATGTTTCTTTGCTATATTCTATATGTTCATTGTGGAAGTTTGATGGAAAGTCAACCCTTGAACGTAGAATTTCAGTTTTCTTTATCCCACTAAAATAACACTTAGAAGTTTAACTTAAACATGAAAACCACAACTTGTAAAGTAATAAAATTTAACAGATCAGGCAAATGTAGTTTTAGCCCAGTACCTCTTCTCTCTGAAGAGAGCAGAGCAGCCAAGTTTCTGGCCTCAACCTCCGATTTCCCTTCTTAGCAGGATTTAAAGTCTTCCTTGTATAAGAGGGGGGAGAAAAGAGGTTAAAGATGTCTATTCTGCCTCTTTTTGATCCACATAAAGATACTCCCAATCTATAATGCACAGTCCTCATGATACATTATAAAGAAATATTGTATTAAACATTTATGACATTAACACAGCAAAATTTACTGGGTGACCCTAAAACAGTTTTCAGAAACAAGCTTATAAAATGGAATGCTTATGTAAACTAGAGTAAAAAGGAAGAATAATGAATTCGTAGTCAAGAAACTAGAAATTCAATAAACTCATATGCCAAAACAAAAAGTCATCTAAGTTGAAAATAATATTAGCAAAACTAAAGACAAATAAAAAATTAAAGTGTTTTTAAAATACAGATGAAATTAGTAAGTTCATTTAATTAGGAAATTAAATGAAAAGATAAAGAAAATAAAAATCTTCAAAGTCAAAAAAATGTAAAGGAGAAATTGACAACAAATGAATCAAAAAGGAGTAGAGTGGGACAAGTAGGATTATATAATATTTTTTTCACATATCTTACTATATTATTATATAATACTAATAGCATTATATAATACTATTTCCACCCTTATATGCCCTCCAAATGAAAATTATAAAATAATTGCATGCATTTTTCCAAAAAGGAAACAAAACTGATCATTTAAATAATTAATATAAGAAATAAGAACTGAACAGAATATTATTAAACTGCCACAGAAAAAAAGAAAATATAAGAAGCAGAGACACTCAGAGGTTATTTCTCTTTTTTCCCACTTAATAGTATTTTATTTTTTAATTACATGTAAAGATAGTTTTCAACATTCACTTTTATAAGATTTTGAGTCCCAAATTTTTTTCTCCCTCTCTCCTTTCCCTCTCCCCTCACCAAGAGGGCATACAATTTGATATAGGCTATATATGTACAATCACATTAAACATACTTCCACATTAGTTATGTCACGAAAAAATAATTAGAACAAAAGGGAAAAACCATGAAAAAGAAAAATAAAGAAAAAACAGTATGCTTTTGTCTGCATTCAGAATCCATAGTTCTTTTTCTGGATGTGGATAGCATTATCCATTGTGAGTCTTTCAGAATTGTCTCAGATCATTGCATTGCTGAGGGGAGCTAAGTCTATAGAAGAGGATCATTACTCAATTTTTCTGTTACTGCGTACGAGGTTCTCCTGGTTCTGCTCATTTCACTCAGCATCAGTTCATGTAAGTCTTTCCAGGTTTTCCAAAAGTCATTTCTATCATATGCCTATATTATATAAATTGTTGCCAAAACCCCCAAAATGATAGCAAGCAACATGATTATTTCTATGAGATTAATATTGTCCTAGTCTTCAAACAAGGGAAAGATAAAACAGATGCAAAAATCTATAGATCAATACCATTGATAAATGTGTATATAAAAATTTAAGATATTGGTAAATAGAATAGTAATGTACCATACAGCTATTAGAGCAAAAAACCTCATTCAGGCCTTTGGGATATCCTGCAAGTCCAGGGTTGGACTTGCACTTTCATTTGTTCCTAGAAGGAAGCTTCCTCTAACAATGCAGATAAACAACTTCTTTGCAATATATAATTTTAGATTTGCCTATAACACTGAGAAATTAAGTGATATACCCACTTTCAGGCATATGTAAGAGACTATACTTGAAATCAGGTGTTGCTGGGTTTCAGTCCAGGTTTCTATTTATTGTGGTAGACTGCCTGTTTGAAGTGTAGTATGTATTTTAAATTATTAATGTTGTCCAAGTTAAGTTTTATATTAAGATGCAAGGATGGTTCAGTATGAGGAAATAACTAGTGAACTATATCATTAATAATAAAACATGAAATCAACTGTAAACAAAAGTTCAGTTTCCTTAAAAAGCCTTTCTTATTGTGTTTTCTATATTGAAATGTTCCTATTTGTTAATAATTATTAAATTCACAATATTTGAATTTGATTATAAAATTCACAGTATTAAAATAGATTATATTATATAAACATTATATATAAAAATCCTTTGACAAAATATAATACCCATTTATGTTTGTTTTTTTAATCTAACAAAGGAAAGAAATGGAAAGAATTAATTGGATGTAATAAGAATTAATTAGAATCCAACAGCCAGCAGTATATGAAGTCCACAAACATTAGAAATTCTTTTCACTGAGAACACGACAAAGCAAGATTATCCATTTTCCCACTGTTATTTGACATACTTCTAGAAATGTTTGATATAGCAAAAAGAGAGAGAAAGAAACAAACAAAAAAAAAGGAAATTATCACAAAGGAAATTAAAATGATTCCATTTTGGAACAATGTTAGAGTTTATTTAGAAAACCCAAGAGACTGAAAAATTAGATCAAGGTGTATTGGGAGCAATCAGGGAAGCCCCCTTGATCTACTGAACAGGGACCTATAGGGACAAGCTGGTATTTTCTTTTTGACTTGATAATTCTGGAATTTGGCTACAATATTCCTTGGTGTTTTCAATTTGGGATCTCTTTCAGGGGGTGGATTCTTTCAATGACTATTTTACCCTCTGGTTCTAGAACTTCAGGACAGTTTTCATTGATGATTTCTTAGAAGATGTTGTCCAGGGTCTTTTTATCATCATGGCTTTCAGGTAGACCAATAATTCTCTCCTGGATCTATTTTCCAGGTCAGTTGTTTTTCCAATGAGGGATTTTATGCTTTTTTCTATTTTTCATTCTTTTGATTTTATTTGACTGATTCTTGATGTCTCATAGAGTCATTAGTTTCCACTTGCTCAGTTCTAATTTCAACAAATTGTTTTCTTCAATTAGATTTTGTACCTCGTTTTCCATTTCCATTTGACTTTTTAAGGAGTTCTCTTCAGCGAGTTTCTGTGCCTCCTTTTCCATTTGCCAGTTCTACTTTTTAAGGAGCTGTTTTTTTCAATGTACTTTTTTTCCATTTGGCCAATTTTATTTTTAAAGGACTTGTATTCTACAGTGAATTTTTGTCCTTCCTTTTCCAAGCTACTGACTCTTGCATACTTCTCATTAATTTTCCCAATTTTTCTTCTACCTCCCTTATTTGACTTGTGAAATCCTTCTTGAGCTCTTCCAAGAAGGCTTTTTGGGCTTGAGACCAGTTCATATTCCCCTTTGAGATTTCAGAGATGGGTATATTGACAATGTTGTTCTCTTCTGACTTTGTCTTTTGATCTTCCTTGCCTCCATAGCAAAAATCCATGGTCATTGTTCATTACTGCTTTTGGATCATGATGTTTGCCTATTTCCTGGCTTTTGAAGTTGAGCTCTCCTGCTGGAGCACAAGAGGCACTGACCCAAGCTTCTTCTGCTGGAGGCCGGGAACCTCATCACTGGCTTTGGGGCCTCAGGTGCTGGTAGCTGGAGGTTGAGCTGGGATCAGCAACACTGAAGCTCTCAGGGTGCAGGGCAGTCTGGCCCCTAGAGGATGGCTGCTCTGAAGCACTGGGAGGTTTGGCTGCTGGAGGAGGCCTGACCACCAGCACACAAGGTGGTTTTCTGAGATGGAATCTACCAGTTTCCCTGCCTGTGCCAACTCACTCTGGGGTCCTGGTGTTGGCTCTTGCCTGCTCCACCATGCTAGGGCTCAGGATCTCCCCTTGGTTTCCCAAGGTGGGGCTTGCCACTGGCTTACTGGGATGCCTCCTGTCCTGTACTGCTCTCCTTCAAGCAGAGCATGAGGGACCTTTCCCATCAATCCCCCAAGCTTCCTGGGCAAGAGTGCTGCATCTCATCCTTCTGTTGCCTCAGCTGTTCCAGGGTTTTTCCTGGGGCAAGATTTTCTGGGTTTTTAGAGGTCAAGAGGGGGAGTGAGAGCAACTTACTTCTTACTCTGCCATCTTGGCTCTTGGAACAGGAACTTTCAACGGAGTAACAACCTTTGCTCTCTCTCTCTCTCTCTCTCTCTCTCTCTCTTCTGTCTCTGTCCTTCTGCCTCTCTTCCTTTCTCTCTCTGTCTCTGTCTCTATCTGTCTCTCTCCTTTTATGCTTACACCTCAGGCTGTCTGTACCTTGGATATCCATGGAGGGCATGCAAGAAAAGAATCTCTCTCCCTTCCCCACCCTAGAACATCAGTGATCATGAATGTCTATGACAGTGAGGTCATGTGTTTGCCAACTCCCTAGGACCTCTCTTTGTATCATAGGTTTCACGATGAATGATAGAATTTTTTAGTTGAAAAGTACCCCAGCAACCATCTTGTTTTATCTATATGTGAAAGGAATTCACACCATGACATATGTGACAATTGGTCAAGGCCCTACTTGAAGACCTCTAATAAAGGGAAGTCCACCATATGTCATGGGAGGACATTTTATTTTTAGACAGATCTAACTATTAGTAAGTATTTCTTTTTTCCTGACATTAAGCATCAATTTTTTCCTTTGCAATTTCTAACCATTGCTTCTGGAACCAAACAGATTAAGTCTAATTTTTTCTCAAATGATCACCCTTCAAACACTTGACAACCACTATCGTGTCCTGAATTTTCTCTTCTCTAGACTAAATACACTCAGTTCCTTCAACCAAATCTCAAATGATACAAACCCATGGTCATTTACCATCCCAGATGTGTAATAGTACATAAATATCTTTTTTTATTGTGGTGCCTAAAACCAAACCTAATACTTCAGATATGTCTTGAGAGATTATCAATCAGTCAAATAGCATTTATTGAGTGTTAAGTTCCAAGCAATGTTCTAAGTGCTGGGGATACAAATAAAGGCAGAAAACAGCTTTCAAGAAGCCCACAGTGGTATTGTCAGAGGCAATGCATAAACAACTAAGTAAGAACAAATAAGATACATACATTGTAAGTTGGAGGTGGGCTCTGGAGGTATACACTAGGATCAGGGAGAAGTGGGGCAGGCTTCTTGAAAAAAGGTTGGACTTTACCTGACACCTTAAGTATGCTAGGATGCAGAGATGAGAAGGGAAAGCTTTCCAGCCATGGGGTAAGGTCAGTTAGGAAATGGAGCACAATGCAAGGAAAAGTAAAGAGGCCAATGAGAGCCAATCTTTCACCACCTTGTTCCAGGGAGCTTTTTGGCCTGCCGGATCACACTGCTGACCCATATTGAGTTTGTAATACACTAAACCCCACCCCAGATCATTTTCAGAACATTTACTGTCTAACCATGCTTCCTCCATCATGTACTTGTGAAAATGATTTTTTGTGGAGGCAAATGTAAGAATCTGGTTTTACCCCTATTGAATTTCATCTTATTAAATTCAGCCCAATGTTTTAGCCAGTTAAGATCTTTTCAGAATCCTGACTGCCCATCCAACATGTTAGCTATCTATCCCAGCTTGGTGCCATCTGCAGGTTTGATAAACATACCACCTATGATTTCATCCTAGAAATTGCAGGAACAAAATGATAAGCAGCAAAGAATCAAGTGTAGTTCCCTGGGGCATTCCACTGGTGACCTCCACCTTAGTTGACATGAGAATATTTTTTCCCGGCTGTTAAACCAATTAAAAGTAATTCCTAGTTATATTGTTGTCTAGGTCATGTCTCTATCTTCTCCACAAAAATAGTACAAGAAATTTAATTATAATCTGAATTCCAGCCAACCTGGGTGGGGGTGAGCAGTCCTATACTGAATTCTTCTAGTATAATGTGATTCCAGAGAGTTTGAGAGAATGCTGACATGTTTTTTTGTGACTTTTTGGAGGGGGGAGTTGGTGGGAGAGCTCAGATAGTCTTTATTCCTTTGAGAGAGCTGACACTCATGATTGTAGACTCCCTTCAAGACTGACTCCAAGACACATCAAGAGAGAGATAGACTTGTAGAGAGAAGCTGATTGATTCCTCAACATGAACCTGATTTCCTGCTGACCTCCCTAGATGCTTCAGGGAATATATCCCTCTGTGAGACTGAGTCCTCTCTCAGTGGAGCTAGTATCTCTTATTTCTCCCATCTATATAGGTCATTTACTCATGTATTTTGTGGTATATTCTAATATGTATATATATATATATATATATATATATATATATATATATATATATATATATATATATATATATATATATAAAACTTCTCTGATTTCTATTTGCTATTGGCTTGAATTATTTTACTCTCCATTTACTATTTGTATTGGTTCTTCCTGTAACATACATTAGGTGGGAAGGAGCCAAGATAGTATCTATAACCTGTGGGCTACCCTCCTCCCTTTAAGGTATGGCAACCACAAAGCAGCTTTATCCTCAACTTATGTAGGGGGAGGGGGTATGAGAGGGAAGATAGATATAATTCTAGTCCAGAACCTTTCTCTCAAAAGAGAACAAAGTGGCTGTCCTTATGACTTTCCTTTTCTTTTTAAAGTAAAAATTGCAGTCTCCCTTGGAGAGGGGTGGGCAAGATTCCAGAAATATCTATCAATACTCCCCCTCAAGCTATATAGCTATCTATTTGTTTAGACATTGTATGTAGAGATGTAGTGCAGCACACACCTCGTGTGCTCAAACTTTTTGGTCAAATCTCAGTAAACTATACCCACATTTCCCTCACCTACCAATATAGTTACCCTGTCAAAAAGGTAAATGAAGTTAGTCTTGTATGATCTGTTTTCCTAACACTATGGTGATTCTCTGCAAATATGGCTTCCTTTACTATATACTCAATAACCATTTCTTTTATGAATTTTTCCATAAATCCTTTCTGGCCACTCATTTCATCCACCCCAAGCACTCCTTCTATTTCTTCTTTGGTCCTTCTTCCCCCCTACCAGATAGCTAAAGGGAAAAACAAGCTATCCTTTCTGTTTTCCTTCCCAGACTAAGCTCATTCTGAGCTTTAGGATTCCTGACACTTTTTATACCATGATATAATGTTATATTCATCCTGAGTTACCTGGCCTTGCTTTCATCTTCTGAACACTTTTTAAAATGTGTTAGTTGAGTGAATTCCTAGTGCATCTATACCTATCTTTTCAGACTACTCATTCTTCTTTCTCATTGGGATTTTTCCTAATTGGAATTTAAATCTTCAGGGTTTTTTGTTTCTAATGTTTTTCTCCATCCCACTTTCATCACTACCATTTAAAAAAGGAAAAACAAAATCATCATAATAAATATGCATAGCCAAACAACATTGGTCATTTCCCAAAACATTTCTCATTTGGTGACATGCATCTATTATTTCTCTGTCAGGAGGTGGGTACCATGCTTTATCATCAGTCTTCTGTAATTGTGTTTATAATTGTATTGATCAGAATGGGGAAAGCTTCCCATCTTAATTATGCTGATTTCCCTTGAAGAATTTTAATTCATGGATTCTACCTATTTTTCTTTTGCATATCGAAATCTGCTCACCCCAAATCTAGGCTACACATCAGACTGTGCTTAGATTTCCTTTCTTCTTTATCACAAACTCTAAGAGGGAATGGTAATTTCCTTCTTCCTCCTGCCTCCTCCCCCAGGGTTCCCTGGCAGCCAGTTCTTTATTAATGAGAATCAAATTCAGAATAGAATTTTCCTATACTTATTCCTATTCCATTTGAAAGATAAAATTATCATCAAGGAAAGTCAAGAAGTTATTAGTAGTTTTGCTTTTGGCAATGACAGCTCCAATAGATATCGGGATAATGATCGTGCCTCTGTTCTAGTCTTGTGATTTGTTTCCAAACTAATCTGTATTCTTTTTTCTTATTTCCCTCTACTTTGAAAAAGGTATTAGGTATATGAATACATAAAGTTCTATGATTTGTCAGCTTTGGGAAATTCCATTGGCGGTTAAGTGAAGTATGAATTAGAAAGAGGTGAGACTGGAGAGAGGAAGCCCAATTAGGATGCAGCTCTAATAGTCTGGGTGAGAGGTGACCAGGGACTGAATTTGTTTGGAAGGTGTATAAGTAGAGTGAAAAGAATGGATGAATGTTATATTGCACAGGTAAAATTGAGAGGATTTAGCAAGTAGTTGGATATGGGTGGTAAGAAAGAATGAAAAATCAAGTATGACTCTAAAGTTGCAATCCTAAGTTATTGGAAGGATGGTACTGATGTAGGCAAGTTAGGAAGAGAAGCTAGTTTAGAGAAAAAAGGTAATGGATTCTGTTTTGCAAAACTCTGAGACACTTCCTTGCACCTAAGAAATTGGCAAAGGTGGTAGCATAAAATTAAATACTGGCACAGAGTCAGCCAAGATTTCAGAGTACAAGGAAGTAGTACAGCCAATCTGTCTCCCATAATTACTCCGCAAAGATTTAGAAAACACACCAGACTGTGTCCTAATTGCAAAATTCTAGGGAAAATCAAATCACAGTGAATCATTTTTCCAGCCCAGGTCAGCATAGGGGAACAGGTCTTTGGGACTCTGGGCAAAGGGTGTTTATTGAGGAGTATGGAATAGAACCATCTTTCGCAGATCCTTCCAATGTGGCAGCCAAATAAAGTCCTGCCTGTACCTATCATTCATGAGAGTCCCTCCTGGGAGGATGAAGTCTTCATCTATTGACTCTTGCTTTCTACAACTGGACAACTGGTCTCACAGTGTCCTACTCCCCTAGAATAGGCCTGGCTGTTAATACGAATTGTCCAGGTACCCAGTTTTTGTCTAAGGAAAGGCCTGTGAGCTAGGCAGAGACAACAGGGAAAACTACCCCTTAATGAATTTGAGTGCTGAGAATAACATGTAAAACATTGGGAATTAGTTCAATACAAAGCTTTATTGCAAGCAGGAAAGAAGGGAAAGGGGAGATAGGAAAAAGGGACCCAACATACAACTCAGGGATATACATTAACATGGATTATATAACTGATATAAGTGCAGTGTTGTGTTAGGGAGCACAGACATGGAACCATTCAGCAGGAAGGGGGTTGGTTCTCCAGGAAGAAAATGTGCTTTTGCTGGAGAGGAGGGTATGCACCATAGTGCCCCTCTGAGAATTAGGTTCTTATACTCTGATTTTGGGTGGCCTCCCTGTAGCTGGCTGATTTGCATATCAAGGGCCAAGACAAAATAATCTTTTGGGGTTTTGTTATTAGAGAGAAAAACAAACTAGCAAGAGAAGAAATATTTTTTGGGTTGCACAACTATACCAATCTTAGAAAAAAGTTATTGTCAGTATTTTTTCATGAGTATGCTCTAATAAGCTTACAACTTCCCTTAAGGGTAGACTGTGACGGTGGTCTCAAGACCACCAGGCCCAATCTTATAACAGCTGTGCACCAATGTAAGCAGAAGTTTCCAATCCAATATAAAGTGGCCTGACATTGTCCAGGAACCAGGAATAGGTGTCAAATTGACTGCTTTGTTACTCTCTATCTACTGCTGGACCGCAAATTTAGTGTAGATTGAGGAGAGAACAAAGGCATAGAGGTGGTGATCTGAGGCAAAGAATAGTTCCAGACCATAGACTGTAGTGAGAAACACGTATAGAGCCAAGCCCTAGTTGGATGGCTGTGACCCTCAGTGAAGAAAGGAGTTTCTGATACAGCCTGAGCCCAGTCTGAATGTATCATGTGGTGGAACAACCAGGGCAGAAAGCCCATTCTAAAGGGGGGCATATGTTCCTCTCAATCTGACCTTGCAGAGCTTTTTGGCTTTCCACCTCTGCAGGGTCAGATTGACAAGAGCTGAATCCAGTGGCAACAGTCTACTATATCTCCAACTAGGGGCAAGCCTGTAATTGTATTGCTAAGACCCAAACTACTCAGGTGTATGTGTATGTGTGTGTGTGTGTGTGTGTGTGTATGTGTGTGTGTGTATAAGTATGTATATGTATATGCATGTATGTATATGTGTATATACGTATATATGCATATATATACACACACACGTACATATACATATGTATTAGATGAGAGCATTACTCATCCTGCACCTCATGTCAGATTGCACTGAACACACTGAAAGCTTATAGGATCTCAGCAGGAACTATCTCTTAGAGTCTGCAATAACATAATATTCAGTAGTATAAGAAAGCAATAGCAATACTGAAGAAATTAAATTGATTCTGTATCATTTTGTAATTGATTCTATTTTGTAACAGATCCTATGATGTATTACTGCTCCATTTTATATGGCTACTGAAGCCAAATTTCTGTCTCTGCCTATGAGCTAAGTTTAGAAGTTCAGTTTTGCTAATTACTGTTCTATTCTTGCCTCAAGGAAATCTATTATCCTTGAGGGATGCAGGTGGATACCAAGGAGTTTGGCCTAGTATCTTTACACCACCAAGCTGTCCTTCAAGGATATCTGGCTTGTTATCTGAAGAAGTCTGATCTGCTATCTCTAACCTTACAAGTGGACTCAAACAATGAACATTCCTTAGTCACAGGAAGGAAGGGGGGGCATTGTAGCTAGCCCCTCATTCCCAATTTCCAACCAATCATGTTGTCCCCACCTCCATGACGCTGTTAGCCTTGCAACTAATTGCATTGTTTTCCCCACCTACCCAAATCTTTTCTTTATTCTCTTGTATTTCCCAAAACTATATGAAGACCAGTAAGCCCTACCTCAGAATGTTTGGTTATTGAGAGGCCAGAGACCCAATTTATTGGTTGCTGCTAATCTAATTAACAAATTGATCACGACCAGACCATTGTCTCTCAATTTACCTTAATTTTCTAATGTAATAATACCCAAAAGGACACAAAACAGGGGGTTCATTCAATTCATACCTACACCCCATCAAAATTCTGGCAGCTAGAGCATAAAACCCTACCACCTTCAGTATACATATTGATACTCCCCGAAACACCTTATCTCCCTATCCCTTCCTTATTTCCTATAACTTAAACCTCCATCCACATCAGCTATACACATAGACTTAATCCTGATCTGTTCACCACCCATAAATGCTCACTTCCAGTTTTTGAACTCTGAAATTCCCTTAACTGATCATAATTTATGGTCATTCCACCTTTCCCTTGGCCTTACAGCTACAACCCCTGTTCTTCATCCCCACTTCATCCCCCACCCCTAAGTCCTTTTCTAGGCCACCAAACCACTGCTGGCTACACTTTCCTCTCTTTACAATCTTTACCCCTCAATGAACTAGTTCTACTTTACACCATCCTCTTGTTTTGAATCCCTTGCCCCCTTATCTTATGATTGGTCTTACCCTGCTAAGCCACAACCCTGGCCTGTTCTCATTAATTGTTCCCTTCATTCTATCTCTTATGTTACTTAAGAAAGGTAGAGGAAAAAAATCCAGAAATGATGCTGACAGGATCTATTGCAAATTTATGTCAATCTATATTTTGTCCTCATTGTAGCATAGACAGAAGTTCAGCGAGGATTGGGGGCCTGCAAGTAGAAGACTATACAAACAAGAAGGAAGGGGTGGGGGGATATACAACACTAGAACTTCACTTTCATCTCAACCAGTCAAGGGAAGGAAGAACATAGGTTCACACAGAGTTGGGTGCAGGAATATATTTCAACGAACAGGGAAAACCAAGAGAAAGGGGAAAGAAATAAAAGCAAAGGCAGACTGAGGGAGGAACTGGTTATAAACAAAACAAACTAACCACAGAGTGTGGATATGAAAAGGGCCTTAAAAAGAAAGTAATGATAAGGACATGTGATTAGACTCTAGGTGAGAGAAAGAAAAGAACATAGGAGAGAGAAGGAGAAGATATGTGGAGTACATTCCGCTCTTATCACCCTCTTCATACAGATGAGCAGGAAGCACTGATCCTTACAATGACTAACTACAATTCCTAAGTACTCATGATGAAACACATGCTAGGTAATAGAGTAGATAGAATTCTGGGCCTGGAGTTAGGAAGACTAGAGTTCAAATCTGTCTTCAGATATTTTCCAGCTGTGTTAAAAAAAAAACACAGCTATACACATAGACTTAATCCTGATCTGTCATTTAATCTTTGTCTGACTCGGTTCCCTCAACTGTAAAATCTGATAACAGCATGGCCTCCCAGGGCTTTTGTGAAGATTAAATGAGGTTAGACACTTAGCACAGTTTTTGGAACATAGTAGGTACTTAACAAATGTTTGTCCCTTTCCCTACCATACTTTTGACTGAGAAGTAAAGGACTTAGGATGCAAATTGTGTTTTGGGATATCATCAACAAGGGAATTTGATTTCCTTGACTATGCATATTTATTACAAAGGTTTTGTTTTTCTTTTTTCTACTGGAGGAATTGTGGGAAGGAAAGAAGGTGAATTTTCATTAATTGGAAAAAAATTGTTTAAAAAAGAAGGTGTAGGTTGAACACAGTTAAGATTAGAAGGGGAACAGTTAAGAAAAAAATTCTTAATAGCAAGTTTCTCTTATTAAGGTCTCATTTGTATGATATGCAAGGAACTGGTTTAAATTTATTGCACTAAAAGCCATTCTTCAACTGATAAATGACTGACAGATAAGAGGCAGTTTTCAAAGGAAGAATGACAGAAAAAATGCTCTAAATCCTAATAATTAGAGAAATACAAATTAAAGCAACTCTAAAATTCTACCTCATGCCTATATGACTGGCAAAATTGACCCCCCCAAAAAGGAAATGACTTGGTAAAAGAAGTGTCAAAAAATAGATGAATGAATGAACTTTTGTTCAAGTCATGAATTGGTCCAGTCATTCTGGAAAGCATTTAGGAATTATATCCCAAAAGTTACTTATTTGTGCATTTCCTCTGACATAGAAATACTACTAGGCCAATACTTCCCAATGAGTTCAAAGAAAAGGAAAAGGGACCCTTACATTCAAAAATATTTATAGAAACATTTTTTGTTTTGTTTTTGTCGGGGGAAGGTAGGGCAATTGGGGCTAAGTGATTTGCCCCAGGTCACACAGCTAGTAAGTGTGTCAAGTGTCTGAGGTCAGATTTGAACTAAGGTCCTCCTGACTTCAGGGCCAGTGCTCTATTCACTGCGCTACCTAGCTGCCCCTATAGAAACATTTTTTATACTGACAGAATTGGAAACTAATGGATTGTCCCTCAATTGATGAACGACCCAACAAGTGATGGTACATGGATGGTATATTGTATTTAGTAAGGATGTAATAGGATATCATTGCACAATAAGAACCCTGGGAAAACCTGTATAAATTGATGGAGGAGGTAGGCAGATCTGGGAGAACACTTGATGCAATAGCAACACTGTAAAGAGAAACTTTTGAAAGATTTAAGAACTCTGAACAACTCAATGAACAGTCATAATTCTAAAAGGCTGATGCTGAAGAATGTTATGCACCTCCTGTCAGAGAGGTGATGAACTACAGATCTGGGAGAAGGCATCCATCTTTATATAGCCAATAAGGGGATTTGTCTTCCTTGATTTTTGCATATTTTTTACAAGGCTTTTCTTTTTCTTTTTTTTCCAATGGGATAAGGAAATGAAGAGAAAAAAGTAAATGCCCATTAATTGAAAAATTTCACAAGAAAATTAGGACATAATTACACTACTAGGGGAACTAAGAATTCATGGATTTATGAAAAGAGAAATGGAATTATGCAGCAAGATTTACAGAAAATCTCTTATCCTTTGACTCAGTGATCCCTTTAGCAGAAGAAAACCAACCATAAGGAGATTATACACAGAATAAAAAGAGCCTATCTGCACAAAAATATCCCTTTTAGCACCATTTATAATAGTAAAAAAGCTGGAAACAAAATGTCCAGCAATAGAGAAATAATCAAATACATGATGATGTATGAATGAATATTGTTGTGATGCTATTGTATTAATACCTTAAGAAATGGTGAATATATAGAATTCAAAGAAATATAAGAATATATGAAATATATCAGAGTAAAGTAATATTAAAATGTATACACACACTCATACACTACATGTTAACGGTTCAGTTATTTTCAGTCATTTCTGACTGTTTGTGACCTTATTGGGGTATTTTTTGGCAAAGATGCTAGAGTGGTTTGCCATTTCCTTCTCTAGTTCATTTTACAGATGAGGAAACTGAGTCAAACAGGGTTAAGTGACTTGCCCAGGGTCACACAGCTAGTAAGTGTCTGAGGTCAGATTGGAACTCAAGAAGATGAGTCTTCCTGACTCCAGGCCTGACACTCTATCCATTCTACCACCAAGCTGTCCACACAATATATAAAAATAACAATAGAAATAAAAACAAAAATGACACAATAAAATGTAGTTGAGTATGCTGAAAACAAATTCAGAAGGCACGGTAGGATCAGCATCTGTTTTGTGTAGACTGGGCTGATTTTCATTTAAAGGAATTAGGAGGTTCTTCTCAGAATTTCTTAGGCCCAAGAAACTACTGATTGAATTATTGGTTTGTTTTATTGCCACCTTGATTTATGAGAGCAAGACTTTTGGGGTTTGTTTCATTGAAAGTTTTAGTAGAATTTCTATTACTCTATGAGGATGTCCTTCTGACATGGAGTTATATTTTGTAACTTGCTAGCAGAGTGGTCTAGATCGGAGTGGGGAACCTGCAGACTCAAGGTCACCTGTGGCTCTCTAGGTCCTCAAGTGCAGCCCTTTGACTGAATCACTGTACCTGAGGACCTAGAAGGCCACAGGTTCCCCACTCTTGATCTAGATCTTTGACAGAAAAGTATTGGACAATTAAAGGCTCTCTTTTCAGTAGTCATAACCAATGGAGATATTTTGATTATACTTCCTATAGTATGCAATTACTTTTATAGGGCATATTAGTGCCCAGAGACATCAAATACACTCACCTGTACAGAATAGGGTAGTGGCTATGTGAGTAGAAGTAAAAACAAAAGATGTAAGAAATATTGTAGATGTATAAAAAAGAAGCACAAAAAGACTTGGCAACTGATTCAATAAGCTGGCAGAGAAAGAATGAAGAATCAAAGATGACACCAAGGTTGTAAAAGTGGTTGACATGGCACTCTTAATAGAAATAGGAAAGTCTGACAGAGTAATGAATTCATTGGAAAAGATGGGTTTTGGTTAGTGCATATTGAATTTTAGATGCCTATGAGACATCCAGTTTGAAATTTGGAGTAGCTAGTCAGTGATTCAGGAATGAGGAGAGAGATTACATTTGGATTCAGTTTGAAATTTGGAGTAGCTAGTCAGTGATTCAGGAATGAGGAGAGAGATTACATTTGGATATATGTAAATGGTCATCATCTGCCTGGAAATGGTAAATCTGGGAGTTGGTGAAGTCACCAAGAGATACAATATAGAAAGAGGAGAGAGGGGCAGAGCCAAGATGGCAGCTGGAAAGCAAGGACTTGCTTAAGCTGTCCTCCAAATCCCTCTAAACACCTGTAAAAAATGGCTCTGGACAAATTTTAGAGCTGCAGAACTCACAAAATAGCAGAGGGAAGCAGATCTCCAGCCCAGGACAGCCTGGATGATCACTGGGAAGGGTCTATTGCATGGTGCTGGGAGCAGACAGTGGCCCACACCAGGACCACTCAGACCAGGGGTCAGGTGGAGCAGGCCTGAGGGCCATGAATTATTGAGCTGTGGCAGTTACCAGACTTCTCAACCCACAAATGTCAAAGACCAGGGAGCTTAGTGGGGAAACTGCTGAATAAAGGTGAGAGCGGTCTGGCACCAGCCTTGGGGGAGGCAGAGGTGGTGAGGGGGTGGCAGAGGTGGAGAGGTGGTGGTGGTGGCAGCAGCAGGAAGGAATCAGAATATATGCCATCTTGGAGTTGGGGGAGGGTAGAAATGGGGAGAAAATTAGTAACTCAAAACCTTGTGGAAATCAATGTTGCAAACCAAAATATTAAATAATAAAACTCTAAAAATAAAATTTAAAATGGAAGAAAATAAAGGAGACTTTTTTTGAAAAAAAAAAAAAAAAAGAAAAGAAAAAGGAGAATAGAGGTACAGGATAGAGCCTTGTGCCACAGCCACGGTTGCATGGAGAGAAAGGGTATAATATGGATAATGACCCAACAAAGGAGACACAGAAGAACAAGTCAGAAAGATGGGAGATATAGTTTCACCAAAAAAAAAAAAAAAAACACAGAGAGGAGAGAATATCAACGAGAGAGGGTTAATAATAATAACAATAATCTAGAATTTATATGGCACCTTAAGGCTTGTAAAACATTTTACAAATGCTATCTCATTTTAGTCTGCCCAACAACCCTGTTAGATGTTATAATTATCCTCATTTTACAGACGAGGAAACTAAAGCAGGAAGAAGTTAAATGACCTGCCCAGGATCACATGACTCATAAGTGTCTGTCTGAGGCCGGGTTTGATCTCAGGTCTTCCTGACTCCAGGTCTAGGTCTTCGTTGTCTGTAGTCAACAGTGTCAAATGCTATAGAGAGTCCAAAAAGGGTAATGATGAAGAAAAAGTCATCTGCCAAATAAAAGACTATTGGTAACTTTGGAGAGAACAGTTTCAGCTGAGCACAGTACTCAGATTCTTGAGGGTTTTACAGATAGTTGGAAGAAGAGAAAATGAGGAAGTATATAGTTTTACAAGGAGTTTGGCCAATAAAGGGAATAGTCATAGGACAATCTTTTAATACTGTGGAAAACTTATGCATATTTGTAGGTACCAGGAAAGGAACCATTATATAGCGAAGGCCAAAAGGGTAAAAAGCAGAGGGCCTTTATGAGAAGGGCCACTTCATCAGAGATATGAGAAAAAGGAGGAAGGGGGGAATTATGTCCTACAACGGAGAAGAGAGAGTTCACAGCATATAGCCTCTATATTTTCAAGAAAGTATGAAGTGAAGTCCTTAGCTGAGAAAACAGGGGAGGTGGGAGTCCTGGGGAGAGAAAGTGGAGGAACCAGTTTGTGGACATGGATAGAGAACACATTAGGGGTGAATAAAAGGATCACTTTGCTAAAATGAGGACCCAGTTTAGATTAAACAACAAATTTTCAGTAGATGTGATAAGCCAAGTTGCATACCTTCCTCCAGCACAGTTCATTATGTAAGCAAGAAGAGAAGAGAGAGAGTTAGTAGGAATAATAAGGAATTGGAGATCGGGAAGAAATATTTTGGACAGGCCTTGTGGAAACGCAAAGAGCTGCATTTAGCATTGAGTAGGAGAATAACAAGTTGGTTTGTGTTTTGGAATCTACAAAGTACTTTAATCACCCCAAATTATTCTAAATACCCATATTCTTTAAGAACATTGTTCTACTGATGATGCTCTGTGGTTGTGAATCATGAAATAACATGATCTTCAAAGAACTGAAATTATAAGTAACTCAAGAGGCATTGAGAACATACGTGAAGACTGGAATAGTAGACTGCTGCATATTATCAGTAATTACTTCTTAAGAGAAATGGAAGACAAGGCAACAGGCCAGGATATGTGACTGGAAAAAGAGGCATTCCAACTATGTTAACAAGAAGGAGAGACCAAA
This sequence comes from Trichosurus vulpecula, assembly GCF_011100635.1. Taxonomy (NCBI): domain Eukaryota; kingdom Metazoa; phylum Chordata; class Mammalia; order Diprotodontia; family Phalangeridae; genus Trichosurus; species Trichosurus vulpecula. Next base: position 438,221,253 of record NC_050574.1, read on the forward strand.
GATGGACAGCCTAATGCATATTACTCTGGAAATATTAAGAGAACGTAAATCAAAAGAATTAAAAGAGGAAGATCTTAGTTTGCTCCTAAATAAAGGATTGGCAGATAAGTGGTTTGGTGGAGTCAGGAAGACTTCTTGAGTTCAAATCTGGCCTCAGATACCTACTAGCTATATGACCCTGGGAAAGTCACTTAACCCTGTTTGCTTCTGTTTTCTCATCTGTAAAAATGAGTTGGAGAAGGAAATGGAAAATTACTCCACTATCTTTGTCAATAAAACCCCAAATGGAGTCACAAAGACTCAGACATGACTGAAAAATGACTGAACCACAATATAATGGATTGAGAGGCATTATCCAGTGGAGTGAGAGTACCATATAGATGTATATATACATACACACACATAGAAATTATACATCTGTGACAGGATGCCTAGATAGTTGAAATTATGGGTTAAATGAAATATTAAAGTAAGAGTAATCCTTTCCCTATTCCCATTCCACCTTTTGTGACCATGTGCATTAAATATTTTATTACATTATAACATTCCTCCAATGAGAGCAGTATTCAGTATCTCTCCAATTACTGAGATCTCAGTTCTAATATTAAAATAGGCATATCCTTGCTGAGCTTGATGTGTTTGTATAAACATTTTAACATCTTCCTGTTTTATGGTTCCAGATTTTTTACATGTATTTTCTTGTAATTCATCAAGATCTTCCCCAAGATAATAATCAAGCAGACTTGGATAGCACTGAATACATCTTTCTGTTTGGAGATTCATTTTAATACCAGTTGTTTTGCAAAGACAAAGGACTGGAAATCTGTGCCAGTCAAATCTTCTCTCTACTTCATTAATAAAGGAATGTGATTTGCATCTATACATTGCACATTTTTAATTTATTGTGTTATAAAGGTTCCTAAATATTTAATATTTCTTTGACCCATTTAAATTAATATCTGTTTTGCAGTTGGCGTTTATAACTGCAGCAGATCACAACTTAATATTTCTATTCAATCCTTTTAACTTCTGCAGAATATTTTTTTAATTCAAGTTATGAAAAAAAGGTCTAAAATCATTGTAGTAACATAATTTACTTATACAAGGTATTTGGAATAATCTCTGTGATATATTTATCCAGTCTACAAGTATCCAGCAAATGAAATAAGGACCAACACACACACACACACACACACACACACACACACACACACACACACCATCCCATTCTTCTAAGAGGAACAATCTTAAGATTTCTTCAATATGTTTTTACCTTGAGAACATAAGAATAAAATCCCATTTACTTCCTCAATGACTGAGAGAAAGTTGCTTTATTTCTTTGAATGCTGACTTCCCATTTAGAAAATGAATGGGTTGGGGTATATGTCTTTTAACTTTGCTTTTTTTTTCTTTCAATCTATGCTTCTATTATCTTTCTTTCTTCTCCATTCACCTGATTGATAATTTACTCAATTTATAATATGATAGAACTACTCAGAGCAGAAACTCTAAATACTGGAGTCTAACATTTAGCTGTTAAGCATGTAGTTGGGGTGAATGGGGTGTTGAGGGAGGACTAGCACCTCTAGTGTGAGGGCTTGCTGAACCCTTGGTTTCCACTTTCACCCAACTCTCCCTTGTGGCTCCAAGAAGCTATAATATGCATAGTGGCCACACCCTGTTAAACCATCTCAGCAGATGGGCTAAACCAGATTGAGAGTAATTGACAGGCCTCAAACCCATTGGTGAGTTAGGGGGATGTCTGCCCCAAGCATGTGAAGACTTTCCCTGGAACAATGAGCAGAAGAGAACATGTTTTTTTCACTGGCCAGGAAGGCAGCTGAAATAAGTGCTGTGGAATGCTTAGGGCTTGGTCAGGCATTGAGGACACCAAAGTCATCTGCTACATCCCAGGCCATCACTAGTCCTCCTGACTTTTGTCCTGCCACTGGACTTCAGTGACTGGAAAAAGAGAAGAAAGCTGACAGTTATGAAGCTCTGCCTCACTTCTATACATCTCAGGCATAAGTCAAGACATCACCCCACTGGTCCTCTTTGAAAATGAAGGATGAACAACAACCCCAAGCATGTGGTAAGCATAGCCAAGTAGCAAACCATTAAAAACGAGGAACTGTCAAGTACAAGCAGTGCTGCGTGTGTAATCAAGGATTATTGACTAAACCTAAAACACATTCAAACCTCAAAAAAATACAATAAGCACTCTCCAAACATAAAAACTGCAATTAAAAACCACTTTAAGAGATTAAAAGAAGCAATTAAAAAGGATAAAGTTAAAATAATATTCAGCTTCTCCAACAAAATCGGCCCAGTCAGAAATGCTTTTCCAAAGAATATCAAAAGGAAAGGGCAGCTTCTAACAATTAACTCCCCCTGAGCTAGGCCTTTTGTACTTCAGGCATCAAAAAAAGATCAAAATGGTGGCCCTGTCCACTTAAAGGACCAGTCCAACTTAGATAAGATTCTGTTAACATATCCCACCTCTTAGTGGCAATGTCTCATGTTGTCTAGTGAGAGAAATGATTATTAATAACCAATGATTTGGAGGGATTTAAATTCCCTCCTTTTTTATTCTCATTTCAAGACCTCAGTCTCTAAAGGTTGAGCTAACCTCCTCCTCTATCCAGACTCTACCCAGAGGGATCAGCTATTGTACTCTACTCAGGTTTGTATTGGGATAAATTCTTTGAATAGATTGCCCAAGGCTGCAAGAAGTAAATAGCATAATCAAAGTTCAGGTCTATCCCCTTGTTGTAATTGATATAGTTGTTAACTATTCAGAGTTCATTGCCACCCTCAGGGTCACCTACTCTTCAAAAGTTGTATAAACTTTGAGCCCACCACCATGAGGGTCTTTGGTCTAAGAGAGAGATAGCCAAATGGCCATGATTTCATTAAAATTCTGACATTATTGATAAAATAATTAAATTACGCAGAAATTATGTTTCTCCAAACTTTTTAAACACCACTTTTCATAAGTAAAAATGTTAAGGATACTCGAACATAAGTAGTACAGGAAGAGGAGCTTAATATAAGAAAAAAATTAAAAATATTTTTTAAATGGTGAAGAGTGATGTTAAGGGAGTTAAAATTTCCATTTATCCAAGTGTTCTGGGGTAAAACAGTTATTATGGCCAGGAGCATCACCAGAAACATTGAGGTACAATGAGAAGATGGCAATACCTCCAACATTGTCACCAGTCTCCATTATAGATCTGGATCTTTTATATTAAAACAGCTAATAGGCCAGAGGCCATCTCCAGTTATTCTGACTTATGTCTTGCCATTGGACTCAGATGACTCTGGAGGAGAGAGTGAAGATGATGACTTTGCACAGTCCTGCCTCACTTAAATCCAATTCACTTGCAAGTCAAGACATTACTCCCCTGATGTCATCAGTTCCCTTCCAGAATGAAGGACAAACAACAATCTGTAAGTAGTAGTAGCTGCCCCACCTTAGATCTAACTGGTCAGTTCCAACTGGGCAATGCTCCTTCCTTCCTTCCTTCCTTCCTTGCTTCCTTCCTTCCTTCCTTCCTTCCTTCCTTCCTTCCTTCCTTCCTTCCTTCCTTCCTTCCTTCCTTCTTTTCTTCCTTCCTCCATTCTTCTTTCCTTCCTTCTTTCTTTCCTTCCTTCCTTCTTTCCTTCCTTTCTTCTTCCCTCCCTCCCTCCTTCTCTCTCTCCCTCTCTTCCTATTCTCCTTCCACCCACATGGGGAAGTTTACCCTTATATGTAGGTGCTCTGCCCAAAGGAATATAAATTCTAATTGCTTAAACCTTGCAAGATATGTTGCAGTTTGGGGGCTAGATTTTTTTTCCTCTTCCCTACTTATTTATTCTGTCACTTAAAAAAATGGGGACAATTAACTCTTTTGTCCCATTTAGCTTCATTTATGATTTCTTGAAATAGAACTCTGGAAAACCAGGCTTTGATAAAGTCCATAGGGATTCAAATGGAACTACTTGGCCATGCTTTGAACCCAAATCACTCTGACTCTCATTTGTTGGCCAGTGATAGGTCCCAGCCCAAGCCTTACTTGCCCATTGTTTTGGTTTTTGATGGCTCAGGGTGAGTGTAAATAAAAATGGTTTTTGTTCTGGCCAGAAACCCTGAGGGTCTTCCTCTCCCAGGTTGTTTTTTTTTTTTTTTAGTAGGCAAGCTAGTACATCTTTTGCCTCTTTTCTTATCTAGCCTTAAATCACTGAATGGGTGTTGCTTCAGATATACTGAGACCTGAGAAAGGGCTTGGCTTAAAAAGGACAAGGTGTCTCAGTGTATCTGGGGCCATCTCTAATCATCCTGACCTATGTCTTGCCACTGGACTCAGATGACACTGGAGGAAAAAGTGAGGCTGATGTCTTTGCATGACGCTGCTTCACTTAAATACAATTCACTTTCAAGTCAAGACAACACCTTCCTGATGTCATTGGTTCTCTTTGAGAGGGACAAACAACACCAGCTAATAGTCCATGGACCTCTTGCATACAACCTGTCTCTAGCGCTAAGCCAATGTATCACTGCCAATTCAGTGTCCCTTGATATACCAGCCAAAATCTTCTCCCTAGAATCCTTAGCAAGAGTATTGTACCAAAATTTATCCCCTTAAGAAGAGGCTATTCTTTTCTTCAATGGAAGATGAAGGAAGTCTGCCCTTCACCTTCATTAAGGGATTCAAAATTATTAACAAGTTAACCAAAGAATCCCCTTTTTCCCAAGTGGACTCATTATTATTTAAAGTTAGCTTTACCTCTTCAATACAATTAAAAACCAAAACCTCTTATAATTCCATCTTTGGTCCTTCAAAAATATTCTAGGAAGGAGCTGTTTAGAATATCCTGAGGGAAAAGAAGCCTGTCAATTAATGGGGAGCTAAGTCATTTTTAAAAGGAGAGATAAGTCAAGACTCCAAAAATTTCACACAAAGGATGGTAGGAATGAAAAGGGTCGACTGACACTATATCTCAAAGTAGTTCATTTTCATAAGATAATTCTTCCTAAAGGGTAAATCTAAGAACCAGTAGAGTGGAGAGTTCTCCTTTTTGGAGTAGTGCTGATTTATCAAATATAGCCCCTGGGAGATCCAAATAATCAGAGGTGAGATGATGGAGCTGTTGCTTTAAAAGCCCATTCCAATACTCTACACTACCAGCTGCCTGAGGGTGCTATGGAAACTATGAAACTTCACTAATATGTTGATGATAGGCTTCATTTCAGACCTTCCTCTTAGTAAAATGGGTGCCCCAATCAGAGGCAATGGTACAAGAGGTCAAAGAGTAGGGAAATACATACAACATGTATGTATGTACATATGTGTATATACATATATATATACATTACATATATATGTACACATACACACATATACGTATTCATACACACATTATATATATACATATGCATATATATATACATAGATAGTGGATAGTGGGTGCATATAACAGAATTAACTAATAATTCAATCTCATATTCAATATTAATGAAGGCAGACTCCTTATTCAGAGCTGGAAGCAAGTTAAGAACCATCTGGAATCATACTTTTAAAGATCCTTCAAAGGTGGACATTTTATTGAAACAAAAAACATCAGAGAGTAGAAAAGGCTGCACAATCCTTCATGATTGCTGTATTGTACCTGTGCTCACTGAGAAACATAGCATTATGGCCCCCATGTACAGATCAGTGATGGACCCAATCTCAGATCTCTGCCGATCTTGTGTATATGCATCAGCCTGGTAAAATTCATTGCAGAGGAATGTATATGTTTTTACTGATCACTAAAGTATCCATAAACAACTATATGTGGTAGGAAACAAGTGAATTTCTTCCATTGGTCCAGATACCAAAGAAGTCTATATTTGATTAATCCATAATTTTTTATTGTGTTCATGGATCACAGTACTTGCATTAGCTATTGCATGGGGTAGCTTTAGGGACATCTCTGAAAAACTGTATGGTCCTAGATAAAAATAAGATTTGTTATGTGGAGATGGTTTCTCTTTCAGTTAATCAAAAGAGGCATCATTCTTGAATGAAAAGAGAGAAAGAACTTCATGAGTTGTGGAGGTAATATTATTCCTCTGCATTCAAAGCCATGTAATGAATAATTAGAAGTCACAGAGTCTCAATATTGGACAGGGCTTTGGTGGCATCTAGTCCACCTCATATGTGGAAAAGAATCCCTACTACAAGATAACTAACAAGTGATCAGCTAGCCTTTTCATGCAAATGTCCATTGACTGGGAATCTACTTTTTTCTGAAGGTAGCTGATTCCATTTTTGATAGGTTTAAGTATTAGAAATGTTTTTCCTTATATCAAGCCTAAATTTTTCTCCTTGCTCCTTGTTTCAACAATCCAGCTAGCAGCTGCTGTGGGGGGGTGTAAAACCAGCAACAACCAGCTCATAGAATGCTGCAAAAGCCCAGGTCCTTTTGACCTGCTTTACAACTGAGTTCAACCAGGGAGCTCGACAACGGCTGGCTCAGAGTCACGTGTCACTACTGCTGCAGCTCAGAGCTCTGGAAAAAAAGCCAACCCCTGGTTTTTTCATATCTTGTTCTGGGTCAAAGGTGAGTCACACATGCGACTCACCCACGTGACCTAAAATCGTCACAAAAATACAACTTAAACCCACATGGTCTAAAAGCCTCTGATGTCACAAACATGTCACTCAAACCCATTTTGATTGCCAATACACTCCTTCAATCCATTGTTTCTAGTTCTGCTCCCTGGGAACAAGCAGAATAATTCTAATCCCTTTTCAACTGTGAATAGAATTTTAGAAAAGGTAGATATGATAGACCTCTGGAAAAAATTGAATGGGAATAAAAAGGAAAATACTTTTCCTCAGTATTATGTGGCACCTACTCAAAAATAAGACTTGCATTAGGGCATGAAAACCTCACCATCCAATGCAGAAAGGCAGAAATATTGAATGCATCCTTTTCATATCATGAGGCAGTAAAAATTACATGTAATAATCCCTTTTCCACCTGAAAGACCACCAAATAGCAGAAAGCTGTTATCATATCCCCCTGAAATCTCTCTCTTCTCTAAGTTACACACTCCCATTTCCTTCAACTGAAGAATCCTCCTATGACATGGAATTAAGTCCCTTCCTTATCCTAAGTGCCTTTTGATAGAATCCCTTCAGTTTATTAATGTTCTTTCTAAAATGTGGTAACTAAAAGTTACCACAATATTACAGAAGTCATCTGAACAGTATAGAAGTCAGCAGAAATTTTACCTTCTTATTTCTGAACAAGATGCTTATCTTGACACAGCTAGGTGCTGCTGTGGATAGAGTGCTAGGCCTGGAGTCAGAAAGACCTAAGATCAAATCTGGTCTCATACAATTACTAGCCATGTGACCCTGGACAAGTCATTTAACCTTGTTTGCCTCACTTTGCTCATTTGTAAAATAAGCTGGAGAAGGAAATGGAAAACCACTGTATTATCTTTGCCAAGAAAAAAACCAAATTGAGTCACAAAGAGTTGGACACAACTGAAATGACTGAATAACAACAACATGGCTGTCTTAATGTAGTGTTGCTCCCCCCCCATAATATTCCTGAGAAATGGTCATCTAGCTTCTCCTTGAAGATCTTCAGTCCTGGAGAACTTCCAATTTCACTTTTGAGTAGCTTTAATTCATAGAAAACTTTTCCTTATTTGTCTGAAATCCGCCTCTCTGAAACTACTATTTTCTGTCTCCCCTCATCCACCCCTGGCCTAGTTCTTTTTTTTTTTGGAACCAGTGAAAGGCACATTTAACAGGTTTGCCAAAGAAGACGAATAAGAATCAACTAATTGCCTATTCCAGCATATAGGGCATACCTAATGGCTATCTGTTACTACTGCTTTGAACCCTGGGCACTAGACAAAAGTGGTATCTGCTATGTAGGCACAGCCTGCTGATCTTATATATCTGTAACTAACTCCGTCCCATTTCTCCATTATAGCTGCTCTGCAAGGTGGACTACATTTGTAAACTGTGCCTTCCACCTATGCAGGAGAAAAATGCATTACTTTTAATTCAAATTCTGCAGGCCTCTGTTTAATGGAATCTAAGCAGGAATTTCATCTCTGAGCAGGAAATTGAAACAAGTGGCTTTTGCTAATTCCTATGGATTCACCAGAGAATCCACAGGCAGTGCTGCCTACTATCTGAAACAGCATGTTTTCATAGACAGAGTCTGTTCCTTGCTGCCAAAGGACTTTAAAGGAGAGAAGAGCTTGTGAAATTTTATAAAATCTCAAATAGCTGAACCAGTGATTTCTTCCCTCTCTCCTTTTGAAATAAGGTCATTAGCACCAGTAATCCTGTGAAATGATCTACGGTCACCTATTAGCCACTATCTATCAACATCTTTGATAGGAAACTAGGTGAAGCGAGGGATAGAGCACCGGGCCTGGAGTCAAGTAGGCCTGAATTCACATCTCGCCTCAGATACTTACTAGGTGACACTAGACGAGTCACTTCACTTTTGTTTGCCTCAGTTTCATCACCTGTAAAATGGAGCTAATAAAGCACCTACCTCCCAGAATTTCTGTGAGGATCAAGTGAGGTAATATTTATAAAGTGCTCACCCATTCCCCAGTTGATGAGCATCCCCTCAGTTTCCAATTCATTTTCACAAAAAGAGGTGCTGTAAATATTTTTGCAAATATGATTCATTTTCCATTCTCTTACATCTCATTGAGGTATATACCTGGTAGCAGTATTGCTGGGTCAAAGAGTATACGCAGCCCTTTGAGTATAGCCCTTTGAGCTTAATTCCAAATTATTCTCAAGAATGATTAGACTAGTTCTTGTTTTTTTTAAAACCCTGATATCCAACTCATCACCTTATTGTCAGCTTATTTGAGTTTATTTTCATTTTTATTCCTTCCCAGTAAAATAATACAAATTAACTTACTAGTGCTATAAAATACCTTAATATTTAATCATCTATTCCAATTCCCTTATTTTATGGGTGAGGATATTGAGACGCAGAAAGGTAAAATGACATTTTCTCCAAAGTTATACAGTGAAATACTGACATCTTATTGCATCAACCATGTACTCACACTGCCCAGTATATTGAGAGGGAAATTGAAAAACTTCCCAAATTCTTTTTATCTTGATAACAACTCTGTCTGCATCCTTCCTATCACTGTTTCCTATTTCTTCTCCACTTGAAGCAAGAGATCTTGGCCGCTCTCCCTGTTTTAGAAAAGAAAAGTTAGATGGACTTCCTCCCTTAGTCACTGTCGGCACCATGGCCAGGGGCAGAATTGTAATGGAGTTAGCTACAGCACAGAACAGTAATGAACAGTATCAGAACTGAATGGTGTCGCTCTGCCCTATTGTTGTGGGTGTACAGGAAGAGTGTAGTAGGGGGTTTAAAATGCAGTAAGAGGGGTAGCACCAATATTAATAGGCTGAATGCTATTATAAATCTCGGTTAACAGTTTTAGTTCATCCTGAAGAGTTACTCAAATCCAGGGGAGTTTGGAAAGGACATCTGTGCATTGCTAGGGATTTCTAGGAGAGTTCCTTGATGCAATCTCCTGTAGGATGTGAAACATTTGGAAGGTGGCCAGTAAGATAGTTGTGAGTGTTTGTGTGTGTGTATGTGTGTCATATTCTTTGAAAATACTCCTATAGCTCATTATAGAGGTAACATGAGAAAGTTTACTTAGCCAAAGCAGAGAAGAATACTCAATAAGGACAAGCAGAATGTGGTTAATTATGAGGCTTTGAAATACCTGCCAAATCTGAAAGTTCCTGGCTCCAGGTGGATGGGTTTTTATGCTCTTAGGTGACTATGAAGCTTCATTATCATGGTATGAAGTTACCATTTAATAATGAACCTGGAACCCTTAGATCAATCAAGTTTTAGGGACAGCTTCTTTATCTTTTAGGTAAAGAACTAGCCTAGTCTACAAAGGGGTAGAAAGGGAAGACTCTAGGAAATATTCATCCTATCACAGGCTTCATTCTATAGACCAAGAAACTAAAACCCTGAGAAGTGAAGTGATGTGCCCAAGGTCAGAGAGGTAATCTCCCTTCAGGTTATAAAGTGAATCTTTATGGAGCTGCAGCTCTCACACAAGAGTTTGAATTCTTGTCCAGTGACACAATCATCAGAGGTTTTTCCATTTCTTTCGCTTTCTTCTTGGCTTGTACTGCTTTTTCTCAAGTAGTAACTATCTAAATTCATATTTTTACAATGTTTTACCACTAGGGCACAGAGCTCTTCCTCAAAATATATACACAGATTGGTAGTACAAGTATTATCCAACTTTTACAAATGAGGAAACAGGCTCAGCTATCATTCAGTGACTTCCCCAAGGTCACAGTAGGAGTAAACTGCCTAATTTACTAAGTCTCCTGATTTCCAATTCAGTGCTCTTTCACTAATTAAGCTAAACTGTATTAAACTATTTCCAAGTAAGGAGTCAGATTTGCAACTTGTGTTATCTGGTCATTTTCTATGCACTATGACTATTCTCTTTTTCAGGGATATGAGCTTTCAAAAAAAACTGCCTTTCATTTGTGCTTCAAGCCAGAGCATCTGGGAAAGTTAGTTATGTGAAAACAGTATATTTTAATTGGATGCCTTGATTAAGAATGCTTTTTTTTAGTTTTAGCAATACTTTGGTACAAATAGGGAAGCAAAAAATTATTAAGTATCCACTACAGGTATGGCACTGTACCAGATGCTGGAGGATACAACTATTTTTAAGCCTTCATAGAGTTTGCAGGGTAGTTGTGGAGACATGTTAACCATTAACCATAATACATGTTACAATATGTTAAGTACAAAAGAGAAACACAAAGGGTTATGAGAGTTTGAAAGAGAAGAAATGGCTAAGGGGACAAAGAAAGAAGTGGCCCCCCAAGTTGAGCTAGTGGCCTTTGTTCTTCAGGGGGCAATGTTGGCTGTACATCAATTTGGCAAATGTCAAAGGTCACTATATTGAAGAATTGCCTACCCTTTGGAGATTTTTGATAATCTACACTATGTAAACTCATAAGACTGTCCACCTCCTTAAGAAGAGGCAATGGATATAAGGTTGTAACAACAATGTTATTTGCCACTACTGTGGCTATGTAAGGCCAATAACACCAGCACACAGGAGGGCTACTAGCACAGATTCTTTGATCTGCTTTTCTAAGGAAAGCAACTTTAAGGGGTTAATAATCTTACTTTAATTAAAACATACATATATCATTCACTTAGTTCAGGGGGAAAAGTCAGCACCCTGAACTTCAGAGAAAATACAAACAGAAACTACAAGAAGAAATTATATAAACAGAGCAACTATCACGAACCAGCAGACAGACTTCTGTCTGACCATAGCAATACATACATAGTTACCAGAGAGAGAGAGAAGCACCAGCATCTGGGTTTTCAAAGCCAAGGGTTCCTTAACAACAGCTACCCAGAGTCTCATCTGGTCAGATCATACAAAACTCTTCTAGCAAAATGCTAACCTCAGCATATATATACACACACTTCTTTAGGGTCAGAGGGCATCACAACCATGCAACTCAAACCCATGTGGCCTAGGCCTTCCTGTGACTCAAGCAGGTCATCAAAGACTCCCAATTTAATCAAAGACTCTTGTTTGAAACAAAGGCAAGACTCAAAGGCACTTAATTGCCTTAGTGCTGAGAAGCACTCGAAAACAACAACAACAAAAAAAACAGCAAAAAGTCCCACCCTGCTTGCAATTGCAAAGGTAGAGAATGAGACATACACTTGGATTAGACATGGACAGTATGGAAATTTGTTTTGCTTGACTCTCCATGTTGGTTTCAAGGGTTTTTCTTTTTCATTCTAATGCAAAGAGTGGGAGGGAAATGAATGTTTATTAATTGAAAAAAAAGATAAAAATAAAATAAATGTTACAGAATAATAAATGAACATAAGGTCATAGGATATAGAGCTAGAAGGAAACCTAGAGACCATCAAGTCCACCTTCTTCATTTTGCAGATAAAGAAACTGAGGCTTAAAGAGTAATTTATCTAGGTAATAAAATAGTAAGGTTAAGATTTGAACCCAGGATCATTGATCCTATACCCAATGGGCTTTCCAACACTCCATGGTGCCCACATCAGTTGGAATGAAGAGGATAATTTCTCCTCAAGCCTGTTATTTTCTGAGATGTTTCTTAGCCTTCTGGAATGGGTGGGGCATATAAGGCCTAGGGAAAGATCTATAGCAATGTTTCTGATCTGAAACTGTATTTTAGACTAGTAAAATACCTCTAAAGCCCTCTAAAATCTCAGCATGGTAAGAGGAAGTCACTCAGGAAGCAAAGTTGGGAGTTGAGGAGAGGAAAAAGAAGGGAACTTGAAGATATAGGGAGGAGAAGGAGGAAGATGAATCAGCTAATTAAATTTACAGATTTTAGAATTAAGGCTGTTTAGAAATAAAAGTTGTCATGCGGATGGTAGATGCTACTCTAAAATCAGCCCCATCTTAGTTCAGGATAGATGTTGGGATGAAATGAGGCACTGAGAAGTCATTGAACATTGAACAGAAAAAGTTTACTTTGCCTTAACACAGCAATATTATGCTACAAGGATACAGTGGCACTTAGATTCTCTGGACTCAGCCTCCCTCATCTCCATCTAGAAAAGTGTCTGCCCAGTCAGTCTTCAGGGAAAAGTGATTCCCATGGTCTGGATCATCTATGAAGTATGAAAGGCCATGACTATATGGAGCTGGGGCCTTTTATACCCCTAGATGATGAATCTGTGTGAGGGAAACTAGGGCCAGTCAGGTTGCATCTGGGGAGGAAGTTGTGTCAGGGTCAGGGAAACTGCATCAAAAAACTGTTAGCCCTATCACAATGGGCCAGTAAAAATTGACTGCAAAAAAGTACAATTGCCCCCAGGATTGATAAACCCTGATATACACTGCAATCCTAATATAGCATTTCCCATCAAAAGGAGAATCCTGGGGAAGACATACTCAAGTATCAGAGGGGAGTAGCTGGAAAATCATTGGATTTGGAATAAAAGGAATTGATACCAAATCTCAACTTTACTCCTTACTTTCTATGTGATCCTGGGCAAGTCACTTCATTCCTCTTGGATTTCAGCTCACTAAAATAATAAAAGAAAGGCCTGGGATAAAGAATATCTAAAATCCTTTCTAGCTCTAAATCTAGTGATCCTATGAATGTGGGGAAAGGTTAATCCCCACTGATACTCTTCTAGTACTACCTTCCAAAGAAGAGCCCTGGAGGTGAGAGGTAAGCTCAGAATGGGATGGTCCCATGGTTTTCAGACTTTGGGCACCTGAATAGATTCTCAGTCCCAATATTTCCCTTATAGTGGGCCTTGCTGGGTTGTGACTTGAAATCTGAAATGCTTAGCCTCAAGGCAGTCAATTAAAATGCACTTATTTTACACAACTAACCTCTCAGGATGCTCTGTCCTATCCATTCTGTCAAATGAAGTAGAAATTAAGATAATTAATCTTTTAGGTCCTTTAACAAAAGGCTCCAACATTACATTCATCAATCACAATAAGAGATTTCCAGGTTGGAAAATGTATGACTGAGGAAGGATGAGGATGGGAAGTAAGAATATTTTCCCAGAGAATTTACAAGATACTATAGGGGTGCTGTGGATTCTCATTCAGTGGAGGCTATTGGTCCAGAAGGGCAGGTGAAGGGTCTGACATGAACATGGCATTCTTTATCAGAGCAAAAGCTGAAGGGTTCAGGTATTCCCCAGCTTCTCTCATCCCCATGCTCTTCTTTCTTCTCATGCTATCCTGGTTTAAACCCTCATCATTTCTGGGCTAGACTATTGCGGTAACTTCTCAAATGGTCTCTTTGCTTCAAACAGCTCCCTTCGCTAATCTGTCTTTCACATGGCTGCCACAGTGACATTACTGAGGTACAGAACTGATCATGTGACTCCACTGCTTCATAAATATTAATGGCTACCTATTACTTCAAGGATCAAATATTAACTCTGCTTAGCATTTAAAACCCTTCTACTGCTTCTCTTCATGGTCCAAAGCGGCCTACTTAGAGGACCTCACACATGGTATCTATCTCCCATATCCACACACTTGAACAGATTATCACCTATGGCCAAAATATATTCCCTTCCAACCCATACTCCATAAAGTACCTAATTTTCTTCAAAATTTGGTTAAAATATCACTTCCTACTTAAGAATTTTCCTGATCATCCCAGATGCCAATACTTTCCTCCAGAAAAAATACTTATATTTAAAATTTGTATTACATATTTTCATTTTACATATTTTTATACTTATATACTGTGGTTTAGAACCAGTGCTTCTTAAACTTTTCCCACTTGGACCCCATTTGGGGTCACAACTCACAGCTCAACTGTAACAGACACAAATACCTCTCAAGGTCAGTTTGGTTCTTCCTTGCCTCTACCACTATGCCAAGACTCCCAGGTTCTCTACTTTGAATTGATATAGAACAATACTACATCTAGGGGAAATTGATACGGTAGAATAGGACTAGCCACAAGGACTGCCAATGGGCACCATTTCTTGCACCTCTCTTATATATACAAACTGTTCTTTTCCCTACTTGAAGAAGAAAAGGGGGGAATTAAGGGATGAATAACTTCAGGTAGTATGGTATTTGGGTAAAGAAGATAAGCAAAAAGGGAGCCATTTTTTCCTCCTTTTTCAGTCCTACTCATATAGCAGATGTGACCAGAGTAAGTGTATATCAATAGCACACATCCTGTCTGCCTTGAGACACCAGAAATTGTTTCTTCTTTAGAGATTCCAAATCTGCCTTCTATGGAAAAATCCTGGATCCTCTAATAAAGCTGCAAATGTTCATCATCCTTTTTTGATCCTGTCCTCCTCTGTGTCACTATCTTTTCCCTCCCAAACTCTTGAATCACAGAATCCAAGAGCTATAAAGAGGAAAAATAATTTAGTTTTATTGATGTGTTTTGTTTTTACATTATAAACATTTATAGACTTGTCCCAATTTGTAAGAGGTCTCTCATAACAAAAAAAACAATTAAGTAGAACTAATAATATAGTGACCTCAAACACTGCTCCCCCCCACCCCCTGCCATTTCTCTATTTTTATTTACATTAACAGAGGTATCTTTGTTCTCTTTCCTATTACCTACCCCCTACCTACTTCCTACCTGCCTACCCTACCTACCATTGGTGGGGGGGGGGGGGAGAAAAAATTCTTGTAACAATAAATATGCATAGTCAAGCA
Organism: Trichosurus vulpecula; assembly: GCF_011100635.1. NCBI lineage: Eukaryota > Metazoa > Chordata > Mammalia > Diprotodontia > Phalangeridae > Trichosurus > Trichosurus vulpecula. The sequence continues at coordinate 438,236,506 of NC_050574.1, forward strand.
AAATAAATTTCTCCAATGGCTATAGAGAAACAAAAATACATGTATCTTATTCCAAACCCTAAATCCAACACCTCTATGTAATGGATAACATTTTTCAGCATCCACCCTCTGGGATTTTAAATGGTCATTGTATTGACCATAGCTCTTACAGTTTTCAAAATTTGTGGTGTGTTTTTTAGCAACGGTATTGTCACATAAATTGTTCTGACTGTTCATTTTATTCTGCATTCATTTATTAAAGTCCTCAAAATTCTTCATTTTTATAATATTGGTGTTAAGTATAAATTGTTCTTCTGTTTCTACTCATGAACCCAATATTAGTTCATATGTCTTTCTATGTATTTTCAAAATCACCTATTTCCTCATTTCCTGTAACACAATTCACTCATATACAACTTACCCAGCCATTCCTCAATTGCTGGACATGCTCATAATTATTTTTTGCAATGTAGAAAGAGCTATTATAAATATTGTTGTAAAGGACCCTTTTCTCTTTATTTGATCTCTTTTGGGTATAAACCTGTCAGTAGTATAGCTAGGTCAAAGAGCATGCACAGTTTATTTTTTTTTAGTGTAATTCCATAGTACTTTCCAGAATAGTTGTATCATTCACTGGTACATCAATGTACATTTTTCCCCGCAGCCCCTCTGACATTTTGTCATTTTCGTTTTAGTCATCCTTGACCTTCTGATGGGTACGAGGTAGAGTTAAAATTGCTTTAATTTGCATTTCTCTAGTTAGTAGTGCTGTGGAGCACTTTTTCAAATACTTATAAATAGCCTGGATTTCTTCCATTGAAAATTATACATTTACTAATACCATACTTGCCATATTTGCTGGGAAAGTGTTTGAACAATCCAGCTAGCAGCTGTTGTGGAGGTGAAAGACCAACAGAAGCCCAACAACAAGCATGCTGCCAAAGTCCAGGTTCTTTTGATCTGCTTTACTAAGGAAAGCAATGTTAAGCGGTCAACAAGCTTACTTTAATCCAGCATACAGACATCATTCACTTAGTTCAGGGGAAAAAGCCAGCACCCTGAACTTCCGAGCAAATACAAACAAATTACACACATTGACAGACAGACCAAATACAATTATTTATCAACATCTAAGTTCAGCCTGGGAGCTCATAACAAGGGCTGGCCCAGAGTCACATGCGCCACCATGGCTGTGGGTAAGAGCTCTGAAAAAGAGAAAGCCAGCCCCTGGTTTTATATCTTTTTCAGGGTCAAGGATGAGTCACACATGCGACTCACCCCCGTGACCTAAAATCATCACAAAGAGGTGACTTAAACCCATGTGGTCTAAAAGCCTCTAATATCCCAAACATGTCACTCAAACCCACATAAACTAGGCTATCCTCTGAGGCAAGGTCACCAAGGACTCCCAATCTAATCAAAGAAACAAAGGCCAAACTCTTCAAGGGTACTTGGTTGAACCGAGTGCTAAGAGCCCATTTTGTTTGCTAACACAGAAAGTAAAATTTATATTAAACAAAACTGTTTATAAATTGTCTTTCATTTGAAATAAAACTATATTCACAATGTGCAGCACACTCAGCAGAATTTGCAACATACTAGTGTACCATAGTGTATCCTTTGACAGCCACTGCTCAAATATGAAAATCTTACTTTGCTGTTGGGTACAAAACTACTTGAGGAAGCACTTGGAATTTTAACATTCTTGTAAACCCACACACTAAACCAAATAATGGTTTCCCATATGCAGAACTAGAACATTGCAAATTGATTTCAAGTTTTATGTAACAAATGTACTTCCCAAACAACATAACTTTATTAATAAATGCTGAAAAGTCTTTTAACAAAACCCAACACCTATTTCTCTTAAAATCACTAGTTAGAATAGAAATAAATGGACCTTTCTTTAATATAGTAAACAATATTTATCTAAAACCAAGAGAAAGCATTATGTGTAATATAGAAAAGTTAGAGGCTTTTTCAGTAGGATCAGGGGTAAAGCAAAGATACTCATTACTATTGTTACTTTAAAGGTAATAAGCCTAGGCAAAGAGTAAACAAAATGTTTGCATTTTGAATGAATCAAAAAGCATTATTAAGAGCTTACCCTGTATAAAGCACCGTATTTAGTGATGGGGATACAAAATGGAAAAGACAGTCCCTGCTTTAAAGGAGCTTACATTCTAATGGTGAAGACAACACATGTAGACAGTGTTTCAGCTACAAGTTAGGTGGAAAATGAACTATGATCCTTATGTTACAGCAGCAAATTAGGTAGTAATGCTTCTTCTTTAATATCATTTCCACTGATAAAAGTCATATCAGTTCCTGATGCTGAGCCATTTAATAGTGCCAAGGACTTTGGGGTATGTGCATAGCTATGGATATAGCAGAACCTGCAGGAGCAGTGGCCAGGCTGCATCTTCACAGAGATCACTTCCCAGGATAATGGCTGTGGGCAGTGGGTTAAAAGCGCTGTTATTCCAAAGACTCTTGGGTTCAGGGCTTGTGGGGAGATGGTGTTCAAGTTAGTGATTATGGTTTGATTGGCTTGGCATATCCCACTCACTCTCCTCCCTCAAGATAACTTGCTGCTTTGGCTAGTTGGGCTTGCTTGTCTTATCTGCAGCAATTGGTTGACCATTGGTGGGGATGACATTGATGGGGACAATCTTTCTCCACTGGAGTTTCTTCCCCAAATGATGACTTTAAGGAGTGGTCTGGAAAAATGGACTAGAGTTCTGGGAGGGCTGCCACTCTCATCCGCCTGTTGATTAGTCGGTCAGCAATTGTTGCTGATGGTGTTGAAGAGGGTGGGTGCCTTTTTGACAATGATTTATCCTTTAATAATGTCTGTGAGGAAAAGCTTGGAAGCTGGTCTAGTGATTTGGGGGGCACTAGTATTTCCAAAGTTCTTTTTTTTCATAGTACTAAAAAGCTAAGAGCAAAGTGGTTTGCTACCTATTGAGGAATGGCAAAACAAGTTAAGGTCTATGACAGTAAATTAAAAATTATTGTGCCGCAATAGACGGCGAAATGCATAGTTCCAGAGGAAACTATGATGACCTCTGTGAGTTAATTAAAAGTGAAGTGAGAAGAACTAGAGTAATTTGTATAATGACACAAACATTATTAAGAAAAACAACTTTGAAAGACTTTAGAACCCAGATCATTTTGATGATAAATCACAATTCCAGAGGGCCAAAGTTAAAGCAGGCTATCTATCTCCTGCCAGAGAGGTGATGGATTTAAAATATATACTGTGGCATACATTTTTACACATGGTCAGTATGAGATTTTGTTTTGCTGGATCACACATTTGTTAATGGATTTTGTTTTATTTTTTTTAAATTATTCAATGAAAGTTTGGGAATGGGAAGAAGTAATATATGCTTGTAAAACAAATAAAAATAAAATAAACAAATGAATTCTAGGTTTGTGGAGCCCTATATTTCAGGAAGGACAAAAGAGTCAAGAACAGAAAAGAAAACCAGGAATTATTTATTCCAAATGAGGCCAGAATGCTGCCAAGTGTTCCTATCTCTCTATCCCCTCCTGAGAGTGAGAAGATGAGGGTTTATTCATTTGTTGTTTGTGCTTATTCTTGTCTTTCATTCATTTGTGATTCTGGATTGGAATAAGTCAGAAGCTGGAATTTAGTTGTCAAACCAGTCACATCCTTTTGCTTACCAGAGCTCACAGTGACCTGGAGAGTTGCCATTGTTTGTGAATCATAGACCTTGGCACAGATGAAGAATGGGACAGGAAGCTATATGAATTACCCCCTTCAACTCACAATGGGTCATCATGGTTAGATAGCCTGTGAGAGCCATTACTACTAAAGAATTTAGAGTGCTTCTACCTGGGTTTGTCCTCTAAGCAACCTTCAGGTTAGGATGAAAGGAGAGAAATGGAAATTTTTTTCAGTTTTTCAGGTCTTTGCTTTTCCTAGAAAAGGGAATTGATTGGATTTAAGGGGTTAAAACAGAGTACAAACAAGAAGAAAATTGGACCTCCCTGGGGTGTACCTCTTCTTATGCTGTGGTTGTGATCTGACAGGATTGGGAACAGTTTGTTTTCTAGGAGGTGTTAGGCACCTGGGACAAAGAATGGACCTTTGATTTATATGTTGTGTCTTTTTGTCCTAATGGAGCTAACCAGCTTTGGGGGGTGTTTATTTTTAGACAACCTGAAAAGAATTAATGGGCAACAAAAGCAAAACCAAATACAGGAAGAAAATTAAATTCCCCTCCCCTCCCCACCCTCATCAGAAAATGTGCATGGAACAGTGATGAGAATGTTCATTGGCCTGCACAGGGTATATTTTGAAGGTCACTGTTCAAAGATAATGGGGAAAATGAAATCTGTGCATTTGAGTACCAAATTAATATATGAATCTCTAAAGCCTGCCACCCGATGCAGAGATAAATACATATCCCTGTCCCAGATTACGGCTTATCACTTTGCTAGAAAGGGCCACCATACTGAACGTTGACTCTCAAGAAGCCTGTAGCCAGGCTGGGTTTTTCTTGACAAGTATAAATGGAGGTCTTTGTCAACTATTGTCAGCTAAGGATAAAAGGAAACCAATTATGTGTAATTTTCAAGCACTCGTAGTTAAAGCCACCTCCTTGGCCTGAGAAATATTTTTCAGATGGACCTAAGCCAGATCTCTAGTGGATCTAAGCAGTGCTCTTGAAAGCACAGACTTTCAGAAGCTTATGGTAAAACCATCAAGTTCTGACTGATAGAGAACAGGATTTTCCATTCTGCAGCAGGAAATTTCCCACAGAGATATTGCATATGCAAAAGTGACCACCTCTGTTATAAATCTCTGTCGGGGCTGTGCATGGTATATCTTTTTATCTGAAGAACCTCAGAGGACCACTTTCAGTAATTTCTGAGAAAGCCTCCACCATTACTCACTGAGGCAAATTAGAAGTTTAGACCCCTAAGGAACCTTATTCTAAAGCTTTTTAAGTTGGAAACATTTTATATCATTCTGAAATGTGATGCTTTCCATGGTTTATTTATTTAAAGCATCATTATACATTTGTAAGGATTTTTGGCATGGTATTTCTGTAATTTCATTAGTTTCTCTCTGAATAAATGTTCCCAGATGGCTTCATGTCAACCACTTACAAATATTTCCATTGTCTAAAACACTGAATGATAAAATTAAGTGTGTGTGTGTGTGTGTGTGTGTGTAAATTTAGTGGTGACCACTTGCAGAGTGGTCCAGTCAGTCAATAAACATTTATTAAATGATATTAAATGACTATGATAAGAGATCAGGATTCAAAGACAAGACAAAAGACAATCCCTGATTTTAAGAATCTCAAAATCTAATAGCAAAGACAACATGTAAACAACTACATACAAATGAACTATATAAGGGATAAATTGAAAATAATCAGAAGAATGAAGGCACTAGAATTATAGGAGCTTTGAAAAGGCCTCCTGTAGAAGGTGGGATTGTAGCTGGCACTTGAAGGAAGCCACAGAAGGTAGAGAAGAGGAGGGGGAGCATTCCAGGCATGGAGGACAGCCAGTGAAAATGTCCAAAGCCTACAGATGGAGTGTCTTGTGTGAGAACCATCAAGGAGGCCAGTTTTTCTGAATCACAGAGGATGTTGGGGGTGTAAAGTGCAGTGCTTTGCTAGAGTCAACTCTAAATATCTTCCTGCTAAACTTTTGATGTGAGCCTTTACACTTCAGAAGTTATTACAAATTAAGGCATGCTTGGAGATTTTTTAATTGTTTGAAATGTTGATAATGAAGATTAAATCTAAAAGTGCAAGCTTATTTTGTTTTCTTCGGAGCTTGGTTGTTAAATATTTACTAGCACACCCCCATATCGGTTGCTCTATAAACATTGGTTTAGCTGAGCAAAATTGCAGTAGAAGGCTCAGGGAATGAAGTCATCACCAACCTCGAGGCCTGAGGATTGTAAGTTAATAAATAAATAGCAATTAGCACTTAACACTTCAAGGTTTGCAAAATACATTTTCTCATTTGAGTCTCACAAAATCCCTTAGGAGGTTTAAGAAAACTCTGAAAGGTGGAAGGGTAGGGGAAGAGCAAGGAAAGATTGTGAAGGGCTTTGAACACCAAATAGAGGACTTTATATTTGATCCTGGAGGTGATAGAGAACCACTGGAGCTCATTGAGAAGGGAAATGGCATGGTCAGACATGCAGTTTAGGAAGATCACTTTGACAGTTTAGTCAATCGTGCATTAGAGTGGGAAGGGGCTTGAAGCAGAAAGACGAATCAGTATGGTATTTCAATAGTCCAAGCGTAAGGTGATGAGGGTCTGCACCTGAATGACAGCAGTATCAGAAGAGAGAGAGGGGCACATGAGAAAGATGTTACATGGGTAAAATTAATAGGGCTGGCAACAGATTGGTTAAAGGGAGTTGAGAAGGAAGAGTTGAAGATGACACCTAGATACACTAGCCAAAGAGTTAAATAGCAATGCACAATTTGTTTAATCCAATTAAGTTTGCTGGAAAAGGCATACATGTTAACATTTTGAAAATACAAGTGTGCTGGGCCCGCTCTCTCCCCTTTTCAAAGACAGACATATCTGATGCCAGCTTTCTTCATTGGATTTGAAGCTGTATCTGCACACATACACTACACATACACTATGCATACATGCATGGTAGGACAGTTTCAAGAATGGCTTCCACTGCTACTTTTGGGCTAATTAATTTATAAATCTGATAGCAGAGGCCTAGAAGGAATAATGAATCCAAAACTGACTTTGGCATAAATAACCTGATTAGTTGGAGGAGCCGGAAAGGATTCTCTAACAGAGAGAAAATGGTGACTGGGGTAGAAATGATGGGAACTTTTGGTGAAATTGATGGTCCCTATTAGAGTCTGTGAAGGAAAGGAAAACTAGACATAGTCTAACATGCATCTTAGATTTTAAGAAAACTGATTTAAATGGTTTAAAGAAGGATTAGGCAACTAAGTGACACAGTGGATAAGAGTATTGGGCCCGGAGTCAGGAAGACTCTTCTTCCTGAGCTCAAATCTGGCCTCAGACACTTGCTAGCTGTGTGACCCTGGGCAAGTCATATAACCCTATCTGCCTCAGTTTTCTCATCAGTAAAATGAGCTGGAGAAGGAAATGGCAAATCACACCCGTGATCTTTGCCAAGAAAACCCAAAATGAAATCACAAGGAATCAGACACAACTGAAGCGACTCAACAACAAGAACAAAGAAGGATAGACAGGATACTAAGATCAAAATTCTATAGAAAGAAGTAGGTCCAAGAAAAAATGAGAAAGTCTCAAGAATGAAAATCTGAAGATCTATTACCATGAGAAAGAAAAACAAAGGTTGTATGAGGAAACCGATGTGAATATACAAGATGTGTACAGAAGAGGGAAGCCATGTCCATGAATCATCGAAGAATATAAAAGAACAGCATAGTCGAAGAAAACAAATGTATCATGAATCCTAAAGATCGGAACAAGCTCAAATGTATCAGATAAATCAGGTTATGTATTGGCATTCCTTTTTTGATATGAGTTCAACTAGCAGACCACTATGTTGCCTTCCAAATCTAAAATTCCTTGATTCTGTGGTTGGGTTATAAAGTATAGCATTTCACTGTAGGGAGCAACCTCAATAGCCATCTAATTCAACTCACACCTGAAAAAAGAATTCCTTCTACAATATCCAGGTCCCATCTTGATTTAAAGACTTCCTATGATGAGAAATTCATTGGAAGGAGAAACTATCTCCCAATGTAATGCAGTGGATGAAGCCTGGGCCTGGAGACAGGAAGATCTGAGTTCCAATGCAACCTCTGTCACTTACTAGCTATGTGATCCTGGGCCAGTCACATAACCTCTGCCTGTCTCAGTTTTCTCAACTATAAAATGGGGATGATAATAGCACCTACCTTCCAGAGTTGTTGGGAGGATTAAATAAGATAGCATTTGTAGGGGCAGCTGGGTGGTGCAGTGAGTAGAGCACCAGTCCTGGAGTCAGGAGGACCTGAACTCAAATTCGGCCTCAGACACTTGACACACTTACTAGCTGTGTGACCTTAGGCAAGTCACTTAACCCCAATTGCCCTGCCTTCCACCCTCAAAAAAAAAAAAAGAAAATAAAGATAGCATTTGTAAAGTGCTTAGCACAGTGACTGACACATAGTAGGAGCTGTATAAGTGTTAGCTATGATTATTATAAATCTATTCCATTTTTGAGTTGGTCCAGTGGTTAAGAAGTTTTTCCTTAAATAAAAATAAATAACCTCTGGAACTGCTTTTGGTTCTGCCCTTTGGCATCACACAGTACAAGCTTAACCCCTCTTGGTGACAATGCTTTGAATACCCAAAGACAGATAACTTTTTAATTTTTTGCCTGTCTGAAAATATATATCATTTTTTTACATACAGTCTGTTACCTCTCTGTTAAAAGGTGGAAAGCATGCTTGATCATTAGTTGTCTAGAATCACAACTGGTCATTACAATAATAAGAGTTCTTGAGTGTTTCAAAGTTATTATCCTTTATATAATTGAACTCATTATACACGTTATTCTTTTGGTTCTATTCAATTCACTCTATATCAGATTATTCAAGCCTTCCTAGGTTTCTCTGAATCTTTCTTCTTCACCATTTCTTTTGGTGCAATAATACTTCATTTCAGACTTACCATCTGTAGTTTCTATCAACAAATCTTCATATAGCATGCACTTAAGGCCATTTACCATTTTGGTTGCCCTTCTCTGAATGTTCTTTTTTCATTTGTAAAATATTATATTTCATCTAAAAAGGGTTTATTTTTTTCTCTCTCTCCTACCACCAACAATTTAAAAGAAAAACAAAACCATCATAGCAAATATGCATAGTCAAGCAAAACAAATTTACGAGTTATTCATGTAGAAAAGAACATGTCCCATTCTGCATCTTGAATCCATCACCTCTCTGTCGGGAGGTAGATAAACATGTTTCATCATGGCTGATAATTGCATTGGTCAGAGTTCTGAAATCTTTCAAAGATGCTTCCCTTAAAAATGTTGTAGTCTTTATATCAATTGTTCTCCTGGTTCTGCTTCCTTTACTCTCCATCACTTCATACAAGTCTTCCCAAGTTTCTCTGAAACTTGAAAACTGTCCCCTTTGTAATGTCTTACAGAACATTAGTATTTTTCCATTACATTCATATGCTATAGTTTGTCTAGGCATTCCCCGAGTGATTTCCCCCAGGCCCAGGTAATTTCCAGTTCTTTACCACTACAAAAAGAACTGGCTCATCTAAATATTTTTGTACATATGGATCTTTTTACTCTTTCTTTGATCTCTGGACACTCTCCAGATTTTTAGTGTACTTTCTAATTGAACTCAATATGCCACGTATGTCTGACTGGGTCAGAGTACAAGGAGGTGATAGTCTCACTGTTCACTACAGTTTCATTGTTTCATACTTTAGAGCTGGAAAGGACCTCAGAGGTCATTTAATTCAATTCTCTCATTTTTATAGATGAAAAACCTAAGCCCTAGTGGGGTTACGTGACATGTCCAAAGTCAGGGAAGTGACAAATGGGAGAAGGGGGATTCAAATTCAAGTCTTCCTACAACAAATTTTAGGCTCTTTTCCAATGTACCACTTCAATTTTTTTTAATAATTCTAATTAAAAGTGTGTGGAAAGCCTATTAAATGCTAAATAAATCACTTGCTATATTATTAGCTTGGAGGCATGGAGGTAATCCCTAGAAATATATTTGGAAAGATCTTGGACAAAAATTGCTATCATTCCCCCATAATATTTTGGTTTCTATTATCACTGTTAGTGCAGAGCCATATGAAAACACAAACACACAATGTTAGTGTTATTAAATGAGGTAACTATATTACATGCTCAAGGGGTACTTAAAGATCATCTGGTCCTGTGGTTTCTTTACTGTTTTGGCCATGGAACTCTTTGGGGTTTGGAATTTGTTCATAGAATCCATAAAAGCTATTCCTGGGAAGTGGCAGTCTGGTACATGAATAACCCCCAAATGAAGGAAGGACAGACAAATTTTAGAACAAAAATAAAAGAAATCAAAGTTCTTTTATATTCAAAATTGCTACATGTAAATATGTTGCTGAATAATTTGTTTCATAGCCAATTAAAATTTAAGAGAAGAAAACATTGAAAAGAGAACTTTTTTTCAAAGAACTTCTCACATTAAGTGGAACAGGGGTAGAACTTGATCTAGTTCAAACCTTTCAGTTTACACAGGAAAAAACTGCTGTCCAGTGGAATTAAATTACTTTATCAAATTGTCACTGCTAGTATATCCAGAAACAGTACTAAAACTTGAGTTCCCCTATTTCTAATCAGTCATTTTCCCCCATTACACTATGCATTGTATTTTATCATAAAATTAGATTTTACTCCATACTCTTATGAAACTTCTATGAATGCACATGCATAGTCTTTGTTAAAAATTACAAATGTTGACTAGTCTTAGACTTGAATGTTTTTTATTTGCTTCCATCCAATCAACACTGAGAGGAGAGAGTAGAACCAAAATCCCATGGGGGGCAGTTAGAGTTAAGTTGGAGCATATGTCCTTTAAGATATGATGGGATCTTACTAATGCTTTTCCCAGACTTGTTCACAAGATGTTGCCTGGAACTTCTACCAAGTGGGATTAAAAATTCTATGTTGGAATTGGGATGTACAACACACTTTTGATTAATTAGCTGTGACATTATCTATAACATAATAGATGTAATGGAGAAATGTCAATATTAACTTTTTTAGAAAAGTATCACGTATTTAAATTTGGCCAATCCTTAAACTCTCCTATACAGAAACTATACTTAGAGACCAGTTGCTTGTTTTGACTCATAACTGATGGTTACTTACTGAACTTATTTTATGACAGCATATGGAAAAGGCTTTTATTTGACTGGGCATATGTGCGACTGTATCTTAATGGCATAAGCTTAAATGATTATTTAAAATGGTTTTCTTCTATTTTCATGGTATTGAGGAGCCCTCTTAACTCTTTGTAACAGAATAATCAGAATTACAACTAACATTTACAATGCACTATTGTATAGTACTTCAAAGTTTTCAAAGGGCTTTATGAATGTTGTCTCATTTGAGCCTCACAAAAACCCTCTGAGGTAAAACCCTTTGATATTTCAGTACTTCTGTGGATCTGTTACAATTTGTGGATGGGAGGATTTCCTTTGCAGCCTATCACAGCCTATTCATGCCTGCCCATCTGTTTGGCTTCTGTTCATGTCCTCCACTAATCCACCACAGTTGATCCACTCAACTTGCCATGGACTTTCCTCTTGATCTGCAACATTACTTAGATACCTAGAGCACCCAGGCTGGCTAATAAGTTGCACCTTACTCTCACCGTATGCTCCACCCACCTTCTTTTGTAATCATATATTTCTCTTTTGGTGTCTTTCATGACATTTCTCCTGTGAAGTTCAATGGGAATTTGCTGTAGACTGCTTAAGTCTACTATGCATCTCTCTGTTATTCTTTGAGTGAACCTTAATATTAATTTTTAAAAGTCTTTGGTATTGAATGACTTGCAATCATAAAATATCACTGGAAAAAAAATGAGGATGCTTAAACTATTGACCTTTGTTTCAGAGGTAAATTTGGGGCCACAGCAAAGTACTCTACAATTTTCTGAAGGCAATCTGGTTGCTCTCCCATTCCTATTCAATTTGGGGCACAATCTGTTGTCCATTTGCAGTGTCTGTGAATGACGCAGGTAATAATGGTCCATTTCTATGGGTTGTTTATTCAGTTGCTTGTCAGAGTCAAAAAAGGCATTCTTAATACATTTATTGCATTCTGTAGGCATAATTAAGCCAAATTCTTTTGAATAATTATAAACCCGATTTAGGAGAGTCTGCAATGTTCTGAGGCAGATACAGTTAATATAATTTCCATAAGGGATCCATCCTCTATTACAGTACTGGACAGCCTCCACAACAATGGAAGTCACCTTAGGGAATTGTGTATCTCCAAGTTTCATGAACCATTTGATGTTAATAATCAGAAGTTTGTTGACCAAAGTTAATTCTGTGGTATATTTCAAAAAATTATGTGATTTTGGCATATGTATCTTAAGTACTATATTAAAAAAGAACCTTTAAGGAGGTCTGCTTTATTTAATCAAATTCTTTTTTTAAAAAATCAATAAACAATAAGCATAAATGAGCACAATAGGTACTATTATCTCTATTTTATAGATGATAAAGCAGAAACTCAAAAAAATTTAAGTGATTTGTCCATAGTCACACAACTAACTAGGGTAAGAGATAGGATTTGAATCCAGCTCTCCCTAACTCCAAGTCCAAGGATATAACAAATGTCTAGCTCTCATTTCTAACCTTGGAAACTGGTCTCATATCCTGAAGGTTTATACAAAACACTGCAAAGTATTGTTGAAGAAAGGCACTCTGATAACCTAGTTTTTTTGCTACCATCTCTGCTTCCTTCCTGGGCCTCCAGAGATTGCAGGGCTGGGTGAAGAGTAAGCAGCCTAGGATGCTGCCCCACAAATAGCTTCAAATTTAAAGCTATATTTTGGATTAAAATAATTGCCATTCTAAATTAATTTCAAATCTAGTTATAAAACTAGAAGCGACCTAGAAGAATCAAGAGCGTATAAAGTCTAGAGCTAGAAAGAATTTTAAGTTATTTCCCATCAATTAATAGATGAGGAAAGAGGTTCAGTTAACTGATTCACAGAATTTCAGAATAAGAGTTGGAAGGGACCATAGGGACCATTCTATTGAACCTGATCAAGAATCTCCCCTTCATTACTGTTCTCAAGTGGTCATAGAGCATCTGCTTTAAGATACCAGTAAAGGAAAGACAACTTCCCTCTGAGGCAGGCCATTCAGTGTTGTGTAGTTTTATTAGGAAATTTTTCCTTACAAAGTCACTTCCAATATTGCTCTGAGAGGAACATATCTGGTCCCTCTTGTACATGACAGCATTTCAACTTTTTGAAAATCACTCTCATGTTCCCATTAAAACTTCTCTTCTACAGGCTAAAAATCTGTAGACATGGTTTGAGCCAGAAGTAGTCAGACCAATTCAGAATACAGAAGAATTATCACCTTCCTTTTTTCCTGTGCCTTATACATCTCAATTTGGATGAAAATAAAACTAACTCAGTGGTCTGAGATCCATGGTCTACTAAAATCCCTAGATTTTTTTCCCAAGGAACTATTATCCATTTTCCCCATCTTGTGTCTGTAATGTTGAATTTTGAATACAAGTATAGAACATTTTTTAAAAAATTGCATTTATCCCTATTCAATTTCATATTTCTGACAACTATCTGTGGCATTCCATGTATTAAGCAATCTCTTGCTTGTGTGAGTAACTTGGTGATTGAGGAGGATCAGGATACCCAGGTGGAGGTGTGGGTTATCTAAAACCCAAAGAATACAATAAACCTCTAGCCTTCCTCTTTGGACCATGGAGAAGCAAATAGCAACAGTTTTTCCTAGGCTGGATTTTCTCCACCTAGTATATTTCCTGAAATTTAACTGATCAAACTGGACCCTGAATATTTTTAGGATATCACCCACCACCCCTTGTTCCTTATTAGGACCTCTCTATGATTTAGGGCCTCTGTCATCTATTGTAGTCTTATCTGGCCTTGTCAACATTATTTCATCCACGTAGTGCCCAAAGGAAGACAAGGCATTTTCAGGTCCCTGCCCTCCGTACACTACAAGGGTCAGTTGAGGTAGCCCCTGAGAAGGATGGTAAAGATATTTTTGAGTCTTTCTCAGGTGAAACTACTACTGTCCAATCTCAGCCAAAGGATATAAAGTGACAACCTTCATACCAGACCTACTTGATCCATCCCACTGATGAGGTCAGGAGTGACCTCAGGAACATGTGTGGCAACTTGGCACACAATTTCAGTGTTCTGAAAATTCTGTCAATGTCTTCCAACTTCTGCCTCTGATATGTGCTAAGGCTCAAAAGGTACAGGTATATAAAAAGGCTAAAACAGCATTGTTAAGGGTGAAGCCTTCACAGGCCTTGTGACAAATTCACTATAATACTAGCCTTCTTCTCCACTGGACCTGAAATAAGTCAGTTCTTTGGAAAGGCATTAGACATCTGCCCTAACTACAGTTTTGTTGTTTAATAATACTTCAACAAATAAATTCTGCTTTCAAAAGTTCATTTCAAACTTGGAAAAAACCCATATGTTACATTTAAAAGCATTTTCCTTTTTATTATTGCAAACTTGAAAATCATTAACAAACATGAATATTTCCCTATGCAAAGAAGACCTAAAAAATAAGACTGAATACAAAGCCATGAACCTCCAGTTAGTATAGCTTGGGTTCTGTTTTGCATATTTGAAATTTAACATGATAGTTCCAACACTGACCTGCTATTTTATGTTACCTGTGTGTCTCTTTCTGAATTTATTTCTTCTTTGTCAAGAAAACCCCACATTATGCCATGTTATGGTCCACAGGGTCATGAAGAGTTGCACACGACTAAATGACTGAATAACAACAAATGTGGCAGGTACTTTACTAAGGCTGGGGAAAGAAAAAGAGGCAAAACACAGTACCTGCCCTCAAGTTGCTTACAATCTAATATTCCAGGCGGGGCAGAGCCAAGATGGCAGCTGGAAAGCAGGGACCAGTGTGAGCTCCCTGCCAAGTTCCTCCAAAAACCTATGAAAATTGGCTTTGAACCAATACTAGAACTGCAGAACCCACAAAATAGCAGAAGGAAGCAGGGCGCCAGCTCAGGACAGACTGGATGGTTGCTGGGTGAGGTCTTTCACACACGGAGCAGGGAGAGGAGCAGAGCAGAGCCCAGCATGAGACGTGCAGACCAACCAGACCAGGAGCTGGATGGAGCGGGCCCTAGTGCCCTGAATCAGTGAGCTGTGGCAGTTGCCAGACGTCTCAACCCACAAACACCGAAGACAACAGAGAAGAACTGCAGAACCCACAAAATAGCAGAGGGAAGCAGGGCTCTAGCACAGGACAGCCTGGATGGTCTCTGGGTAAGATCCATCCTGCACAGAGCTGGGAGCGGAGTGGAGTGGAGCAGAGCAGAGTCCAGTGTGGGTGGCACAGACCAACCAGACCAGGAGCCAGGTAGAGCATGCTCTAGCACCCTGAATCAGTGAGCTGCAGCAGTTACCAGACTTCTCAGCCCAAAAACACCAAAGACAACAGAGAAGGTTAGTGGGAAAAACTGCTGGGGATGGGGATAGAGTTTGCGGTTCAGCCACCACTCCAGGGGCAGCAGAGGTGGGGCAGCTACAGCACTACAGCTGCAGTTGCTTCTGGCCCCAGGCCCACCTGGTGGGAGGAATTAAGTGGCAGATCAGAGCAGGAGTGAAGAGCCTGCTGAAGATCTAAGTCCAGTCCGGGTTGGGGGTTCTTGGGAAAGGAGAAGTGCTGGTGTGGCAGAGCGGGAGCCTCCCCCCAAGCATGGAAAATAGAACTTTTTACTCTACAAGCAGTCATACCCCACTGAAAAACTCAAGGGTCAAGTAAGTTGGCTGGGAACATGGCCAGACAGTGAAAACACACCCAGATTCAGTCTCAGACTTTGAAATCTTTCTTTGGTGAAAAAAAAGACCAAAGCATACAGCCAGAAGAAGTCAACAAAGTCAAAGAGCCTACAACAAAAGCCTCCAAGAAAAACATGTACTGGTCTCAGGCCATGGAAGAGCTCAAAAAGGATTTGGAAAAGCAAGTTAGAGAAGTAGAGGAAAAATTGGGAAGAGAAATGAGAAGGATGTGAGAAAACCATGAAAAACAAGTCAATGACTTGCTAAAGGAGACCCAAAAAAATACTGAAAAATACACTGAAGAAAACAACACCTTAAAAAGTAGACTAACTCAAATGGCAAAAGAGCTCCAAAAAGCCAATGAGGAGAAGAATGCCTTGAAAGGCAGAATTAGCCAAATGGAAAAGGAGGTCCCAAAGACAACTGAAGAAAATACTACCTTAAAAATTAGATTGGAGCAAGTGGAAGCTAGTGACTTGATGAGAAATCAAGATATTATAAAACAGAACCAAAGGAATGAAAAAATGGAAGACAATGTGAAATATCTCATTGGAAAAATCACTGACCTGCAAAATAGATCCAGGAGAGATAATTTAAAAATTATTGGACTACCTGAAAGCCATGATCAAAAAAAGACCCTAGATTGCATTCTTTCAAGAAATCATCAAGGAGAACTGCCCTGATATTCTAGAGCCACAGGGCAAAATAGAAATTGAAAGAATCCACCCATTGCCTCCTCAAATAGATCCCAAAAAGAAATCGCCTAGGAATATTGTCGCCATATCCAGAGCTCCCAGGTCAAGGAGAAAATACTGCAAGCAGCCAGAAAGAAACAATTTGAGTATTGTGGAAACACAATCAGGATAATACAAGATCTATCAGCTTCCATATTAAGGAATTGAAGGGCTTGGAATACGATATTCCGGAGGTCAGTAGAGCTAGGATTAAAACCAAGAATCACCTACCCAGCAAAACTGAGTATCATGCTCCAAGGCAAAATATGGATTTTCAATAAAATAAAGGACTTTCAAGCTTTCTCAGTGAAAAGACCAGAACTGAATAGAAAATTTGACTTTCAAACACAAGAATCAAGAGAAACATGAAAAGGTAATCAAGAAAAAGAACAAGGAAAAGAAATTGCAAGGGACTTACTAAAGTTGAACTGTTTTGTTTACATTCCTACATGGAAAGGTGATGTGTATGATTCATGAGACCTCAGTATTAGGGTAGCTGAAGGGAATATGCATATTTATATATATACACACACACACATATATATGTTTATGTATATATATATATATGTATAAGTGAATGTGTATGTATGTATATATGTATGTGTATGTATATACATGTATATGCATATATATACACAGAGAGAGAGAGAGAGCGAGAGAGAGAGAGAGAGAGAGAGAGAGAGAGAGAGAGAGAGAGTCGGCACAGGGTGAGTTGGAGATGAAGGGAAGATATCTAAAAGAAATAAAATCAAATTAAGGGATGAGAGAGGAATATATTGAGAAAGTGAAAAATGGAGAGATAGAATGGGGTAAATTATCTTGCATAAAAGTGGCAAGAAAAAGCAGTTCTATAGGAAGAGAAGAGAAGGCAGGTAAGGGGGAATGAGTGCATCTTGGTCTCATCAGATTTGACCTGAAGAGGGAATACCATACATACTCAATTGGGTATCTTACCCCACAGGAAAGAAGGAGGAAGAAGATAAAAATGGGGGGATGATAGAAGGGAGGGCAGATGGTGGTGGAGGTAAACAAAAACAAACACTTTCGAAAAGGGACAGGGTCAAGGGAGAAAATTCAATAAAGGGGGATAGGTTAGGAAGAAGCAAAATATAGTTAGTGTTTCACAACATGAGTATTGTGGAAGGGTTATACATAATGATACGCATGTGGCCTATATTGAATTGCTTGACTTCTTAGGGAGGGTGGGTGGGAAGGGAAGAGGGGAGAGAATTTGGAACTCAAAGTTTTAAAAATAGATGTTCAAAAACAAAAAAAAATTTGCATGCAACTAGAAAATAAGATACACAGGCAATGGGGCGTAGAAATTTATCTTGCCCTACAATAAAGGCAAAAGGGGATGGGAGGGGATGGGGGTGACAGAAGGGAGGGCTGACTGGGGAATTGGACAACCAGAATATACGCTGTCTTGGAGTGGGAGGGAGGGTAGGAATGGGGAGAAAATTTGTAATTCAAACTCTTGTGAAAATCAATGCTGAAAACTAAATTTATTAAATAAAAAAAATGTATAAAAACAGTCTAATATTCCATACAGTACTTGTCATGAGAGCCATCAAGCCTGATCTTCATCTGGGAAAGATTTCCTAGGGGAGCCCTGTTTTTCAAGTCCCTCCCTCCAACAATATATCTGCTTTTATTTCAATAGAGGACAGAGTACCCCCTTTCCTTTACTCTGCTGTATTTCTTTATGGCTCTTGAGGGAAATGTTGACTAACAGGAGACAGCTTATCTTAGAAGAGAGAAAGAGAAATTACAGTAGTTTAAAAGAAACTGGGAACTCAGAGTCCCAACTGCTCATCCAATACATTAAGGAAGTTAGGGTTGTTTGGCAGGTTTTATTCTCTGACCTCAGCATCTAATTTTCAGAATGTGATGATGGAAAGTACAATATTCCCACAGAAAAACAAACTCCATCTAGGTTGCATGAACTGGGCTTTATTGCCCAAATGAGGCTGCTACAATTCTAGATGAACCATGAAGATCCATGAAGGTTCTGATTAAGAAGAAGGATCCTAGGAAATCGAGGAATTCCCCTGTCCTAAGATGTCTTTCATCGCTTCTGGAGTTGGCTTCCAGACTCATTCCGCATATGACGGCAGTCATATGTATATAAAGTATTATCAACTACACTTGACCAAAAATACTTTATATACACTTGCAATACCTGTTAAATGATCGACCATAGACTGGACCCAGGCAAAATGGTGAAGTCTGAGTCTAGCATCTCAGCATTCAGAGCCATAGCTAGCAATTTAGGCAAAAGCCACAACTCATGCCCTGAGGTGAGCTGCATGGTCATTGCTCTTAAATCAACTTTTAAAAATGCAGTTAGTGGGGAGGAAAAGGCAGTTTCAGGAAACCTTAGGGAGAGACCTTAGAACTTAGGACACAAGACTCCTTGTAGTTTGAGAGTCTAGGTCTAGGATTTTGTGGTATTTTGTGGAGAGAGGGCTGAGAAGGAAAATGGTGTGGCTGGGCTGGGCTGGACTGGCATTCACTGGAGGGGTGGAGGAAAGGATAAAGCAGAAAGGAAACCACCTATTTTAACTAATTATGCTTGTTAAATGGGTGCCAAGATCAAAGGTTTCCACTTTCCAAGGACTATAAATGCTGTCAGGGTTTTCTATTCGTTTGTGCCCTGGGAAAAAGTCTTTGTTACCCCATCTCCCTAGTTTCTGCTTTACTTTCTTTCCCCTTTAACAGCTACTTCTATCCACTTGATAAGGCATTAGCTGTTAAGGACATTTGCATTTTAACCAGAACTCTTAAAGACTACAGAGGAATAAATTACTCATGGAGAAAGTCCAAGGATTGGCTAATATAATGATTAAGTGGTCCCATCAGGCAAGGTGCAATCAGGTGGCATAGTGGATAGAGCACTAGGATTGAAATCAGGAAGACTCATCTTTACAAATTCAAATCCAGCCTCAGACATTTACTAGCTGTTTGATCCTAGACAAGTCACTTAACCCGGTTTCCCTCAGTTCCTCATCTATAAAATGAAGGCAGCTAGGTAACACAGTGGGATAGAGCACCAGACCAGGAGACAAGAAGATCTGAGTTCAAATCTAGCCTCAGACTTACTAGGTGTGTGACCCTGGGCAAGTCACTTAACCTTGCTGGCCTCCATTCCTCATCTGTAAAATGAGCTGGAGAAAGAAATGGCAAACCACTCTATAGTATCTTTGTCAAGAAAATCCCAAATGAGATCATGAAGAATCTGACCATAACTGGAAAATGATTGAAGAACAACAACATAGATGGAGGACTGCTACCTCCCAGAAGGCTCCCACTTTTGGAATAAGGACATATCATGTTTTCCTAGCTCCTCCAATAGCCAGTCCTAGGAGCTTTATTCTCTCTTAATGTCTCTATTTATCCCTTACCAGAGAAAGACCAACTCTAAAAGAAAAGGAAAATGAGAGAAGGGAAGTTGACTTTGCGGGGAAAAAGTCATTCTACTTTTACCAAGCTTCTTTATGCCACCTAACTATAGTTCCTCAAGACACTTACATAGTGTAGTTCCTTATCAGCAAGAATTGGAAGTACGGTTGTTTCCAACTAAGAGGCTCTGAGAGATCACAGAAAATAGAAGCCTAGAAGCCTAGGAGAATCCCAGGACCTTTTGTCTCTTTAGAGATAAGAGGATTAGGGTAGACATCAGCAGTGTTCTGATGGCAAACTGCCTATAATCCTGAGCAATTGGGGGTTGTCTGGTTCACTGACCCACTTAAGAAGTGATTAGCCCGAACAAAATTTGCTATTTGCCTGAATGTATCTGTTTGCCAACCTGTGAGAGGTAGTGAGGTTATCCCATCCCCGTTCTGTCTCCTGTGTCTCAACTCTCTTAGTTTACCACTCCATTTAGACATTGTTTATTTTCTGTCCATACTTCTTATAAGGAGTTATAATTCCAGATAAAGATAAGTTTATCTTTGTCACATTCTGAGCCAGTGTTGGCTATGAAAGGAGTGCAGCATGCAAGGATAGGAAGGCCAAAAGGAACCTAAACCGACTGATTTCAATTTAGCACTGAGCCCGTATTGACTGCACAAAGACGCGCTTCAATGGTCTACGGCAAATGGTTGGTCCTGGATCCCACGGTTTGATCAAGTTATAAAAGAGTTATTAATTTATAAAAAGACAAACTCATAAAGGTATTTCTCATGCGGCTCAAGCCTTTAGTTGAATGTGGGAAGAGTCCTTTCTCTACTGCCTGCATCAGTAAGGCAATAATAACAGCGTCGATGATAATTGTCAAAATGCCTGCGTGGTTCTGTATCGCGAAGTATACAAGACTCTCCACAGACCAGGCAGAAGAGATAAATCATTGATTCAGACACCAGAGAGCCAGATCCCACAAGCCGTCTACCCAAAAACAGACTCCCAGTACAGGTGTCACAGTCTATTCAGCTGTCAGAGGTCCACTTGCATTACCTCCATTCTAACCGTCACAACAGCCATTAACGGCCATAACAGCTCACTCTCTCTCTCTCTCTCTCTCTCTCTCAGCATTTCCTGTGAGACAACTTCCTTTTCCTGTCAGGAAGCTCCTCCCATTACATGTGACTTAGATTTCCTGTGCTATAAGCAGGTCACATGACCTTTTAATGGGTGGGCAAGACAGTGTCTGTTCTTTGCCTGTATATCCATACTACAAGCCATTCACTTGGTCACTCTGTTGTAGCCTCCCCATCCCTATTCACAATTGAGAATCCGCAGCCAACATTGAGGTTTTAACAGATTATAATTTTTTATCAATATTAAGGTAACTTTTAAGGTATTTTAAGGAATTTGTGAAAACTGTAAAAATAAAACAAAGGCAAAATCATGAGCAAATCCCTGCAGTCTTTAGGCAGAAGGAGAAATTGGAAATTAAACACCTCACCATCCTTTCGTAGATTTCAACTCCCATTCATTCCATCCACACCCCTTACCCAGGGAGTTTTAATAGCTGGAGGTCTCACATCACCAAACAGCAGCGGAAGCATTCCCTTTCCTTTCTCTCCTTCACCACCTCCCCCAGTCTATAGCAGAGTCAAGGACATAAGTAAAAAAGTCCAAAGGGAGAACTGGGAAGAGAGGTGCCACTTCCCCAGGTGCCACAGAAGCAGACCACCACTGTTAGAGCAGGAAGGGACGATTTCTGTCTGGGGATGAAAGCAATTTAAGAAGAGTGCCGTGGATCAAATGAGATAGTATTTGTAAAGTGTTCACCCCGGTGCCAGGCCCACAGAAGATGCGTAATAGGTACTTCTTCTCTCCTTCTTTCCTTATTGAATTGACCGTGAAACAAGAGAAGCATTTTAACAGGCAGAGTTTGGGGAGGATTTCATCCCAGGAATAACAATAATCTGCAAACGCAGAGGTGCAAATTGTGAAAAGAATCCTAAATTTAGAATCAGCAAATTTTATTTTTAATTCTGCCTCTTTCATTTTTTACTAATCCTGTGATAAGAGCATTTTTATTCAAGCTCAGATTGTATGGAGGGAAGGAGTAGGAAATAAAGCCTGAAAGGTAGGCTGGAGCCAGGCCGAATTCCTTGAATGCCAGTTGAAGGTGTTTGTATTTTTATTTAACAGGTGATTCAGTGGGAGCTACTAAAGGTTTGGGGAGCAGGTTTTGGATTATGATTAGACAATTACTGTGATAATACTGTAGTTGGGGAGGATGATTTCAACTTTGGACAAGTTGAATTTGAGATTTTGGCAGGACAGACAGGTAAAAGTGTGTCATGGAGAGCTAGAAATATGGGGCTGAACTTGAGGGAGATTGGAATTGGGGGAGACTTGAGGTTTTCCTACCTTGTCTCCCCCAATTTCAATCCAGTTATCAAATTAATCTTCTAATAGTGTAAATTTGATTATGTTCCTCATCCCCACCATGATCAATAAATGCTGGTGGCTCTCTAACACCCGTAGAATCAAACATAAAATCCACCTTTTGGCATTCAAGGCTGTTCGCAAACTGGCCTCCTCCTACCTTTCCAGTCTTCTTACACTTTATCCCTTTTTAAATTTTTTTTTAATTTTTTTTTAGCAGGGGGGAAGGCTGGGTAATTGGGGTTAAGGGACTTGCCCAAGGTCACACAACTAGTAAGTGTGTCAAGTGTCTGAGGCCGGATTTGTACTCAGGTCCTCCTGACTCCAGGGCCGGTGCTCTACTCGATGCACCACCTAGCTGCCCCTACTTTATTCCTTTTGTACCCTGTCTTGTGTACTCTTTGATCCATTGACACTGGGCTGCTTGCTACTTGGAAAGAAATTCATGGAATAAGCATTTATACAGAGCCTCCTATGTGCCAGTCACTGTGTTAAGCACTTTTTACAAATGCCTCATTTGATTCTCAAGGTTGGGGCTATTATCATCCCCATTTTGTAGTTAGGGAAACTGATCCAAACATAAGTCACACAACTCAGAATTGTCTGTGGCTGGATTTGAATTTAAGTTTTCCTGATTCCGGGTCCAGTGCTCTATTCACTATGCCATCAGCTATCCCTAATTTATTCCTTGAATAAGACTCAATCTCCAGACTCTAGGTATTTTCACTGATGGTTACCCATGCCTAAAATGCCCTCCCTCCTCATTTCAACCTCCTGGCTTCCCTCAAGTTCCACCCAGAGCTAGCTAGATGAGGCTCAAATGAGATAATATTTATAAATATTATCTGCCAGTTCCTGGTACACAGTAGGCACTAATATAAATTCCCTTCTTTTTTCCTCTTCCAAAATCCCTTTTTCTATGAATAGTCTTTTCCAACCCCATTAATGCTAGTACTTTCTCCCTGTTCATTATCTCCCAATATATACTGTATATATCTAGTTTGTAAATAGTTTATTTTTATGTTGTCTCCCTCATTAGACTGTGAGGTCCTTGAGAGCAAAGACTGGCTTTTTGCCTTTCTTTGGATCCCTAGTGCTTAGCACAGTGCCTGGCACATAGTAGGCACTTAGTAAATGCTAACTGATCAATTGACTCCTTTCAAATTAATTTCCATTTAATAAACATCTAGGGTATCTTCCGGTTCTGAAGCAACGATCCTAGGAAACAATTAAATATATATTATCTGCGAGGCACTGAATCACATGCAGAAAATATCGAGAAAAAAATGGAAGTCTGCGCCTAAGGAGCTTGTATCAAATGATGTATACATTTAATAGATAAGTGAATAATTGGTCACTTGAGGAAGAAGAGAGCCCTGGAAATGCAAAGAATGGGGCCATCTTCACAGAGGAAACAAGATGGAACTGAACTTGGAAGGAATATAAAGTGTAGAAGGGGCTAAGATAAGGAAAGAGAGCTTTACAGGCATGGGAGGGGAGTCACCTGTGTAATGCACAAAACCTAGAGACAGAATGTTGAATTCAGGAAACAGTCAGCGCTCTTGTATGGTTGGAATGCAACACACATGAAGGGGAGTAACATAAACTAATTCTCAAAAGCTTGGCCAAAGCCAGAGAGCAGAGAGCCTTAAATGATAGGATGAAGAGATTGTATATTATCCTGCACTTGATGGGGAACCACTGAAGCTTTATGAAAAAGGTAATTGCCTGGTTAAAACTGTCTTAAGTTCTTTCTCTTCTCAACTAACTGGAAGAGTAACCAAAGGGAGGAGGGATTGGAAGCAGAGAGAGCAGTTAGGAAGTTATTATAATAGTCTGGTCTGTCAATCAACAAGTATTTATTAATTTTTCTTTTTTTTCAACAAGCATTTATTAAGCACTTACTACATGCATTTTGTTAAGAACTGGGGACACAAAGAAAGGCAAAAATAAAATCTGTGCCCTCAATGAACCTACATTCCAAACAGGAAGACAACATGAAAATAATCATGTATATACAAGTTAAATACAGAAACGATGGAAGGCATTTTGAGAAGAAACAGCCTTAGCTGCTAGAGGGTGGCAGGAAGACAGGAAAGAAAGTGAGATTTAAAGGGAATATTGAAGGAAGCCAGGGAAAGTAATGCAGAAGAGAAAAGGGTAGAACAGAATATCTCTGGGTTTCTGGTAGGTATAGAAAACCCCATCCTCTCATCCAGAGCTCTACTACCCACTGCTAGCATTGTAGGAATATGGCTGAAAAGGAGGGAAGGTGAGAGAGAGCTGGTAGTAACTCCTTCCGACTCCCTTCTACTGGCTGCTACAGAGATATCTGCAATCTAGAACTATACTTAGGCACTCTTTTATATGGAGAAGGACAAGGAGGAAGAGTAACAAGGTGGCAATGGTGGTCCATAGGTCAGCAATGAGGAGAGAGAAGACAAAATAGTGACCTCACAGATAAGTGATCTCAAGCAACCAAGGTTTCTGGATCCCAGAGAGAGCATACTATACTCTCACTAGGCGGGAGGTGGAGAAGTAGACCCCTAAAGAAGTGGAACCATGGCAACACTACCTTGGGGATGGGATCATGTGAGGAAGCATGATTTCACCAAGTGGTTGAGTCTGATAGAGGACCTTGAGGAATGAGATGACAATCTCTAGACTACATAATAGAAAAGGCGTGGCCTGTTGGAGGTTAGCACTCTGAGCAAAACTTTTCCAGTCTCACCCTAGTTAAAATTTGTAGGAAACTATCCATCATCTATCCATTGCTGTGGGTCTCCAAAGACCCAAAAGCTAATTCTTTAAGTTAATGTGTTGAATCACTGGGGGGGGGGGGGAAGATTTAATTTAGTGCCAAGCCTTTTCATATGTTCCTAACATCTCTTTCCATGTTTTAATGGATTCTAAGCAGAGAAAAGAAAATACTTTGTGTGTGTGTGTGTGTGTGTGTGTGTGTGTGTGTGTGTGTCCTATGGGGGCAACCAGCCATAACTACTGTGTGGTTTCTTTGTAGGCACTCATTTTATATCAAAGAAGCATTTGATAAGCTTTCCAGCAGTAATCTGGGAGGGTACACTCACAGATGGTTTCTCCTTCTAATAATTGTTTAGCAATGTCCTGAGGCATTTGACAATCATTAGTGATAATGATTCCCATCCTGTTGTTGTTGTTTTTTTTCCTTCCGGGAGAGGACCCAGAAAAGTGGAAACCTTAGTGTCCTTGAATGGGGAAGAAAATAAGCCACAGATGGATGACAGACTCGAACAGAATTTTGAGTAATAACTTACTTACTTCCCCTGTTACCTTATTCAAGAGGTAAAGCCGAAAAGAACTACAAGCAAATTCTTAGCACAATCTTACTTACAAATCATTTTTCTGGAGGAAAGATGACAAGGTGAAATGGAGGCTGGAAGAGAATAAAAAGGCAAAATACAATAAGAGGCTGCTGCTGCTAGACAGGCAAAATCTCCTGTGTTGCTTCTAGACCTGAAAGTTTCAAAGAGTAAGTGTTGGTGAATCACCCAGTCAACCATCAGAACATGAATCATGGATGCATCTTCAGAAACAACATCTTTCACACAGATTTACCCTCCAGAATCTAGTCCTGTTAGCCAGAGTTCTAGGCAAAAGTAAAGGTACCTTGGTGCTGGAACCACAATAGCCTCTTCTTCTTGCTGCACATAATTAGTACCCAACTGCAGAGCCTTCAGGACTTGAAAGTAAATCAATAATATCCCCCAAGGAGAGCCATCTGATTAGATTCAGAGTCACAGACTAAACAGACCTTTGGAGGAAGAAAAGATCCCTTTGCTTACAGATGAGGAAACTGAGATCTGATGAATTCAGGTGAGTTGCCAAGGTCAAATAGCTATGTGGACAAGCTAGATAGAACTAAGGCTGAATTGTTCTGAATCCAAGTCCTGAATGTTCTTTACTCCATGAGTACATGGACATATCAACAAGCATTGTGTCTATGTCCCGCCTCTCCAGTATTAGGTTTCTTACTCCCTATGGAGTGTGCTACAGTAGATAGAGCTGGACTTGGAGTCAGAACCACTTGAATTCAAACCTTGTCTCTTAGAATACTAGCATTGGGATTCTGAGAAAGCCTCTCAACTTCTCCGGGCTCTAAGTAGTTCTCTAAGACCCTGAGGTGCAAAGAAATCATCAACCTGCTTTGGTCAGCACAGCTGAAAAAAAAACTCTTCCTTCAAGATCATGTATTGATTGAGCAGAAAAATTCAATTTGACAAAAGTTTATTGAGCATCTGCAACACATTAAGCAAACTGTGGTTCCTGGCTCAGCTTGCGTTTTGGTCCAAAGCCTAGTACCTCGCACATAACAAACATGGCGGCTGAATGAATGAATGGGCCAATTGTTGAATCAAAATGTAATTGTTTAATTGAGGCTTAATAGCTTAGTGTTGTGTTTTCCAGTTTTGGATTCATGATCTGGTTTGATTCAAGTTCTTTTATAATAAATATAAGCAGAATTGAAGTGGCTCAAAAGAAACATGAGATGCACAAATTTAAAGAAATTTCCACTCCAAATGTTCTTGTGGACTGTTTGTTCCCAACCCATGGTGGAGGCTTCTGAGCTCACATTGGTCTGCTCAGCCACAGCTGGACAACAACCAACCAATTTGCTGATAAATGTACAACTTCTTTTACCCCTAGATAGGAAAATATGTAAGCAACAAAGAGTGACACGAAGCCATTTCTCCAATGAGAAAACCATTGCCACATTGAGAATTGTTACAAAGTCATGATCTACACCTGAATTCTGGATTTCCACTATGGAAGCTGAAATTTACATAGCACTTTCTGCCTCGCAAAGCATTTTACACAGGCTGTCCAATTTCATCCCCACAGCAACTCTGAGATGTATTACCATACACTGAGGTACAGAATGAATCATGCCCATTTCACAGCTGAGGAAACTAGGGCACAAAGATGTTAAATGACTTGCCTTAAGTCAATAACAAATACATTTTAGAGTCGTAATTACAAACACACAGCCACTATTACTCATATTTGACTCATCAAAGTTGTGAGATGTGCAACTTAGGTGTTATTATCCTCCATTTACTGATGAAAAAAAAACTGTAACTCTTAAAGATTAAGTGAATTATTCAGGGTCAAATAGCTTGTAAATATCAAAGGTAGCATTTGAACTGCAGTTTCACCTGATTCCAGATCCAGCCATCTTTTTCCTTATGTCATAGTGCCTGAGTTTGGGTCAATGTAAAAAGTGAATGTAACCCATTCCTCAAAGCCCATTGGCATAGGATTTTCAGCATTGCTAGAGACTGATCATTAAGTGTTCTTTGTCTGTGTGAGGGGGTGGAGTTGGTGAGAATTTGGGAGATAAGATATTATAGTCTGCTGGCTTCCAGTATCAAGGGAGACAATATGATGCTAGACTTTCTTCAGGTCCCTGAAAAGGGAGAGAGAGTCTGGGAAGAAGCCAACATGTAGAGGAACCAACAGCTTAATTATGTTTCTATCCCCAGCTAGACACATCATATCCCCATTCTAGATGCTTCTGGGAATTTCCCCACGGGTGAGATACGGTATTCACTCTATCTTTGTTGAGCTAAGATATTTTACTTCCAATGTGAGAATTCATTCACTCTTTGTATTATCTGGTATATATTCTCTTCTTTCTCTGGTTTCTATTTGCTATCAGCTTGGATAAATGGATTTATTTCCTATTTTCAATGTGTGGTCATAGTGGCAATTAATGGGAAGGAAATCAAGCCTTGGATATATAGCTTGTAGCATATTCTCCCTGAGATAGTGACCAAAAGCTCAGTTTATGTCTAAAAAAATATTTCCCCTAGAATAACAACATTTAGCAGGGAGAAGAGGGGGAATAATTCTAATTCTAGCCTGGTCTACTTTCTCTCAGGAAAGCGCAGTGACCATCCTCTGCCCCAGTCTCCTGCTTCCCTTCTGGCAGAAATTAATGTTTCATTTGCAGAATGATGGGTGGAAGAGACTCTAAAATTACTTATTTATGTCCCTCTGCAAGTCACATTTAGACAGACCCATGTGGACACACAAAATATACATGGATAAAACCCAAACACACATAAACACACACATGCACATACCCTACATTAAAATATTAAGGTGGCAGAAACAAGAAGTAGTTGGTTATGATCTCAGAGTTTATTCTTAGCCTCTGCATAAGACTAGCAGGTGCAAGTTTCTCCTCATTTCTCTGTCTCTCGGTCTATCACTCTCTTTGTCTATGTCTCTCTTTGTTTCTCTCTGTCTCTGTCTCTCCGTCTGTGTCTCTGTGTCTCTGTCTCTGTCTCTGTCTCTGTCTCTCTCTCTCTCTCTCTCTCTCTCTCTCTCTCTCTCTCTCTCTCCCCCTTTATCTCTCATCGGCTCTCATGGATTTAGTTATGAATTCTATGCAGATGATTCCCAGAGCTATGTACCCAGTCCAAGTCTCTCCTCTGAAATTCCTTCCCACATTACCATTTCCCTAGTGGACATTTCAAATTAGATGTTCTGGAGAGCTATCAAGCTGAACACATCTAAGACAGAACTCATTGTCTTTCCACTCTACGTTATCCTCAACTCTGCTAAATATCCAATCCACTGCAGAATTTTTCCATTCCTACCCTCCTTCACCGCCCCCAGCATCTCCCACATCTGAATTGTTCTCTCTATTCACTTATATACCCATTTAATTCACCATTAAATCACCATTCCTTGAGATTATTACAATGGTTTCCTAATTTGTCTCATTGCCTCAAGTCTCTCTTCATTCCAGTTTACCCTCTATGTAGCTGGCAAAGAGATTGTCCTTAAGTACAGAGCTGACCATAGCATTTCCCTCCTCAATAAGTTCCTGTGACTTCTTATTGCCCATATGATGAAATCTGAGCCCCTTTATTTAGCTTTCATTACCTGGGCCCAACCTATCATTCTAGCCCTACTATCCATTACTGCTCTTCCTGTACTCTACAATCCAGCCATATTAGCCTTTTTATCTCCATTCCTCAAACACAGCGCTAAATCTCCCAACTCCATGTCTTTGCACTGGCTCTTCCCCATGCCTAGAATGCATTCCCTCCTCTCCTCTGCTTCAAAGAAGCCCCCTCTTCCTTCATGTTGCAGATCAAGCACCATTTACAGGAAATTCTTCCTGAGCTTCCCCAACCACTACTACCTTCCCTATTTATTATTTTTATATATTTTTTAAATATTTATATTTGCTTTCTCTTTTGAAAGCAAGCTTCTTGAGAGTAAGGATTGTTTCCATATTTGTACTTATGTTTGTGCCACCTGGCATGGTGTCCAACATATACTATGCACCCAATAAATTCTTTTTGATTGATTCATAGTGAAAGGAGGGAAGAACAGAATTTTTAGAGTTTCTACTTGCTGGCATAAAAATGCATTTGTTGGCAAAACATTTTTTCAATAAATGCCAAAAAATAATAAATGATCAACCTCTCTTGCTGCCTCCAGCAATTGTAGCTGTCAAAGGGAGATTTTTTTTTTCCTCAGTCAAAAACCTCCCCAGAGGATGTTGACACTGCTTAGAAACTGCCTGCAGAAGGGCAAAGCATGCAAAGTCTTGTCAAAAAGGCAAGGGAGGGAGTTAGAACCTTTAACTGCAGTTTCTTGGGAAAGCTTGATCCCAGACGGAGTGGTGAGCGGTCACACTTCACCTCGTTCTTCAGCCATCTTTAGCAAAATTTGAATTTACTTCATTTTTAATTGGGGGTAAATGCCAGACCATAGCCCAGATTTGTTCATGTTGTGGCCATTATCCATCTCCTGGATAATTCCATCAAAAAGCAAGTTAGCTGTTGGTGACAGTGACAGTGGTAGTTATGGCGATGATGATAGGGATGATGACAACCATAATGATGATGAGGACAACGACGACGACGATGACGACAACGATGATGATGATGATGATGATGATGACAAAGATGATGGTGATGGTGATGATGACAACCTTAATGATGATGACAACCATAATGATGACGACTACGACGATGATGACAACGACAATGACGATGATGATGATGGTGATGATGACGATGATGATGATGACAATGATGATGATGAGAACTAATAGAATTTACAAAATGCTTTCAAAGTTGCATTTAATATCTCATTTGAGCCTCACAATAACCCTAGGATAATATATAATAACATTGTCATCTCCATTTTGATGATGAGGAAACTGAAGCTCAGTCACAAAACTAGTCTGTATCAGAGATAGGATTTGAACATAGATATTCCTGCTTAGATTGAAGATATTCTTCTTCCCAAACTCACTTTTTTTTTGTAAAACTGAGAGTAATGGCACATCAGCAAAACAAAAAGAACTTCAAAAAAAAATCTCTTGGGAGGAGGAGTAAATAACTTTGCCATTTTGTCAGGTCAAAAAAATCCCCTATTTGATTTGTTAATTAGCACAAATGAAATTCTGAGCCATAGACAAATAGACTACTAGATTGATTCCAGAAATATCACCAACAGCAACAATTACAACTTCTTGTTTTTAATGAGATGTATGGGGAGAGCAAACAAAGTTGAGAGGAACTAACTTTGTGCCTGCCCGTTCTCTTTTTGCTCCAGTTTCTCATGGCTGAATCTCTGTCTCTCTCTGCCTACCTTACAAAAAAATTCTCAGATTTGTACCAAATGCTAACTTTTCCCCATCAGCTACAAGAGCAACTAACATAATTTGCAAAGCCTGTGGACTTTCATTTTCAATTTTTGGAAGCTAATACCACAATAAAACCAAATTATTATTTCAAAGTTCAAAAAAATGAAAGTAACTCAATTTACATTTGTCACATCAAGTTACTTTACACAAGTAAAAAAATAGGAATCATGAATTGTCTGGAAAATGGGATGCAGAAATACATGATGAAGTCAGAGAATATTAGAGGTAGAAGATAATTTATTTTAAACCCCTCATTTTATAGATGAGGGAACTAAGGCCCAATGAGAACCAGACTTGTCCCAGGCCACCTGATTAGCTAGTAGTAAAGCTAAAAATAAACACTGAATTCTAAGTCGAGGATGAGGACACTCACAAAACAAGTTAGGGAAGCATGAATTTGCCAAAGTGCCAGGCAGACTTTGTAGGGGCCCAGGAATATGATAGCATAAGCTTCTTCCATCTCTATGGCAACATGACTTTAAAATTCTTCTTTGGTCTTGGGCCATCTTTCATGGATCATTTTTAATAGCTCTGTGGTTGTATCCTATAACTCAGGGATTCTTAACCCAGGGCCTATGAAATTTTAAAAATATATATTTTGATAATTACTTTAATATAATTGGCTTCTTTTTAATACCATGTGTTTTATTTTTAGGCATTTAAAAGTACTTTTCTAAGTAGGGTGGGGTCCATAGACTTCACCAAACTGCCAAGGGGACCCATGACTAAAAACATAATAATAATAATAATAATAATAACAAAGACTGAAAGCCCCTGTTCTAATTTCTTCTACCTATTTGTTTTCCTCTATATATCAGACTGAACCTCATTCTTTCCTGAAAAAAGAGAACAATATGTTAAGCTTATTTTCGTTCAATACATGTTTAATCCTTCATCCCAGAAACAAAAGCAAAGCATGACATGTTGTCATAATACACAATATAAATCCATCTGTTGTAACTGCGTTGAGGAAATGCAATGGAGTTTGCAAAGAGGGCTAGACTTTGGACTTAAAGAACCTGGGTTTGAATTCTGTTTCTGTTAACTACTTCCTGGCGTGACCTTGGGCTTTTACCACTGATAATTCTCTGGCCCTGTTTCCTCAGCTGTGAAATGAGGGGGTGGAACCAGATGATATCTGGGGTCCCTTCCAATTCTGAATCTACGATACCATGCTGACTGAGGCGTTTGACAAGGTCAGCAGTTTGTTTAACAAATCTGAAACTAGCTTTGAACATTCAGGACAATATCCTTGCTCCTGAGAAGACTTTATTTCTGAGCAAAAAAGAATTTTCTCAAAACGGGTCTTTTTTTAAGCAATCTTCATCAGAAATGTAATACCTGATGACTTCAGAGTTAGGGTTTCTTTGTCAAAGGTTATGTTGCCATAATGCTGGTTAGACTAAATTTCCTACTATAAATTAACTGATAATTCCAAGAGTGTCTGGTTGAATAATTTTTTGTTTCCCTCTGAAATGAAAGGTTGTTTTTGGCATGGGTTAGAATTGACTTTCTGTATTAGCCTGCTGGAATCATTGAAGCTAAGAGACAGCCAGACAGAAGGATAGACATAGAGATACAGAGAGAGGGAGACAGAGACAGAGAGAGAAAGAGATAGAGAGACAGAGAGAGAAAGAGAGAAGAAGAAGAAGAAGAAGAAGAAGAAGAAGAAGAAGAAGAAGAAGAAGAAGAAGAAGAAAGAGAGAGAGACAGACAATGCTAGAGACACAGAGAGAGACAGACGGGAGACAGAAACAGAGACAGAGACAGACAAGAGAGATAAAGTGGGGGGTGGGAGGGACAGAAACAGAGAGAGACAGACAGGCAGACAGATAGGCAGACAGATATAATAGACAGAGAAGTAAATAGCTTGAGAGTCAGGAAGGCCTAGGCTCAAGATGGGCTTTTACGTTCTCAGGGTCCCAGGCAATTCTCTAAGACCAGCAGTTGTGCACCTGCATTGGGAGTCCCCTAAATCAATGAAATCCCAGGTCGGTCCATCTGTCAATAAACATTTAAGCACCTATGTGCCAAACAGTGTGCTAAGTGCTGGGGATGTAAAGAAAGGCAAAAGACAGTCCCTGCTTTTAAAGTGTTCACAACCTAATGGAGGGAAATGACACAAGGTAAAAAGGGCTGAGGGTGGAGAGCAGCCAGCAGGAAGAGGGTGGGGCAGATTGAAATCCTGAAGCCAGGTAAGAAAGGATGACATACAGGGCAGCTAGGTGGCGCAGTGAGTAGAGCATGGGCCCTGGAGTCAGGAGGACCTGAGTTCAAATCCAGCCTCAGACACTTGACACACTTACTAGCTGTGTGACCTCGAGCAAGTCACTTAACCCCAATTGCCCTGCTTTCCCCCCTGAAAAAAGTTAAAAAAGGAAAAGATGACATGGCAGCCCTAGGCACCGTCCTTAAATGGTGCATCTGGGAGGAGCTGTCTGGAAATCTCCACTTTGACCAATCTGAGGGAGGGGTGCAAGGATCAGGGGATTCTGAGGAAGTGTAACTTTCAAAGTTGATATGATCTTTTAGAGTTTCTAGAAATCATGAACTAGGTGGAAATGGAGGGGGGAGAGAGAGATGAGTTTCTAGAAATCATGAACTAGGTGGAAATGGAGGGGGGAGAGAGAGACAGAGAGAGAGAAAGAAAGAGAGACAGAAAGAGAGCATGTGTAACAAGTAGGAAAAAAAGGGATAAGGGAGAAAAAAGAACAAAGGGAAGAGAATATATCCTGAAAATACTTGCTATCTCTTTACCTTTCAGAGTTCTGATAAGGATAAATAATTCCACATTTGCTAAATGCTTCAGGCTCCTTTGTAAACAATGTTGTGATAGCAAGTGGTATTAAAAATGAAATTTCACATTATGTAATCTCCATAATAACAGTAACTTACAGTTGTATATTACTTTGTACTTTTCGAAATGCCTTGAAAAATGATTTTATTTGATTCTTTAAAAAGCAGCAACATTTACTAAATCCCTCCAATGTGCAGAGCCATATTTCAGGTGTTAGAGGAGATTAAAAATTTTAGATGAGACACAATCGTTGCCCCCATGGAACTTGCCCTCTGGTAGGGGAATAAAACATAAATGTATACAACTGGAATGGATATTACATAAGTTCATTAGAAAATTACAAAACTTACCATTGTGATGGTGGTATCAAGATGGGGGTGATCAAGGGAAGATAACCAGCTTAGGCAAAGATTAGTGGTAATAGCCCTGTTTTATAGTGGGCAGCTAGGTGGTACAGTGGGTCACTCATCTTCCCAAGGTCAAATATGACCACAGACACTACCTGTGTGACCCTGGGTGAGTCACTTAACCTTATTCACCTCAGTTTCCTCATCTGTAAAATGAGCTGGTGAAGGAAATGGGAAACTACTCCAGTACCTTTGCCAAGAAAACGCCAAATGGGCATGAAGAGTCAGACAGGACTGAAAAACAACACAATAGATGAAGAAACTGAGACTGAGATAAAATGGCTTGTCCATGGGCAAATAGTAAATTCATTTGAGGGTGGAAATTGTAACCCAAATCATCTGACATCCAGTGCTATTTCCACTGGACCACAAATATTTATTTTTCTGATTAGACCTAGGTTTTACACAGAATCAAAGTGTGTGATTTCCCAATTTCTCCCCAGTATTGGTCCCTAGGCAGTTTTCTGCTGCTGCTCCTGAATTGTCCCTTGACAAAAGAATAAGTCACTGTTCTTGGTCCTGAAGGCCAAAGTCTAGTCTAAATAATTTAGGTCCCAATGTCCTGAGAGAAAGTAGAGGCAACCAGTAGGCCCCCAGAGAATCATGAGAGAAGTCTTATCCTGTTCTGTCCCACTTCCATGATCTTAACTGGTGCCAGGAGAGTGAGCTCAGAGTGGGTGCTATATGTTATACTATAATCTTTTGCATAATTGATGGGAAATAAAGGTAAAAGAGAACAGACTTTTCTTTCCTTGGTGGTTTTGTCGGCTGACTACCACTAAAATACTAATATGTGTAAGGGTGGGGATTGATTGAGTAAATCAATCAAGGCACTGACCCCAGTAGGGTATTAAATGCTAAATCCAGATATATTTATCAGATGAGATCACTTCTCTGTTGAATCAATGAATACAAACTTTAGATAAAGTAGGGAAGAAGTTGATAGTCAACCGGATGGACGCTGCATTGGAAATGTGCCCGAACTAACTAAGGAAACTTAATCTTATTCTGTGGATCGATGGGTCATCAACGAAAATGCCATTTTGGAAGAGGTTGGAGCAAGGAGAGAAGAGAGAGAGAGAGAGAGAGAGAGAGAGAGAGAGAGAGAGAGAGAGAGAGAGAGAGAGAGAGAGAGAGAGAGTGTTCTATCTAAACTTCACAATGAGAAGAAATAGATTGAGGGAAATGGGGAATAACTCTTTGACTTGGTTCCTGTCCCCACACCTTCACCAGAAAAAGACTTGGAGGGGAAATAAAGGATCTGGGGTTCTGAACTAGCTCTCCTGTTATATATGCCTCACTTAGCATTACTTAGTACCTGAATCAAAATAGACTTTCTGTATTGCTATGTTCACACTTAGTGCATCATCTATATATGTTCTCACCTGATATATTTATCAGGGTTTAGCATCTAATTACTTAATTTAAGCAGGATAAGATGATTTGATTGATTTACCCATCAACCCCTACATATGCAGGGAGAAGCTAAAAAGTGCCTAACAATATCCCCTGAAAACAAGGATAGTTCAACTGAGAGCTCCCGAGTTACATCTTGGTCTGCTACATCCCCATACAAACTCTGGGAGAAAGTGTCCTAAATATCTGACCTGAAGGTGTTGAAGTGGCGGAAAGAGATTGACTGAGAAGTGAACAGGCAGAAATTTCAGAGGAGGTAATAATTATGGTCCCTTTGAAACATACATTCACTGAGGGATGTACTGACCCAAGTCTATGCAGTTGGCTAGTGAGATTATTAAATTTACAATGTGAGTTTATACACCCCCAAAATCAGCAATTGCTACAAATCAGGGCTTGATTTGTTGTTTTGGTGATTGTCTAGATGCAAGAAAGGGTTAATAATGCAGATTACACTTAAAAGTGTATGTGCATAAATCCCTCCCTCCCCCAGCCTGAGTGTTAAATATTTACCAGCATACCCTGTAGTCCTTTCTAAATGCTACTTGAGCTCAGCTGGAGTGTAGTAGAGGGCTCAGGAAATAAAGTTATCACCAGACTGGAGGCTAACAACAGCGATGACAACCATAATAGGCATTTAGATAGTGCTTTCGGATTTGCAAAGTGCTTTACATCTATCATATCGTTTGAGCCTTATAAATAGCCCTGCCTCGACCCTTTCTGTAACAAAAATAGCTCAGTGTTTGCACCCTCTCTCTATCTCAATTTAGGAGCAAAGAATTCAAGGTTAATTTACCATTCCATCTGTCTGTACTTGGTTCTTTAGAATGAGTGACTGAAAGCCAAAAAGTATGTATTTGCATTCAGTGTTTGTCTATCTGGGCAGAATCCCTTTTGCCCTTGGTCTGATAAAATGAAAAAGATGGATTCTGCAGCACCTTCTCTGGGAAACTGATTTTGGGGGGTGATTTTTTTTAAGTTGAAAGCTTTGATGCTTTCCAAATACATCTGGTAGTTGACCAATAATTTAGACTTTTTACATTCTGATTTGGACACTGAAAGACAAGTAAAGAGAGGGAAAGAAAGTCTTCTCTGAATCTACAAAAATTTATTGCATGAGGAAGAGCTCTCTCTCTCTCTCTTTCTCTCTCTCTCTTTCCCTCCCCCTTCCTTCCCCAGAAAGAAGAAAGCATTATTTTACAGTGTTCAAGTGATTTACTAGAAGTAAGTGAACTCCATTCTGTCATTCAGAGCAACCAATTCTCATTCCACTAGGCAATGATTTGTATGTTCCCTTTTGAGCTAACGTGTTTGTAGTATATTTTGTTTCCAAAAATCTGTAACTTTGTGTTTTAAAATGCACCTGTAAGAATAGTATATAACTGCTTATGGTTTTAAATTCTTAAGTTATGAATATTTAAATTGTACCCTGGTAGGCTGACATAATTCCCACCCAACAGCTCTAGAATACTATTAGGATTTTTTTTGTTGGGGTCCTCTAATGATTTTCATGCTTAATCTCACAGATATTATAATCCTAATCCAGCATGTAGGAAATTAACTTGATTTTTGGCAAAAGCACAAAAGATCTTAGGAAGTCTAAGTGTCTGTGAGAGCAAGAAAGCCTTCATGAATTTTTGTCCTTGGATTAAATTATAGAAACTTAACAGATCCTGTGTCTGAGTAAATGTTTTTTAAATCTGTTCTGTGAAAAAAGAAAACAAAACCACTTTCATTGATTTTTGAACTGAGAAAAAAAGAAAACATCAGCTTCTACAGGAATATTCATGTGAAAGAAAAAAAAGCTTTTATGAATATTAATCTGAAATATATGGACTGTAATAAATAGGAAATTGGCTCTGCAGCTCTAAAGTTTCAATCTCAATTGTGAAAAAGTTGCTTATAGAGTACATACATAATTGTATTTGATCTCTGTTTTCTCTCCTTGTTTGTATTGATTATTGGCTATTGATTATTGGTTATAGATTTCTAATTATGGATCTTTGGCTATTGCATATCTTTGTTACTGATTACTATGGAAGCAATGAACACCAGCTAAACTTACCATTAGATACTTACTCTACCATACCAATGATCATCTTTTTCAGTAAAATGATTGGTATACTCCACAGTATCTTAATAGACACATCTGATAATCATGTAATGTTGAGAAATGGGGCAATATATTGAAACAATAGACTACAACTAAACTGTTGTATGTAATAAGTTGCTTTAAGTCACTGAAGATAGCTGTATAGACTTTCATTCCCTAGCTGGCTATCATCCTAAGGCTTCTAAGAGAGAAGCTATCCCAAAGATTGATGGGAAAAACATACCTCACCAGGTACCCCCAGATCACCAGCACTGCAGTTAAACATCAAATCCTTCAACCACAGATCCGATTTTTTAATTTTTTTAACATTTTTATTTAAGTTTTGAGTTCCAAATTCCCTTCCTCCTTCTTTCTCCTTCCCTCAGACAGTAAGCGATCAAATATGGGTTATACATATGCAATTATGTAAAACATTTCCATATTAGTCATTTTGTATAAGACTCAAAAAAAAGGAAAAAACGAAAGAAAGTAAAAAATAGGATGTTTCAGTCTGTATTCAATCAATATCAGTTCTTTCTCTGGAGCCAGATAGTATGCTTCATCATTAGTCCTTTGGGATTGTCTTTGATCATTGTGTCACTAAGAAGCGCTAAGTTTTTCACAGTTCTTGATCAAACAATATTGCTGTTACTGTGTACAATGTTCTCCCGGTTCTGTTCACTTAACTATGCATCAGTTCATGTAAGTCTTTCCAGATTTTTCTGAAATCATCCTGCTTGTCATTTCTTACAGCACAATAATATTCCATTACAATCCTATGCCATGGCTTGTTTAGCCATTTCCCAATTGACAAGCATCCCTTGGACTTCCAATTCTTAGCCACCACAAAAAGACCTGCTATAAATAATTTTGTACAGATAGGTCCTTTTCCCTGTTTTGGATATCTTTGGTATATAGACCTAACAGTGGTCTTGCTGGATCAAAGAGTATGCGCAGTTTTACATCTCTCTGGGCATAGCTGCAAATTGCTCTCCAGAATGGTTGGATCAGTTTACAATTCCACCAAGAGTGCATTAGTGTCCCCTCCAACATCCAACATTTTTCTTTTTTGTCATGTTATCCACTCTGGTAGGTATGATATAGTACCTCAGAGTTGTTTTAATTTTCATTTCTCTGATCAATAGTTAGAGCATTTTTTACGACTTCAGATAGCTTTGATTTCTTTGTCTGAAAACTGCCTGTTCATATCCTTTGATCATTTATCAATTGGGGAATAACTTGTATTTTTACAAATTTGAATCAGTTCTCTATATCACAGATCCCATTATAAAAGACTCTCTCCTATATAGGTTAGTATGCAACCCCTGAAAACTCAGTGACACTAAGCCATTTGGGCTAGCCTTACAAGTGCCATTACTACGCTAAGCAAGCGAGCCATCTATGAATGAATGGAGAAAGCATGTACTCACTTTAGTGCTTGACGTAATGGTCAAGGAAGTGTCTTTTGGTTTGGGAAGCTACAGGGATGGTGAGTGGACTGACATTTCCAATAGCAATGGAAAATTGATTTGATTGATGTTCAGAACTACAAAATGTGTATGGGAGTAGTGCAAACGGAATAATGCGGGCAAGTGAAAAGAAAGCTGGTGGCCTGTAGACTGTTTGAGGCTTTCACAGAGGGGCACACAAACAGGCAGGAGTTCCACAGCTGAAAGATTATGCCCTCTATGGCATGGTGTCTGGTCCAGGCAGCAAGGGGACGGGTGAGAAAATGGCAAGGGAGTAAAATAATGGCCGGAGAGGGGGAATGTTGTGATGTGGGATATCAGAGGGAAGGTGAGTGGATTCTTAGATAATTTGATTGTCTGCACTGCAGAAGCTGCTAACATCCTTCCCTCTTTGCACTCTCACTCACACTCAACTCTCACTTTTTCCAAAAACAATGATAATGCTGATTTTATTACAGTTGTAGGACTGAAAAGCACGGGAAGGGGAGGACAGACAGGTGCTGTGCATGGTACTACAGCAGATGGCTAGAAGATGAGAGGAATGGAATCTGAAATTTAACTGCAACCAACTCAATGTATTGAGCCATGTGACTTACTAATTAGGACAGTGAGGCACCCAGAGTAGGGATTTCACAAATAAGAAGAATAAATCCCCTCACCAAACTAGCAAAGAAATGAAAGATGGGAAAATCCATTGTTGGATTGCAATGTAGAGACAGGCAAACTACTTTACTGGAACTTTAGATGGAACTGTTCTGTATATTTAGTAATGTTGTAATTTATATTATAGTCATTTGTACCATACTTGAATGTGAATTTCTTTGTTTCTCCAATGACTAGCATCATGGAGATAATAAATATTTCTGGAATTGAATTTTCCCTAGAGACAATTGGTACCAATCTTGTCTGTGTTCAATTGTAGGCCATGTTTTGACGTCCCTCAGTAAGGTAAATTCGCTTTGACAGGGTATAGTACAATGGAAAGAACTGGGTCTGTGAGTCAGAAGATGTCAGTTCAAGTCCTGACTCCAATAGTTACTAGCTGAATAATCTTGGGCAAACTATGTAGTCTCATTCAGTATCAATTTTTTCTTTTCTTTCCCTTTTCTTTTCTTTTCTATTCTTTTTTTGAGGCAATCAGAGTTGAGCGTTTTGGCCAGGGTCACACAGTAAGTGTCTGAGCTCAAGTTTCAACTCAGGTCCTCCTGACTCCAGGGATGGTGTTCTGTGTGTTGTGCTTCCTAGCTGCCCCAGGTGTCAATTTCTTCATCTAGATCAGAAGTCGGTAAACTACAGCCCAAGCCAAATTAGTCTGCTGCCTGTTTTTGTAGGGCCTGGAGCTAAAAATGGTTTTTACATTTTTTAAAAAGACAAAAGCTTCTTAACAAAGCTTTATTGAATTATTGAATGTGAAAAACCATTTGGTCCTGGGGTTGTAGTTTGTTGACCTTTAATCTAGAAAATTAGGAAAATACCCACCTACCTCACTGGGTTGTGAAACAGTGTATATAAATCATTCTGTGATCCCAAAATGTTAGAGTATGATCTATCGTTATTATTTGAAAAGGCTGTGTAGTCTTGAGACATTTCCTGAATAAGTTTATCGAATTTTGGTCAGGGTGTAGATGCCCAGCCTTGTAAAACACACTTTTCTGCCTGATCCTACAACACATAATAGGACCTCAGAGTTGGAAGTATCTTTTCATGATTTTTCTTTCAGTATTCCTGAAAACTGGTCATCCAGAACCTGCTTCAACACCTCTAATGATGGAGAACTTACTACTTTTCTGGACATACACAAATAACTATAATGTAGTGCAACAGGGGCTTTGGAGTATGCCCAGATCCTTTAACATGGAGGCACCCTATATCTGGAAGAGGAAATTGTGCATTTTCCTACTACAAGGGTAGAAATAACTTCTTTTGATAGGCTATGTGGTTAAAACAGCCCAAATCTCTAAAAATTGCCAACCTGGGGCATACTCTTTTCCTGAGATACCCAGAGAGGGTAAAGGTCTAAGTTCACCTACAGCATAGGCACTGGAATAGAGAGGGGGAATGGGCTACTACTCCCAGCCTTCTGCTTTCACCACGAGGCCCCAAGGATCAGACTGAAGGCTGTGCTTTGATATATTTCCTTTTTTCCTTTTGGTATCGGTTACAGGAGGTGGAATCTCAACCCCAGTGACCTTGAAGACAGGATTCCAAGATGAATATTGCAGCCAACCAACCTGGAAGGGAAGCCCCAAGAAACCAGGGTGCCTGAAACTTAAACTCAAGGAGGCTTTGTATTTGCAACTTGGGATTGTGCTATATGGGAACTAAGCTACACTATGAACCAAATCCCCTTCAATAAGTTTTAATTTGCAGTTTTAAATGCTTTTTATGATCTATGAGTGCCTTATTGCATTTTAAAATCTTGAATCTGAATCACTAGATTGACCTAACTTGGGTCTAGCTTAGAATAGATTTTCTCTCTTTCCATAGGCTGAATTTTCTCCCCTATACAGTTGAATTTATAAATTTAAGCAGATGAGCAAGAAGAGAAAAAAAAGGCCTGTGTCAGAGAAGTAGAATGGAGTTGAGACTATAATAAATTTAATCAGGTCCTCCTCTTTCACTTGCTTTTGTTCTTCTACGACTTTCTTTCTCAGAGAGGAGACTCTATAAGCCCTATCCTGTCTTCTTTATTGTCTTTAAGTGTTTATTTACATTTTCAAATTTGTTAGGAATATTGAATTGTATGGCCATTAACAATGAGTTTGTTCAAGGATGGATTTGTAGGTCAAAATTGAGAGTGGAGAAGCTATCAAAAACAGAAGAGAATTCCCTAATCTTATGCTGGAGAGAAGGCTGAGTCAATTAGAGAGTTTTTTGTAAGTTTGCCAATATCTGAAAATATTCCAGAATATGTCATTTAGATTTCCTCTGAAAGCAATGAGAGAAATTTGAAAAGGAAGCAATTCAGTAGCAGACTAAAGCAGAGGGGTTGGTGGCTTCCCCTAGAGTACCTGAGACACAATGCTGACATTCTGCATCACGTACCCCAGAGATCTATACATATATTTATTTGTCCAACTTTAATCTGGCTCCCACACTCCAGTACCACATTATCAACCATCTGGTGGATATCTCCATCTGGGTATCCTATGTACAAAACGGAACTTAACATCATCCTCCATAAACTCTCCTTTCTCCCAAATTCCCATTTCTCTTGAGAATGCCATCATACTCTTAGTCACCCAGTTTCTCTTCTGGGGAAGTCCCTGGAATGAGAGAAAGAGAAACTCTAGGAAAAAGCCAACATATAGAGGAGCTGGCCCCTTGATCCTATCCCTATCCCCAGCTTTCTACACAAGTGACTGAGGAATCTGAGACTTTATCTCTAAATTAAGCTGGAATACCCTATTCTCAATAAGAGAGCTCATTCACTCTACATTTTGTTTGAAATATCCTCATCTCTATACCTTCTTTGATTTCTGATTGCTATCAGCTCAGATAAAAAGGGTTTATTTACTATTCACTATATGTAGTCTTGGGCAGCTAGATGGGGTAGTAGATAGGGGCCTGGAGTCAGGAAGACTTGT
Organism: Trichosurus vulpecula; assembly: GCF_011100635.1. Lineage (NCBI taxonomy): Eukaryota > Metazoa > Chordata > Mammalia > Diprotodontia > Phalangeridae > Trichosurus > Trichosurus vulpecula. Next base: position 438,279,104 of record NC_050574.1, read on the forward strand.
CTTCATGAACTCAAATCTTGTCTCAGAGACTTACTAGCTCTGTGACCCTGGGCAAGTCACTTAACACTTGTTTGCCTTAGTTTCCTCACCTGTAAAATGATCTGGAGAAAGAAATGGTAAATTATGCCAATATCTTTGCCAAGAAAACTTCAAATGGGGTCATGAAAACTTGGACATAACTGAAAAACAACATGTATGGTCTTTGTGGGAAAAAGGTCAAACCTTTGCTATATATCTTGGAACACTCCGCCCCCTTTGTGGGATGGCAATAAGCAGCTGAGCTTAAATCTCTAAAATCATTTCCTCTAGACTAACAATATTGAGGGGAGGGGAGGGGAGATGAAGACAGGGAACAGATATATATAATGTTAATCTATTACTCTTTCTTTGAGAAGAATGGAGTAGCCAGCTTCTGGTACCAGCTTCCTCCCCCACCTCCTGACAGGAATCAAAGTTTCTCTTAGAGAAGGGAAGTTAGAAGCAACTGCAGAGATGTTTATTTACGAATCCTTGAGAGCCTCTTCTAGGTAGATCTATGTGGATACACATATCCTACATAGGCAATAAGCCCATATACGTGAACATCCTTATTATTCTAGGAGACACTACAGTAGAGTAAAAGGGGGAAATAATAAAGTTGTAAAATAAAGTGCCGTAGACTCATTAATATCTTGCTGATTGAGCTGGGCCTCAGGTTTTAATAAGACTAAGTTAAATAGGGACAATAAATATCTTTTATTACACATTTTATTTCTAGGCTGCATGTTTGACTGCTTGTGGATTTTTTTTTTATCTTTGAACAAGCTAACTAGTGACTTTTCATTTTTCCTAAATTATATTTTTTCCACATGGTTGGTTGTTCAAACAGACTCTTTCCTTTTTTTGTATTTAGAAAGTCACGGGAGTGCCTAAAAATAATACCCTAGAACAATCTGGCTGATGGCATTCTTCTAAAGTTTACCAATTCTTTTTTGTAATTGGCTCATCTTTGACCTTTCAGGGTGTCCATAGGCTGCTGCCATTCCTTTCTTTGGCTCAAAAGATAGAACACCCATAACGACAAATGCTTAGGCTACCAGGATAATATTCTTATTTATTTGTAAACATATAACATCCCCCGTTACCTTTCTCCTTTTAAATTGGTTGATTTGTCTCTAGAACACATCCAGTTGACTCTCCCCCCGACCCTCACCACAAGAATGATGTGTCCTGGTTTTTGGTCCTGTGGGAGGAAGAATGTATACAGATGAGTGTTTCCAGAAGGAGACTTGGCCTTGGCTCCTGAGGTGACAATGACACCTTCGGATTCCAGAACCTTTCTTCAAGACTGGTATGGTCTTTGAGACATTCAATGAACCAGTGACTTAGGAGAGGGTACTGAGGACCAATGATGAAATTTTATTATCATGTTAAGCATTTTGAATTTTCTTTTTGAATATGAATTAATAAACATTAACAAATATGAACTTTGCAATAAGCAAAGAATAACGAACAAATGAAAAAGCATCTATTAAGCACTTTTTGCTATAGACTGTTCTAAGGTCTAAGGATACAAATAGAAAATTGAAGATAATTTTTGTCCTCAAAGAACAAAAATCCTAACTGGGGGAGACAATCCATAAAGGGGATTAGTGAACAGGAAGGAGAAATTTAGTTTGGAAAATTACAGGGATAGTGATTGAAGATACAGAGAAATAGATTTACCTACCTTTCCAATGCCTGTGGAGGTAATGGTTTGGTTGTGGCTTCAAAATTGTAAAAGTGTGCCCATGGAAATGGGGTTGAAGAGCAGAGAAGGGGGTAAGGGGATGGCTTGGAAATAAAGTGAAACATGAATGAAGCCAGCATGTCCTAAGAGGGTGGCTCATCTGAAGCCCTTACTAATCAGGACAGTGTGAGCCATAGGGCAGAAGTTCCAGAGACGAAGAGGTTAAATCCTCAAGGATATAGTCTCTGGTGCCAAGTTGTTGGTAATGAGATGTCCAAGGAGAAAAGAACAGATAAAAAAATGTGAAGTTCATATGAAACTATGGCCATCCATAGTATTTTATTTGGTTAATGTATATTAAACGTGGCATTCCCTCTGAACTTCCTTTCCATTTCAGAACTCATAGATCTGAATCATCAGAGGTCAATTGCTACCTCATATTCAGGGAGATGGGGCAGCCTTTGTATCTACTCCTAATGCTTTAGCTCATGAGCCCCTACTAGTGTGCTACTTATTAATCAATTATCCAGTAAACCCAATTAGCTCTTAGCAACGGCATTAACTAAGATAATAAGAACAGTAACACTAAAACATTCTTGTACAGAAATCTGGGCTTCATTCTTCCTCAAATGCAGAGACAAGAAAGAAAGAGTACAAAAAAATCCACAGGAAGATTCCACAATCTTAGAGCACAGGTAAGACACATTTAGTAAATACGTGTAACCAGAGCTACTCACTATTCTGATACTTCAAGGCCTGGAAATCCTTTTTCTTCCAGTGGAGTTGTCTGAAAACTCCTTCCTGGGCATAGCATTTCTGCTGGACAGAGTCCTCAACAAGACTCCCAAGGTCAGTTCACTTCCACAGCCAGATTCTCAGTTGACAATGCAAGCTCTTTTTTGAGTCTTCAGCTAGCTCTCTTCTTAGCTGCTAGAGACCCCATTTCTGCAAGCTGTTTCCTCCTTTGAGTCACTATATCTTCAAATCTGTGTATTTAGGGAATGTAAATCTGCTTCCTGCTTCATAAAATGTCACCCATTAGTCAACTAGTCAAGTATCTCTGATTCAAAGTGACAAGGCCAATGGATGCTAGAGGAGAGATAAATCACATCATTTCCCCCCCAACCCCCCATCCCCCAGAGAAATTCCCTGTCAGGGCCTGAGTTCTACTTCTTGTCACTCCCAGCCTGGACTACCTACTGAACTGCCCTCAGAGATGGGACATGTGTGTGGTGTCTGTGTGTGTGTGTGTGTGTGTGTGTGTGTGTGTGTGTATGTTTTCAATGGCCAGATATCCTTTAATAGGTTTTGTTGCTGTTGTTGTTTTGCAAGACAATCTGGGTTAAGTGACTTGCCCAGGGTCAAAAAGCTAGTAAGTGTCAAGTGTCTGAGGCCAGATTTGAACTCAGGTCCTCCTGACTCCAAGGCAAGTGTTCAATCCATTGTGCCATCTAGCTGCCCCAGTTTCCTTTACTTCTAATAGATAATGGTGTTCATTCTTCAAAAGAGGATTCCCCAAGTATTAACACTTTGTGATCCTATTAACATCTCAATACCTCTATTATGTACTCTATATCAACTATGGGGACTATACATTTAACATGATAGTAAAGCAAACAAACAAAAAAACACTTTTCCTCTTCATCTGTATCCCCTCGTGCTCTTTTCTGTGTGTTTTAAATGAATGGGGTGATTGCCATTGAGGCTCTTTTATTTCTTCTTTTTTATATGAAAATCATTACCTACAAACTCCCTCTCTCCCTAAATAGAAGTGATATCTTCCAACAAATAAAAGTTATAATAAAGCTCTCTTACAAAGAGATAGCCTCAAACAAAATAAATGTACATTATAAATTAAAATGTCTGCCCCACTTTGTACCTCTTGTCTATCACCTTTCTTCCAAGAAGTGATTCATCATTAATTTTCTAAAGTATTGATTGGTTATTGTTTAATTCCATTTTTAAGTCTTTCAAAAATTGTTTTCCATACATTAATTTCCTTTACATTTTTGTAGTCATTGTGGACAGCTAGGTGGTGCAATGGATAGATTGTCAGGCCTCAAGTCAGGAAGACTAGAATTCAAATCTGGCCTCAGATATCTACTAGCTGTATGACCCAGGGCAGGTCACTTACCCCTGTTTGACTCAGTTTCCTCATCTGTAAAAATGAGCTGGAGAAGGCAAACCACTCCAGTATCTTTACCAAAAAGACCCCAAATGGGGTCACAAAGAGTCAGACACGACTAAACAACAAGAAGTCATTGTGAAAATTGTGGTAGTTCTGCTTACTTCACTCTGAATTGCTTTCTACTAGTCCTCAAAAACATCTCTGAATCTGTCATTTTCATCATCTCTTATGGAATAATTACATTACTACATAATTATGTAGTCAGTCATTGCCTAGTTGATGGACCTCCACTTCATAGTTCTTTGTACAACAGTGACAATATTCTCACCTGCATATGTGTCGTTTCCCTGTCTTTGCGAGATAAGCCTAGAAATCACATCACTCAGCACATGTACCACTTTGAGACTTTTTGAGAATTGTTCCAAATTGTTTTTCAGAATGACTGGACTAATTAGCATCATGACCAAGTGTGTATTAATGTACCTGTCCTCTCACAGCCATTTTAACAATTGCAATTTTCTTTTTTTTATTGTCGTCATCTGTGCCAATCTGATGTGAAACTAAAGCGAAACCAAAGAATTTTATTTGCATTTCTTTCTTTTAATTTCCATTTCTTTAATCAATAGTGATATGGAACATTTTTTCATTTGGTTGTGGAATGCTTGCATTTCTTCTTTTGAAAAACTACTTGTTCTTATCCTTTTGTCATTTATCTATTGGGGAATAGCTCTTGTTCTTTCATGTATTTGTATCATTTCACTGGAGTGTTTTGCCATTTCATACTCTAGTGGATTAAGGCAAATAAGTGACTTGTGCAAAGTCACATAGCTAGTGAATATCTGAAGCTGGATTTGAACTCAGGTCTTTCTGAGTCCAGGTCCACTCTATGTACTGAGCCACCCAGTACACTTTGCTAATGAGGTTGACGCACTCAATGCCAGAGCTAGCTCAGTGTTTGAGAGATTCTGAAGGATAGTGTAGGAGAGAAGAGGTTTTAGACTGACTACCAAGCTGAAGGTCTACAGAGCTTTTGTGCTGACCTTATTCTTGTATGTGTATTGGTAAGCAAAATGGGCTCTTAGCACTTAGTTCACCCAAGTGCCCTTGAAGAGTTTGGCTTTGTTTCCTTTGAGTAATTCAGTGTATTTCATTGAGTCTTACTAAGTGCTAAGCCCCAGGCTCTACCCCTATTAGGTGTTAACCTAATCTATGTGGATGTGAACCTCCCAGGGTCCTAAGGGGAGGGGCTAACTCAAGAGCCAATCATGGAGCCTAAGTTCTGGTCATTCAGATGATGCTTGATGACGTCTGAGCCCTGTAAGAGGAGAGAACACAGCTTGGAGATTGAGACTTGTTGGAGCCAGCAACAGCAACAACAGTTACAGCCAAAGCTGAAGACAAAGCCAAAGCCAAAGGAGCTGAAGAAGCAGGAGCTGCTTGTAGCAGGGCTGACCCGCGTGTGGACTGGGGAGTGCTGAGCAAGGGCTTGAGGCCAGTGGTTAATCTTCTTACCGGAGTGGGGAAGCATGAATATGATTTGGTTTAATGCCATCATGTTTTTTTGTAGCCTCCTGGTTTCTCTTGTGAGGCAGACTTATTGGGCCTGGAAGCTTTTGACCAGGGTATCAAAATGGGGACACTGGTTTGTGGGTCTGCTACTTTGGAGCTTGAATAAATGCTTTAATTCTTCTGCCTTCTACTTAGAGAATTTCTTATATCCTGTGGTTCTGAACCATTCAGACATATATATGATTCTCTTTGAAATCATAAATTCTGCCTTCATAATACAGTAAGTCTGTGAAACCTGGACAGTATATCAGCACCATGCCAGAAAACTGAATTGCTTTCATTTGAATTGTCTTAGGAAGATTCTAAAGGTCTCCGGACAGGTTGTGGTACTGGACACTAAGGTCCTTTCTCAAACTAAACTGCCAATTGTTCAAACTCTACTGCAAAGAGCGCAACTCTGATGGGCTGACCAGGTTGTTCAAATGCCAAATACACACTCACCTGAGAACTCCCAAAAAGCAAGCACTCACATTGTGGTCAGAAAAAGAAATATGAGGACACTTTCTATGTCTCTCTTAAAAACTTTGGAATTGATTGCATCACATGAGAGACACTGGCACAGGGCCACCCAACATGGAGTGCACTCATCTGAGAAGGTGCTGTGCTCTATGAGCAAAGTAGAATTGAAGTAGCTCAAAAGAAACGCAAGATGCACAGATTTAGAAAATCCACCCCAAATGTTCACATGGACTATTTGTGCCTTACCAGTAGCAGAGCATCCTGAGCTCATAATGGTCTAATCAGCCACAGTTGAACACATTGTAACTTGACTTTAACATAGTGATATCATTTTGGTCTTCTTCAAGAACGAAGAACAAAAACCAAGCATTTCACTAATTATCTTAAATATCAATTTGTTATCTGAGAAATTTGCTGTAGAAATTTTTCCCAGTTAATTGTTTCCAATCTAATTTTAGTTACATTGGTTTTTTGTGTGAAAAAGCTTTTCTATTTTAACTTCTCAAAATCTTTGATTTTAGCTTTTTTGATAACTTCTCTCCCTTATTTGGCAAAAAAAATTCTCCACCTATTTGCCATTTGTGAAAGGTATCTCCTCCAATGTTAGATGAATACATCCATTTTGAACTTATTGTGTTAAATTTTGTAAGATGCTGGACTAAGCCTTATATCTACAAAAGCAGAAGTGGCCGGCCGGGAAATCCACGTGGGAGATGGGCTGGGAGAAAGCTGGGCGCCCGAAACTGGCAGAGATCCCCAGGACTCCCAACACAGGACGGCAGTCTGTGGGAGCGACAAGAGGCAGTGCAACGCCACAGGGATACACTGACTCCAGAAGTTTGCAACCCAAACGTATGAACCGCGGCTTCTTGAACTTCCGGGAGTTCTTAATGTCCAGGTAAACAGCTCTAATCCCTCCCCTCCCCACCCAGAGAATACCTCGGGGGAAAAAAAAAAGAACGCTGGAACTGAGCAGAAAGTAGTGGGGCTTCAGTGGTTAAATAGCAGAAGTTCATTAGTCCCAGAGGGGCAGAGTCGGCAGGGGTCAACGCCAACAGCCCAGACATAACCTTGCTCCCCCAGGGGAAGTTCCAGACATCAGCTCAAACAACAAACAGCTGAGACCATTGCTGAAAAGCAAGTGCTGGAGAGCACCCACAGGGAGTGAGACGCCAGGGAGCCAGAACCCTCCCCCACACCTCAGGAAACTGAAGGTTATAATTCTAGACTCACAACCCCCAGAATAAGAAAGCTGGGACAGAAAGCCCTGAGACCCACTGATAGAAATTCGTTGTAAAGCCAGCAAAAGGCAAACCAACATGAAGAAGAACACAAAAAAAACGAGGACAATAGATTCTTTTTATGGAGACAGGCAGGATCAAAATATCGATATAGAAGAGATAGTAATGACACGGTAGATACATCAGATACCTCAAAAGCTAATATGAATCTGGTCTCCAGCTCAAAAAGCACTGCTGGAAGAGCTAAAGGAGGATTTTAAAAACCAAATTAGGGAGCTAAAAGAAAATATGGAAAAAATGGAAAAAAAGGGAGAAAAAATCCACTGACTGAAATCAAGTCCCTAAGAATAAGATTGGCGAAATGGCTACTGGAGATTCAGAATCTAGAGAGAGAAAAGCACACCCTGAGAGGTGAAATCAACCAATTGAAAATGGAGGCTCAAAAGCAAAATGTAAACACTAACTCATTTAAAATTAGACTTGAGCAAGTGGAAGCTAATGAATCTGTGAGGCATCAAGAAGTAATAAAACAAAACTGTAAAGAATGAAAAAATAGAAAAAAATGTGAAATATCTGATTGGCAAAACAACTGACCTGGAAAATAGATCCAGGAGAGACAATTTGAGAGTTATTGGTCTACCGGAAATCCACGATGGAAAAAGGAGCCTTGACAGTATCTTCGAAGAAATTATCAAAGACAACTGCCCAGAGGTCCTAGAACCAGAGGGCAAAATAGTCATTGAAAGAATTCACCGATCACCCCCTGAAAGAGATCCCAAACTGAAAACACCAAGAAATATTATAGCCAAATTTCAGAGCTATAAACTCAAGGAGAAAATACTGCAAGCAGCCAAAAAGAAGCAATTCAAATATCGTGGAACTACAGTCAGGATCACGCAGGATCTCTCAGCTTCCACATTAAAAGACAGGAGAAATTGGAATATGATATTCCGAAGGGCAAAGGAGATGGAACTACAACCAAGGATCAACTACCCAGCAAAACTAAGCATAATTTTCCAGGCAAGGCTATGGACATTCAATGAAACAAGGGAATTCCAGACCTTCCTGATGAAAAGGCCAGAACTCAATGGAAAATTTGATCTCCAAATACAAAACTCAAGAGAGACATAAAAAGGTAACCAGGGGGAAAAACCCCACAAGCCTTATTAACCAATAAGGGCAGGTTGTATACATCTTTATGTGGGATTATATCATCTTATGTATGTTTTTTATGTATATATGTATATATATATATATACATATACATATATATATATATACATATACATATATAAGTCATTCTTGTGAATGGTACAACTATTATGACAAATGAAAGGGATATACATAGGTTGTGAATGCCTGTATAAATTAACTGATGTAAAGATATAAAATATAAATAAGAGATATAAAGGGAGGGCTATGAGGGAAGTGGTAAGGAGGTAGTAGAAAAGGGTAAATTACACCAAAGGAAGTGGCACAAAAACATATTATAGTAGCGGGAAAGAAGGGAGGGAGAAGAGCAGTATTTGAGCTTTACTGTCATCTGATCTAGTTCAAGAAGGGAATAACATACTCTGATAAGTTTAGAAATCTAACTTGTCCTACGGGAAGTGGGAGAGTAAGGGGGGAAAAAGGGAGGGGGGTGGGCAGAAGGGAGAGGAGAAGTAGCAAGTGGGTAACGGTAAGATAAGGGAGGGGAATAAAGAGGGAGGGGTAACTGAGGAAAGCGGCGGTCAAAAGCAAAACTTTGTTGAGGAGGAGAAGGGGAAAGGGAGAAATAAAAGCATAAACAGGGGGAATTAGGATGGAGAAAAAGACACAGATAGAAATCATAACCCTGAACGTGCAGGGGATGAACATTCTCACAAAACAGAAGCAGATAGCAGAATGGATTAAAAACCATAATCCTACAATATGCTGTTTACAAGAAACGCATCTGAAACAGGGGGATACACATAGGGTTAAGGTAAAAGGCTGGAGTAAAATATATTGTGCCTCAGCTAAAGTAAAAAAAGCAGGTGTAGCAATCCTAATCTCAGACAAAGCAAAAGTAAAGATAGATCTAATTAAAAGAGATAAGGAAGGACATTATATCCTGCTAAAAGGCACCATAAACAATGAAGCAATATCATTGTTTAACATATATGCACCAAGTGGTAAGGCATACAAATTCTTAGAGGAGAGGTTAAGGGAGTTACAGGAAGAAATAGACAGCAAAACTATAATATTGGGAGACCTCAACCTCCCCCTTTCTGAACTTGATAAATATAACCTCAAAATAAATAAGAAAAAAGTTAAGGAGGTAAACAGAATTTTAGAAAAGGCACATATGATAGACCTCTGGAGAAAACTGAATGGGGATAAAAAGGAATATACTTTCTTCTCAAAAGTACATGGTACATACTCAAAAATTGACCATGTACTAGGGCATAAAAACCTCACAATCCAGTGCAGAAAAGCAGAAGTAGTCAATGCATCCTTTTCAGATCATGATGCAATAAGAATCATTTTTAATAAAGTACCATGGAAAAATAAGCTAAAAACTAATTGGAAACTAAATAATTTAATTCTAAAGAGTGAGTGGGCCAAAGAACAAATCAGAGAAACAATTAATAATTTCATTCAAGAGAATGACAATAATGAAACAACATACCAAAACTTTTGGGATGCAGCAAAAGCAGTTCTTAGGGGAAGTTTTATATCTCTAAATGCCTACATGAATAAAATAGGGAAAGAGGAGATCAATGATCTGGGCATACAGCTGAAAAAGCTAGAAAAAGAGCAAATTGAAAACCCCCAATTAAATACCAAATTAGAAATACTGAAAATCAAAGGAGAGATTAATAAAATTGAAACCAAGAAAACTATTGAATTAATAAATAAAACAAAGAACTGGTTTTATGAAAAAACCAATAAAATTGATAAACCTTTGGCCAATTTGATTAAAAAAAAGAAAGAAGAAAATCAAATTACCAGTATAAAAAATGAAAAGGGTGAGGTCACCTCTAATGAAGAGGAAATCAAAACAATAATTAGGAATTATTTTGCCCAACTGTATGCCCATAAATTTGACAACCTTAGAGATATGGATGAATATCTACAAAAACATAAACTGCCCAGACTAACAGAGAAGGAAGTGAAATTTCTTAATGACCCCATATCAGAAAAAGAAATTGAGCAGGCCATCAACGAACTCCCTAGGAAAAAATCTCCAGGGCCAGATGGTTTTACATGTGAATTCCATCAAACATTTAAAGAACAACATATTCACATTTTTTAAAAATCCATATAAAACCTTAACTTTTTTCTTGTTATTCTTTTTTTAGATTTATTTAAGTCTGAGAGGGGCATATTGTGATCTTCTAGTTTTGCTGTCTAGGCAGCTAAGTGTACAATGGAAAAAGCACTGGACCTAGAATCGGAAAGATCTCACTCCACATTCTATCTCAGATACTTACTAGCTATATGACCCTCGATAAGGAACTTAAACTCTCTCTGCCTCAGTTTCTCAACTGTAAAATGCCAATAGTACTACCTCCCAGATTTGTTGTGAGAATTGAGTGAGATAAGATCTGTAAAGGGTTTGGCACAGTGACAGGCACATAGTAGATGCTTAATAAATGTTTATTTCCCTTCCTTCCTTTTATTTTTTCCCTAATTCTGTTACTTTCTGTTAAGTACTTAGTTCCTATGTAATCTACTGAACAAATACTATATCTAAATATTTTATTATCTACCATGCCTTTAAACACAAAGCACTTTCTCTGCTTATCTCTTTTAACTATGTCTCCATGTTTGTATTGTAACCTTGCCTGGGATCATGGTTGCTGCCTTAATTTTTGGATTTACCTGAGCTATAACAAATTCTGCTCCAGCTCTTTAAGTGTATAAATTTTCACATTTCAGGTATGTTTCTTTTAAGCAAAATATTTTTGGGTTTTCTTTTGTAATTCATTTTTTTACCATCCTCATTTTATTACTGAATTCATTCCATTTACATCATAGTTATGATGGTGGTTTCTCATCATACACTTTCATAATTTTTCCCCACCCCACTCTCCACAAAGGGAAAAGGAAATGGGGGAAAAATCTATGAGATCAATACAAAGAAAATTTCAAATATCAAAAGTATATTTTATTATTTGTTAGTCATCGTTCAGGAATCATTCTAATACTATACAATTATATAGACAACTAAGTGGCACAATGAATAGAGTACTGGACTTGGAATCAGGAAGTTCTGAGCTCAACTCCAGCCTCTAACAGGACTCAGCTATATGACCCTGGGCAAGTCACTTAAGGTTAAGCTCTCTCAGACTCATTTTTCTCATCTATAAAATGAGAATAATAATAAAATCTACCTTATAGGATTGAATCAAATGAGACACTATAGATAAAGTGCTTTATCAACCTTAGATAGATATAAAAATGCTAGTTATTACTGTTATTATTTTATTTGTATGTATATATGTTACATACTTATTATTAATTAATACTAATATTAATTAGTATTACTGTTATTACTATTAATTAATACTAATTCTGATTATTAATTAATTAATACCAGCATTACTAGTGTTACTATTAATTAATACTAGTATTATTATTAATTAATACTAATAATAGCTAACATTTATATAGCTAGCATTTTTGTAGCTCTTATATAATGATAGCTAACACGTACATAGCTTACGATGCACCAAGCACTGTACTAAGCACTTTACAATTGTCATAACAGCCCTGCAAGGAAGGTGTTATGAAATCAGACCTCAGATATTTACTAGTTCTGTGACCTTGGGCAAGTCACTTAAACAGGGCAAGTCCAGTTTGCCTCAGTTTCATCAAATGCAAAATGAGAATAATAAAAGCATCTACTTCATAGGGTTCTTGTGTGCATCAAATGACATAATATTTGTAATGAGTATAGCACACTGCTTGGTACATAATAGGGGCTGCATAAATGTTATTACTTATTATTATTAATTAAATATTTTATTTTTTCAATTTGTACCTTTTATATTATACCTGTTCTTTTGTCCCAAAAAACAGCTATAAGCCAGAATGTTACAAGCACATAACTTGATGTTCCTTCAGTGGTTAACATGACCCACATTTGTCCAGTTTTCTTATCTATTTTATTCCTATAACTTCACATTCAAGTTGTAAAGATGTCTGCACTTTCTGTTTTGTTCCTCTCAATAGAATGGTGATTTTCTTCCCTGCTGAGGCTGTCAATACTCTTAAACAGCTCTGTGGAAACTTACTGTTAAACTTTACTGTGGCAAGAGGAATTACTGATATGGTTCATATTCTCCCAAATAATGTAGCCCTTCTGCACTTTACAGAAATAAGTAACTCAAGTGAATGTATTCAGTACAGCAACCTCTCCTGATGGCTTTTAGCAAAGCTATGGGAAACATCTGTTACCTTGCCCCACCACTAATATGAAGTTAAATATAATAGTAGAATTTAATGGCCATAAAGCATTGTAGAAGACTGCTGAAACCTAGATATAATCAATTTGCTAGAGTTTGGGTTTTGGTGAAAATTTGTTGCTAAATCACTTTTTTTAAAAAGCTGCCTTAGTTATTTAATATTGATTTCAAAATGATTAAGAAGAGAATGCTATTGATTTCTGGGAGGAAAAAAGTTTCCATAAACACATGGCCAGATTGAGAGAAAAAGTTCAGGCTATTGGAGTGGGGCCTGTGTCAAAGTCCATTTAAATTTTCTAGACTTCAAACTGAAGGTTGTATAGCAATATTTGGACCATTATTCCTAAACAAGGAGTAGAGAGTCTGCTCAGTTTCTTGCCGAGGCTAGAATAAGACATATTAAGTATAGACTGAGAGATATTACAGAGATTGACCTGGAAGGACAGAGAGGTGATAATCATTTCACTGTGTCTCAGAAAAGACCAAGACTGGTACCAGGAATTCAGTAGCCATTTCCTAAGTGTTCACTATGTGCAAAGCACTGGGGTAGGCTTTGGAGGACTTGTGAATGAAGTCCAGAGGATCGGCAGCACAGCAAAAAGTGAAGAAAAATTGACACACCCTATGTGTCTGAATAAAATGGCAGGTTAGTCTGAACATTTGGCCATCCAGCTACAGGCCAGGCTAATGCAGTGGTCAAGTGCTGCTAAAAAGGACATGTCCTGGAGGAGAGGAGGACTGAGTTTCTCTTCTTCTCTTCCTCTATTATTGATCTTGGGAGAAAAGGACTTCTAGTAACCAGAAGCTGTAAGTTTGCCTTGTGGACAATGTACTCTCCAAGTTTGAACCCACTCTCCTCAGAGCCCTTCAGAGCACAAGGGGAGAATTTGTCCCAATTTGGGGTGATGTTTTTGTAATAAATTCTCTTGCTGTGCTTACTTAAGGTGGGTAAGTGGAGCAGTGGATAAAGTGCTGGATCTGGAGTCAGGAAGATAAATCTTCCTGAGTTCAAATGTAGCCTTAGATATTTACTAGCTATGTGATCCTGGACAACTCACTTAATGCTGTTTGCCTCAGTTTCCTCCTCTATAAATGAGCCAGAGAAGGAAATAGCAAACCACTCCAGTATCTTTGCCAAGAAATCCCCAAATGGGGTCACAAAGTGTTGGATATGACTGAAAACAACTGAACAACAAAAATACTTAGTAAATATTCTTTCTAAAAACAAATTAGCACTGGCTGATAAACAATAAGGAACACACTAGTGGGACTCCATGAGTACTAAAAATCCCCATTCCCACAGACTTATCCCTAAGGAGAGTAATGGTTCACCAACCCCTGGGGGGGGGACTTCAATCTGCAAGTACAAATGTCTAGGAGGGGAAGTGGCCCAGAGAGGGGTATTGCAACAGTAATGAAAATCATTGAGATTCACAAAAATCCCCTGATGATATCTACCAGTCTTTGGTTTCATTGATTCAGATTTAACATTAAACCTGAAGCATATGCTTTAGAATGGTCCATTTAAAACATTCCCAAGATAAACATCTTACAAAAACAGAACCCAATGTGAAGGCATTCTTAAGTAGAGAATGTAAGGATAGTGGATTTGCGGAAGATTGAAGCCACTTTAAATGTGTGACCTGATTCAGGCACAGGGTTGACAAAGATATCTATCTATATTTGAAGGATAAAATACGAGCAAAATGTTTTTTTTTTTTTTTCTGACGAGCACAATCCATATGAAAAGACAATGTGCATTTTGGTTTTAGTAATCATTATCTCATGACAATGCAAAGAAGCTAAGAAATTGGAAAACCACCATTTCTCATCTTCAGATGAAGTGCTTGTGGAATGCATGAAAACTATGGTAATAGCTAAGGCTGTGGTTGAGAGGAGACAGTCATGATGCAGCGGAGCCTCTGCCTACAAACTCACAAACCTATGGTGCCAACCTGCTGATTCTCAAGCTCGCCTCAGTCTAGCATCCTAGAAACCACTATTAAAGGTAGAGTATGCTTGAAGATCTGTGTGTGTGTGTGTGTGTGTGTGTGTGTGTGTGCGCGTGTGTGTGTGTTTGGGGAATGGGGGGGGTGAAGTTGGAAGGAAAAGCTTTGTTCCCGTGCTGTGTAAATCAGCAACTTAAGGTTTTCTATAGTGGATTAGGGCATTCAGAGTTAAGTGATTTGTTCAAGGTCATTTAGCCAAACACTATGTGTCATAGGCTGAACTTGAATTCAGGTCTTTCTGACTCTGAAGCCACTATGACAAGCTGTCTGTCAAGATACGATCTATGTTAAAAATCACAATAATTCAATTCAATAAACATTTATTCAGTGCCTACTGTATGCCAGGCTCTGTGCTAAGCACAAAGGATACAAATGAGAAAAAAGATAATGTACTTGCGCTCAAGGAGCTTACAACCTAATGTGAGAAAATAATAACTACGATGATGATGATGATCCCTAGACATTTACTGTATCTACTTTTCCACTTAATTTTATACCTTTTTTTTACCATTTTTTCAAAACTAAAACTCATTTATTTATTCCTGCAGTCATCCACTCATCTAACGAAAATTTAAGTAAATATTGTCAAACAATTATTTAGTGACTGTGCACAGTGCTCTGTGTGTATGTGTATCTGTGTGAGTGTGTATCTGTGTGTGTGTGTGTGTGTGTGTGTGTGTGTGTGCATCTGGTAGCTCCTCGAGGCATTCACCATGCTGGAGAATTTAGACCTGGAAGGGACTTGACAGATACAATGCCCTCATTTTACAGATGAGACACTTGAGGCCCAGAGAAGTTAAGCAGTTTGCCTAAGGTCACACAGCCAGTGGAATATCAGAAAGAGGATTTGAATCTGGATTGACTTACCATTATTTCTTTGTGCTTTCTGTTATACCCATCTTACATTGCTGGGGCATAAAAAATATAAGGGTTGTGCTTAGGATGTTTTCCAACTGTCAGGAAAGCTGAATAGAAGAAGCAGCATCTTAGCTGGGTTGTGAGGGATGGATGTGTGCTCAAAGGGGTTGGGTAATGAATATTTGGGTAATACTGGGCAATAACAATGAATTATTACTGCATTTTATGTGTGTATGTATATGTGTATATATAGATAGACATAGATATAGATATAGACACAGATATAGATATAGATTTCTCTCTCTTTATTGCCCAGAGAATCATCTTTTATAACAAAGAACAAATATGAGAAAAAATCAACAACAGTTCAGCCAAGCTAGCCCTCCCAATTTTTATTAAAGTCTGACATTACATGTAGTGATCCATGCCCATTGACCCCAACATATGCAAAGAAGGTGAGTAGATTTTCCAACATAAGTTACATCATCAGTGAGAACACAGAGAGGTCATAAAGAAGGTGTTTGTGGACAGTTCTTAATCCATTTCATCTGGAAAGCACAGCACATGATATGAGAGAAGTCTGGAAAGGAGGATGGGTCCCAAATGTGGAAGGCTTTGATGGCAAGGATTTAGTGCTTGGCCTTCATTATGTAGGCAATGATGACCCATGGAAGGGTTTTGAGTGAGGGGATGTTTTGACTGAAATCATGCTTTAAGAGAGGTTAATCCGGTAGCAGTGTAAAGCAGGGATTGGGAGGGCAGAACCTGGAAGGCAGGAAGAGATGGAGAAGGCTGGTATAACAGTTCGGCAAGAGGTAATGAGATCATGAACAAAATAACCCAGTAGCACTGGGCATGAAAAGGAAGTTCCGGATGCAATAGCTGGGGGAAGAAATTTTGCCTGAGACTCCTTTAAAGGAAAGCTGCAGTGCTAGATCTAGAAGCGCCCTTACAGGCCATGCTAGTCCAATCCACACAGCTTATATATAAAGGAAACTGGGGATTAGGGAGGAAAAGTAGTTCCCTTATATCACTAGTTAAAAAGAAACAAACGAAAATGATTTAGTAGCAGTCCAAACTATATTATTGTTGGTAACAACTATGTACTTTCTAAATGAATTATTATCCTATTTTTAAAGAATCACATACATTTCCCAATATATTCCTCCTCTTCCAACTACCAGACAACCACTCTTTTTTACAATATTTATTTATTTATTTTTTGTTTTCAATATTCATTTCCGTAAGATTTTGAGTTCCAAATTTTTTACCTTTTAACCCACCCCAAGACAACATGCAATCTGATATAGGCTCCACATATACATTCACGTTAAACATATTTTCACATTAGTTATGTTGAAAAGAAGGATTAGAACCAATGGGAGGAACCACAAGAAGAATCAACAACAAACAAAAAAGAGAGAGCAAATAGTGTGCTTTGATCTGCATTCAGACTCCATAGTTCTTTTTCTGGATGTAGACAATTATTTTCCATCATGAGTCTTTGTCAAGTTGCTGAGAAAAGCCCAGTATATGAAAGTCAGTCATTGCACAATGTGGCTGTTACTGTGTACAGTGTTTTCCTGGTTCTGCTCACCTCACTCAGCATCAGTTCATATAAGTCCAGGTTTTTCTGAAGTCTGCCTTCTCATCATTTCTTATGGAAGAATAGTATCCTATCACATTCGTATGTCATAACTTGTTCAGCCATTCCCCAACTGATGGGCATCCTCTCAATTTCCAATTCTTGGCCACCACAGAAAGAGCTGCTATAAATATTTTTGTACATGTGGGTCTTTTTCCCATTTTTGTAATCTCTTTGGGATACAGATGTTGTAGTGGTATGGCGTGTCAAAAGGTATACATGATTGGATAGCCCTTTGGGCACAACCATTCTTTATAACAAAAAATAAAGAAGAAAAAACCCAACAGTTCAGTAAAACTAGCTCCCCACCCCAAATTGTTTTTAAATCTGACATCATATGTAGCGTTCCAAATCCATTGTCCCCAGTATCTGCAAAGAAGGTGGGTGGAAGTGGTGCTTACTCATTCCTGGAGGCCAACTTGGGCTTTAAAATGTTTTCAGTGTTCAGATTATTTTGTTGTTGCTGAAATTTACATTGCTGTGGTCATTGGATATCAACATTTTATCAGAAATTACCAATGGTTATTTCTCTTCTTATTTAGTGTATATTTTGTTTATAAAAACCTTTTAAAATTACAGGTAATTGAAATTATCTATTTTATCTTTAAAAGATTATCTTTATCCTTACTTACTTAAGAATTCTTCTCTATCAATGAAGTGAGAAGAACCTAGAGATCATTGTACTTGATAACAGCAATGCTGTAGTGATGATTATTTGTGAAAGACTTGGACACCGTAAGCAATACAATGACCTAAGGGAATTCCAAAGGACTGGTGATGGAAAAAATGCTATCCACCACCGGAAAGAGAACTCTACCTGCAAACCAAAGTATAATTTTCTCATTTTCTCTATTTTTCTTGCCTTTTTGGAAATATAACTAATTTAAAAGTATGTTTTATATGATTTCACATGTGTAATAGAGATCATATTGCTTTTCTTCTTCTATTTTGGGGGGAAAAGAATTCTTCTCCATCCATGCTGGCAAAAAGTGCCATATCTAATTCACTTCTAATTTTTTTGGGGGGTGGGTTTTGGTGGACAGAGATCTTTAATATTTAGATCACATGTCCATTTTGAGTTTATGGTGATATGTGTTATGAAGTGAAGTTATAATTCCTTATAGATTACATCTAGTTTTCCCAGCAGATGTCATTAAGTAGGTAATTCAAATAAGTTATGTTCTCAGATTTATCAAATGCAGGATTCAGTTTATTAGTTTTTGAGCCTGCCTTGCCCAGTCTGTTCCACTATTCTATTTTTCTATGTTTTAACTAATATTGCATAGTTTTTAAAATATATTTTGTTTCATTAAATATTTTTCAATTACATGTAAAAAAATTCTAACATAAATTATTAAAAATTTTGAGTTACAAATTCTCTCCCTCACTCCTGCCCCTTTCCTATTCCTTGAGAAGGCAAACAATATGACATTAATTATACATGTGAAGTCATGCAAAACATATTTCAATATTAGTCATGTTGTGAAAGAAAACACACACAAAACCAAGAAAAGATAATAAAGATAAAAAAATATGCTTCAATCTGTATTCAGCATCAATCAGTTCTCTCTCTGGAGGTAGATAGCATTTTTTATCATGCATCCTTTGGAATTGTCTTGGATCATTGTATCGATTAGAGTAGCTAAATCTTGATCATCCTTACCATATTACTGTAACTGTGTACAAGGTTCTGGTTCTGCTCACTTCACTTTACATGAGTTCATACAAGTCTTCCCAGGTTTTTCTGAAAGCATCCTGCTTGTCATTCTTATAACACAATAGTATTCCACTACATTCATATACCACAACTTGTTATGGCATTCCCCAGTTGATGGGCATCTTCTCAATTTCCAATTCCTTGCCACCACAAGAGCTGCTATATTTTTGTACATAAAGGTCCTTTTCCCTTTTTTGATCTCTTTTGGATACAGACCTAGTCATAATATTGTAGTAGTGTTTTTGCTGGATCAAAGTGTATGCAGTTTTATAACCCTTTTGGCATAGTTCCAAATCATTCTCCAGAACGGTTAGACTAGTTCACAACTCCACCAAGCATGCATTAGTGTCTTAATTTTTCTACATCTCCCCCCCTGTCATTTATTATCTTCCTTTTCTATTATGTTAGCCAATCTGATAGGTATAAGTTTGCATCTTAAAGTTGTTTTAGCTTGTAATTCTCTAATCAATAGTGATTTAGAGCATTTGAATGATTATTGCTTTAGAAGGTGATTGGAGGTCAAGAAGTGTTATTCTCCCTTTTTTCCCACTTTTTTTCATTGTTGAAATAGTAGACACATCTTAATTCTCTGCACTGCTGTCTGTCAGCATTCCAGTTAATAGGGAAGGATTTACTTTTAGTGGAGAAGTGGATGATAATTGGGACAAAGGAATAGGTGTTCTGTGTTATTTTAATCTATCGAAGTCTATGTGAAGATATCGGTACTATATTAATTGATCAGCATGATAATAGAATTGGGACTGGGTTTAGGCAAGGTAGACATTTATCTAGGCCACAAGTCTCTGACTGTAGGGGAAATAAAGCTCAAAATATTTTAAAATAATGCTTTCTTAAAAAAACCTCAAATACACATACTTCAATACTTGAAAATTCTAAATTTTAAGATGAGTAGATATTCACTGTGTGATGACAAGTTATTGTGTTCTTCTAAAGGTGTCCAGTGAATACTAACAAACAGAAGCACAATTTCCAAATATTACCTATGGCACAGAAATGTCTTGTCCTAGCTCTTGGTTGGAAGGTCCAGCAATGGAGTTCCCATATAGTTTTAACCATTTTTACCATTGCCTATGGGCCTTCTCTTCTATTACAGCTGGCTATGTTCCTTAGATGCCCCCCAATTTTACCAAATTCTTATAGTTTCTCTGTGGTCTCATCCTTTCTACCCTTTTTCTTGCTCCCCAGATTCTTATTTCTAGCCTTCCTGCCAAGGTGTCAGTAGTAAACTCAAGTAGATATTTCTTTTAAGAAGGAAAATTTCCAAAACTTAGATGGCTTTCAATTTTCCTCTCTTGAGAAACTTGAAGAGTTGTGGAATAATGTTCAATGATTTTATTACTAGCAATAACTGGTAATCATAGGACTTTGAAGCCTCAGAAACTACAAGCCTTATTCTGAAGTAAGAATCAAACATGGGTTTTATATTTTGTCTCTCTACTTTTCCAAAAGAGGTCCCCAACTTTCTTTGATCTTCCATGAGAAGATTATTGGCATTTGAAAATAAAGCAATGGAAAGTTTTTATGGAGCTAAAAAAATGAAAAAATCATCACATGGCAGAAAAAAAATTATTTTGCTGATATTTCTGCTGTTTGTGACTACAGTTATCCCTTCCACATCACAACTTTCCCCACTGGGGTTTCAATATATCCAAAGTTGTCATAAGATATTAAAAGGGAATTGGGGGGGGGCAGAGCCAAGATGGCGGCTGGAAAGCAGGGACTAACATGAGCTCCCTGCCGAGTCCCTCCAAAAACCTATAAAAAATGGCTCTGAACCAATTCTAGAACTGCAGAACCCACAAAACAGCAGAGGGAAGCAGGGATCCAGCCCAGGACAGCCTGGATGGTCTCTGGGTGAGGTGTATCCCACACGGAGCTGGGAGCTCGGAGCTGGGAGCTGGTGGCAGAACAGGAGCTGCTGTTGCTTCCAGCCCCAGGCCCACCTGGTGGGAGGAATTAAGTGGCGGATCAGAGCAGGAGTGCACAGCCTGCTGAAGATCTAAGCCCAGTCCAGGTAGGGAGTTCTTGGGGAAGTAGGAGTGCTGGTGTGGCAGAGATGGCACATCCCCCCCCCCCCAAACGTGGAACATAGAACTCTTTAGTCTACAAGCAGTCATACCCTGCTGTAAAACTCAAGGGTCAAGTTAGTTGGTTGGGAATATGGCCAGGCAGCGAAAACACACCCAAATTCAGTCTCAGACTTTGGATTCTTTCTTTGGTGACAAAGAACACCAAAACATACAGCCTAAAGAAATCAACAAAGTGCAAGAGCCTACACCAAAAGCCTCCAAGAAAAACATGAACTGGTCTTAGGCCATGGAAGAGCTCAAAAAGGATTTGGAAAAGCAAGTTAGAGAAGTAGAGGAAAAATTGGGAAGAGAAATGAGAAGGATATGAGAAAACCATGAAAAACAAGTCAATGACTTGCTAAAGGAGACCCAAAAATACTGAAAAATACACTGAAGAAAACAACACCTTAAAAAATAGACTAACTCACATGGCAAAAGAGCTCCAAAAAGCCAAGGAGGAGAAGAATGCCTTGAAAGACACAATTAGCCAAATGGAAAAGGAGGTCCAACAGACCACTGAAGAAAATACTACCTTAAAAATTAGATTGGAGCACGTGGAAGCTAGTGACTTTATGAGAAATCAAGATATTATCAAACAGAACCAAAGGAATGAAAAAATGAAAGACAATGTGAAATATCTCCTTGGAAAAACCACTGACCTGGAAAATAGATCCAGGAGAGATAATTTAAAAATTATTGGACTACCTGAAAGCCATGATCAAAAAAAGAGCCTAGATATCATCTTTCAAGAAATTATCAAGGAGAACTGCCCTGATATTCTAGAGCCACAGGGCAAAATAGAAATTGAAAGAATCTGCCGATCGCCTCCTCAAATAGATCCCAAAAAGAAATCTCCTAGGAATATTGTCGCCAAATTCCAGAGCTCCCAGATCAAAGAGAAAATACTGCAAGCAGTCAGAAAGAAACAATTTGAGTATTGTGGAAACCCAATCAGAATAACCTAAGATCTGGCAGCTTCTACATTAAGAGATTGAAGGGCTTGGAATACGATATTCCAGAGGTCAATGGAGCTAGGATTAAAACCTAGAATCACCTGCCCAGCAAAACTGAGTATCATGCTCCAAGGCAAAATATGGATTTTCAATAAAATAGAGGACTTTCAAGCTTTCTCAGTGAAAAGACCAGAGCTGAATAGAAAATTTGACTTTCAAACACAAGAATCAAGAGAAGCATGAGAAGGTAAACAAGAAAGAGAAATCATAAGGGACTTACTAAAGTTGAACTATTTTGTTTACATTCCTACATGGAAAGGTGATGTGTATGATTCATGAGACCTCAATATCATAGTAGCTGAAAGGAATATGCATATATATATATATATGTTTATGTATGCATATATATAAACGAATGTGCATGTATGTATATATGTATATGTGTATATATATGCATATATATATATACACACATATATAAGTATGAACAAAATATATAGAGAGAGAGAGAGAGAGAGAGAGAGAGAGAGAGAGAGAGAGAGAGAGAGAGCGGACACAGGGTGAGTTAAAGATGAAGGGAAGATATCTAAAAGAAATAAAATCAAATTAAGGGATGAGAGAGGAATATATTGAGAGAGGGAGATGGGGAGTGATAGAATGAGGTGGATTATCTCACATAAAGGTGGCAAGAGGAAGCAGTTCTGTGGAAGGAGGGGAGAGGGCAGGTGAGGGGAGAATGAGGGAATCTTGCTCTCATCAAATTTGCCCTGAGGAGGGAATACCATACATACTCAATTGGGTATCTTACCCCACAGGAAAGAAGAGGGAAGAAGATAAAAAGGGGGTGGGATGATGGAGGGGAGGGCAGATGGGGGTGGAGGTAATCAAAAACAAACACTTTGGAAAGGGGACAGGGTCAAGGGAGAAAATTCAATAAAGGGGGATGGATTGGGAAGGAGCAAAATATAGTTAGTCTTTCACAACATGAGGATTGTGGAAGGGTTATACATAATGATACACATGTGGCCTATGTTGAATTGCTTGACTTGTTAGGGAGGGTGGGTGGGAAGGGAAGAGGGGAGAGAATTTGGAACTCAAAGTTTTAAAAACAGATGTTGAAAAACAAAAAAAAATGTTTTTGCATGCAACTAGAAAATAAGATTCACAGGCAATGGGGTGTAGAAATTTATCTTGCCCTACAAGAAAGGAAGGGAAAAGGGGATGGGAGGGGAGAGGGGTGACAGAAGGGAGGGCTGACTGGGGAACAGGGCAACCAGAATATATGTCATCTTGGAGTTGGGGGGAGGGTAGAAATAGGGAGAAAATCTGTAATTCAAACTCTTGTGAAAATCAATGCTGAAAACTAAATATGTTAAATAAATTTTAAAAAACAAAAAAATTTTAAAAAAGGGAATTGGCAGAGGGGAGTTTTGCAGGAGCCAAGGATGACATGTAAAGGCCAGCAGACAACACAGAAATAATTTAGAAACACAGAAATGTTTAAAATGTTTATATAATATTATGTAATATCAACATATTTTATTTTTGATACAATAATAATTCAGATTTCTTCTCTGGTAAAAAGGGAGGGACAAAAATTTATGCAGATTTTCCAGATCATCAGGGCACTGAGCCCCTGACCACTGAAATGTGGAAAGGATAACTGTATATGTTATATGTATAGCAAAATATATAGAGAAAAGGCATGGACTAGTGAATAAGGGGCAGTGTACAGAATTCAGACCAAAGAGGAGGGAAATTTTAAGGGAATAATTTCTACCAATCCTGACATTTTTTCAATGGCACTGATGCTTTTGGAAGTCATGAAGTCTCTGAAATTGTAAATCCTTTCCAAAATGTTTATACAAATGTCAGTGTTCTATATCCCTTTGGAAAACAACCTACTAACAAAGATAGAAAAATACATTGACATAATACTGTTGGAATTGAATTACAGTTTCTTAGAGAAGAGCTCCTACTTGCTTGAAAAGTTGCAGAGGCTTCCTAACTCTGCCACTAAAAGTCATCTCCAACTATATCATCCAAATGCCCATAGTTGAGTCAAATCTTAGACAGCAAGGGATAGGTTTGAAAGTCCACATGTACAGTAAAAGTTGCCCCCAAAATTACTCCTGAAAATGTCTTAAATCTGCACAATGTCTCCCATAAAGTACAGCACAGCTAAAATTGTAGATGGTAAGAGCATGGGATCTTTTCAAGGGAAGACACTCTGTATTGGAAAGCAAATGGATCTAAGATGTTTTCTGGGGAAATGGTTGAAAATAAAGAATTTTTTTCTAAATACCTAGGTAACCTATTGTCCAGCAAAGAAGGGAAATTGGGACTTATACTCAATAAAAGAAAAACAAAAACAGATAGTCTTACCTGTCAGGAAAATGAATAATTAGGGAAAAAACAATCTGGAGATCACATCTGTGATTATATTAAAGAGTGATTCACAATACCACATAACTATTTCTTCTACCTGCTTCACCAGGAGTAAAGGAAGATATAATAAAGTTAATGGGAAGATAACAGGGCCCTTCTAGAATGGCAGGAATGCTAGGACAGTCAACTAAGTCTTTCTCTTTCATTAACTGCACTAAAGTAAGCAGAGTGAAATGACTATAGTCTATACTAATTTAAATGAGAACATAACAAATCTCCACTGTACTGAATGACCATAAAATATTTCCTATAGATGTAAAGAGTATGTTTATGTGCTCCATTCATAGGTTCTAGTTTTGAGCAATTTGTTCACATACTCAGTACCAACCAGCCTCAGTTGCCTCAGTCTAATGTTCTGCCTAGTCTAAAGGGTATGAAAATTCCCATCAAAATCTATAATTTGCTTTCTCATGTTTAACACCTTTTCATGGATCTTAATAAGCTTTCCAAATTAATCAAACCTTAAAGGATGCTGTATTCCCACATAGATTAAAGTACATTTACTGAATGAATGTTAAAAGTATAGCAATTAAACCTGTTGTTACAGTGATAGGAATACTTCAAAGGCCTTCACATCAAGGTCTTTTTGTTATCCTAGACACCAGGGGCTATGAGAAGAGATGGCTTCAACACTATCCTAGTCAGTCACCTTGGTTCACTGTGGGTCCTGTTATGATTGTCCACTTTAACCCCTTTAGGGACAGTATTTGCTTCTTGGCTGAATACCAGAGAAACCTGTGACCAGTGACCACCAGAAGTTCTATGTTCAGGCACCGTCTTGGCCTCTTCTCCCTAGATCCATTGCCTCGTGTCCATTCAGTGACTATGGACACTGAAGGGTGTCTGCTACTCCATGCCTTTCCTCATAGACCCATATCTATGATATCTTTTCCATAAGTCAAGGTGGTGACTCTCTTTTCAAATATTCCTCTCAGAGTAAAACAATAGAATGGTCTTAGTCATATTCCATTAATGTTAAATCCCTTGAGGCCTCTCTGTCTCACATTGCCTGTCTTTCTGGTGCCATTATGATATGGACAAAGACCAGGGAAATATGTACCAAATAGTCAGGGACTGTTGTAGCAAGTTATACCTAAAAATGACGTCAAATCCTTGAAGAAAAATATCACAACATTCATTGTTTATTTAGCCCTGCATTATAGACACCCCGTATTGCAGAGACTTTGAGAGACCTTCCCATAAAGAGATTGAATCCCATGGTTCACAGGCATTCAGGGGTTCGATTGTTTTGGACTTCCCACAACTCGAATGAGTGGATATCTACCCAGGTTTGGAGGTTCCAGACAGCAGATGTGGAGAGATGAAAGCAAGCTGTGAAAGAGTAATGTGAAAGTGAAATGTGAAAGCGAATGTGAAAATGAAAATGACAAGTTCACGGTTGGAGCAGATTGAAGTTTAGACAAGGCAGAATAACTGGTTCTGGAAGTTGGTGAGTGGGAAGTCCAGTTGAAGTTCTTGTTTTTTTCCCCAGAGCAATTCTCCATGGAAATTTTCAGCCATTTCTGAATACTTTTTTTAACCTCTCCTAGAATGGTTCATAGATGGGTATTTTAGGGGAATAAAAGGTGATCCTAACTGCAAACCGCCTTGCAACCTTCTCTACCCCAGTTTGAATGTAAACCTGCATTTTTGTGCTATTTGACACTGCTCATTTATTAGCAGTGATTTTTCCTGAGCCTATGAACTTGAAGTTAAAGATTGAGAGGAGGTAAACCAGACTTTGGGAGCTTTGTTCTAGAGTGGTGAGAGGGTAAGCTCATTAGAGAGTTTCTGAAATTTTGTTATTTCTGAAAATATTTCATAGTATACCTTCAAGTTGTCTTTGAACCCAGAAAGTGAGAAAGAATTATTCAAGAGATGAGCCAGTAGTGGTGAGGAGTTAGGATTTGTGCGATTGTCCCTGAGTGTACCTGAAAGGTTCTGTATCAAGACCCATGTCACAGAGAGCTACTATTATAATAAAATCATGTCCATATGGTTTCCTGAAGGGAATACTCACCTTCACCCTGGGTTGGCATTTTGTATCCCTTTGTCATTGTCTGGGCAGGTAGGTGGCTCAGTGGATAGAGTGCCAACCTTCGAGTCAGGAAGACTCATCTTTCTGAGTTCAAAACTGGCTTCAGACACTTAGTAGCTGTGTGACCTTATGCTAGTCACTTAACCCTTTTTGCCTCAGTTTCTTCACCTGTAAAATGAGCTGGAGAAGGAAATGGCAAAGCACTCCAGTATCTTTGCCAAGAAAACCCCTAATAGAGTCATGAAAAGTCAGATATGACTGAAACAACTCAAACAAAAGCAATTGTCATTGTCTGTCTATGGGTGGGAGTGGGGAAGGGAGGGAGAGAAGAGCAGCAGGGAAGGGGTAATTTTTCTTCTTCAATATCCCTTGTTTTCTCTCTTTCTTGATGCATTTGCTCTCATAGATACTCTCTGCTCTTCATTGTAACCTCTTTTTATTTGTTAGGCAGTTGGCAGCCTCTGGAGTTTTATAAATAACATAATCACAAAAGGTTTTCAGTCTCCCATTGGTTGCTGTGAGTCTGACATCCCATTATTGTGGACTGCTGAGTACTAACAGATGTTATCATTCTTTGAGCAGGCAGGAAAAAATGCTTAAAATTACAGACATATTCCTCTGTATTGGGAGGGGGCACTTATAAATACAATAATATAAAATGCCAGTGTTTAATTTGAAAAATAAATCTTTTATACAATTATATCCATTTGTGATTCTTCAGGTAAAGGAACCTAGGTAGAGTCCTGGAAATGTAGGTAATTCTTGTTATCTTATGTCATATCCTTTGTTTCCTTCAGAGTAGAGAGAACAATGGACAATTTGTTGATAATGTTGGAACTGGGTGAGGGAGAAGCTCAGTCCTGTGCAGGGCCTGTGGCAGCAGCAACAGCTACTCCTGGGGCTGTTAGCCCACAGACTGAATATTTAAAAATCACCTACTGAAATTTCCAGGAGCCAAGATGGTGGAATAAGCAGTAAGTTGCGCTCATCGTTGATCTTGAAAAACACAGAGAATATTGCCCCAGGAAAAATCCTGGAATAGTGCAGCCAGCAGAAAAACTGGGTATGGGGGTCTTTTAGCTTGGGAGGTTAGAGGGATTAATGGGAAAGGCCCCTCTTGCTGTGGCTGAAGGGGACCAGTACAGGACATGAGATGTCCCAGAAAGCCAGCAGCAAGCCCTACCTCAGTGGACCAGTGGGAGATCCTGAGCCCCAGGGTGGAGGAGCAGGTAAGCACTAACACCAGGCACACACCACCTCCAACTCAACACCAGGTAAACTACCAGACTACTACAACACCCAGTTCTTGGCACCTGAGGCTCCAGAACAGAAAATCACTAACCAGGCCCCTAGCCCCCAGCACAAGAAGTCTGGGATAGTGCCTCCCCCCCGGCCCCAGAAGCAGAGATCAAATTTAAAAGCCATAAAAAGGCAAATGATGCGAGCAAGAAGAGTCAAAAAAAATCAGTGACCATAGAGAAATATCTTGGTAACAAGGAATATCAAATCTCACATTCAGGAGAGGACAAGATGGTCAATGTACCCACACCTGAAATGTCAGAAGGGAATATGAACTGGTCTGAAGCCCGAAAAGTCTTCCTGGGAGAACTCAAGAAGGATTTTAAAAGTCAAATAAGAGAGGTAGAAGAAAAATTTTAAATTACAATTGACAAAATGGGAAAAAAGTACGTTGAAGAAAACAACTCCTTAAAAAGTAGAATTGGCCAATTGGAAAAGGAGGTACAAAAGTTAACTGAAGAAAACAATTCGTTAAAAATTAGATTTGGGCAAGTGGAAGCTAATGACTCTATGAGACATCAAGAATCAGTCAAACTAAATTGAAAGAATGAAAAAAATATAAGAAACCATAAAATGCCTCATTGGAAAAACAACTGACCTGGAAAATCGATCCAAGAAAGAGAATATAAGAATCATTGATCTACCTGTGAACCAAGAAATCATCAAGGAAAATTGCACTGAAATCCTAGAACCAGAGAGTAAAATAGTCATCGAAATAATTCACTGATTGCCTCCTGACAGAGGTCCCAAACTGAAAATGCCAAGGAATATTGTAGCCAAATTCCAGAATTATCAGATCAAGGAGAAAATACTGCAAGCAGTCAGAAAGAAACAATTCCAATATCATGGAACCACCATCAGGACTATTCAGGAACTTGCAACTTCTACATTAAAAGATCAGAGGACTTGGAATATGATATTCCATAAGAAAAAGGAGCTTGGATTACAACCAAGGATCAAGTACCTAGCAAAACTGAGCATGATTTCTGGGAGAGGAGATGGATATTCAATGAAATAGGGGACTTCCAGACTTTCCTGTTGTAAAGACCTGAGCTCGAAGGAAAATTTGATCTTCAAATACAAGATTTAAGAGAGGCATAAAAAGTTAAGCAGTAAAGGGGTGAAAAACCTCATTATTCAGCAAGGACAAACTTACATCCCTCCATGGGAAGATGATACTTATGGCTCTTGAGAACTGCATCTTTATTACATTATATAGAAAGGAAATAGGTAGGCAGAGGGGGTGAGTTTAAGTTGACTTTGATGTGATGATAAAAACCTAATTAAGTGCTAAAAAAAGATTATAATGGGAGAAGAGAAAAGGAGGAGGCAGAAAAGCATAAATTACATCACATGAAGAGACACAAAGACATTATAGTAGAGGGAAGGAAGGGAGGGTGATGAGTATTGTTTGAATTTTATTCTCATTGGATTTGGCTCAAGGAGGGAATAACATACTCAGGTATAGAAATCAAACTTGCCCTATAGGCAGTTGGAGGGGAAAGGGGATAGAAAAGGGAGGGAGGGATAGAAAGTGGGGAAGAAGTAGTAAGGGAAAAGGGAAAGAAAAGGGAGAGAGGCTGGCAGAAGGGAGGGCAGATTGAGGGAGACAGTGGTCAAAAGAAAAACTCTAGTGAGGAGGGAAAGGGAGAAAGGAGAGTGAAAAGCATAAATAGGCAGGGAGATAGGATGGAGAGAAAGACACAGATAGTAATCGTAACTGTGAATGTGAATGTGTTGAACTCTCCCATAAAATGGAAGCTGATAGCAGAATGGACTAAAAACCATAATCCTACAATATGATGTTTACAAGAAACACATTTGAAACAGAGGGATACACACAGGGTAAAAGTAAAATGCTGGAGTATAATATATTATGCTTTAGCTGAAGTAAAAAAAAAGCAGGTGTAGCAATCCTTATCTCAGATAAATCAAAAGCAGAAATAGATCTAATTAAAGAGATAAAGAAGGAAACAATATCATGCTAAAAGGCACCATAGATAATGAAGCAATATCATTACTAAACATATATGCACCAAGTGGTATAGCATCCAAATTCTTAAAGGAGAAGTTAAGGGAGTTACAGGAAGAAATTGATGGAAAAGCTATACTGGTGGAGGACTTCAACCTTCCCCTCTCTGAACTAGATAAATTTAACCACAAAATAAACAATAAAGAAGTTAAAGAGGTAAATAGGATTTTAGTAAAATTAGATTTGGTAGACCTCTGGAGAAAATTGAATGGGGATAGAAAGGAACATAACTTTTTTTTCAGCAGTACATGGCACCTACACAAAAATTGACCATGTACCAGATCATAAATCTAACCTAATGCAAAACAATCTAATGCAAAAAGGCAGAAATATTAAATGCATCCTTTTCAGATCATGATGCAATAAAATTGTAATGTAATAAATGTAATAAAGGGCCATGGAAAGATAGACTAAATCTAATCCTAAAGAATGAGTGGGATAATGTGTAATAAAGGGTGAAATGATGTATTATATAGACTTTGAGTTTTATCAGAATATAAAGACAGAAGGCAATCAATAAGGGCTGGAATAAGGAAGAGGGATTTTACCGAGAAAGTCAGCTTTGGCCTGGATCTTGAAGGATATTTTGAAAAGGTATTTGAAAAGGAAGAAGGCAGGAATAATATGCACAGAGATTATATATGTTTAAATATGAACTGTTACGAATGAGGAAATGACCATGATGTGTTTATGAGACCAATTTGAAAAATTTATTGAGTATCAGTATATGCATTCATGTTAAAGGCAGTGCGGGATAGTGGATAGGGGGCTGGTTTTGAAAGGAAGAAGACCTAGCTTCTGCCCAATGATATATGACCATGGGAAAATTGCTTAGCTTCTCAGTGCCCCAGGTTACTCTTTAAGATTACAACTTGACAGATGAATTGCAAATCTATTTGAGTAGAGATTACACAGAAAGAGTTTCCATCTTCTGATAAAATAACAGGTCTGGATCCTCATCACCATAAAACCACCAACAAAGATGCCCAAGATATTCTGTTAAACATTCAAAGATAATAAATAGACACATGATAGACATAGATAGATAGATAGATACATAGATTAGATAGGTAGATAGATGGACAGATAGACACAGGTTGATAGATAAATGGTTGTTTGGTTGTTCTTTTGTTCTCTAAGAAAACCAAAATGACCTCATATGTTAAAGTGAAACTACAGTGGGACTGACTGTAGCTGATCAGATCAATACAAGCTCAGAATGTTCTATCATGAGAACAAGTAGTCCGTGTGAACATTTGGGGTGGATTCTCTAAATTTGCATGTCTCCTGTTTCTTTTGAGAATGAATGAATGAACAGATGAACAGACAGACGGAAAGATACATAAATGAGTGAACAAGTAAATAACAAAACAGCCTGTGCATTCTAGGAGTTTATACTTAAAATTACATGCACTATTAGGAGAAGGTGTGAGCTGGGGAAGTATTAACTTACATTTATATAGAATTTTAGGGTTTACAAAGTGCTTTCCTCACAACTTTGTAATAAGTGAAAGCATGTTTATACCTTTTTTAAAGAGAACAAATGTCAGATTCACGTCACACAAGTAACAAGTCAATTTTCAAATCTAGCTCTTGATTCCAAATCCTGTAAGCTCTTTGAAATGAAAAACAAAATTACATAGATAGGCTATTGCCATATTTGAGGTTCCTAGGCAGAGGAACATAAGATTGATTGTAGAGAGCTGGAAGGCACTTTGAGGCGTCAAGTCCAATGTCCACATGGTACAGATGAAGATAGTGAAGTTTAAAGAGGTTAAGTAATATCCTCAGAACTTGTACTCAGTGATAAGTAATGCAAATAATAGTGAGGGGTTGATTGTGTGTTTGTTTTTTAAGGAAGTAATATGATATTTAAGAAATTAGAAATCGTATTTTAGGAAGATTGCGCTAGAATATGCAGGATAGATTGCACTGGAAGGGACTAGATGCAGAGGACGAGGTCAAGAGGCTTTCAAGTCATCTACCTGAAGTGATGATGTTGTATTTTATGATAGTGACATTAAAAATGGAGAAGTGATGAATATGAGCCATTTGGAAAGAAAATCGAAAGGATTTTTGGCCAATCATTGTTCAGTTACCACGTTTTAGGAAGGTTGAACATTTCCATAAAAAGATTACTAATGGTTGTAGTAGGACTAGAGACCATAATTATGAAAGGAACAGTTGAAGGAACTAGCCTGGAGAAAAGGAAGAATGAATACCCAGAGGAAGACATGGCAGCTGTCTACAAGTGTTTGAAGGGCTGCCATGTTTGAGAAGGCTTTAAATTTATGCAGTTTGGCAACAGCAGAAATAAGAGCCAGAGATGGAAATTTTCAGAGAGACAGATTTACATTTAGACTGAATGCTATTTTCCTAACATTGTTGTAAAGGGGAGTCTTGGTAAAGTAGAGCCAGACCTTGATGACCTCTGAGGTCCCTTCCAAATTCATAGTTTCCATAACTCTGTTATTTCCTGAAGATACCGAGAGATTTAGAATTAATGCCTCACAGTCATAAAAGCATTTTATATATGTAAGTAGCACTTGATTGGCATTGTCAAGGAGATCAGGATGCTGAAGATTATTATCTGGTCCTACTGGAACCAGCCTTGCACATTTTCCTTTCCTTTGTTTCCCCTGGAGAAAAAAAAACTCTCCCCCCTCCCCCCCCCCCAGAGTGCAAAGAGTGGATGGATGAAAGGCACACCAAAAGGATCATTAGCTCCACCCACATAGGGTGGGAGAGAAGGAATGATAACTCTACTCACTATCAGAGTATGGCCCCATGCCACTACTACATATGCAGTATCTCATTCAGTCCTGAAAATTACCCTGTGAGGAAGACAGTATGTGCATCATTACCCTCATTTTGCAACAGAAAAATTCAGGCTTATAAAAGTTGTGACATGCAATTCACATACCTAAAAATTGGCAGAACAAGAGCATGAACTCAGGTCTTGTGACTATATCCAATACTACTGACTTAAATAGTTCTCTACTATTTCTCTTTGGTTTTGCTTTTGAATTATTTTGCTTCCCAGAGGGAGATGCAATTTTTATCTTATGATAATGATGTTTCAGGACCCAGTAGCCTCTTTCCAGCCTTCCCAATCATAGTCAGCTTCCAGAAGGAGCTGGGATTTCTGTTTTAACATTAGTACTATCCCAGTAGATTAACGTTGACAAATACCAATTAGCGTAGAGAATGTTATTCATTTTGGTTTCTCTTGAAAAGGTTAAAATGGTTCCCATTATCCTCATTTAACCATACTACATAATCTCCTGCATTAAGAAGGGAAGTCAGAGTTGTTGCCTTAAAAGAGATTGATCCATGAATGTGCTTTTGTTGGCTTACTGTTTATTGGTTTTGTTCTCCCTGCTATTTTGTCTGAGTGATACTCGTCCCTGGATACTCTTCTTATATAAACAGACAGGGGAGCTGAGAGGAGGAGAGGACTTCTCCTTACTGGCAAACCTTTTCAGGCTTCAGTTGTCCCTGAAGAAAAGCTTTGACAGGATAAGAAACTCAAGTTTGATAGGATTCTATCATTCTAAATATTCCCAAATGCCAATAAAAGTAGATGACATGTATTAGACTACAAACGTTATTTAGTGTATTCTTATTGTTATTGTTTTGCAAGACATTATCAAATAGACGGAAGGATGCAATGAAAAAAGGGGGGAGAGAGGGGGAGAGAGAGGGAGAGAGAGGGGGAGAGAGAGAGAGAGAGAGGGAGAGAGAGAGAGAGAGAGAGAAGAATAGAGAGAGAGAGATAGATGAGAGATAGATAGAGAGAGAGAGAGAGAGTTGGAGGTTTCACTAAGTTGACCTATTCTTTTATATAGGATCCTTACATCATAGATTTAGAGCTGGAAGGAAATTTAGAAGTCATCTAATCCAACGCTCTCATTTTACAATTGAGGAAATCAAGAAATCAAGTGACTTACCCAAGGTCACACAGGTAGGTGCAATTTGAGGACCTGATTCCAGAGCCAGTGCTCTTTCCAGCACATCATGAGAATTTCTTTCTTTTTTACCTGAGTACTTTAAGTACTTTTCTGGCTACCATGACCATCCATGCCTACTCTACTTAACTTCATAGGATTTCTTTTTTAGATAGAGGTAACAGGATGGTAGGTTAAAAATCTATAGATGCTTTTGGCTTCCAGCTCATGGTGGTGAAGGTGCAATTTCTTTCTGTCATCCTGAATCCGGGTTCATCCAACACCGGCAGCCACCCTGCAGCATCCAGGCTAAGCCACCACCTTCATTGCCACCATGCCACCCAAGTTTGACCTTAATGAAATTAAAGTCGTGTTTTTAAGGTGCACTCATGGTGAAGTTGGTGCCAATCAGCTCTAGCCCCCAAAATTGGTCCCTTGGGTTTGTCTCCCAAAAAGGTTGGTGATGATATTGCCAAGGCAACTCGTGACTGGAAAGGGCTGAGGATCACGGTGAAACTTACCATTCAGAACAGACAGGCCCAGATTGATGTTGTGCCTTCTGCCTCAGCCTTGATCATCAAAGCCCTAAAGGAACCTCCTCGGGGCAGAAAGAAGCAGCAAAATATTAAACGCAGTGGAAACATCAGTCTCAATGAGATTGTCAACATTGCCTGACAGATGAGGCATCAATCCTTGGCAAGAGATCTCTCTGGAACCATTAAAGAGATACTTGGAACAGCCCAGGCTGTGGGCTTCAACATCGATGGCAGACACCCTCATGATGCCATTGATGACATCAATAGTGGTGTTGTTGAATGCCCAGCAAGTTACAAGCTACAAATGAGACCATTACAATAAATTCAACATTTGACAACAACAACAAAAAAGAATCTATAGATGTGGTATGGGGCAACTTGGTGGGACAGTGGATAGAGCACTGGGCTTGGAATCAGGAAGATTCATCTTCATGAGTTCAAATCCACTTCACCCTGTTTGCTTCAGTTTCCTTACCTGTAAAATAAACTGGAGAAGGAAATGGCAAAATACTCCAGTATCTATGCCAAGAAAACCCCAAAATAGGGTCTCCAAGACTAGGATATAACTGAAATGACCCAACAACAACAACTAGATATGATATGCTATGCTTGGCTTAGTATAAAACAGAGAACTCCTTAGCCTTTTCATCGCAGTAAACTATTAGCATACCACTATTGGAAGGAAAAATCTTTATGTGGGCTTTCACTCTGATTAACAAGGCAAAACTCAAGACAAAGAGAATTAAAAGAATCTATTATTAGTATGTCAAGGTAGCAACCCGGTAAGGGACTGATCACTGAAGATCAACAAGAGCTTCAAGGTGGGGACAGCTTTCATAGGAAACTTTAAAATAATCCAGTCGGGTCCACCTCAGCCAATGAGGTGTGGCCCTTGAATCTCAGTTGCTCTTCAAGGTAGCAAGAACATGATACAAGAGTAGGTGATATAAAATCTGCAGGTTTGATATCTCCTTCCCCACCAGAGCCTCACACATGGTTGATAAGCAGGGCTGAGGACAATGGGTAACTGTCACCATAACTTTCAACACCATTTTGACCCCTTGGGCTAGTTGAAAACAAAACAGTTTATTCAGTACGGTGGCACCAGCAATAACAGCCACAGTGACAGTAACAGAAACTGCTGTAAGTCTTGATTTCTTTTCTCCCAGTGCCAACAAACATTTATGAGGCTCTTACTGTATGCCCGGCACTGTGATAAGCACCAGTGAGACAGAAAGAAAAAGAAAAGGAAAGACAATCCCTGTCCTCAAGGAGCATATATTTTAACAGGAGAGACAACATAGAAACAACCAGGTCCATTATACAGAGTAAATAGAAGGTAATATGAGAGAGGAAACACCAGCAGGTCAAGGTATGAGAAAAGACCTCCTGCAGAAAGTGAGCTATGAGTTGGCTATTGAAGGAAACCAGGAAAACCAAGTTGTGGAGGTGAGGAAGCCGAGCCTTTCAGTCATGCAGAATAGCCAACACAAATCCAGGAGAAAAGAACTAAAATGTTTTTGGATTGTAGTTTGTGGAGGGACTAGGTTAAATGTCTAAAAGGAAAGAAAAGGTCAGGTTATTAAGAGTTTGTAAAGCTAACTAGAGGATTTTATGTTTGATCCCAGAGATAAAAAGGGATTCATTGAAGCTCAACAAGCAAGAGGATCCTATGGTCAGATCTATTTTAGAAAAATCACCTTCGCAGCTCATTGGAGGATGGGTTACAGTCAGGAGAGAATTGAGGCAGAGGTTAGTTAGAAGGCAGTTATCCAGATGAGAGGTAATGAATGAGGGCTCAGATTAAAGTTGTGAGCATGTGAGTGGAGAGAAGGGGACATATTCAAGAAATGTAGTAAAGGTAGAAATTACCAATTTTGGCAGCAAATTGGACATGTGAGGTGAGTGACAGTGAGGAGTGTAGGGTTATTTTCCTGCCACTCTGATGTAATAGTAGAAGAAATTAGGATATTCACTATATTGATATATACCTCCTATCTCCTAACACTAGGAGGGTCATGGGATGATCTCAGACAATTCTTGCTACTCCCTCCTAGTTCACCTCCTACGTTTCTGATCCAGCCTTCCCAGTCTCATTTGCTGGATCTTCATCCACATCACATCTGTTAATCATGAGTGTCCCCCAGTGTTCTGTCTTCGGCCCTTTTCTCTTCTCCCTCTGTACTGTTTCACTTGGTAATCACCACGATTCAAGTTTCTTCTCTATTCATGAATTCAATTATATCTTTGCAAATGATTGTCAGACCAATTTATCTAGTTTTAACCTCATTCTTTATCTCCAGTCTTGTATCTCCATTGCCTATTTGGCATTTCAAAGTGGATGTCCAATAGACATCTTAAAGTCAATATGTCCAAAACTGAACTCATTATCCTCCCCCCACAAGCCCTCCCCTCTTTTTAGATGTCCTTGTTGCTGTTGAGATGTTTCAGTTGTGTCCTACTCTCTGTGACCCCATTCAGGGTTTTTGTGGCAAAGATACTAGAGTGGTTTTCCATTTCCTTCTCCAGCTTTTCAGATAAGGAACTGTGGCGAAAAGGGTTAAGTGACTTGTCTGAGACCAGATTTGATCTCAGGTCCTCCTGACTCTAGGGCTGGCACTCTATCTATTGCACCACCTGGCTGTCTGTCTTAAATGTCCTATTATTGGATAGTACCACAATCTTCCCCTCACCAAGGCTCACGGTCTAGTTGTCATCCTCCACTTCTCATTCCCTCTTACTCCCCATATCCTATCTGGGGTTTTACCCTGGCATCCACATTCTTTCCTCATCTACACTTCCTAGTTTCCCCAGTCTTCCTTCAAGTCCTACACTCTGCAAGAAGCCTTTCCTTAAGCCAGATTTCCTTAACTCAATGCCTTCCTTCTGAGGCTACCCCCAATTTATCCTGTATATATCTTGCTTGAATAGTTTTTTGCATGTTCTCTCCTCCCATAGTAGCATCTTGAGGGCAAGGATAGGTTTTTTGCCTTTTGTTGAATCGCCAATGCTTAGCACGGTACCTGATACATAGTAAGTGCATACATGATGGTTTTGATATGATCCCACAAGAAAAAGCATAAGATATCTCAAGTGACCAAGGAGACTGAAGTAGCAAACCAGAAGTTCTTTTACCTACATGCCAGTCTGAGAAAGCATTGTTCAGAAACTGTCACACATGCACTGTATCATCATCGGGTGTCTCACCTTGTTAAAAATTACAATTTTTAAAAATTAATTATTTAAATTCACAAAACTCAGTGCAGAATTGGCAGCTGGTGGCACAGTGATTAAAGCACTGGGCCAGAAGTCAACAAGACATGAGTTCAATTCTGCCCTCAGACACTTTCTAGCTGTGTGACCCTGGGCAAGTCACTTAACCTCTGTTTGCCTCAGTTTCCTCAGCTGCAAAATGAAGATAATAAAAGCACTTACTTCACAGTGTTGTTGTGAGAAAGCACTTAGCCCAGTGCCAGGCACATAGTAGGCACGTAAATGCTTGTTCTCTTTCCCATCCCTCCCCCAAGTAATTAAACTTTCAAATTGTTTTTTTTCTAAGTTTGTAGCATTTATAATTCTGGAGCATAATTTAAAGCTTAAAAAGACACTAAAAATTTCAAGTCACCCTGTTTTTAGTGTATGTACAGATTCATATGTATATATGCACATAAATATGTGTATGTGTATAAACATATGTATGTGTTGTATATATGTTGTATAATGTATACATACATATATGTTGTCTATATGTTGTGTAATATATATATATACAACATAATGTGTTGCATAATGTATACATAAAAAAATAGATGTATATGTGTATAAATGTATGGCTGTGTTGGATAGATAGATGGATAGATAGATAGATAGATAAACTGTTTTCTAGGGGGAATTAGATTTGATCCTAAATCACTTTCTCTGGTATTTATTTATCTCTCCTGCTTATAATCTTGAACCAGTTTAGACAGTGGTTGTAGCCAGTCTCTCAGGGATGGCAAGTTTCCAGGGGGAGCCCGTTGTTTTAAGCCCATGTCTCTACCTATGAGACTTAGCATTGCATGGTTGATTACACTTACTCTGAACCACTTCTACCTCCCCCACTTCCAGCACTTTCCAAATAATCACAAGACCAAGGAAAGTGTGAGCAAATAGCTTTATGTATCAAGTGAAAATGAATCAGAGCATAAAGGAGACAAACAGAAAATTCATTAGGGAGGGAAGCTTATTGGTATGATGCAACTACAATAGTGATTTTCTAACTCTGGGGAGGAGGATACCAGAAATGGGGCCGGGGCAGGGGGTGCAGTTCATCTGGTCCTTCCCCTGTGCTAAGAGCAAGGGATGGCAAACATCTCTAAAGGGGCCACCTGCCTTAAATCAGATTTACTCTGCAGGCTAGTGACCACATCTCCCACAGTCCCACCTCTTCAGTCAGTAGTTCTCAATCTCTTTATATGTAAGCATTGAGGAAGAAATAAGTTGGGGTATTGATGCCATCATATATCTCCTTCACCTTGAATTCTGTGTGTCTCTTGTCTTCTTGTGTCTTCTTTTTTCCCCAGACCTCTCTATAAACTAGTCCCAATCATCTACATACCACCTCCCACAGTTTCCCTCTAAATCATTTTGTAAATTCAGGGATTTCTTTGCTTTTCAGGGCAAAGATACTCTGAAGACCTGATTGTTAAATTTTCAGTGCGAGCATTTACACCTCAGAAATCAGCAAAGTTACAAATTAGGGCTTGATTTATTATCTTGTCTATTTTCTAGACTTAAGAATGTGATGGAGAAAATATTAACATTGCAGATTAAACTTAAAAGTATGTAATATATGCATTTTTCCCTCTAGAGAATTGGTTGTTAAAAATTCGCAAGCAAACAATTGGATAGACTTCATTGTAATGAAATAATAAGGCTGGACTTTCCAACTCAACTTGCCCCCCTCAAATAAGCAAAGTACTGTGGATAGAAAGATATGTGAAAAATTATAGGCTCTGCCTTCAAAGGGCTTACAGTCTTATAGGCAGGGGCATCACATGTATATCTGAGCATGTCACAAGGTATAATGTGATATGATAAAAGTAAAGGTCTAGACCAAGTACTATATGAAATATGACAAGGGAAAAATAATGTTCATCTTGGGATATGAGGGAATTAGGTAAGAGAAGGACACCATCTGAGCTAGGCTTTGAAGTTTAATAGGCAAAAAGCAGAAGGAAATACATCTCAAATATGAAGGATGGACTGTGCACATCTTTGGAGGCCTGTGAAGAGGACAAGATTAGGAAAAAGCTAGTTACTCCATTTTGGCAATAATTGGATAAGCTTTATGAAGCACTTACTGTGTGCCCAGGCATTGTGCTAAGTACTGGGTATGCAAAAGGGAAAGAGAGAACCCCTGCCCTAAAGGAGTTTCATTCAGTACCTAAGGAGGAGATAATACATATGGGAGAGAGGTGGTTAGGAATTTATTGTCTGGGAAGTCACATTGACGTTGAGTGGGGCTTTAGGTCAGTCAATCTATACTCTTGTTTCATAAAAATGTTAGAATCTATATGATCACTAATCACAGAGCTAGAAAAGAGAAAAGAGGTTACTCCCACTGCAACATGGTGGGAGAAATGGCCATTGGAGATGTTGGGCCTGGGTGAGCTGTTCCCCATCAGGATAGCATGGCCCCAGGTGAGAATTCCTATTTTCTTAGATCCTCCAGACCTCTGCATCTGGTTCAGAGGGAAAGCAGCACTGGTCCCAGAAGCAGAACACCATGGTAAGAAAATATCTGAGATGAAACAAGAACAGAGAATATGTGAACTAAAGCTGGAAATGTAGGGAGAAGACAGATTGTGAGAGGTGGTTGACTAGCAAAGACAAGTTTCTCCCTCTTCTGCAATGTGAAAAAAAGATTATCTTATTAGTCAAACCTGCAGAGGAGGGACTAAGAAACTCGTTATCAGCAGATGTGAGGTAATATATGCAAAACACTTGCTTAGCAGTCCTGAATAACTACTCACCAATTTCATATGATTAAGTGCCTAAAGAAATAATATAGATAATAAATGCTAGAGGAAGTCAGAGGAGAACGCTTTTACTACTAAAGTTTTGTGTGGGATGATGTGATCGGGAAAGATTTCAAAGAGAAAATCCTTAATGGATAGAATTTGCAAAGATAAATTGTGAACTCCTTGAAAACAGGAGCTAACCTACTTCATCGGTCCCCTGGTGCCTAGTCTTGGATAGATACTTAATAAATGTGTGTTGAACGAATGGATGAACAAAGAAAGACACAAAGTCCTGTATCTTCAACTCTGAATTAGTCATTTTAAAATTCATGAAAAGCTTTTCTTGTATAATACTGTATTAGTAAGTGATTAAAAACAAAACAAAACAAAACAATAAGAATAACAGCCTCAGCTTTTCTCTTCACAATAAGCTCCAAATAAATCAATCAATAAACAGGAATTAAGCACTTATATGTTCCAGGCACTGTGCTTGATTGGGATGAAAGAAGCAATGACAGTCTCTGTCTTCAAGGAGGTTACATGGGGAGTCAACATGCAAACAAATATATACAAAGTTGGTTGTACAAAGGATAAGTAGGCCATAATTAACAATGGGAAAACACTAGAATTAAGAGGGGTTGGGAAAGGCTTCCAATAAAATTCCACCCAAAAAATCCACCCAATTCTATGGTGGTGGAGTTATTTTATAAATAGGGAGAGTAACTCACATTTATATAATGCTTTAGGGTTTATAAAGCATTTTTCTCATAGCAATTCTGTGAAGTAGGTTATATAAGTATTATCTTCATTTTATAGATGGCCAAATCAAAGAGCAGAGAAATTGACTTGCCAGTGGTCATGCAGCTAGTAAATTTTAGAGCAAAGAACGAAAACCAGGCCTTCTTTCCAATATAGCTTTACTGGCTTCAAGTAAGTATGCCCGAAGCGAGCAAAACTGGAACATTATGCACAGTAACAGTAACATTGTAAGGATGATCAGCTGTGAAAGATTTATTTATTCTCATCAATGCCATGATCCACAACAATTCCAAAGGACTCATAATGAAAAATGCAGTTCACCTCTAGAGAGAGAATTGATGCACTCTGAGTGGAGATTAAAGCATATTTTCTTTCACTTTCTTCATATTTCTTGATTTTTTCACACTCAACATGGCTAATATGGAAATGTTTGGCATGACTTCATATGTAATGGATATTGTATTTCTTGCCTTCTTAATGAGTGGGGGAGGGAAAGAGAAAATTCAAAACTGAAAATAACAATTAAAAATAGAAATAAAGGTGATGCAAAAATAAGAGATATCATTAAAAAACAATTCAATACAAGTAAAAACAAAGGCCTTCAGGCCAGCCAGGTGGCACAGTGAGTAGAACACTGGCCCTGGAGTCAGGAAGACCTGAGTTCAAATCCAGCCTCAGACACTGGACACACTTACTAGCTGTGTGACCTTGAGCAAGTCACAACCCCAATTGCCCTGCCTTCCCCCCTCAAAAAAAAAACAAAAATAAATAAGTAAAGGCCTTCACAATTTGACACTAAAAAATTAATTGTGTGCCCTCAATTAAGGTCTCAAAAGCTTGTGAATTTACATTTTTCTTTACAATGTTAACAGGAATAGGTTTTAACAGGACTTTATTCTATATAGTAGAATCCATGTTCAACTTACCTAAATTAAATAGGCCTGTTAGAGGCCCCATCTAAGTAGGCAAGGTTGTTACCAAGGTAATCTTGCTGCATAGACAACAAAAATATGGAAAAATTACAAGATAGTATATGGCTAATGCCCAAATCAAAAGTATTTATTGTTAGTGCCATAGGTAAGCTGAGACCTAGTATTGCTCATAATGTATCACAGGAGGGATAGGATTTGAGATAAAACTTTGAAGGATGTACATGATATGCATAGGTGAAGAACCATTTGCGGCTTAGTGTATAGGGTATTTTCAGATGCTAAAGAATCATCCTAATTATTACATGGCGTCTCAAAGCATGTGCTCCCAAGACAAAATTATGACGTAGCTCCAACTTTCCTTATGCCATGGTTTTCTTCTTGAGTGTGGGGCTCTCTTTGAAATCTTTTTATATAGAAAAGAAATCTCATTTTATCAAGGGGTATCAGAGGTTGAGGATGCCAGGTAATAAGGAATGTTTGTAAGTCCAAAGAAGCTGAGGCATACAGCTGCCATTTATCTACTCAGGCTGCACTCTGCTCCCAGCACAGTGCGATAGACCCTTCCCAGTGACCGTCCAGGCCACCTTGGGCTGGAGACTTGTTTCACTCTGTCATTTAACAGGTTCTGTAGCTCTAGAATTTGTTTAGAGTCATCTTTACAAGTGTTTGGAGAGATTTGGGGGAGAGCTCAAGAAAGCCCCTGTTTTCACGCCACCATTTGGCTCTGCGCCCTGGTAGAGTCACTAACAAGGTGTTTTGCAGTGACCTCTAAATAGTATTCAGTTTTGTCTCTTTTGTGGCCGAGACGCCTCTGTTCAAAGTTCAGGCTGGTCTATCTCATATAACAAAACAAAACAAAACAAAAATGGTGTATGAAGACTAACTCACCACTTTACAGCTTAACAAGGACTGAAGTATTCCTCATAAACACATGTATTGTACACATATTGACTAATGAAATGAAAAAATAGCATCACCATGAGAACAAAAAAGAAAAAAGATATAGGGAGCCATTAGGAAAATGTAATACCGTGGCACAGAAGAGAAAAGAGAGAATGACATCTAAATATCTGCAGCCAAAG
The DNA here is from genome assembly GCF_011100635.1 of Trichosurus vulpecula. Lineage (NCBI taxonomy): Eukaryota > Metazoa > Chordata > Mammalia > Diprotodontia > Phalangeridae > Trichosurus > Trichosurus vulpecula. Next base: position 438,321,991 of record NC_050574.1, read on the forward strand.
CTCTTCCCAAAGAGGAGGGAGGTTAACTCTGTGAGGAGGCAACTGCTGCTTTTTTCTCCCCCGGGTGATGATGAAGTTTTTATAAAAGATTAAATACTACTACCCCAAACTGGACTCAGTCAGGACTCAATAGGAACTTTCTTACATTTCTTTGCCTATGACATAAGAGACAAGAAAAGAATCAGTCATGCCTAAGTGAGACCCTCCCTATCTCTATAAGTCCCCTGGCTCTTGCTAGTTTAGTGACTGCCCAGTAATCGAGATGCTCGAAGCCGTCCTCAAGTGCACATTGTCCTAGGATGGGTGCGTCAGAACATTCACTACCTTAGATTTGGATTTGTCCTCGTCTCATTGGGGAGAATTAATGCATTGCCTATTCAAAGGTATGAGATCCCAGTTGTCTCCCACACCAATCAGGAAAAGAACCAGATTGTTAAATTCAGGAGAGCACAAAGACTAAGGACCAACCCCTCTGTAAGGCCACCATTGACCTCCCTTCCTCTTTCTACAAATATCCAAAGACCATTTCACTTAAGGGCCAGCTACCACTATGGTCATAGTGTTTTCCCATTGTTCCATTCGCCCTCCTCTACTTTCTGCTCCCATCTGTGGGTGTCTCCTTAAGAATCAAGCCTTCCCTTATGTGAGTTAAATATACATGTAATAAAGACCTCCAGTTGATCTGACTCTTTGGTTAAAAGAAAAAACAAAGCAAAACAAAAAACCCCAAAAAACCTTTCAGTCCCCAAACTACTAGACTGGACACAAATATTTGACTTTGCATTTCGACCGCTGACATTTATTCATTGTTCCTGGTGTTATATTTTTACTAGAAATATTGCAACTGAAAACAGTAACTAAGCTTTTTTGGCTTTGTTGGGACAAGTAGTTCAGTACTAGGGGAACACCATTTTTAGCTTCTAATGTATATGCAGCACTGAAAAGGTTCTATTCCCCAGAACATACACAGCTGCAGGTATTTTCCTTTCTTTATTAAAGCAGAAAAAAGAGAAAATTAAACAAAACTAGAGTTATTATTGTGGCTAAATTACTTTTCCATGAATTCCTAATCAATCTGCTACAGAAAACTGAGGAGAACATTGTCAATTTGCCTGAATGTTGACAGTACTTAAAATTGCTTTAAGAAAATCAGGTTTTTAAAAAAAAAAGATTTAAGGATTTATATATGAATAATTGATATTTACAAATCCACTGTTTCCTCTCTTTTACTAACTCTTGATATAAAATTTAATTCTTTACTGCCAAAATTAGCATTGGAGGAAAAAACCTATTACTTCCCTTCCAAATAGGGAAAGAACAAGTAGCTTTGCCAAAATGCAATGAAATCTGAACATTTGGCTTCCAAAATTTCTATTCATTCTTTTAAATTCATTGAACTTTCACACACAATTTATTCTGTTTCCAGAATAATATTGGCGATTTAAAGCATTTAGCATCTTTATTAGTATCCAGGTCAGAACAACAAATTTAATATGGCTGGAAACAAGAATGTATGTTGTTCTTTCACATCACAATGCAATAACTGAGTCTAAACCAGACAACAGAAGTATGTTTGCTAGATGCCAATCATGGAAATGAGAACCCTGTCTCAAGTAGAATCTATTGAGGATAGCAAATTTACAAAGGCAATTTCATAGTTAACTGCTTTATGCACCTACATGAACTGAAAACTTTGTTAGAAATCATTAATAAGTTGTTCTAAGACTTTCTCATGTCAAAGGAAATGGAAGGGAGGGAGAAAAATAAGAAAGCCATTTTAAAACATCAGAAAATCACATTTAAAACCCTGAACTAGACTAGGATAAATCCTCTCAGGCTCTCTCTTGACTACAAAAGTAGCTGGCTTATTTAGATGACATTGGTACTATGCCCCTTGGAGCAAATGCCAAAGCATCTTCCAATTCTGTAACACCATCATTTCAATTCAGATGACTGGTTCTTATGATCATGTCTTACTGGCTTAGTGAGAAGATAAGTTGGCTAGACTTTTGGGTGCACTTCAACACAAGTGTATTTATTGTATTAAAGTATATTAAATTCTATATTCAAGTAGCATGTGGCTACTGTCACAAGAATACGTTTCAATCACAGGAAAAAGGGATGCATTTAAGTAATATTGTATTTTTCTTCCCTCAAATTTTCAAAATACTATGTTAAGATACAAGATAAAAAGATCACATCAATCAATCAACCAACAAGCATTTCTTAGATGACTACTATGTATTAGGCCAGCAATAAAAAAAGATCAAACAGGCCCTGCTCTCAAGGGGGCTTACATTCTATCTGGGAAACAACATGCCCATGTAAATATAAAATATAGCTTGTACCAAAATTGTCTGTAAGTGAGTAAGTGAAAAATCATTTGCTAAGCACTTGCAATAGGTACTGTACTAATCTCTGAGGATGGAAATAAAAAAGAAAACATTCCATCAAGAAGCTTATAGTCTAATGAGCAAAAGGGGAAGACTTTTCTGAAGTATTGGTGCAAAAGAAGCCATTGCCAATCAGAATAACAACCAACATAAGAAAACAGGATGTATAACAGAGACAAAGAGAGAGATGTCAGGATTATCAAAGCATTAGCAGGATGGCTTACAAGTCAAAACTTATAAATCAAAAGTAATATCAAGAACTAATTTTTTGACAAAAACTGCTGGGAAAACTAGAAAACAATATGGTACAAATTAGGCGTATGTCAACATCTTACACCATATACCAAGATAAGGTCAAAATGGTACATGATTTAGACATAAGAGTTGAGACTATAAGCAAATTAGAAGAGCAAGTAATAGTCTACCTGTTAAATCGATGGAGAAGGGAAGAATTTATGACCAAACAAGAGCATTATGAAATGTAAACTAAATAAATTGTAAAAAACCTTTTAAAAGGTTTTATACAAACAAAATTGATGCAACCAAAATTGGAAGGAAAGCAGAAAGCTGGGAAAGAATATTTACAAGTGTCTCTCATAAAGGCCTCACTTCTTAAATACATAGAGAACTGAGTCAAATTTTTAAGAATACAAGCCATTCCCTAATTGAGAAATGATCAAAGGATGTGAACAGGCAGTTTCAGATGAAGAAATCAAAGTTATCTATAGTCATATGAAGAAGTGCTCTAAATCACTTTGATTAGAGAAATGCAAATTAAAACAACTCTGAGGGACCACTTCACATCTATCAGATTGGCTAATATGACAAAAAAGGAAAATGGCCAATGTTGGAGAGGGTATGGGAAAACTGGAACACTATGCACTGTTGGTGGAGTTGTGAACTGAAGAAGAATTTGGAACTATGTCCAAGGGCTATAAAAATACTCTTTGATCCAGCAATACCATTACTAGATCTGTATCCCAAAAAGATCATAAAAAAGGGAAAAGGACCTACATGTGCAAAAAATATTCACAGCAACTCTTTTGGTAGGGGCAAAACATTAGGAATTGAGGGGATGCCCATCAATTGGGGAATGGCTTAACAAGCTGTGGTATATTCATACTATTGTATAATAAGAAATGATGAGTAGGAGGATTTCAGAAAAACCTGAAAAAACTTGTATGAACTAATGCAAAGTGAAATGAGCAGAACCAGGAAGACATTGTACACAGTAACAAGAACATTGTGTGGTGCTCAACTATGAATGATTCAGCTCTTCTCAGCAATACAATGATCCAAGATATTTACAAAGGTCTCATACAGAAATGTTGTTCATATCCAGGTAAAGAACTGATAGACTCTGAATGAAAATTCAAGCATACTATTCTTACTTACTTTATTTTTTCATGTTTTATCCCTTTTGATCTTTTTATTCTTTCACAACTGGAAGTAACTAATTTGTAAAAATGTTCTACCTGACTGCACATATATAATGTATATCAAATTGCTTATAATTATAGGAAAGGGGGGGGGGGAAAGAGAGAGGGAAAAAATGGAATTCAAAATCTTCTAAAAATGAATGCGAAAAATTGCCTTTACATATAATTGTAAAACAATAAAATACTATTTTAAAAAGTAGCATCATTTCAGATTTTTTTTCCTATTAGGCTCATCCAGTACTGGTGAAAACCTAAATCATTTTAGTGTTCACTCAATTATATGGAGGAAGATGAGGACCATAAACTCTGTGAAATTAAGGCTGTGACTAATTATTTGCATTTGGAATAGCCTCCAATGTAGTTTCTTTGTAATATCTCTTGTATGTGGTGCCTTATTTCCTCTGAACTGCCACCACCCTGGTGCAGTCCCTCATTACCAAGACAATTGCAATAGCTTTCTGATTGGTCTCCATGCATCAGGTCACTCCTCCACTCAGCTGCCACATGGGTCTTCCTAAAGCGCAGGTCAGATCATGTCACTCTCCACCATTCCATAAACTCCAGGAGGCCTGTATTACCTCTGGGGCCAAATATAAAATCCTGTTGGGCTTTAAAATCCTTTATAACCTTTCACTCTTGTCTACCCTCTAGCATTCTTACGACTTATACTACACTCTCTGAAATCCAGTGACATCAGCCTTTGCTTTTGTCTCCATCTCAGGCTGTGTCCCATGCTTAAAACTCCTTCCTCATCTCCACCTTCTGGCTTCCTTGGCCTTCTCCATGAGTCAAATAAAGTCTTACCTTCTTCAAGAAACCATTCCCATCCCCCCTCCTTTTCCTTTTTTTGGTCTTTCTTCTTTTCTTACTTTCTTTTTTAAAATTTAATTTTATTGATTTTTTTGTTCCATTTAAAGTTCTGAACTGTGTCCCATTCCCCCTTAATGCTAGTACTTTCCTAGGATCCTGAGATTGTCTCCAATTTATCCTGTATGTGACTTATTTGTACAACATCATTTGCATGCTGTCTCCCTGTTAGACTGTGATGTCCTTGAGGGCAGGAACTGTCTTTTACTATTCTTGGTATCCCCACGACTTACCGCAGTGCCTGGCATACAGTAGGCACTTAATAAGTATTTGTTGAGTTGTAATGTGCACTCAAAAATATTTTTTGAATGAATATTCTTTCGAGTCTTTCCTTCCATGATCAATTTGTTATTGTTGTTGTCGTTCCGTCGTTTTCAGTCATGTCCAACATTATGTGACCCCATTTAGGATTTTCTTGGCCAGGGTACTAGAGTGATTTGCCATTTCCTTCTCCAGCTCATTTTACATATGGAGAAACTGAGGCAAACAGGGTTAAGTGACTTGCCCAGGGTCACACAGCTAGTAAGTGTCTGAGGCTGGATTTGAACTCAGGAACATAGTCTTCCTGACTCCAAGCCCTGCTTTATCTAGCTGCTCTCCATGATTAATATAGAATTAAAAAAAACCTGTTAAGGGGCTATATATATATTTATATACATATGTATGTGTATGTATATATACACATGCATGTACTTGTGGATAATTATGCATGTTGTATGTGCCTATGTATATATGATCATAAGATTAGCATTGGAAGGGACAGAAATCTGTAACACAGCATGTGAAAGACAGGATTTGGAATAGGAAAACCCAATATGGAAACTTTCTTTAACACTTATTGTCTGTGTGAGTGATTATGGACAAGCCGATTCATTTTTCTGAACCTCACTTTGCCGTAGCGCCAATTTGATACTCACAAGACCTATGGTGGTGATGAATATGCTTACGTAGTTCTGAATTGCAAAATATAACAGACTCTCTTCACTGAAGGCAGAACCAAAACATTTATTCAAACACCAGAATGCCTAATCCATCATAGCAACAAAGAAATCTATACACACTAGCAATTCAGGGCTTCCTTGAGCAGGCCTTCCCACAAACCAAGCTCCTTTAAGCAAAATGCCCTGTCTCACCCATGCTAGCTGCTGCTCTCTCTGCCTCCTCTCTCTCCCCAACCTGCAAGAACCTCCAGCTTCCTGCTCCATACCTTCCTGCTTCACCCATTTGGCAAGCTCCTCCCATCACAGGCTCATGTAACTCAGGCTTCCATGTAACCCAGGCAAGTCACATGGGCCTATTAAAAGTTGGGAAATATCTTCCCATTTATATTACCATTATATTTTCTCGCCTGTAAAATAGCCATAATCCCACCTGAAGCTCTCATTTTGCAAGTTTATTGTGAAACTGGGCCATACCGACAGGGAACAGAAAGTCTTGAGGGACAGAACTGCTGAATGGGTGGTGGTCCAAGTACCCTAGTTCCTCTACAATTTGGGGTTAAAGGGAGCTCGTGGATAGTTCGAAGCCAGTGCTAGGAAAAGGCTATTTATGAGGAATTATGGGGACCAGATGGCAGAGGCTGAGCCAGTCCAATCCTCTGTAGTGATTCCAAAGCCCAGTGATGAGACCGTTTGAATGTGGTTGAGTTTCTGGGCCAAATGAACCCTGCTAATCAGTGAGAGCTAGGAAGAGGGACCACAACACAATCTTCTTTTCCCTTTTCCCCTTCTCTTGGCGAAGGGATGGAGGTGGAAGAGGTCGGTAGCCAAATATGTTGCGGATCATTTACCCCATTTCAACTCCCTCAAGAGCTCACAAAGCTATAGTGTTCTAAATGTTTGCTTTCATTTTATGATTTAAAAAGTTGATAAACCTGAACTGTTCTATTTTTCCTGAATGCTCATATACATAAAGTATATGCATATTATATATGTGTGGAGACATTGTATGTATGTAAAAAACAGAGGGAATCTAGGGGACAGAGTTGACAGTGGAAAGGGAAATGGAGTTGAAGGGAAACTGAGCATCAATTGTCACAAGGCTGGCAAAAAGTACCTGAAATTCAGCCCTAGAATAGCTTTCTAGCAGGTCATGAACCAAAAGCAGTCCTTAGGGTCTGAGTCTGGGTTAATGCTCAGCTCAAACTGGGCGACTAACTTCTCCCTATTTGCTGCCCCTTGTCTAGATTCCGAGCGACCGCTATTGCTAAGAGGGGCGATGGATGCCAGGGATTGCATTCAAACAAAGTGGTGAAGGGGAGAGTGAGTGAGTGTAACAGAATGTGAGAATGTTTACCATCCCACATCCTCCATCCTCAATCATACACACATGGCCTAACTAGCACCTGCTGAGTTAGAATAATTAAACTAATTAGCATTGATCCATCTCATTTGTCTCTGCCCTTTCATAATAAAAGTTAATTGGATTTCTTCTCCCTGAAGAGATCATCAAGCGGAGTCCGGATGGTCATTTAGTGGACATATTCCAAAGTGGCTTCGTGTTCAGGTATGAGTTAGAGTTGAGTAACCCAAGAGTGTCCTTGCAGTTCTGGGATCCTGTGATTCTGTAATTCTTCATCAGTAAAAAAGAAGGCCCACGGTGATAAATAATGGCTCCTCAAAGAATTGAAAAGGAAATAATATTTCAACAGTATTAATAGTACTCACAATGTGTTACATAAAAAAAGACGGATTTACAACTTCTAACAAATGCCTTTGGCATTTAGAGCCCTTCACAACCTATCTTTGTAGCCTTGTTATTCCCTTCCATGCACTCTATGGTTCAGCCAAATTGCTCTTCTCTATGTTCTTGACACACGAGATTCCATGTCTATTCTCTAATCCTTTTCACAGAGTGTAACATATGCTTAGCATACCCTCCTGCCCCGTTTCTACCTCCTAGAATCCCTGGTTTACTTCGAGGTCAAGCCCAAATACTACATCTTTCATGAGGTCCTTTCTGATCCCTCACAACTAGTGTCTTCCCCTTCCAAAAAACACCTTGTATTTATATTAAGGGTTTCTTTTTTGTGGTGCCATTGGTTTAAAGAGTTCCCAGTGAGTAACCTCTCTTTAATTCTTCTTTAAGGCTGTTCCTCAATAGTCTCAACTTCTCCGTGTCCCATGCATTTCTTGAAGTGATATGCCCAGAACACATATCCATTTAAGAGTGGAAAGTGGGACTTGAACCAGGTTTCTTGACTAGAAGGTCAGCTCATTATCAATCATGTTATCCTTCTCTAAGCATGGTAGAATGTGTTATAATTTATATGGGTCTGGTTACACGGACTTATATATGATATCTAATTTTAACCAAAATAATCCTTACGAAATGGACGAGTGGCTTAAGAGGACTCTTATACAGAACCTCTAGATTTACACTAATATTATACCTGCAAAAACAAGCAAAAAACAAAGCAAAACAAGAAAAAGGTAGAATTGACACTCCTACTTCAGATATGTTTTCATCAATCGTACAACAGCCTAGTCAACTAAAACAATCAGGTATGAAGAAGATTTTTCCTCTATCATTAACAATCAACCTCACACAAAGTGTTTGTTGTGCCTTGAGATACTAGCTAATGATGCTATGAAATCACTATGATTAGCAAGATATTTTAACACTAAGATTTTATTGCCACAAAGATGTGCTTGTTACCTGTAAGAAATCTTTTCTGCATAAGCTAAAAAAGTTGGAAATAGAATTTTCTAATCTATTTAAATATCTTCCAAATGAAGATATTCAGTAGGATTTTAAGCCATTTGTTAAGGATATAAAATGTAACAATTTCTCATTAGATTGCAAAAACTGATTCTCATCGGGATAGATGGAAATTTACAGGCTGAATTTCAACAAAAACTTTTGCATAATAAGTGGCTGGAATTGAAAAATGAGTGGCATGATTTAGTAAGTGCAGGAATGATGTACTTCTTCCATTTAAAAGTGTGTTTCTTTGTGAAGTATGTTTTTCAGTCATTGAAACTATGTATAAAAAATAAATTGAACTTAGAACCAGACCTTTGAATTGCCATCTCCCCATCATTTAAAAAATATATTTTATTGTAAAATATTATTACTAGTAATGTTTTAATAAGAGGAAAGTAGACTGGCCAGTTCTCTCTACGTCCTTTTCATTCCTTCCTTCTGGAAAAGAGCTCTCCTCTTTTCTCTACCCCCTTCCCCAGAAGATTTAATCAGCCGCATCTTATCACAATTACATAATTTTTCGGATCTATGGCTGTCCCTCAAAGCCACATCATCCCATTATCTGCTATTTTATAAAGTTTGTCTCAGATGGAAAGCTATTTATCAAATCATAATAGCTCAGAACCCCCATTGAAGAAAATTCCTAATGTTTAAACAGAGGCTTAGCTCTGTCTTAATTTAGATTTTGTCAGTTTTCAACTAACCTCTGGCTTCCTTCACTCCCCTTTTCTCAACACAAACCAAATATAAACATGTATCACCAAATATGACCATGTATTTTTACAGAAGTTAAAATCAACATAAAAACCTAGACAGCAAAAAACAAGAAAAGAATATATAACAGTTCTTATTATTGGATAAGCATGGGGAAGGGAAGCTGGGGGAAAGAGTAGACCTTATAGAACTTTCCCCATTCTCTGAAGAGACAATCAGCAGCTTTAGTCCAAATTCTTTGTTCTAAGATACCTGCAGGGGCCCAAGGGCCAAACACAATCTCTCCACTCTCTGATGCAGGTCAGCTCTCCCTCCCTCTTTTTCTCTGATCACCCACCTCCCTGTGACTGCCACTTTACTTCTCTCTTCAATTCAGATCATTAAGTCCTGAGCAAAGTATAAAGAATTTCACCTCTCCCTTCTTTCCCATCCCCCAACGCTGCTGCTGATCAGTCCCTGAATTTTCCTAAATCACAGATCTGACCATGTTATCTCCCATGACTCAATAAATTCTAGTAATACCCTGTTACCTCTAGGATAAAAATATAAAGTCTTTGGTTTGGCATTTCAAGCTATTCACAACCTTTTCCTGTATTTCCAGTTCTTTTACACTCAATTTTCCTTGATATACTCTTATCCAGCTATACTTGCCTGCTTCCTGTTCCTTATACACAGTGCTCCAACTATCTTTGTGCCTTTGTACTTGCTGCCCCCCATGGCTGGAATATTCTTCCTCCTTCGATCTCTTAGAATGTCTAGCTTCCTTCAAGACTCAGCTCAAATAGAATTTTCTGCAGGAGGAATTTTTCTATTTATTCTTCAGCTGCTAAAGCCCTCCATCTACTTCGTGTGTATCATGTATGGGGAGGAAGGAGCTGGTAAATATTAACAGCTAGCTGACATGACATGACACACATGACACCCTTTTAAATGTAATTTGTGTTATTAACATTTTCCCCATCCCATTTTTAAGTCTAGACAGTCAACAAAACCACAAGTCAAACTTGTATTACTTCTTGAGTTTCAAGGTGTCAATGCTCAAAATAACAATCAGCTATCTTGAGCTTGTGTAAATTGGCTCCAGCCAGTATATGCCAGGCACTGTGCTTACTACTGGGGATACAAGGAAAGGAAAAAATGGTCCTTCCCTTCCACGAAGTAGTTTACATTCTAATGCTTGAGATAGTACGTAAATAAACAGGTACACAAAAGCAGCTTTACAAAGATATTCAGTAGGATTTTAAGCCATTTGTTATAATAAGGGGCTTAATAAGTTCTGGTCCAATAATTAAATAAGCCTTTTAATTTCTATTTTTGTGTATGTTTTATAATGTAAGTAATGTGTTAGTATGGTAATGAATACACACACGAACACACAGAGTGTATACTCAGAGCCCACAATCGGAATAGAAGACCGACGGCAGATTTCTCCATTGCAACATGCTTCCCACCTTTATTTGATATCAACGTGAGTGGGCTTCCAACCAAGGCTGGGTTATTTGTCGTTGTTGTTCAACAGCATATATGGAAGGAAATGTCACATCTAACTAGCAGAGAGAATACTGAAGTGACACCGCATACTTGTGTGAAAGGCAGGATTGGCACCAGAGATTCTTCAGGCAGAGGCACACGGAAAGAAAAATTTTGGAATCTGCAGATGTGAGAGGGAAATTGGCTCCTCAATATGGCCCTGATCTCCAGCTTGGCTTTTTTTCTGCATTTACTCTCCAACACACCTATCTCCTCTTCCTTCCTGACCCCGCCCAACCCTCTCCCAGAACCCCATCCATACACCTCAGCCTCCCTTCCTCCCCACCTCCCTCCCCCCACCCAGACACTGGAAGAGATGAGGGAACAAAAACTCTTTTGACAAATATACGTAGGCAAAATATTCCCATGTTGTCGATGTCCAAAAATATTTTCACTCTCTACATTTAGTCATTACCTCTCTGTGAGGAGGTAGATAACATTCTTCACCATCAGTTTTCTGGAATCGTGGTTGATCATTACATTGATGAGAGCCATTAAGTCTTTCAAATTTGTTCATTTTTACAAAGCCTCTATATTGGATACATTTTTTTCTTCTTGTCCTAAAGACTTTAGAGAGATAACTTATCCTTGGGTGAGATCAGCCTCTCTCTCTCTCTCTCTCTCTCTCTCTCTCTCTCTCTCTCTCTCTCTCTCTCTCTCTCCTCTCTCTCTCTCTCTCTATTTCTGTTGAGATCACATCTCCTTCCAGATAAAGAAGTCATTCATGAGTACATGTTCAGTGGTCATTCTAATCTATTTAACTTCTCTGACTTCTTTTTGCAGTTTTCTTGGACACATAGATTTCCTTGCTAGGCGTTGCTTGTAATACTCTTTTGTGTTCTCAATGTTTGGTAGGTGAGAGACAAAGGTGAGGAGTATAAGCTAAGGATTATCTTTCCCATTAATAGAAACTATGGAAGCACCTTTTATTTTGAACCTATTGCATCCCTAGATCAGCAATATTTGAGGGAACAGAGAGATATGTTTTGTATATATGCATGTGTATTGTCTTTTTCATAAAAATAAAAGCTCCTTTAGCTTAAAAAAAAAGTCTTTCTATCCCCAGCACCCAAGCACAGTGCCTGGAACAAAGTATAAGACCAATAAATGCTGGTTAATTAATTGATTAATTGACCATGTGACATGCTAGCATGGTGAAGTAAAAGAGAGAGAAAGAAGAGCCACAGTAATAACTATTTGACCCTGAAACATCTTGTTTCAGGATCCAAAAACAATATCTCAAAAACCACCCTAAGTTTTTGTCTTTAGAAAGAAACATACAAACATGTATATACATGTACACATATACATACATGTATATATAAACATATTTACACAAAGGAACATGTGAGTGTGTGAGTGTGTGTGTGTGTATCAACCAGTCTGTGAATTACTTCCAAAGTCCACTTAGGCTGTAATAACACTTAAGTTCTTTACAAAAGTAGATATGAAACTCTCTTGGCCCAGATCTATCCAAACTTAGTTGACCAGAAGAACTTTGTTCTGTTCTGTTTTTTGCCAAGGCTATATGTCTTATAGTTCGTATTTATTTATTTCAATTTTAAGAACAAGAAGGACAAGGTTTCTTTAGTTAGCACATGCATCCTTAATTTTTTTTTCTTGGAACCTGCTGCTGCAAACAATTTGTTTGAATAAGTTGGATGTAACTTCTACCTACTGAATCCATAGGCTCAATTCCTTACTTCCATATATTTTCTATATTTTTTACCTTTTAAAAGTTTAATTGAAAAGTCATCTAACAGGTGCCAGCTATGAGTTGAAAACTGTTCTAAGTGTTGGAGATACAGAAAAAAAAATGAAAATAGTTTCTGCTCTTAAGGAGCTTGCATTTTAATGGAGATAACATAAGTCAATAAACTTTTATTAACAGCCTACTATGTGTCAAGGACAGCTAAGTGGCACAGCAGATACAATTCCAGGCCTAAAGTCAGGAAGGCTCATCTGTGTGAATTCAAATCTGGTTTCAGACACTTATAACTGTGTGACCCTGTGCAAATCATTTAAGGCTGTCTGCCTCAGTGCCTCATCTGTAAAATAAGCTAGAGAAGGAAACGGCAAACCATTCCAATATCTTTGCAGATAAACCCCAAATGGGGTAATGAAGAGTCAGACACAACTGAAAATTACTGAACAACAATACTACATGACAAGAATTGTGCTATGTGCTGGGGATAAAAAAGGGGCAAAAGACAATCCCTATCTTCAAGGAGCAGACAGCATGTAAACAAATATGTACAGAAAACTTTAATCAGAAAAAAATTGGAAACAATTAGAAGAGGGAAGGTACTAGAATTAAGAGGAGTTAGGAAAGGCTTCCTGTATAATAGGACTTCTTAAAGTTTTTCCACTCACAAGTTCTCTTTGCCTGAGAAATTTTTACGTGACCCTGGGTATATAAGTACATAAAGTAGGTATACAAATCAAACATTTACTCATAATAAATCATAAGAAAATTCATTTTAAAACAATTCTTTGTTATACATATAATTTTACCATTTATTAAAGATGAAAGCAAATTTACATACTGATGAGATAGATGTGCTTGTTTATTTTTACATAAAGAATTAAATCTTGGTGGAATATTTGATACTGCAGGATGTAGAGCATCTTCAATGTTTTTCAGAGTTGATCAATATTTTGATTTTATAATAGTCAGTGCTGAGAACACCACTTCGCATACATATGTAGTGCAAAATGGCAGAATTATGTTTAGGACTATTTCAGAAATTGATGGAAATTCTGTCCTAATCCCAAGCCAAAATTCATTTAGCAATTTTGTACATACAGTAAAAACACTGCAATTCGTAACATACAATAGTCTCCAATCTGAGCTGAGATGTTTCTGGCGGTGTTTGTTAGTGTTTTGTGGTGTGATGGCATGCGCAGTGCAAGGTGCACATGTTGTGTGTTCAGAACCAAGGCTACAGCGAAGTCATGCAACGCAACATGGGCAAGCACTGCACTTGATTTTGAATTAAGTTTTGGGCTTTGTGTGTTCAGAAACCTTTCACTGTTGCCAAATTTCTTACAATCCTCACATTCATACACTCGACCCCATATGGGGTCAGAATCCACAGTTTAAGAAGTGCTGCTGTAAAAGATGAGATTTTAATTGGGATTTGAAGGAAGCCATTGAGGACAGTAGGAGATGAGAAGAGAGAACATCCCAGGCATGGCAGCCAGAGAAACAAACAAACAAACAAATGTGGACACAGTTAAGTAAACACGAAATACATGCACAGTAAATACAAACATACTTGGCAAATACAAAATAATTTATAGGAGTATATGGGAGAAGCATTGACAATGGTGGGGGAGAAGTGGATCAAGAAGGGCCTTGTGTGGGAGGTGACACTTAAGCTGAACCCTGAATGAAATTAAGGGTTTCCAAGAAACAGAGGTGAGGAGGGAGAACACTCTAGGCACAGGGCACCAGGCTGTCCAACGGAATAAAGGGGACCAATAAATAGGCCAGTTAGGCTAAAATGTGCAACACAGTTTCGATCCAGATTGTAGTCTTGAATGCTGAACAGAGGAGAAATTTTTGCTTTATCTTAGAGGCAGTGGGGATTACAGAGGCTTAATGATCAGGGGAGTTACATGGTTATGGAGCTAGCAGGGAAAGAAACCAAAAAATTTTTTTTTTCATTTCTCTCCTTCCCTTCTATTTTAGCTGCATTGGTCTTATTGATGCATTTTTTTTTAATTTTAATGATACTAAAGATAAATATTTTATTTCCTGTAATCCTCTCTATTCTTTGCATGGTCATGAATTGTCCCCTTTTCATAGGTCTGAAAGTTAATTCCTTCCTTATTCTTCTAATTTGTTTATGATGTCATCTTATATGTCCAGTCACATACCCATTTAGAATTTATCTTGGTTTACAACATGAGATGTTGAGCTATACCTAATTTCTATAGACAGAAAAATTGCTACTATAATGACAGAAAATTGATAGTACCAAATGCAATATTACCCTTAAATGATCCTAGTAATGCCCTTGTATTACTCTTCTAAAGACATTTAAGCTAAATTACGTTGAATTGAACCCCACCCTAAGTCCCTACCCTGGAATGTTCTGTTCATTGAAATTTATGGTGGGTTAGATCACAAAGGGTAAATTAACTAGAATGAGTGGGTATTCTTGCCTGGATTGCCAAGGGTGACTGGAATCACATCACCAGGCCTTGCTATGTAATGTGACCCCCTTCCTCCTTTTCTCCTAAAAGCCTAAGAATCTTTTCCTGTGAGTTTGCTGGGGGCAGAGGCGGGGCATCTCCAAGGGTGCCAGATTTGCTATCCTGTTATCTCAATTAAAGATGTTTTATTCTCCCACTTAAGACTGATTTCAGGTCTTGACATTATTAAAATGCTTCCTAATTTTCCCAAAAGTTTTTGGCAAATAATGAGTTCTTTCCCCAATATCTAGTCTTTGGGTTTATCAAATAGTAAGCTACTGTGTTCATTTGCTTCTTTTTAAGTTGTGTTCTATTGATTGAATTCGCTATTTTTTAACCATTCTGATGATTCTTACTTTATAATGTAGTTTGAAATTGAGAGCTTCTATGCCTACTTCCTCCCCACTTTTTTATTATTTCCCTTGAGATTCTTGACCTTTTGTTCCTCCAGATGGATTTCATTATTATTTTTTCTAGCCCTACAAAATATTCTTTTGGAACATTGATTGATACAGCACTGAGTAATTTAATTTAAATCATGTTGTCATTTTTATTATATTGGCTTGGATTACCCATGAGCAATTAATTTTCAAAGAGCATCAATTGAACTTTCAAAAATACACAGAAGAGAACAGAAGGAAATATAAAAGAGAACACAGATCAGTAGAGGAGTGTTGATAATACTGTGTTAAATTCAATATATACTTGGGGAAAATGCTGTGTATAATCAATATTCATGGCTTTATTTATTTCACAAACAATCCTGGTTTTCTATTGTTGTGTATTAAAATGTTTGTTTGTCAAGTTCATGATAAAAGGAATAATATTTTAAAATAATAAGTAAAATCTATCATCCAGTACTAGACATTGATGGAAATATAACTGTGATTCTTAAAACTAGCCTACTATTTACATTTTGTTTCTATGTTTACCAAATAACCTTCTGATCTACAGCTTTATTTCCTGAACAAGACTCCATTGATTAGTGATTGCTCGTGTGCAGAGTTGATTCTAGTTTTCAGGTCAGACACATTTTCTGTTGTACACTAATAAACTGAATTTCTAGTTTATAATGATGATGACAGTGATGACAGCAATGATGATGATGATGGTGATGATGATAGTATTACTTTCATAAGTGATATTTAACCATGTTGCCATTACTCAACTGCCTGAAGGAGAATTCAAGTTCCCGTTGTACTCATTACTTGTTGACTATAGGAATAGGGCCTTGGTTTGTCAAGGGTACTTGAAGATGAGAAAACTCCCTTTACCAATACAGGTTGTCACTTTCTCTTCAACTTTTTGTCTTAGGAAATATCCCAGAGGACTGGAAGTTTAAATGACTCACCTTGTGTTACACAGCTAGTATTTATCAGCAGCAGAAATTAAGTTCAAGCCTTTCTCTTCCCAAGGTCAGCTCTCTACATTAGTTCAGGATAGGTTTTTTTGATATTTTTTTTAAAAAGCATTTGATTCAGTAGAGTCTACAGCACTTCTTAAATTGTGGGTCGTGACTCCATATGGGGTCATGTAATTGAATGTGGGGGTTGTGAAAAATTTGGCAACAGTAAAAGGTTTCTGAACTCGCAACAACCAAAAATTAATTAAAAATCAAACGTGCAATAAATCTGAGGTGCTTCTAGAGGCACTTGTCTGTGTTGCATCAAACGAAACTTCACTGCAGCTTTGGTTCTGAATACACAACATGCATACTTTGCACTGTGCATGCTGTCATGCCATGCGAAGCCAACAAACACTGCCAGAAATAACTCAGCTCAGATTTGAAACAATTGTATGTTATGAATCGCAGTGTTTTTACTGTACATACAAAGTTTTCTGCTCTTGCAGAAACATAGTTGTTTAATTACGGAAAGACTTTTGATATTTTCCTACCATCATTCCTCAGCATGTAAGTATCAAATTAGTATATCTTTGGATTGTATTGTGTTAGAATGTTTGATTTTAAAATTTGTTATCTCCTTCTTTTTACAGAAACGTGTTTAATTGAAGCAAGTAAAGACAAAAGCCCCTTAATATTTCTCCACCATCACTGGCTTTCAAAACTGTGTTATTTGTTGTATATCTTTTAAAGACAATGATTTAAACATGTTAGTTCAAGGCAAAAAATGTAACATTTACATTAAAAGATAAGATTGAAAGTTTTACTAAAAAAGTTAATATATGGAAGAATAGGGTGGAAAATGGTTCTCTAGAATTGTTTACATAATTGAAAATAGTTTTCCCAAAGATTTAATTGTAAGAGTTATAGTTGATCATTCGAAGTGCCTGGAGATACAGTTTCAGAAATGCTTCCCTTCAAATTTTGATTCTAAAAAACTAACGGGTTCGTAAATCAGACTGAATTGAAATCAAAAATGTCAGTCATCTGCCATTAAAAGGCCAAGAAGAACTTACTGAGTTATCAAGTCACATGGGTTTAAAACTTGAGCTTCCTAAAAAAATTATTAAATGAATTTTGACTTGGAATTGGGACAGAATTTCCAACAATTTCTGAAATGGCCCTAAACATACTTCTGCCATTTTGTACTAGGTATTTATGCAAAGCAGCATTCTCAGAATTGATGATTGTACATCAAAACATTGATCAACTGTGAAAACACTGAAGATGCTCTACGTCTGTAGTATCAAATATTCCACCAAGATTTAATTCTTTATGTAGAAATAAACAAGCACATCCATCTCATTACTGTGCAAATTTGCTCTCATCTTTAATAAATGGTAAAATTTTATATACACCAAAGAATTGTTTAAAAATAAATTATGATTTATTATGAGTAAATGTTTGATTTGTATACCTACTTTATATACCTATATGCCCCGAGTCACATAAAAATTTCCCAGGGGGAAAAAGGGTCACAAGTGGGAAAAGTTGAAGAAGCCCTGGTCTAGAAGAACAGTGAGTCAAGCCCCACTAGGCTTAGGAGAAGAGGATTGATGACCGTCACTAATCCTGGTGCTTTACCTACCCCTGCAGTTTGCTCTGGGTTCATTGCTCTGGGATTGTTTGTCTTTTCAAATGGGGAACTTAAGTTCCATTGTTTCTATTGCACTCAGATTCCTGAGGATCAATTTTGTTTTAGGCTGTGGTTTAAGATGTCTTCCCTAGCCTGGAACAAAGAAAGGGATGAAATAAAAAGGTGTTGTTCAGTCACTTTTCAGTCGTGTCCAACTCTTCGTGGTACCATTTAGGGTTTTCTTGGCAAAGATACCAGATTGGTTTGCTATAAAAAGGTGGCTCCATAAAATGAGGATTCCAGAAGGAGCTATCTAATCAAGGAAGAGGCTACAGAGGCAGAGGGTACTTCCAATGCATGAATTCCAGGGTAACAGTGAGGCTGAATGATGTAGGCACATGGTGATGAAGTCCTGGTTTCAACCTGGAGAATGACACCTCAGAGCCAGGATTCTAGGCCAGAAATTGTCATCAGCCCAGCAGGGATGATCTAAGAAGCTGAGGGGCTGGGGTGCAAGTAGAGGGGAGAGGGTGTGGCTTTGGACTTAGAATTTAGTTGGGACTGATGCTATGTATAGCCCGTGCCAGGAAAGTATAGCCCAAGGGCCAAATCTCTTTTCCTATGACCAGGCAAGCTAAGGATTTTTTTCATTTTAAAATAAGTTTTACTCTATTTAAAGATGTATAAACCTGGGCTTGCTGATTCCTACAATATAGGAATTGAGTAAAACTATGAACCTAATCTTTATTACCCTTAGACTAAAGGGATGGACCAAGAGTATTCTCTCTCCCTCCCTCAAGGGAACATGGATATGTTTGTTCTTACTATACCTCTGAAGTAAATATTCTTTGTAAAAATTAATCTGACTGGTAAGTGGTAAATAGAACTGGATTACCCCTATAATTGGGAGAACAAAATTGGTGGGAGCTTGTATCAGGAGGGCAGAGTTTATAATCTCAAAGTGGATCATATATATGTCTGAAAGGTTCGGAACCGCTGGATATAAGAAACTCTCAAAGTAGGAGGCAGAAGAATCAAAGCATATATTTAGGCTCCACAGTAACCAACCCATGAACCAGCATCCCCATTTTGACATATTGATCAAAAGCTTCCAGGCCCAATAAGTACGCCTTACAAGAGTAACCAGGAGGCTACAGAGAAGCATGATGCTGTAAAACAAAATCATGCTTCCCCCTCTATGGTAAAAAGATTACCCACTGGCCTCAAGTCCTTGTTCAGCTTCCTCCCATAGGTCAGCTCTGCTACTGGCAGCTCCTGCTTCAGCTTCGGCTGTGGCTGTAGCTGTGGCAGCCTCTGGCTCCAACGGAAGCTGTTTTTAACCATCCGGCTTCTGCGGGGGTGTAAGGTACACCGGGGAAAGCACAGGTTCTTTCAATCTGCTTAAGCAAGGGAAGCAAGGTGAAGGGGCCGACAAGCTTACTCCAGTCCAAGATACAAACAGCATTCAGTTCAGGGGAAAAAGCCAAACTAGTCAAGGGCACTTGTTGACTAAGTGCTAAGGAGCCCATTTTTGGTTGCCAACACAGAGCTTGAGCCAATGGCAGAGTCTAGAGACCTCTACCCAGCTCAAGGGTACTGGAGAACCCAGGGAGGGGGATAAAATGTAACATGCCTGGCCTCCAGGTAGTAGAAGTCATTGTTACCCTAAGAAGTTATTACTTTGCCATACTAAAGGCTGATTGGCTCAGGATTACGACTGGCTAATATATTCTTCTACGTACGCCCTCTTCATATCCTCTCACTATGGACAGCATGTTCCAAGCTATACTCGTGTATTCAAATTTATTGATATTCAAAGATTCTTGAAGCCACCAGTAGCTGTGGTTTGAAGATCACATTTTCCTGTTCAGTAGAAGTGTGGACTCTCTCAGATCAAACCCAAATGAAAACTACTACATCTCCCAGATTGCTGAGACTCTTACTTAGCCACTTATAACTACCTCCTCTCTTCAGCAAGATTTTTTCCTATCCCATCATCCTGTCCTCTTCTACACATTCATATATACATACATACTTGTGACATATTTTAGAGTGGAGATGAAAGTAAGATTGATAGATCTTATTTTTTCTTATTAAGAAACTATGAAGGAGAAAGCTGACTGTGTTCAAGTTTATCACCAAATTTATTGACTTATTTCCTTCCTTTCTTCTCTCTTTCCTTGCTTCCTTCCTTCCTTCCTCTCTTCTTCTTTCCTTCCTTCCTCATTCCTTTCTCCTTGTTCCTTCTTTCCTTCCTTCTTCCTTCCTTCCTTCTCTCTTTCTTTCCTTCCTTCCTTCTTTTCTTCCTTCCTCCTTTCCCTCCTTCCTTTACTTCCTTCCTTCTTTCATTAGGTTAGCTCAGAGCATGGCACATAGAAGGCATTTTAATAAATGCTTTTGCTAACTACTTCAATAGGACTAATACACAAATCATGCCAAATACAGCAAAGTAACACAATACATAAACTCTCAATGAGTTCTGTGTTTATATTTTGATATTTTTTTAAAAAATATTTCATTGGTTTAGAGTTCCACAATACAAAATTACTTATCAAATAGCCTCTTAGGACTCAGTAAATAACTTTTCCATTCAAAGGGAGAAGCACGAATCTGCCTTTCCTGTTTTCACAGAGGACCATAAGCTGTATCTCCAACCAACACTTGGTAGAACAGGAGATGTCTTACAGAACTACAGACATTGGTTAACTTTCCATCCCTTTAGACGAATAGTTTGAGAAATAGATTTTGTGAAGTACAATTCTAACTCTCGTAAGATTTGTGGAATTCTATATCCTCACCTCACTAAAACTATTACTGTCACAGCTAGTTGTACCTCTCTGAAAAATTTGCCACTAAGTTGTCTATTGGGAAATTTCACTGTGAATGGTCAAGTAGACAATGATGTTTAAAATTTTGTCTCTTGTGGAATTTTCAGCATACAGCCAGGCCATAAGAGATGCCCTAAAGTACAAATGGGAATCTAAAATGAAGAATCTGGAAATATAATATTGTAAAGTTTGGCTTTCATAGAGATAGGGAGTGGATGTGTGATTTTACTAGCAAATGGAACTCTTGGTGAGGAAACATTAGCACCTCATCTGCAACTTACAGTCTTACGTAGTTGCCTAGAATACTAAGAGTTCCAGTGACTTACCCAGAGTCCACAGTCAGTATGTGTCAGAGACGAGATCTGATTCCAGATCTTCAAGACTTGAAGACCAACTCTCTGTATCTCTGTCTCCACTATGCTGTAGTCCTTCTATTTGGCTGGCATACCAGAACTAATTCTACAGTGAAAGGAAAGTAAATTTAGGGTTAAGATTATGTAATGGTTTGATTTGGTCTGCTGCAAATTTCCATGTGTCGTTGATGGAACATTATTGACAACAGTGAGCCACCTTGCCAAGAGCGTTAGAGGAATGTATAGTCTAATGTTATCTAGCTCCAAGTAACTTGCATACCTCAAGCAGAACAACCTTACTCATTTGTAGAACAGGTTTTGCATATGTGGTGTACTCTGAGAGACATTAGGAAGGTCTCTACTGTAGCATCTCCTCCCTGCATGTCAGATGCCCTGATATTCTGCCTTTAGGAAATTCTACCTTTAATAAATCATTCCTCTATGTTCACAAATGTCCTCTTTTAAAATTAATATAGCCCTGGGAAGGATCAAATTAAAATTTTTGTTCATTTCAGCAAAACTCTTCTTCAAAGCTAGATGAGATGAAGGCACTAAGAAAATGGGGGTGTAGAGGGTGAGGAGGTAGAAATGAGAGAGGGAAAGGGGGCAATTTGAAACTCTGGAAAGCTGATTCAGATAAGGAGGCCTAAGCTAATACAATTGTAGTAGAGACTCTGTACAATCACAAGGAGAATGATAATGATATACATTTATCCAACATATTAGAAGACACTTTTCCTAAACTAGTCTGGGCTCTAATCAACTGTGAGCCCCTGAAAATTACCTCAGGTTCAAGACATATATTGGGTCAGCAGCTATCAAAAACCATAACTCCCTCTCCCACAGGTGTTTATTTTTTCTTTCACCAGACCAAATTAGTTTTTTAAGCAATATTTTAAGAAAGCATTTAATTAAACTGAATAACAAGGTAAATAATGAGGAAAATCACTTCCTACAAACAGCAGTACTGTGCCACAGATTCCCATGTCACCAGTAAGAAAGAAGCTTTGTGGCAAAGAAATCTGAATGGAAGAAGGAATATGCATAGGGACCACATGTCCCTAGGGTGGCTCACATACCTAGGTCTGTTGGAACCCCCTCCTGTCTCCAGAGCTGCAGTTGCAGATGTGGATGTCATGTGCTAGCCTCTTGAAGGTTAGCTAATGATCTGCTTCATCCTCCATGCTGCAAACTGCTTTCTCCACTGAGCTCTGAGCTTCTGGTTATCATCTGCTTGGATGGTTTGTCCTCTGTTGCTACCATGTCTTTGGTCGCTGCTGGATATTTTACACTGAGCAATTTTCACCTGTTGATTGTTCAGTGAACTGCCACTACTATCTCCTGATCCTCGTCTGAATTATAGCTACTCTGCCACCTCTTCGACACAAGGGAGTGATCACAACTCTTTCTGTGCACCTAGCCCAGAGATTCAAGGTGATTCTTGTTTTTTGTGAGTGACTGACCCTTCAGTTAAGTTTGCCTTTTGAACACTTTAGCTTCTGCCTCAGTGTCCAGTCCCACACATTGTCCTACTATTAGGGCTTTTTTTGTTGTTGTTCATTCATTTCAGTCATGTCCAAATCTTTGTGACCCCATATGGGGTTTTCTTGGCAAAGATCCTGCAGTGGTTTGCCATTTCCTTCTCCAGCTCATTTTACAGACTGAGAAACTGAGGCAAACAGGGTTATGTGATTTGCCCAGGGTCACACAGCCAGTAAATGTCTGAGACCAGTTTTGAACTCAGGAAGATGAGTCTTCCTGCCTGGCTGGCATTATATCCACTATACCACCTTGCTGCACACTAGGATGGGGGTTAAAAATCAACTCCCTCCTTCACCCTTGGCTTCTTTTTCTTAATTTTTTAAAATTTTTTTATTTAGTTTTCAGAATTGATTTTCACATGAGTTTGAACTACAAATTTTCTCCCCATTTCTATCCTCCCCCCCACTCCAAGATGACTTATATTCTGGTTGCCCTGTTCCCCATTCAGCCCTCCCTTCTGTCACACCCCTCCCCTCCCATTCCCTTTTCCCTTCCTTTCTTGTAGGGCAAGATAAATTTCTATGCCCCATTGCCTGTATATCTTATTTTCTAGTTGCATGCAAAAACTTTTTTTTTGTTTTTCAACATCTGTTTTTAAAACTTTGAGTTCCAAATTCTCTCCCCTCTTCCCTTCCCACCCACCCTCCCTAAGAAGTCAAGCAATTCAACATAGGCCACATGCGTATAACCCTTCCACAATACTCATGTTGTGAAAGACTAACTATATTTTGCTCCTTCCTAACCTATCCCCCTTTATTGAATTTTCTCCCTTGGCCCTGTCCCCTTTCGAAAGTGTTTATTTTTGATTACCTCCACCCCCATCTGCCCTCCCTTCTATCATCCCCCCTTTTTTATCTTCTTCCTCCTTTTTTCCTGTGGGGTAAGATACCCAAATGAGTATGTACGGTATTCCCTCCTCGGGTCAAATTTGATGAGAGCAAGATTCACTCATTCCCCCTCACCTGCCTTCTCTTCTCTTCCTACAGAACTGCTTTTTCTTGCCACTTTTATGTGAGATAATTTACCCCATTCTATCTCTCCCTATCTCCCTCTCTCAATATATTCCTCTCTCATCCCTTAATTTGATTAATTTGTTTTAGATATCTTCCCTTCATCTTCAACTAGCCCTGTGCTCGCTCTCTCTCTCTCTCTCTCTCTCTCTCTCTCTCTCTCTCTCTCTCCACATACATATATACATACATACACACTCACATATACATATATATACATAAACATATATATATATATATATATATGTGTGTGTGTGTGTGTGTGTGTGTGTATATATACGCATATTCTCTTCAGCTACCCTAATACTGAGGTCTCATGAATCATACACATCATCTTCCCATGTAGGAATGTAAACAAAATAGTTCAACTTTAGTAAGTCCCTTGCAATTTCTTTTTGTGGTTCTTTTTCTTGATTACCTTTTCATACTTCTCTTGATTCTTGTGTTTGAAAGTCAGATTTTCTGTTTACCTCTGATCTTTTCACTGAGAAAGTTTGAAAGTCTTCTATTTTATTGAAAGTCCATATTTTGCCTTGGAGCATGATACTCAGTTTTGCTGGGTAGGTGATTCTTGGTTCTAATCCTAGCTCCATTGATCTCTGGAATATCATATACCAAGCCCTTCGATCTCTTAATGTAGAAGTTGTTAGATCTTGGGTTATCCTGATTATGTTTCCACAATACTCAAATTGTTTCTTTCTGACTGCTTGCAGTATTTTATCCTTGATCTGGGAGCTCTGCAATTTGGCGACAATATTCCTAGGAGATTTCTTTTTGGGATCTATTTGAGGAGGCGATCGGTGGATTCTTTCAATTTCTATTTTGCCCTGTGGCTCTAGAATATCAGGGCAGTTCTCCTTGATAATTTCTTTGAAAGATGATATCTAGGCTCTTTTTTTGATCATGGCTTTCAGGTAGTCCAATAATTTTTAAATTATCTCTCCTGGATCTATTTTCCAGGTCAGTGGTTTTTCCAAGGAGATATTTCACATTGTCTTCCATTTTTTCATTCCTTTGGTTCTGTTTGATAATATCTTGATTTCTCATCAAGTCACTAGCTTCCACTTGCTCCAATCTCATTTTTAAGGTAGTATTTTCTTCAGTGGTCTGTTGGACCTCCTTTTCCATTTGGCTAATTCTGCCTTTCAAGGCATTCTTCTCCTCATTGGCTTTTTGGAGCTCTTTTGACATTTGAGTTAGTCTATTTTTTAAGGTGTTGTTTTCTTCAGTATATTTTTCAGTATTTTTTTTGGGTCTCCTTTAGCAAGTCATTGACTTGTTTTTCATGGTTTTCTCACATCCTTCTCATTTCTCTTCCCAATTTTTCCTCTACTTCTCTAACTTGCTTTTCCAAATCCTTTTTGAGCTCTTCCATGGCCTGAGACCAGTTCATATTTTTCTTGGAGTCTTTTGTTGTAGGCTCTATGACTTTGTTGACTTCTCCTGGCTGTATGTTTTGGTCTTCTTTGTCACCAAAGAAAGATTCCAGAGTCTGAGACTGAATCTGGGTGCATTTTCACTGCCTGGCCATATTCCCAGCCAACTAACTTGACCCTTGAGTTTTTCAGTGGGGTATGACTGCTTGCAGAGTTAAGAGAACTATGTTCCAAGCCTGGGGGACGTGCCAGCTCTGCCACACCAGCACTCCTCCTTCCCCAAGAACCTCCAACCCTGACTGGACTTAGATCTTCATCTGGCTCTTCACTCCTGCTCTGATCTACCACTTAATTCCTCCCACCAGGTGGGCCTGGGGCTGGAAGCAACTGCAGCTATAGTTCTGTAGCTGCCCCACCTCCTCTGCCCCCAGGGCACTGGCCAAACCCAAACTCCTTCTTAAACTCTGTCCCCAGCAGCTTTTCCCACTAACCTTCTCTGTTGTCTTTGGTGTTTGTGGGTTGAGAAGTCTTTTAACTGCTGTAGCTCACTGATTCAGGGTGCTAGGGTTCACTCCACCCGGCTCCTGGTCTGGTTGGTCTGCGCCGCCCACACTGGACTCTGCTCCATTCCCAGCTCTGTGTGGGATAGACCTCACCCAGACACCATCCAGGTTTTCCTGGACTGGAGCCCTGCTTCCTTCTGCTCTTTTGTGGAATCTACAGTTCTAGAATTGGTACAGAGCCATTTTTTATAGGTTTTTGGAGGGGCTCAGCAGGGAGCTCATGCTAGTCCCTGCTTTCCAGCCACCTTCTTGGTTCTGCCCCCTGTCTGATCCCTCACCCTTGGCTTCTAGTGCCAAGGCCATGCAAATCACTTAGTAAGAATAAAGGGGCAGGATAAAACTGATATGTTTTGTCCTACATTTCTGTAGACACCAAAATCACTGTTTACCTATGGACAATCCTGTGAGATAGCTAATAAAAGTATCATCAAAGTGCAAACTTTATAGATCAGGAGGCTGAGGCTCACAGAGTTCAAATGATTAACCCCTTCCATTCAAAGAGCTAGCAGGCCTTACCCAAGTCCAATAATCTTTTATGTATGTCACATCGACATACTTGGAGACACACTGCTGCTTAAAAAGGGGAAAATGAGAGAGACAATTTTCATCTCAGCTGCAATCTTGCCTCGGGCTGACCCTAAGTTAAGGATGGCTGAACTACACTCCATTTACAAAGCTGTACAATCCTGTACTTTAGGGAGTACAAATCTGCAGCAGACAAAAGGATTCTTTGCTTAGCTTTCTCCTGGGATTTTCATTTGCTTGGCGAGCTCCCTAGTTTATTGGTGCTGAAGTGAGAAGTTTCAGAGACAACAATATGACTGAACCAGGTTTCAAAAACAATTTTAAATTATCTTGTCAGAGGTGAAGAGCTACTGAATTAACCCACTGCAGCACAAATTCTTTAAAACTGCTATTTTGTGATTATACTTTGAATTAAAACAGATTTGGAGGGGGCTGGATTATGGAAGGAGAAGAGCATCCTACATTTTACTATAGGAGCAGCATTAGCAGCTAAATTACCAAATACTTGAGAGCCATAATTATGGAAAATGATGCAAATGAATTTATAATTCAACAAATTGGCATTGGATAAGTAGGAAGGAAGCTGTTCCTACAAATAAATCATTGGACTTATTTAGTAGGACATTTTAAAGAAAACCTTTCATTCCACAGTTTCAATCAAGTGGTAGAATCAAATATTCCTGTTATTGGTCAAGGGATCAATGAAGGTAAACTTTTCTATGGCAGGCAGGAAAGCAGGAAGGTATACAACCAAGGACTCTATATAAACTATCCCAGGTTCAAGGCATTGTGTCTGTCTGTATCCCCTCAAAACCGAGGCTCACAAATGTCTATTGATGTGTTTCTCTTTAATGGTCAAGCAGAAGATACAACTCTTTTGAAGCAAAAGACTTTAATGAGTAACCACAAATTAGCAATAAAAGTTTTCTTTCATAAACCTGAGTCATGCTCACTTTCACAAGTACATATACTGTCAATGGGTTTGGTGGACATGTGAAGACAGGGATGTGCCAGAGCCAATTCCTATTGGCTTAAGAAAGGAATGGAGAAAATATCAATAATGATGATTAAACTTAAGAGCACAAACTTAAAAGCATTGTACTGCTCCCACCACCACCACCAAGAGCTGGTTGTTAAACTTTACTAGCATACCAGTGTATGAAGGTAACATATGTGGTTAGCATTTGGAGTACATTTGGCCAAGATGTACATAGGAAGGAATTAAATTCATTAAACATTCATCAAAGTATCTAATATGTGCTAGAGTCTAGACACTTTCCTAAGAGCTGGGGGTATAAGAATAAGGAGGACAAAAGAGAGTCCCTGCCCTCTAGGAGCTTATAATCCAATAAGGGAAGACAAACATTCAAAAGAAAGCTGGAGAGTGGGAGGAGAACATCAGGAGTTACCCAGCACAGAGGCATCGGGGTGGAGGGGCATCTTGTTCTGTGGAGTTCTGACCAAGCAGAACTACAGATGGCAAGTGGAGTGGAGTGGAGAGGACACACACCCAGGGAATGTGTGTGGTCAGAACACATGCATGCAAGAGTAATTTGTGCCAGTAATGCTGTAGGGCCTCTAATATCTTCTCATCATATCTCAGCCAGACCCCACTCCAGGAGATATACAGTCTCTCAAAGCCACTGCCAGGCATAGCCACACTTGGCAGGTAACCAAGGAACTCCTCTTTGCCTTCAGTTTCTAGCATCAGCTGATCATCTTGGCAGCAAAACGAATTTTTCCCCCCTCAGGAGAAGAGTTGTCCCTGCCATGCTCTTTCATGCTCTTGGCATTTTTTAACTACTCTTTCAGAAAATCAGCAGTCCTTACCTTAGTCCTAGAAAGGCAAAAGTCTTCCCTAGGGGGTGAGATTTGTTCCTGATTTTTTTTGCCTTTAGGAGGGGCCTTTTCTTGTTCATTAGAGTTTTGACTAGAAGTACTCTCCTCTCCAGGGGAAGATCCTTTGCACCAAGCTCTTTATAACCCAGAGTAGGCTCAGACTCACTCATGATTAAGTAGCCAATGTCCTTAGGCTTAAGTCTATCTTTTGAACTAAATTTCCTGGACACTAGGCTTGCCTTTCCAATAAACAATCTTATTCTAACTTAGAGTGAGCATTCTACATGCCTCCTGATTTTAATCCCTGCAGGATAGAAGATACCTATACACTGTCTAGCAGAGAGGATAGAGAGCTGGGCTTGGAGTCATGAAGAGCTGACTTCAAATCTAGCCTCGGGAACTGTGTGACCTTGGACAAGTCACTTAACCTGTTTGCCTCAGTTTCCCTATCTAAAAATGGGAGATAGTAATAGCTCCCATCTCACCAGGTTTTTGTGAGAATAGAATGAGATAATATTTGTAAATCTAGCTGAGTGCTTGGCACATAATAGGCACTATGTAAATGCTATTATAATATACTGTTTTCATTTAATGTAAATTTAGGGTATACCTATTCCTATCTATCCTATCCATTCATCTAAAAAGTCTCAATATTTTTTTTATTTCGAGGTCCCCTTGTTTCTCAATTCCGAAGAGGATGCTTATTTTCTTTCCTACAATACTTTCCTAACCCCAACACTTTCATTCATAAGTGTATATAAGAGCAAATTTGTTACATGCTTTAAATTCACCCTCAAATATCACTAAATCCCCAAAGATTTTGCCTCCTCGAAGAGGAAGCAAAGCCAGGAGTTTCCATTTGCTTCTTGTAAACACTGTCTTAAGATCATTTCCAGTAGATTACATGTCTTAGACACTTCACACTTTTTGATGGGACCCAATATGGATCTTGCTTTTGCTAAATTGTACTCGATAATGAATAGATTATAGGGGGCTTTGTTGTGCTCACACCTTTTCCAAACAGGTGAGCCAACTTAAAAATGGACCAATGCCTTTTTCCTAATTCTCTAGGGAGCACGTATGACACTTCAATGCCTGAAAAAATTTCAATGTTTTCTTCGGGTCAGACATTTTCCTTTCAAGTATTCTTAATAGGAAGAGGCTTGCAACTAGGCTTCTATGAGGGAATGAGGCTCTCTCATCTCTTTGCATGACTGATTTAAATAACTGTAGCTTAGGCATCCTAAATATGATCATTAAGAAAATGATTATTTCTGTTATAACAAAGGTAATTTGAACTAGAATTTTCCCACAAAACATGAGCTTCCTTCTTTAAAAAAATAGGAAGGAAGAAGAGAAAAAGGAGAAGGAGGAGGAGAAGAGAGGGAAGAAGAAAAAGAACAAGAAGAAGAAAGGAAGGAATAACAGAAGAAAGAAAGAAAGAAAGAAAGAAAGAAAGAAAGAAAGAAAGAAAGAAAGAGAAAGAAAGAAAGAAAAAGAAAGAAAGAAAGAAAAGAAGGAAGGAAGGAAGGAAGGAAGGAAGGAAGGAAGGAAGGAAAGAAGGGAACAAGGAAGGAAGGAAAAGGAGGATGAGGAAAAGAGAAGGAATAGGAAAAAGGAAGAAGAAGGTAAAGGAGGAGGAGGAAGAGAAGGAGGAGGAGGAGGAGGAGGAAGAGAAGAAGAAGAAGAAGAAGAAGAAGAAGAAGAAGAAGAAGAAGAAGAAGAAGAAGAAGAAGAAGAAGAAGAAGAAGAAGAAGAAGGAGGAGGAGGAGGAGGAGGAGGAGGAGGAGGAGGAAGAGGAGGAGGAGGAGGAAGAGGAGGAGGAAGCCCAGAGGGAGTGTCACTGTTTCTTCACTCTCCTTTTCATTTTGATTAAGCTATCTGAAAGACTGGACCAGTAATGAACAATGAATCCAGCCAAAAGCTGAGAGCGGACAATGTAGATATACTGAGGAAAGGCAGTTGCTTTAGGGAGGGTCACCTCTTTGGTGCGAAGAAAAGACAGCCTCAGGATTCTACAGGAGCATGGACTCAGACCCTGTATGCCCAAGAGAGAGCTACGCCCACCTAAGAAGAACCTTATGAGTATTCTAGAAAAGGAGAAAAGGTTCCATTCAACCAGGATGTGTGAGTAGCACCTTTGCCACACATCAACTAGTCAAGTCAATAATCACACATTAAGTGCCAGGCAGTGCGTTAAGACCATGTTTTCTGACCTTGAGACTTTTCCCCCTGAATTCTGTACGTATCTGTGGGATACTATGTTCCAGACTTTTGGGAGAATGCTTGTTGTATCAACTCTTCTTATTATAAATGCTCCTTTTTAAAAGCCAATTAACTCTGGCTGGCAAACTAATAATCAATCAGTGAGGAACACAGTGGATGAAGGTTCATAAACACCAGTACTAGAAACTATCCCCAGTCCTTCAAGATTCTCTCTAGAACCCGGGAGGGAGAATTAATCAGTGACCCTCAGAGGACCCAATCTGCCAATGCCAGTGGAAGAGTAAGCATTAAGGGACTGTTACATAGACCAAGCTTTCTTCCCATGCCATCTCTTTTCCCTGGGGTTGAAGAATATATAGTAACCATACTTGAAAATCCTTACAAAATTACCCTGTACTGTAAATTCTGTCAATTTCAGGTGTTATGTTGCATCTAATCCTATTGGCTGTACTATAATTGGTATATGAATCCTTTATCTTGTAGCTCTTCTCTTTTCTCTACCTAAGCATGTTTGAATACATTCTTGAATATCAGCCCTTCTGGAACTGCAAAACACCTCAGCACTAAATGATTTCTTTTTCTTTTTTTTCTCTTGGTGTTAACACTTTTATTTTCCTAGACTTCAGAGTTTATTAATGCAAAAATGGATGGAATAGAATGCAATTCAATTCTTTTAAGTATATAAAAGAAAGACAGTTTTATGAACATTTAAAGATACCTCAGAACAGTGTATTATAGAAACCAAGGAGTAATTTAACTCCATTATTCAGCTTTCTGGTAGGTACACACCGTTATCGTACCACAAGAGTGTTAGTGACCTAAAGTTAGATCACAATATTTGGACACATATTAAGGATATTATTTCTCCCTCTCTAAAATAAAAGCAAAGTAAACTACAATGATTACTTGTTCTTGCTTGAATGTCTAAGGTACCATGGTATTGATTATATTTAGAAGGGAAAAGAAACCTAAGCTTCCCCTTAAACAGCATGTTCATACCACACATGGTTTTTTTTTAAAATGATTTAAGAAAAATAAAGAGAACATATCTGAAAATATACAACAGAGGGAATGAAGGCCTCAAGCATTTTCTCAATATTTTATACAAAACAACATATTCAGGCTAGTCTAGGAAATATGCTGTGGTTCCATGTAGGAATGCTTTAGTCTGCTTCTTCCATGTGTACCACTTCTTCCACGTGCAATGTGTCATTATCTCCTTCAAGAGGTGGTATTTCCTCAGTTATGGCTGCCTGCATTGGTTTCCTCAGTAGGTGACAATTTACCCTTTTCAGAAGGGCAGAAAATGCTTCACGACTACCTCCCATGGGATAGCACTTACTTAAAAAAAATAAAGGTAAGCACAGTATAATAATTTCCATTTTGCAATACCTTTTCAGGTATAACTGGAGATACTTTAGAGAATTGTAAAACTATATTTTTAAAATAAAAGCTCACAAAGTTGTAGAATTTTGGAGTTGGAAAGAAGGTTGACATCCAATTATTCAAGCATGGAGTGAAAAGAATACTAGACTTGGAGTCGACAAGTCTGAGTTCAGGCCTTCGCTCAACTGGTTGCTATCTACACCAATCTAGACGTGGCTATTTTGCTTCTCTGAAATTTAGTTTCTTCTTCTGTAAAATAAAAGGGTTGGATTTAAAATTTTGTGATCTGCAATCTAGTTCTTGCTTGAAATATCACCCTCTACAATTACATTTTGAGTATCTTACTTAGGTAGGAACAAGCCTGTTGGCTGCTTTCCTCTCTTTCAAGGAGCAGTTTCCCAACTATTCCTTCCTCTTTAGGTAAAACTGGTAACAACACAGGGTGACTTGAATAATCCTAGTCAGCTTCTTCTTCAAAGGGCAGGTTATATCAAGGAAAAAGAACTTGATTTGGAGTCAGTGTTCCTAAATTCAGATCCTAGCATCGCTACTTACTTACTACCTATGTAACCTTAGATTGGTCACTATACCCCTTGGGCTCTTAGTTTCTTCATCTGTATTATAATAACGTTGTCCAGTCAGTCATATCTGCCTCTTCATGACCTCATTTGGGGTTTCCTTGGCAAAGATACTGGAGTGGTTTGCCATCTCCTTCTCCAGATCACTTTACAGATGAGGAAACTGAGGCAAACAGGGTTGAGTGACTTGCCCAGGGTCATGCAGCTAGCAATGTCTGAGGACTCACATCCTCCCACCTCCTGGCCCAGAACTCTATCTCCTGCTTCTCCTAGTTGCCCCCAATATCAGGGATAGTCAGTGAAAAAGCACAGAGCTGGCAAATGGAATGTGTTCCATGTGAGGCACAGCAAGCAATCCATTGTAACTGGATATAAGTGTATGTAGAGAAGGGTAAAGAGTGAGATTGGCAAGGAAACAAACTTCCAGCTTTTGAAGGGCTTTAAATGCCAGTTTTATACTTGATCCTGGAGATAATAGGGAGCCACTGGAGTTTAAGGATGCTGGTGACATGGTTAGACATGAGCTTTAGGACAATAACTTTGTTATCTGAGTGGAGGTTGCACTGGAGCAAGGAGAAGCTTGGGAGGGGGAACATTTATAAGGTGGCTGCAATTGCCAGGTGAGAGGTGACGAGACAATGGACTAGGGTGGTGGCTGTGGAAGTGGAGAGATGGGGATATATAGGAAAGATGTCATGAAGGTAGAAACATCAAGACTTGACAACAGATCGGATACGTTGGCTGAATGGGAGCGATGAGGATGACACTGATGTTGGGAGTCTGGGGGACTTGGAGGATGGAAGTGCCCTTGACGGGAATAGGAACATGGGAATAAATGAAGAGTTCGTGGGGGTGGGGGAAGATGAGTTCCATCTTCTCTGGTACTGTTGGCAAAGGACTCAAGGGGAAGATAAAGGAGAGAAGATGCGGAAAGTCAAGAGTTCAAGAGTCGGGGTCATCTTTCATATGTGCAGCAATAGAGGTGTTGCAGTCTCTATGCCCCTCTGCCCAGCCCTACAAAGACTACAATCAATTTTGTTCAGAGTTGTCTTGTACTTACTGTTTGAGGTAGGTGGTTTCTCATGAAGACTGTAATAGACTGAGCTAGCAAAAATGAGGACCTTCCTCTTCTTCCTCTTTCCCTGGTAGACAGGGATGCAACTCCACTAACTAAGCAATGCTTTTGAAATCCCACCGTTCTCATGCCAGGAAGATAAGCAAAATCTGAAGCAGGTCCCTTTCCCTTGTTCCTTCAGTCGGAAGGATTTTGTAGTGGTTGCTGTGATTTTTCAATGAACTGTGTCAGCTAGTCTTTAGTTTCTCTATTCACTTTTGGTCCATCCCATCTTGAAATTTTCTAACCTTAGATTCTTTTGTTATTTGAGAGCTGGGAGCAAAGAAAGTTTGAATAATATAGTAAATCCATCCAGCACAATCTGTAGGCAGTGATAATCGGGGAAAGATTAGTAATCTAACCAGAATCAGATTTTCCCCATTGACAATTGATGGGTTCAGTAAGATAGGAACGCCTTTTTGGAGAGCTATAGTGGAATACTCTCCGTTTCCTCGCTTACCAGAAATTCCTCCTAGACAAGAGCAATTTTGGGGTCATGGACCCTTTGATCATCTGGTGAAGCATTTGAGTCCCTTCTAAGAAGAATATTTTTAAATATATAAAATAAAATACATAGTATTACAGAGGAAACCAAATTCATTGAAATAAAGACTTACTTTATTTTTCCCACCCAAGTTCATAAACCCACTGAAATATTCCCATGAACCCTATTATGGCATCAATCGACCCTGGTTTAAAAACCCCAATCCTAGACTATTGTAAGTCAGAAACCTGTGATGGGGGGGTGGAATAAGAGCAGTTTGTCCAAGTACATTCCTGGGTTCTGTTCTATCCCCTTTCCGTTATTTATCGCTACATCGCTACCTTACCATAGTATCCTCTGGTACATGTTGAACACCAGGCTTCACCATCACTTGGATATGCCATGTCACATGTGAGGAACTGCCATGTGCACATGTTAGGGTGCCACCCTCACCCCCACTGACACCCCCTACCCCCACCCCACTCCCTCATCTGTGTTATAGAATTTAAATGATTTTCTATAAATAGTTTGAAAAGACAAAAAAGGCACCCTGGGGCTTGTATTAAAGGTTTTTCTTTCAATTGAAATCTGAGACCCTTTAAACTTTATAGACTTATTAGCCTTTTCCACTAAGTAAAAGAAGGTGAATTGTGCAAAGCTATTCTAAGGGGAGGAGGCTGAGTCTTCTAGCAAGGAGGTTTCTATAAGTTATAAAAAGGTAGCATTATTTTTCCCCTTAGAAAGATTTTTTTTTCAATAAAGCCCATATTTACCAGAATTGGGGCAAAAATACAAATGAGAATTGCATTTATTTTTTTTTTCAGAAAAGAGTACAATTCTGTATTCATCAAGTAAATAATTAACACCCAGAGGGAAATTTACATGAAATGAATATAACACCAGGTATATTATTTCTTCTGAAGCAGGGAAAATAGCAAAAGAGCATAACAGAAGTTATTACTACAAATTTGTTTTTGTCAAATGCGAAACTGTGTTTTCTGTTTAGCATTTTTTTCATGCATAAGAAATACCTACTATCTAATACCTGGTTCATATTGCACACTGAGTACCTTTCTATGCTCCAACTTTGGGGATACCCTAGATACATGAGCCCAAAGCTAAGCTTTAAGCATCTCTCCCCATCACACAAGAATGGGGGACACAATCAGCCAAAGGCTAGGAGAAAAGGGACCCTACACCCTCTCATTAGTGGCTAGGCTCCCCACCCCACCCCCAGAACTAAGCCTTGGCCATACTTTCTTTATGGTCTAAGAGTACAGGAACATCTTAGTGGACAAGAGACAGGGATACTCTCCAAGCCCCCCACCCCCAGACCTTATAGAAGTTATTAACATTACAGCACCATATATAAAGTGATATACCTCAGAGCTAGCTATCATATATTTTGTCTTTTAGATTTGTAAGATAAAATGAATCAAGGTAAGAGGTTATTCATCCGGACTGGACAAGAACACAAGCTCATGTTCTTCCTTGATTCAAGAATGGCTTACAATCAATCATAAATTTTGCTTTCCTAGAGCTGTCTGAATTCTTATTTTAATGGAATCAAAAAGTAAGTGTTGAAGGTTGAAAGGAAAGATCATAGGATAAATAGGGGGAAATACATAGTTGGTAATCACTACTGTGAAAAAGAATTTTTATAGCAAGTTTTTCTGATAAAGACCTCATTTCTCAAATGTATAGAAAACATATAACTTTATGCAAATAAGAGCCATTCCTCAATTGATAAGTGGTCAAAAGATGTGAACAGACAGTTTTCAGACAAAAGTAATCAAAGCTATTTATAGGCATATGAAAAAAATGCTCTAAATCACTACTGATTAGAGAAATACCTATGTGACCTTGAGCAAGTCACTCAACATCTTTGTGCCTCAGTTTCCTCATGTGAAAAATTAACAATCTAAACTTAATGGCCTCTAAGATCCTTTGAAGCTCTACATCTATGATTCCAGACAGGGATTCACCAGTCCTTGAGTTGGCTTTGGTATCTAGGTCTTTACAAGACAAGCTGAGGAGATGATATTTTATGCTGGAAGATATTTTATGCACTGAAGATTCATGATCACATCACATTCATGAGGACATGTTCAGATTTATACTTTATAAAGGATATTTTGACACAACTGTGGAAGATGGTTTGGAGAACCAAGGAGATAAATGTACACAGTCTTATAATAATCTAGGTGAGACCTAGATGGAGGCTTGAACTGTGGAGATAGCTCCATAGGTGAAGGATTAAAGAGATACTGGAATGGATGAACTGAGGGGACTTAGCGACTGATTAGCTACTGGAGGATCATAAAGACTGGAAGGATAGTGGGCTCATCAAAAGTGTGATATGCACACATAGGGTATTTGCCTGTTGCACACAGGACATACAAAATGTGGCCAAGGGATTTGAAATAACTCAGAATACAATATCTGAGTCAGCCCTGTGTAGCAGGGCTGTGAAGCTATTCTTGGTCTACTGCAGAATGCCTATCTGAGCTAGCCTTTTTAAAGAGGTGTACAAGGGCTCAGGGGTTACGGCACCAGTCCTGAAGTCAGGAAGGACCTGAGTTCAAATTCTGCCTCAAACACTAACTAGCTGTGTGACCTGGGCAAGTCACTTTACCCTTTTTGCTTGTTTCCTCATCTGTAAAATGTGCAGGAGAAGGAAATGGCAAAGCACTCCAGTATGTTTGCTAAGAAAATTCCCCAAAACGGGTCCCAAAGAATCAGACAGGGCTAAAACGCCTGAACAACAACAATAGCCTTCTGGTCACTAGAGGGCGATCAAAGCCACAGCCAGCTTTACAGCCTAAGGAACCCCAAGGACCAAACACCCTCATCCTAATGTGGTGGAGCATTTTCCTCTTGCTTTCCCGCCCCAAAGGGGATGAAATGCTGCACCAGATCACAGAATGTAATTATGCTTTGTCTCCATCCTCACTCTTTGAAACAGGTCACTGTCTCAGGCCTCTCTCTCTCTGTACTTGTATTGATTTATACACTCAGCATATTATCTCTCCAGCTTTATTGCACGGCGGAAAATGAGAACGGAAAATGGGCAAAATTTTCCTTCATCTGAGAAGTTTATCATGGTTAACTAAATTTGCTTGTCATATCTGCCTCCATGAAGACAAGGGAGAGTCCACACAAAAAAAGCTTGCAGCTCCCACCGCGGGGAGCGGAAGACTTTTGTGCCGACTCGCGGATCACCAATCGGGGCACCAGAAATTCAGAGGAATTCAGTTTTCATGAGAATTTAGGTCAGGGGTCGGAGATGAAGTCCGGTTGGTGCCTGTTTTTGCACTTGGTGGGGCATGGTGCTTAGAAGAGTTTTTACATTTTTAAATACTTATTGCATTAAAAATGTAAAACTGCTCTGGGTGGATATGATGCCCCCTCCCCCGTCCCCCCAGCCCGTGTTTATACCACTCGCTCCAACAATCTACATTAGCAACCTCCGCTCAGGCTCAAGATGAGCATCCCTTCGCCCCACCCCCATCTCCACTCTCTCTCTAGGCTTTCTGTCCTGGAAGTCTGAATGAATCATAGGAAGACTGTAAATACTGCTAGTGTCGTATTTCCCCTACTGTCAGAGAGGTTAGTTTGACCTCAGGAAAATAGGGACTTCCAGGGTCATTTTTCTGTTTCAGAATGGTTATCACAACCCGAGCAGTAATCTGGTTTCTAGCCGAGGGTCTCATCTAATCCTTTGAGTCAGCCTTGGAAAGATCCAGTGGCATCAAAACACAAAGCCAAATTCTCCCCGGCTGCTACAGTAGAAATTAGTTTGAAGGAGGGTCATGTTTAGGAGTAAAGACTAGGAATTCACTTTCGAAAATAATGAGTTTGATATGCGGACAAGGTATTCAAATGGAGCTGTCCAGTGATATGGGACTTAAATTCAGGAGCACGATTATGATTAGCTATATGGATTTATAAGCCGCTTACACAGAGATCGTAATTGAAAACCTGAGGGCTGATGGGATCACTGAGAAAAAAATTCAAATAATCAATTAAGCATTTATTAAATACTCACAATGCACTAGGCACTGCGGTCTTGGAGACCTATTTTTCCTTTAGGAGTCCATTGATGTATTGCTTAGCTTTCTTTTCTTTTTCCTGAGATTCAATTATTGGAATTTTTATTTCTTATTCTATTTGTCAGTATTTTATATTTTTGTAACTATTTATCCATCTCATTTTCAGTTTCATTAATACATAAACGGGCAAAATAATTTCTAATTTTCCTTTGTCACCCCTTCACTTTCTATGAATTAACCTTTTTATTTTTTATATTGGCAATGTTGTTTTTCCTGTTTTTTGAGAAATCCATTAGTTTTTAAAATTATCTCTTAGTTTAGAGTCAAGTCCACAATTTATTTGGCTTTTAATTTTAGTTTTATTCTTTGATTTACAGAATTTTTGTGGAATTTTTTTTGATTTCTTGGTTTTCTAGGGATTTTTTTAGTTGCATATTTCATTCATTGACATGTTCTTTCCCAAATATTTGATGATGAAAGAATTTAGGTATCTAAATTTTCCCTAATACTTATTTCATCCTTCTTCCAAAAGATTGATATGTTGTCTTGGTGTGTTTTTTTTTTTCTTGGATGAAATTATCTGTTGTTCCTTTGACTTGTTCATTGTTCCATCAGTTATTTCAGATTAAATTATTTAATCATTACTTAAATTGAAATCTTTATTTAAATGCCCTTTATAGATAAATTTTTATTGTGTTATGGTCATTAAAGGATATGTTTTATATTTCTGTTTTTCTGCATTTTTTTATCCTAGCTCATTATAAATTTTTGCAAAGGTATCGTGCAAGAGCATAGTGGGGATATCTTCTCTTGTCTCTTCTTTGGAGCCATGCTGATCCTTTGTAATTTGACAATATTCATTTTTTATTGCTTTGTTGTTTTTCTTTCCTATAGGAAATTTTTCTTATGAATTGTGTCCTTGGGAGCATATGCCTTTTTTATTTTTATTTGTTTTAATGTACCTGGCTTGGTAATCTGGTGAGACCTATGGATACTTTCTCAGAATAATGTTTTAAAAACAAGAAAATAAATAGGATTACAAAATAAACCTATTGTATTGAATATAGTTATCTATCTATCTATCTCTCCTTATGCCATTCATGAACCCTAAGTTAAGAACTTGTGCTATTATTTAGCACACAGTAAGTGGTTAATAGATTCTTGGGTTTTTTTTGTTTTGTTTTGTTTTTGTCCTTTTTCCTGTTCACTAATTATCCTTCTGGCTCAACTACTTTACCTTTTTTTTCCTCCTTAGAGTTTCATTGCTTTATTCTGAGGCTATATCAATACCACCCTGAAATTATCCCCAGTCAACATCAACAAGTAACTGCTTAGTGTTTTCCCAATCCACTGCAGCTGCTTTGCATTTAAAATTTTCTATAGAAGACACATACCACCATCCAGGAATGCTGAAAAGAACTGGGCTTTTATTACGGGCTCATTGTACTTTAAACACTTGGGGAAAGGGAAAGACAAGGAAACATTTAGGTCACTGTCACCCAAAGAGACCAGAACATGGATCACTGGAGGGATCAGGTTCTCATCTTAAGTTTATCATCATTTTAAGTCCTGGCAGGGATTGATGATCCATTAACAGAGATGCTCAGGTTATACCAGCCAATCAGTTCCTCCAATTCAGTGCAGGCCATCTTGCCCCACACAATAGGGTCACACTGTAGTACAGGAGAGGGCTAGGTCTTTTGATAGAATTGGAAGGAGTCTCACTCATGTGCATTCAAATGCTTTTCCACCTCCAATATCACAGAGAGGTAATCAGTCAGGTTACACAGGGATGGAAAATTCTATTAAAGAAGATTTCTAGAGAAGATTTATCTACTATGGGTGTCACTATTTCTAGAGCAGAGACAGTCTGTTAGAGAAAGATTGGGTCTAGAAAACCAGAAGTATTTCTGAGCTACCATAATGGCACATTCTACATGGTGCTAGATGTGATGAGGGTCACAAAAGAAGCAGGACCCATTTCTTAGAGTTTACAATATGAAACATACGAAACAAGACTAACACACAAGTTTTTAGATGCTCACTCTACACCCTCTAATGACTGTACTTCTCTTTCATCTTTGTCATTTGGAAATTCTCTATCTTCAATCTTAATTCATAATAATTCCCTTACATAATTTCTCTGGCTTTGAGAATCTCCTTACAAGTAAGTGGAGATCCAAAGAGATCATAAAAAGGAGAAAAGACTCTACATGTACAAAAATATTTATAGCAGCTTTTGCTGCTGTGGCAAAGAATTGGAAAACGAGGAGATGCCCATCAATTGGGTAATAGCTGAACAGGTTGTGGCATACGAATGTAAAGGAATACCATTGTGCTATAAGAAGTGACAAAAGGGATCCTTTCAAGAAAACCTGGAAAGACTTACATGAACTAATGGTAAGGTGAGCAGAACCAAGAGAAGAGTGTACATAGTAACAGTAATATTGTGCGATGATCAACTGCAAATGACTTACCTCTTCTCAGCAATACAATGATCTAAGACAATTCCAAAGGACTTATGATGAAAAATGCTATCCACTTCCAGAGAAAGAACTGATGGAGTCTAAATGAAGACCGAAGCAAACTTTTAAAATTTTTCTTTTTCTTTTTTTTTGGTTCTGTGTTCTCTTTCTCAACATGACTAGCATGGAAATATGTTTTACATGATTTCACATATACGACCTATATCAAATTGCTTACCATCTTAGGGAGGAGGAAAGGGGAGGAAGGAGAAAATTTGCAACTCAAAATTTTATTTTAAAAATGAATGATAAATTGGCTTTACATGTAATTGGAAAAAAAAATAAAATACTATTCGTTAAAAAAAATTAAATGGGGGTAATAATAGCACCTACCTCCTAGAATTTTTGTGCTTGAGGCATTAGGGATGAGGGGGACGGGGAGGGGGAGGGAGCAGGAAGAGTAGTACAAAAGAAAGACCAACCATGAATGAAGCTGGGCCTGGGGAAGGGAAGACCCATCTTATAGAAAGTAGACTCTTTGATTCCATGGGATATTGGTAACTAAGCAGAGAAGCATGACCTCTTGTGAAGTAAATGGACCACCTTATGTCACCAATGGGGCAAAGCTTGGTCACTTGGTGCTAGTGCATGCTTGTGAAATAAATGAGTACTTTTTCTAGAAGACTGTATATAATAGTGAAGCTTAGAATCTCAGAACTAATCACTGTAGTTAGAGTAGCCCTAGAAATTACTGACTATTCTCTAGGATGGTAGTGTGCAATTGTTGCCCTGAAAATGAAATTATAGATCTATACCTGTGTTCACAAGATCCATAGGATTGTTTGTTGATACTGTAGAATTACAAAATGGAAAAGGACCTCAGTGGATTAATTATTCCGTCTATAACAAACCTGTCTGCTTCAGAAAACTGCATCTTTCTTTCATTATGCATTGCCTAATGCATCCTGGGTAATGAAATCTCTTTGCTCCTCAAATCGCTTTGAAACTACCTCGCCAATGATTCCAACCAGTTTTGTGAAGAACATTTTTAAGCGAAGCTTGACCTCTCTCCACCTGAAGGCCTCAAATGAACCAGTTCCTACTTTAATCAATATGCCCTGCAGATACACACTTGAAAACATGTATTTGAAGATACTTCTAACCACATAATTTTCTCCTGCTGGGAGTATAATTGGCTTACATTTTAAGGAGACGAATTTGGAAAGAGTAAGAGGTGAAATGAGCTCAGCATCCTTTTAGGTACGGCTGGAGGTAGTAAGGACAGACATAAACAAAATGGGAGGCAAAAACAAATGAGATTTGTGACGAAATAAAGATAAAGAGTATATTTTCGTGATTAAATGAGTGGCTACAACAGGTATATAACCAACAGGGTATAGCCCTCTTTAAGAAAATCACTAAATGCAGGTAGAGAAATGCACTGAGCGGCCTGAAGAATCATTCTCTGGGAAAGCAAAAACCCATAAAAATTCTGCTAAAAATGAACAGTTTCTCCTTTCTTGTGTACAAAAAGGTAAAGCTTTTCTTTCCTTTTACCTAAATCTGGATGAAAATTTTAAAGGCTCAGGCATCATGAAATATTACATAGCATGTTAGAATTAAGGTTGCTGTGCAGTGATGGCTGCAGAAGTGAGAGAATCTCAAGAACGTAAATGGATATCAGAGATCAGCTAGTCCAACCCTCTGTAAAGTGCAACAATTCCTTTCTTTGTATCCGTCAGAACAGTTCCCGGCACATAGTAGGTATTTAATAAATATTTATTGATTACTGATTGACAATGCAAATCACAACTTATCTATTCTTGCTATCCATCTTGAAAGATAATTATCAATATCCTGACTATCCTGGGGAACTCTTGCCCACATTAATCCTTAAATTTTCCATTGGGTATGTATTCAATTTCCTGGGGGGCCTTCCTTAATTTTTTCTGACATGGGAAGGATACTGGAGGATCACTCCAGATGTCCAGCCATTATCTTATGCTCCTCACACGTAAATAGTCCATCTTTTTCACTCTAATACTTTCCTGACAATATTCCTTACTCTAGCTCTGTTTCTAAAATTCTTTGCTTTTCTTAAAAGTTTATTTTCCCCTGAGAATACAAGAGTGAAGGTACTATTAGATGAAATGTGTTACAGCTGTTGCCTCTGCCCCCTTAATTCAGTCAGTTTTAGGAAGGTGAATGAATGTTACAGGGTACAGGGTACCCATGGGAACACCCTTCCCATTTATTCCTTAATCACTGCATCATCATTAGGAAACAGTGTAAGGTAATGGGTAAAGCAGAGGACCAGGAGTCAGAAGATTTAGGTCTTAATGCTGGTTCTACCTTTAACTAGCTACATGACCTTGGACAAGTCACCTCACCATTCCAGTCTCAGTTTGTCCAGTAAAATGAGGAGAGCTGGATTATACAACTTTTGAGATTCCTTCTAGCTCTAAAGGTTTTGAATCTAAAACAGAATAGAATCTATTACATAAGTCTAAGTATCTTCAGTTATCTGCCCTAACTTTCCCTCCAACAACAAGAAGAGAGATAGAGACTTATAATTGCCTTCAATCATTCCCCTTCCCCCTAGTAGAAGTGGTAGAGATAAAAGCAAAGATTTAAGAGGTCCATCCATCATTGTATATCAAACTCAATCACCAATAAATCCTATATAGGGAATTCATAATTCCAGGTCCACTAGGCATTAGGTAGTTAGCTGGCTTCATCAGAAGTCCAACCATTCAACTGGTTTAATGTTTTCTGTTGATATTATCTGTGCCTGCTTGGTTGGTGGGAAGACGGAG
The DNA here is from genome assembly GCF_011100635.1 of Trichosurus vulpecula. Classification (NCBI taxonomy): domain Eukaryota; kingdom Metazoa; phylum Chordata; class Mammalia; order Diprotodontia; family Phalangeridae; genus Trichosurus; species Trichosurus vulpecula. Next base: position 438,364,974 of record NC_050574.1, read on the forward strand.
GGATTTAAAAATTCTAGTGTATGACTCTCTCTGCATCTAAAATCAACAAAGTCAATTAAGCTGCTTCTGGAGCCTAGACATGAATTATGGACCTATCATAAGATGCTAAACTTGAACAAAGGCCATTTTTATTGACCTGCTTTGCATATTGCCTAGCTCCACAGAAAATGCCTGATAACTGAATATTATTCATAGTTAATTAGGCAAGTTAGTAAGCACTAAGTCACAGTCACATTTCATGAATGAAAACTATATGTTTTGAAATGTTGAAAAAGGACTGTGTCCATCATCAACTAATGACCTCTATCCAGGAAATTTCAGGTATAGTAATTGGAAAATCTTCAGTACTCTGAAGTACTTTGAAACTATATTGGAAAGGTCTATTAATCAGGTCTTACTGGTATCCTCCTGACATGTTCTCTAAGTGGCCTCTGAAGCTACCCTCTCATTAAGGAAGCCATAAATTACTAAGGCTTTGAAATTAATTCTTAAGTAAATTTCATTATTTTATTAACTTGTTTATCTGTGTGGGTAGAGGGATGATAATTGGGCTCTGTACTTTTAGTATATTCTGTTCAGGGTTCTCTTTTTTAATGGGGAGTACAATGTGGAGGGTGGGAGTGAACTCTGGACTGGGTGTTAGAGAACTTAGGTATAAATGCCATCCTGCTCCTTATTACTGGTGTGACCTTGGACAAGTAATTTCTTTTCTCTGAACCTCTATTTCCTCACTGTGAAAATGCATTAGTCTAGATCAGGGATTCTTGTTCTGGGAATCCGGAACAGTTTTTTTTAAAGAATATTTTGATAACTGTATTTCAGTATTATAGGTCTCCTTTGTAATCCTGTCTATTTTATTCTATGCATTTTAAAACCTTATTCTGAGAAGGGATCCATAGGCTTCACCAGATTGCCAAAGAGGATCGTGACACAGAAAAAAATTAAAAATCTCTTCAACTTGATGATCCCCAAGTCCTTTCCAGTTCTATAATTTAAGATCCTCTAATATGGAGGAAAAGTAGAATCTCTTCCTTTCAGCTGCTGTAAAAAAAGCTATCAAAATCAGAAAGAAACTACAAATATGAGTAATTATTGTTATTGTAGTGAGACTTCTACCAAACACCTATACACATTAAAGATAAGAATGTGATTAGGTAAAAGAAAGATAATGACCTTGACCTCTGTTTGTTTATGCTTGCTGAAATTCATTTTGCATGGCAGACCCAAAGCATGTTGCGGTTCCTGAAATAAATATCATGGGCAATATATACACGGTTCTGTACTGTTTCTTTGACAGAATTCCTTAAAATGAACTTGGAGTACAGAATTCCTAAGAGGACAAGGTAGGAGTATGTAAAGAGACTATTATGACTGCATGAGGTCCATCGGTGAGCTCAGATTTTATTTGCTTTTACTTTCTTTAATATACTTCCAAACTACATGTTAAAAACTATTTTTCAACATTTGTTTTTTTTTTTTATTTTGAGTTCTAAATTATCTCTCTCCTCTCCCTCTCACTAAGAAGGCAAGTGAGTTGATATAGGTTATACATGTGTAGTCATGCAAAGCTTATTTCCATATTAGTCATGTTGTGAAAGAAAACACAAACCAAAAAAAAAATAAAAAGAAAGAACATTTTTAAAAGTTTGCTTTAATCTCCATTCAGAATCTATCAGCTCTTTCTCTGGAAGTGGATAGCATTTATCATAAGTCCTTTGGAATTGTCTTAGATCATGGTATTGCTGAGAAGAGCTAAATCATTCACAGCTGATTGTCATACAATATTGTTTTACTGTGTACAGTCTTTTCCTGGTTCTGCTCACCTGACTTTGCATCAGTTCATGTAAGTCTTTCCAGGTTTTTCTGAAAGCATCCTGTTTGTCATTTCTTATAGCACAATAGCATTCCATCACAATCATATACCACAACTTGCTCAGCCATTTACCAATTGATGGGTATCCCAGGAATTTCCAATTCTTTGCCCCTACAAAAAGGGCTGCTATAAACATTTTTTGTACATATAAGTTCTTTCTCCTTTTTTTAATGTCTTTGGGATACAGACCTAGTAGTGCTATTGCTGGGTCAAAGAGTATGCACAATTTTATAGCCCTTTGGGTATAGTTCCAAATTGCTCTCCAGAATGGTTGAATCAGTTTACGATTTCAACAGCTGGGAGGCAGAGCCAAGATGGTGGCTGGAAAGCAGGGACTTGCGTGAGCTCCCACCCAGGTAACTCCAAACACTGATAAAAAATGACTCTGAACAAATTCTAGAACTGCAGAACCCACAAAATTGCAGAGGGAAGCAGGGCTCCAGCCCAGGACAGCCTGGATGGTTGCAGGGTAAGGTCTATCTCATGGGGCTGGGGAACAGAGAGGAGCAGAGCCCAGGGTGGGCCGCGCGGAACAACCAGACCAGGAGCCAGGTGGAACAGGCCCTAGTGCCTTGAATAAGAGAGCTGTGGCAGTTACCAGACTTCTCAACCCAGAGACACCAAAGACAACAGAGAAGGTTAGTGGGAAAAGTGGCAGGAGACAGAGTGAAAAAGCAGCAGAGGTGGTGCAGCTACAGAACTACAGCTGCAGTTGCTTCTGGCCCCAGGCCAACCTGGTGGGACAAATTAAGTGGCAGATCAGAGCTAGAGTGCAGAACCAGCTTAGATCTGAGTCCAGTCCAACTTGGTGGTTCTTGGAGGAAGAGGAGCACTGGTGTGGCAGAGCTTGCTGTGTAGCTCTGAAAACAACAGCGCAGCCCCTCAAGCTTGGGACAAAGTACTCTATACTCTACAAGCATTCATACTCCAACAAAAAACTCAAGGGTCAAGTAAGTTGACTGGGAACATGGCCAGGCAGCGAAAACAGACTCAGATTCAGACTCAGACTTTGGAATCTTTCTTTGGTGACAAAGAAGACCAAAACATACAGCCAGAAGAAGTCAACAAAGTCAAAGGGACTACATCAAAAGCCTCCAAGACAAACATGAACTGGTCTCAGGCCATAGAAGAGCTCAAAAAGGATTTGGAAAAGCAAGTAAGAGAAGTAGAGGGAAAATTGGGAAGAGAAATGAGAAGGATGCGAGAAAACTATGAAAAACAAGTCAATCACTTGCTAAAGGAGACCCAAAAAAATACTGAAGAAAATAACACCTTAAAAAATAGACTAACTCAAATGTCTAAAGAGCTCCAAAAAGTCAGTGAGGAGAAGAATGCCTTGAAGGGCAGAATTAGCCAAATGGAAAAGGAGGTCCAAAGGACCACTGAAGAATATGCTACCTTAAAAATTAGATTGGAGCAAGTGGAAATTAGTGACTTTAGGAGAAATCAAGATATTATAAAACATAACCAAAAGAATGAAAAAATGGAAGACAATGTGAAATATTTCCTTGGAAAAACCACTGACCTGGAAAATAGATCCAGGAGAGATCATTTAAAAATTATTGGACTACCTGAAAGCCATGATCAAAAACAGAGTCTAGAAATCTTTTTTCAAGAAATTATCAAGGAGAACTGCCCTGATATTCTCGAGTGAGAAGGTAAAATAGAAATTGAAAGAATCCACCGATCACCTTCTCAAAAAGATCCCAAAAAGAAATCTCCTAGAAATATTGTCGCCAAATTCCAGAGTTCCCAGATCAAGGAGAAAATACTGCAAGCAGTCAGAAAGAAACAATTTGAGTATTGTGGAAACACAATCATAATAACCAAGATCTAGCAGCTTCTACATTAGGGGATCGAAGGGCTTGGAATATGATATTCCAGAAGTCAATGGAGCTAGGACTAAAACCAAGAATCACCTACCCAGCAAAACTGAGTATCATGCTCCAAGGCAAAATATGGATTTTCAATAAAATAGAGGACTTTCAAGCTTTCTCAATGAAAAGACCAGAGCTAAATAGAAAATTTGACTTTCAAACACAAGAGTCAAGAAAATCATGAAATGGTAATCAAGAAAGAGAAATCATAAGGGACTTACTAAAGTTGAACTGTTTTGTTTACATTCCTACATGGAAAGATGATATGTATAATTCATGAGACCTCAGTATTGGAATAGGTGAAGGGAATATACATATGTGTGTGTGTGTGTGTGTGTGTGTGTGTGTGTGTGTGTGTGTGTAGACAGAGGGCACAGGGTGAGTTGAATATGAAGGGATGATATCTAAAAAAATAAGATGAAATTAAGGGGTAAGAGAGGAATATATTGAGAGAGGGAGAAAGGGAGAGATAGAATGGGGTAAATTGTCTCGCATAAAAGTGGTAAGAAAAAGCAGTTCTGTAGGAAGGGAAGAGGGAGCAGGTGAGGGGGAATGAGTGACTCTTGCTCTCATCAGATTTGATCTGAGGAGGGAATACCATACACACTCAATTGGGTATCTTACCCCACAGGAAAGAAGGAGTAAGGAGATAAAAAAGGGGGGATGATAGAAGGGAGGGCAGATGCGGGGGGAGGTAATCAAAACCAAACACTTTTGAAAAGGGACAGGGTCAAGGGAGAAAATTGAATAAAGGGGGATAGGTTAGGAAGGAGCAAAATATGGTTAGTCTTTCACAACATGAGTATTGTGAAAGGGTTTTACATAATGATACACATGTGGCCTATGTGGAATTGCTTGCCTTCTTAGGGAGCATGGGTGGGGAGAGAAGAGGGGAGAGAATTTGGAACTCAAAGTTTTAAAGACAGATGTTCAAAAAAAAAGCTTTTGTATGCAACTAGGAAATAAGATATACAGGCAATGGGGCGTAGGAATCTATCTTGCCCTACAAGAAATTAAGGGAAAAGGGGATGGGGCAGGGGAGTGGGGTGACAGAAGGGAGGGCTGACTGGAGAATGGGGCAACCAGAATATATGCCATCTTGGAGTGGGGGGGAGGGTAGAAATGGGGAGAAAATTTGAAATTCACACTCTTGTGAAAATCAATGCTGAAAACTAAAAATAATAAACAAATGAATGCTTAAAAATAAATCAATTCCACCAACTGTGTTTTAATGTCTCATTTTTCTACATTCCCTCCAATTTGTCATTTCCCCCTTCTGTCATATTAGCCAATCTGATAAGTACGAGGTGGTACCTCAGAGTTATTTTAATTTGCATTTCTGTAATCAATAGTGATTTAGAACATTTTTAACATGACTATAGATAGCTTTGATTCCTTCATCGGAAAACCACCTGTTCCTATATCCTTTGACTATTTATCAGTTGGTAAATGACTCATAGTCTTATAAATGAGTTCTTTATATATTTTAGAAATGAGGCATTTATCTGAAAAACTTGTAAATTTTTTTCCATAGTTATAATTACTGTATGTTTTCCTCTATTCCATTTTCCTTTTATTTATCCTTCTTTCCTTTCCTTTCACCCTGTCCATCTTCAAAAGTGTTTTGCTTTAGTCCACTACTTCCCCCAACCCACCCTCCCTTCTATCAGCTCCCCCCCCCACCCTTTTATCATCCCCTTCCCCTCCTACTTCGTTGTAGGGAAAGATAGATTTCTATATATAGAAATAGATATAGTATATATAGTATATATAACACATATACTATATGTAATATATAAATATAGATCTAGAAATCCAACTGAGTATGTATGTTCTTCCCAATGAACTTAGATTTTAAAATGACACTTTCAAAAATTAGAAAGAAAGGCAGGTAATTTATACGAATACAAAAGTCCTGTAAGAATAGTATCTAGAAGATTGAAGCCCAATTTAAGTTAAGACTTGAAATAAATGATGAAAGTATAACAAGGGTTTATATTTAACTGTGTTGAGAGAGGGGACGGGGAAAAGGGAGATCAAAGAAGAGATAACCACTTACCTATTTAGCATCATTTCCTCTAGCAAGACAAATGATCTTCAAGCTGGGAATGTCAGAATAAAATTGTAAGAGAAATGAAATGAGGTGATAGTGATAAAAGCTGCCAATTAAAGCATTTTACAGACATCTAACTCTGACAACAACCCTGTAAGGTAGAACCTATTAGTATCCTTACCTTATAAAATGATGAAAGTAAAGTGAAAAGAAGTTAAGTAACTTACTCATAATCACAAAATTAATACGTTGGGAGCATGACTCAAATCTATAATTTTATCTCCGTAGTCAAAGCTCTTTGACCCAGGGAAACAACATTCCAGGATAATGAAAGAAGTGAGCTTATTTTCATTGAACCGCTCTGGCTACTGTCTTTGAGGATATCGAATTAATCTTTCTACTATCAAGATCTTTGAAGAATTGTGGGGATCAGTAAAGATACTATAGGACTTTAGGGAAAAAATAATACTGTAATTTTCAAAAAGCGAAAGAAAGCAGATGCTTCAAACTATAGGTCAGTGAGGTTGATGTCAATTCCTGTCAAAATTCTAGGATGCATTATTAAAAGGATAGTTTATGAGTACTTAGGGAATGGAAAAGATAATCACTATAAACCAGAATGGCTTCCTCAGAGAACAACTCATGTCAAACTAAACTTACTTGCTTTTTTTTTGATGGGATTATGTGACTCATAGGGAATTTGACAGTCTTTTACAATATCCTTGTAGACAAATTAGAAAGTCAAGGACTCTAGGATGGTATAGATAAGGGGATTTGAAAATGGTTGAAAAAGTGATGATTAGTAGACCAATGTCAATGTATATCAGAGTGACAAGTAGAATACTCTAGAAACCTCTCTAACACTTGTCTCTGTTCTGAACAGAATAGAAAGTGCAATATAAAATGATTTCAATGAAGGCATAAAGCTTGGCAGAACAGCTAATACCCTGGGTGACAAAATCTGGATCTAAAAAGATATTGATGTGCTAAAGGTAAAAAACTGAAGTATAATAGAGATAAGTATTAAATTGTATAGTGGAAGTCAAATAATCAACTCATCCAACAAGACACCTATGAACTACATCAATATGAGCCAAGGGTGTGACATTGGAGCCCAAAAATATCATGGAAATTTAGGCTCTATTAGTGGAATTCCAGTGTTTAGAGCAAAGAAGGTGATAACACTTCTCCCTGGTTAGCCCACATCTGGAGTACTGGTTCTCGACCTGGATTCCACATTTTAGAAGGGCATCAAAAGGAGACACCCAGGTTGATGAGGGATTCAAAAACCTTGCCACGTGAAAAATAGTTTTAAAAATTTTAGTAATGTTTACCCTGAAGAAGAGTCTTAGGTAAGATAGAATTGTCTTCAATATTCATAAGGTTGTCAGCTAAAATAGAGATTAACTTGTTTTAATTAAGATTCACTGGTGGAAATTACAGAAAGGTAGATGTGGGATCAATATAAAGAAAATTCTTTGTTTGTAACATGCTGCAGCCTGCTCACATGCACTATGCAACTCCCCATGGATCTGTCAGTGTTACTCATTTTCACCAAGGCTGTATTCCTCCATAACATGAAGCCAGACAAAACACCAGTAGAATATTGGTATTATAAAGGAATTACAAAGGAGGTTGAAAATAAATATTTCATCAAAGAAATGTTTGGGGATAAAAGATGTGCCTGTTGCATGGAGAGAGAAAGAAATAATTGATCGTTGTGTTCTCCTAACATCCCTCCAAGGTCAAGAACAAGTGAGGGAGGCACCCAGCATGTTGAGTGGACCTTTTGTGGAGAATATGATGAGCCCACTGGATGAAAAGGTATGCATGGGTTGAAAGTTGTATAACTGGAGGGAATACCCACAATGATGACATCAAAAACCCCTAGATCCTTTTGAGTATAAAGGAAAGTTTCCTACAAAATTCTTGATCATCTCCAAACTGCTACCAAACCATCATTCCCACTCTCTCTACCAGGAAATTAGTCTCTGGCCCTGGAACAACTCTGAGCTCTGATCAGTTAACATTCACTTTACTTTGCCCAAATCTTGACCTCCACCCTACTTTATGCCCAGCTCTAAATCCAAAGGCATGCAGTCATGCAGTCTTCCTCTTCCCCTCATCCAACTGTTTTTATGTGTTATCTTCTGTCAGTTGAATATGCACAGTGTCTGGGACACAGTAAGTGCTTAATAAATTCTCTCTCTCTCTCTCTCTCTCTCTCTCTCTCTCTCTCTCTTCATCCATCCATCTAATAATTTTATGGAAAGGATTGTTTCAGGAACTAGTTCTAATCACTAGGGGTCTTCAAGAAGAGGCTAAATGTCCACTTGTTGGATACTTTCCAATTCTACAATTTGACTAAATTTATCCCGTGCTTTTCCCACTAAATCAAGGAGCTTCCATAGCTCCTTAAAATGGGCGTCTTTCTATAGATGAAGTTTTTATTTTATGCCAATCCATTTCCATTTCTTCATCCTTATCCTACAGTCTGGTGCCCTCTTTCTCTCTTACCCGGTTCTTTCATGTTGCCATCTGACTGCTCAAAGTCCCCCATTTACTGTCACACACACACACACACACACACACACACACACACACACACCCCACTGCACATTTTCTTCTTCTGTTCTCCTCTCTGCTCACCTCCTTCAAGTGACCAGGATTAAAAACCATAACTCCCTGCTTCTCTGATCCATCAACAGAGCTCCCATTTCTTCCACAGGGTCTTTACGACTTAGGTATAAAGAGATAAGATATTTAATTAAAAGATTAAACCAATTCCCATTGAAGTGTAAATGCCTGAACATCTACTTAACACTCTTGTGGGAATTTGCATTTAAGAGAATTATTAACCATAGTGAATTGCTAATTGGTACAATTTTAGTCAGAATGATAAGTGAAATAAAGGATTTGTGAGAGCAGAAAGGGGACAAAGAGCTTGGCCCATTCTATAACAGTGGCAACAGGATGGAATAAATGGGAGAGAATTTCTCAGATAGGGGTGCTAGCTGAAACAACTTGTTGTCCTTGAATACTTCTTGTAAGAATACTTCTTACCATTTTCTGAGTAACTGACTGAACTCTGACTGAAGCCTCCACTTGATGTCTGGTTTTACTTTTGTTTCTTATCTCCTGACTAGCTCTCTGGGATTGTTTATTGCATATAACTCTGTGTTTGAGCCTGTATAAAGTATTCTGGTTTACAATTGTGTTTTTGAGAACTGTTTGTTTATATCCTTTGACCACTTATCTATGGATGAGTAACTTTTAATCTTGTATATCTGTTATTTTCTGTTATGTCTTAGATATTATACCCCTAACAAGAATATTTGAGGTAAAGATTGTTTTAATTCATCATTTCTCTTTTTATCTTACATAACTTATTTCATGAAAAATCTTTTCAATTTCATGTTATCAAAATTATCTGTTTTATTTTTTGTCGCATGGTCTATCCTTTGGTTAAGAATTGTCTCCCAGGCATAATTCTCAGAGGTATTTGGCTTTTACATAATTTTTTCTTGGTATGACCTTTAATAATTCGAGTCACATATTCATTTTGAGCTTAGTGTAGTATATTGTATAAGATGTTGATTTAAACTTGATTTCTACCAAACTTTTTCCAATTTTCCTAGCAATTCTTATAAAATAGATAGCCTTTCCTTCAATATGCTCTCAGGTTTATGAATGGGGTTATTGAGTTCAATTGTTTCTGATTGTTCCATATCTGCTTTTCAATTTTTTAAACCAGTACCAAATAGCTAGGATGATTACTATTTTATAGTATAATTTAAGGTATGGAAGTACTATTTATCCTACATTGCAATTTTTTAAACATTTCCCTTGAGATTGTAAATGTTTTGTTCATTTAAATGAATTTTTTTTTATTTTGTCTGGCTCTGTAAAGTGTTCTCCCTTTATTCCCTTTATTGATATGTTACTAAAACTGTCAATTAATTTCTATAATTACTGTCATTTTTATTATATTTTCATGGCCCAGCCCTAGGCACTAAATATATCTACAGTTATTTAAATCATATTTTTATTTAAGTTGTAACTTTAAAGTCCCAAATGTGCCTTGAACAATTCACTTCCAGATATTTCATGCATTTTCTAGTACTTTTGAATAGGATTTCTCTTTCTATAATTTCGTCTCAAGTTTTAAAAATTGCTATATAGAAATGCTGTTAATTTTTGTAGGTCAGTGTTGTATCCTGGTACTTTACCAATAGTAATTGTCTTAATTAGTTCCTTTACTAATTCATTAACATTTTCTAAGTAAAGCATCATGTTAGCAAATAAGGAATAATTTTGTTTCTGCTTTTTCTATCTTTATGCCTTTAATTTTTTTCTCTTCTCTTATTGCTATTTTATATTTTTCTAGGATTATGTCAAATAGTGGGGAAACAGAACTTTTTCATTTCTGTATTTATTGGGAAAGATCCTAGTATTTTCTCATGGTATATAATGCTAGATTTTCCTTATAGGTAATTTCTATAGACATATAATTCCTATAGATAAGTTAATCTTCTTAAGCTTTGCTATGCCTATATATAATAGGGTTCTTTTTTTAGCATAAATGACTATCATACTTTGTCAAAAGTTTTTTTGGCATCTACTGACATATTGTGGTTTTTAATGTTTTAGTTTAAATCTAACTGAATCATAGGAAATAATTGTTTGGAAAAATTGTTGTAGTCTTTTTTAAAAAAATTGACATTCACTAAGGATATTGATCTAAATGTTTTACTTCACTTTTGTTGTTCCATCCTTCTCTGGTGTCAGCATTGGAATTATATTTGTCTAATAAAAAGAGCTTGTTGAAATATTTTTTTCTTAATTTTTGGCAATAATTTGTATGCTGATTGTTCTTTAAGAATTTGATAGGAAATTTCTATTAACCCATATGAAGCAGGTTGTTGTAGTTCAATTTCCTCTTCTGAAACTAGATTTTTTGTGATTTCTACTTGTTATTCTGTTAATTTGAGTATCACAACTTTTGTGGTTAACCTTTATTTCTTTTAAATTTTTCATTGTACTGGTATATAACTGCAGTAGTTCATACTGAATTATAGATTAACAATAATCCTAGGAGTTATATTTTGTTCAACAAGGTATGTCAGTGACTTTTGTTTTATATCACATATATTTCTGGAAATATCCTTTTCTCCTTCTTGTCATTCTACTCACCACTACTTGTAAAAAGAAAAACAATTAAATAAAACTATTTCATATAGTGACCATGATTCGCAACTTATACTACATATTGCCCTGATGGTTCCCCCTCTCTTCTATGAGGAGGAGTTATACTTCATTATCTGTTCTCTAAGACCACATTTGCTTTTTCAGTTACTCAGAGTTTGGCTTCCTTTTAGTGATCTTTTCAATTATATCCTAAATTCATGATATATAACATTATTTGGGCTCTGCTTATTTATCTCTGTATTAGTTAATACAAATCTTCTCACAATTTCTGAATTCCACATATTCCTCATAAATTACCATGCAATAATATTCTATTACATTCATATCACCGAGTTTTTGTTTCTTTTATTGGCTCGCTTATTGATGGGTGCCCATTTTATTTCTAGTTCTTATTTACTTGAAAAATTACTTTTGAGATTTTGATATATACTAGGTATGATCCTCATCATCATCATATAGCATTTACATAGTGATTTAAAATTTGCAAAATGCTTTTTAAAATTATCTTATTTGATCCTCACAACAACCCTGGGAGGTACTCTTATTTTACAGATGAGGAAACTGAGTCAGACAGCAATTACATTACTTTTCCAGGGTCACAAAGCTAGTAAGTGTCTTAGGCTGGTTTTGAACTCTGGTCTTACAAACTCCAGATGTAGCCCCCTATACACTTTGCTGATGTCCGCTTTCCCTGTGGTCTTCTCATCCTGGAATATCACCCCTGCCATTATAACCCCATTTTGTGATCTCCCTTTTGAGGAAGTTCTCAAGCCAACCATATTCATTCTTTCACTCTTCTTCTGTCTCTGTTTCTAACTGTAGCCTTCATCCTGCCCTCACCTCCACCATCATTTTTCACTTCCTTGTATGTGCTGTCTTTTTCCATTCTAATATAAGCTCCTTGTGGGCAGGAACTGCCTTCTATTTTTTGCTTGTCTTTGTAATCTTAGCTCTTAGAAGAGTGCCTTACTGATAGTAAGTACTTAATAAACATGTAGGCTATGCCCAGTAGGACAATCACCAGACCAAAGGACATGATCAGTTTAGTTACTTTTCTTCAATAATTCAATATACTTGGATCAATTTATAGCTCTACCACCAGTGTGTTTGTGTGTACCATATCATCCCACAGTCCCAGTGACAATGATAGCTCTTGTTCAGAGTTAAATTTAAGTTATATGAAACTGTATTTCCATTTCTCAAGCTCCAAAACTGGGCTAATAGTTTAACTCATTTTTTTAAAAAAAAATCAAGATGTATTCTCCATTGATTACTAGTTAAAACTTACTCCCCTTCCCTTACTCTGTGATCCAACCAGATTGGTTTTCTTACTCTTAGTCATTTAAAACATTCCATCTTCTTTCTGCAATCCTTATACTGCCTGCGCCCGGTGTTTAGAATCCACTTCCTCTTCAGCTCCACCTCTTAGGATTTCTCCTTTCCTTCAAAACTCAACTTAAGGGACAGTTTCTATTTGTAGCTTTTCTGACTCCTCCATCTTATTTTGTATTTATTTTAGATATTATACATATGCATGTTCTCTCCTTCTACAGAAGATAAGTTCCTGGAGAGCAGATACCTTGAGGGCAGATAGATATTCTATTGCCTAGCAAAATGACTTGTAGATAGTAAGTGTATAATAAATATTTGTTGGTTGATTAATAGAATCTGACAAAGTCATCCACAAAAGGACTGTGATCAACCTTTCCAGTCTTTGTATACTATTTCCTTTTAAATACTGTTTCTGGCTACTCATCCTCTCCTCTTCTACCCTTTCCCATCTCTGTGTCTTCAATCATACTGTCTGCCAAGCATAAAAAGTTTCTTCTCTTCCCCATCTAGGTATGTTGAACAGCACCTTTTGCCCCCAAAGTCTTTCTTCAAGGCTTAATTCAGGTTATATCTCCATAAAGCCTTTTTTAAATCCACCCCACCAAATGAAAATGGACCCTTCTCTTTAAAATTCCTCATAACAATTTGTGCAGATCTCTACTTAACAACTGTCACCTTCTCTCATATATATCTTGTCCCTCTGCTACTACCAGTGGACTGTATGGTCCTTGAGAAAAGATCTACATCATGTCTTCCATTAGTCCTATGGTACCTACCACAGTGCCCGGCAATTCAATTCAATCTAACAAATTTTTATTTAGCATATATTATTTATTTATTCCAGTGCTTCTCCAAGTGTGGTATGGGGACCCCAGGTCATCCCTGAAACCTTTTCAGGGGACCTGAGAGGTCAAAACTATTTTCATAACAATATTAGTTTTAATTTCTAATATGGTAAATATCAATAGGTATAACCTACATAAACAAAAGCTTTCCAAGGGATCTTCCATAATTTTCCAGAGTTTAAGGAAGTAGGTCTTGAGATCAAAAAGGTTGAATACCACTGATTTATTCAATTCAGTACCTAGAACCCCAGTAAAAAGAAGGAAAATCTTCAACATTGTAGTTGATGCTTAAAAATTATCTGTTAAATTCAATTGAATGATTGCTTTTTCTTGAGGGATCAAGGTAGACAACATAGAGGAGGTGGACCCTTATCTAGGTTTTGAAGGAGAATAATTTCAATAGGCAGAGAATAAGAGTAAGTCCATTTCAATTATTTGCAAGTGTATAGAGTAGAGAGAAGACAGGATAAAACCAGAAAACAATGACTCCTCCAGTTTATCTGGAACAAGGATAGGGAACCTGTGGCCTCAAGATTACATGTGGCCCTTAAGGTCCTCAAATGTGGATCTTTGACTTGAAAGGACCTTTGACTTGAGTACCTAGAGGACCATGTGTAGCCTTGAGGTCAAAGGTTCCCCACTCCTGTGATAGAACATTTGATGGTTGAAGGGAAATACCATGAAATAAGTTTGGAAGTGGGTTGGAACCAGCTTAGGAGTGGCCTTGAATATGAGGCTACGGAGACTACATTTTATGCAATTATAACTTCATATAAAATAATAATTATGATGGCATATAAGTGAATGATCTTTGCTATGCTCTTGGACTATCTCAGAGAGTATTTAAGGGTTATTTAAAACCTATTAAATAAGGTAGCATTTGCTTAATGAGTAAAAATCACAAGATCATATTCTCTTTAACCTACACATCTAATCAAGAAAGGGGGACTGATAGAAAGTTTTGTATTGAACATTTAATGAAAAAGTACATAAAAATGTAACATTTTTAAGAGCAAGCCAGAAATAATGGCAGACCCCACAGCGTTAGCCTTTGAGATAAATAGCATTGAAGGCTTCCATTATAATCCAATCATTCTGAGAAGATGAAATTCAACTAAAATATGTAACAGACTGCACTGGGTCCAGGTAAAGACACATGCTACAATCAAGAAAAAAATGGTTTCTGCCAATTGGGACCCATTCTGTAAGATTAATTTATTTTGCCTGAATCCTTTATTCAAGACAAAAGAAAGCTTTCCCATCAAATCTGTGAGGACAGCCTAGAATATACTAATAGGAATGTCAGCTGCCAGTCAATTACAAATAAAAAATGGTGCTCAGAGATGGCATCCCCATAACTGTGTCAATTTTCTGACCATAATCACAAGGACTCCTTGTAATTGAAAGACCTAATTTTCTCCTCTCATTCTCATAAAGAGAATATCCAATACCCTCTGGTGAGTATATGATATATTGTTCCCTCAATATAGACCATTAGCGAAGGGGAAAATAGGCCTTTGGGCACTATATTTCATTAAAAAGAAATATTACAACAGAGATAGTAATGTGATGCTCAAACATTTGGTGCTTTCATACAACTTGTCCATAAGCAATTCTAGGAGGAGACTGAATGCATTCATTTAAAAATACAGGGGGCCATAGCCTTAGAGCACAAAGGAACGTTATAGCTTACCAAATCCAACCTCATTTAACAGATCAGAAAACAAAGAAGTTGAGTAATTTCCTGATGCTAAGTAGCAGTCAATGATGCCAAATTCAATATTTTTGGTAACTACACATGCTTTATTTAGGATCATGTGGTGGTAAGCAAAATGGGCTCTTAGCACTCAGTTCAACCAAGTGTGCTTGAAGAGTTTGGCTTTTGTTTCCTTTGAGTAATTCAGTGTATTTCATTGAGTCTTACTAGGTGCTAAGACCCAGGGCCAAACCCCTATTAAGTGCTAAGCCTATGTGGGTGTGAAGCTCCCAGGGATACTAAGGGGAGGTGCTAACTCAAGAGCCAATCATAGGAGCCTAAATGCTGGTCATTCAGATGATGTTTGATGACATCTCAAATGGTATAAGAAGAGAAGACAGAGCTATTTGCTCAGGGCTCTCACTCATGGTGGCTCGCTGATGTGGAGACTTGGGACAGCTGTAGTTAAGTGCCTTCCAGCTTGCCTGGATATCTGGACTTGGTTTTCTTGGTATTTGGTCTATTTGTAATTTGCTTATATTTGCTATGAAGTTCAGGGTGCTGGCTTTTTCCCCTGAACTAAGTGAGTGATATTTGTATGCAGGATTAAAATAAGCTTGTGTTTCAACAATCCGGCTAGCAGCTGTTGTGAGGGGTGAAAGCCCAACAACAAGAACACTACCAGCACACTGCAAAAGCACAGGTTCTTTTGATCTGCTTTAGTAAGGAAAGCAATGTTAAGGGGTTGACAAGCTTACTTTAATTCAGCGTACAAATAAATTCACTTAGTTCAGGGTAAAAAGCCAGCACCCTGAACTTCCAAGCAAATACAAACAAATTACAAACATCGACAGACAGACCTTGTCTGATTCAAATCCCAATACATAGTTACCAGAGTTTAACAAAGTCTCAGCATCCAGGTTACAAGCTGGAGGGCTCTTAGCTACAGCTGCCCAGAGTCTCCGCATCAACACCATCGCCAGTGAGGGCTCTGTGCAAATGGCTCTGTCTTCTCTTCCTAAAGCATTTCAGATATCATCAAACGTCATCTGAATGACCAGAACTTAGGCTCCTATGATTGGCTCTGGAGTTAGCACCTCCACTCAGTTAGCCCCACCTTGGGCCCCACCTTAGTTACCAATCCACATCCACATAGGTTTTACACCTAATAGGGGTTTTGGCCTGGGGCTTAGCACCTAGTAAGACTCAATGAAATAGACTGAATTACTCAAAGGAAACATATATTATGAAGGCAGAATTATGATTTCAAAGAGAATCGTATATATGTCTGAATGGTTCAGAACCGCAGGATATAAGGAATTCTCTAAATAGAAGGCAGAAGAATTAAAGCATTTATTCAAGCTCCAAAGTAGAAGACCCATGAACCAGTGTCCCCATTTTGGTATCCTGGTCAAAAGCTTCCAGGTCCAATAAGTCTGCCTCACAAGAGTAACCAGGAGGTTACAGAAAAACATGATGGCATTAAACCAAATCATATTCATGCTTCCCCCCTCCGGTAAGAAGATTAACCACTGGCCTCATGCCCTTGCTCAGCACTCCCCAGTCCACACGCAGGTCAGCCCTGCTAATGCAGCTCCTGCTTCTTCAGCTCTTTTGGCTTCAGCTTCCTCTGTAGCTGTCGCTCTCCCTGTTGCTGGCTCTAACAAGTCTCAATCTCCAAGCTGTGTTCTCTCCCCTTATAGAGTTTCAGATGTCATCAAGCATCTTCTGAATGACCAGAACTTAGGCTCCTGTGATTGGCTCTTGAGTTAGCACCTCCCCTTAGTACCCTGGGAGCTTCACACCCACATAGGCTTAGCACCTAATAGGGGTTTGGGCCTGGGTCTTAGCACCTAGTAAGATTCAATGAAATACACTGAATTACTCAAAGGAAACAAAAGCCAAACTCTTCAAGGGCACTGGTTGAACTAAGAGCTAAGAGCCCATTTTGCTTACCAACACACTAACCCAATTAAATTTTTATAAAGGTATCTCAAAGGACTAGACAAAATAACAAAATTAATTTGGAACCACAAAAGGTGTTGAATCTCAAGGGTAATGATTGAGGAAAAGAGTATGAATTGAGGGAGTATAGCAATCACAGATCTCAGACAACAAGATTTGAACTCAGGAAGAAGAATCTTCCTGATTTCAGGTCCAAAAATGTAGTATACTGTGCCACCTAGCTGCCCTAAATATCCCAACATACTAATAATAATATCTTAGCATTTTAGGTCTCTACCATTGAAGGGAGTTACCACATGGTCAAGACCAAAAACCACTTTATGCCTCTAAAATATAAACCTAGAGACTTTTTTATACTGTCTTATTATCTATCTTCAAAATTAAAAAAGGAAAGACAACTGATAAACTGCTTATTTTTCTATCCCCAAGGAGTGTCTGATCCTTGTTCTGTCCTCACACTTGGCTCTTTCCCAGATAATCTGACCTGTCTCTGATTCTTCAATTAGAACCTGACCCCATTCTTTCTGCCAGGGATGCAACAAAACTTCCTTTCTAATCTAGTATTAACTCAAGCTATCTAGGAAAAAAATAGATGGACTCCACAAATTCCTAAAGTCCAAAGATAAGCTAATAAGAGACAAAGACCCATAAATGTCCTGAATTGAGCAAGATTTGGCACAAAATCAATGCCTGATCTAGGATGAAAAAGGAGATTTTTTTTAACTTGATTATAGGGAGCTAAAAGGCTAAGGCATGTGAAGATATTTAAAGAAAATCATATCAACTATCATAAGCTATTAACATCTTAAAATGGGGGAGGAAGGAAGTGAAAGAAAAAAGTTAATTGATGAGAATAAGCTAAAACTTATTCAGACCCCAAAGATGGAAGCCATGATAAAAGAGAATACTGCCACCAGACGTAGGTATGCCAATGATACTTACTGAATCCCTACTTCCCATTCTCATAAAGTATCAGAGAATTGTTGTCTGAATCACCATGGCTGAGCACAGCACCTGTCACACAGTAGGCACTTAATAAATGCTTGAAGAATGAATGAATAAGATCATCAAGAAATCAATGGCATCATAGTGAGAACAGAGGCTTTCTCTAAAAAAGCTGTTCCTAATCCATCACGTGGCCGAACTGCCATTCTTCCTACTTGAGATTATATTAAAAAACTAGGAAAGAAAATTCAATTCAATAAAACATTATTTTAAAAATCCTCTTGCTTTGTGTAAGGCACCAAGAATAAGAATTTCATAGGATCAAGATCAGACCGGGAGTCACCCAGCCAGAACAGGCATTGGCACCATGAATCACTGAGCTGTGGCAGTTACCTGACTTCTCAACCCACAAACGCCAAAGAGCAGGTTAGTAGGACTATGTGAAATGTTGTTTCAACAATCTGGCTAGCAGCTGTTGTGGGGTTGAAAGACCAACACAAGTCCAGCAACAAGCACGCTACCAGCACACTGCAAATGCCCAGGTTCTTTTTATCTGCTTCACTAAGGAAAGCTACATGAAGGGGTTGACAAGCTTACTTTAATTCAGCACACCAATATCATTCACTTAGTTCAGGGGAAGAAGCTAGCACCTTGAACTTCAGAAGAAAATACAAACAAATGACAAACATCGACAGACAGACCTTGTCTGATTCAAATCCCAATACATAGTTACCAGAGTTTAACAAAGTCCCAACATCCAGGTTATGAGCTGGAGGGCTCATAGCTATAGCTTCTGGGAGACTCCACATCACCTTGAGCCACCGAGTGAGAGCCCTAAACAAATTACAACATTGACAGACAGACCAAATACAGATTCATAGTTACCAACATCTAGGTTCAGCCCAGGAGCTCATAATGAGGGCTGGCCCAGAGTCACTCGTGCCACCACTGCTGTGGGAAAGAGTTCCAAAAAGAGAAAGCCAATCCCTAGTTTTATATCTTTTTCAGGGTCAGGGGTGATTCACACATGCGACTCACCCACGTGACCTAGAATCGTCACAAAGAGGCGACTTGAACCCACGTGGTCTAAAAGCCTCTGATGTCCAAACATGTCACTCAAACTCATGTGTAAACTAGGCCCTCCCCTGAGACAAGGAGGCACCAAGGACTCCCAAATCTAATCAAGGAAACAAAGGCCAAACTCTTCAAGGGGACTTGGTCAAACTAAGTGCTAAGAGCCCATTTTGCTTACCAACACAAATATCTCATTGGAAAAACCACTGACCTGGACAATAAATCCAGGAGAGATCATTTAAAAATCATTGGACTACCTGAAAGCTATGATCAAGAAAAGAGCCTAGACATCATCTTTCAAGAAATTTTCAAGGAAAACTGCCCTGATATTCTAGAACCAGAGGCTAAAATAGAAATTGAAAGAATCAACCGAATCACCTCTTGAAAAAGATCCCAAAAACAAAACTCCTAGGAATATTGTCACCAAACTTCCAGAGTTTCCAGGTCAAGGAGAAAATAATGCAAGCAGCCAGAAAGAAACAATTTGAATATTGTGGAAACACAATCAGGATAATCAAGATCTAGCAGCTTCCTACATTAAGAGATCGAAAGGCATGGAATATGATATTCTCAGAGGTCAAGGGAAGTTGGGATTAAAACCAAGAATCATCTACCTAGCAAAACTGAGTATAATGCTCCAAGGCAAAATATGGATTTTCAATAAAATAGAGGACTTTCAAGCTTTCTCAATGAAAAGACCAGAGCTAAATAGCAAATTTGACTTTCAAATACAAGAATCAAGAGAAGCATGAAAAGGTAAACAAGAAAGAGAATTCAAGTTTTGTTTACATTCCCACATGGAAAGATGATGTGTATAATTCATGAGACCTTTCTCAGTATTAGGGGAGTTGAAGGAAATATACATATATATAGACAGAAGGCACAGGATGAGTTGAATATGAAGGGATGATATCTAAAAAAATGAAATAAATTTAAGGGGTGAGAGAGGGAGAAAGGGAGAGATAGAATGGGGTAAATTATCTCACATAAAAGAATTTCATAGGATCATAGATAGAGAGCTAAAAATGACCTATGGAGTCATCTTCTCTAGCACCCTCATTTTACACAGAAGAAAGTGAAGCTCCAGATGATTGAGGGACTTGCCTTAGGGGAAGGTAGCAGACATCAGAGGCAGCATTCAAACTCAAGTTCTCTGACTCCATAGTCAGTGCCCTTCCCTCCATGCCAGGCTGCCTCCCTTAAGAAAACTTATGAGACATGGTTCCTCCCCTTAAGGAGTGAGGTTACAATCTGGTAGAGCAGATGTGACACTTTCTCCACCTCTATCAACTCCAAAGTTTACATATACTCTAACTGGCTGCCCTGGTGAGACATTTCTATCCACTTCTGCCTTCTAGCCATTTGGATGGGATTTTGATAGGGACTTCTGATTCTCTTTTGTTTTCATTGTGATTTTTCCTTCTGGGCTTCTTTTCACATATTTGGCAGTTATGTGAGAGAGCTAATCTTCTCTCTGACATTTCATGTTGCCATCTTAACCAGAAAGCTTAAGCCAATATTTTTCAGCACCCAATTTGAATATGTTGCTGAGAAATGATTTCAGTACTCAATTGATTTATCTTCTAAGTCAATAACTCTTGGGAACATTTTAGTAAGTTATTTATTTAGGAGATTATTATAGTGGTTGAAGTGTTTAATGAAGACATAAGATTTGGAGAAAGACTTAGGAGATTCGAATTAATTTCTAATTCAGTAAAAATATGTGTAACTATCAAAAATCAGTTCTATGATTTATGAATATAATTCTTATCAATAATTATAAAGACAAAGAAGCACTCATCCCTGCATATTAGATGGATCCCAATTACCTCTATTCACTCCCTGGCTTCTTTGACACTTAGCCTAGAAGTTCCAAACTCTTGGGAGTCCACAGGATTGTTTTTCTTCAGACACAAGTTCAACTACTTTATCTTATGATATTTGTTAAGTATTATCTTTGAAGATTTACTACTCCCTCTTTCATCTGGTTTTGAGATCCTCTCTTGATTTATCTGCATGTGCTCTAGGCTTTTATTGATTTCTCTTGAAATCTTTCCAGTCTCAGATTTCCTCCTCTTTTAAACAATTTTGTTTCAGTCACTAGTCACTTTATGGTTTGTTTGTTTGTTTTTTTCCTTTTGCTGATGAGTATAGGCCCCATAGGGTTTGCTGGTTTGAATACCCTCTGGAGGAACAGAATAGACCTCTTATGCGTTTCAATATCCTTTTCTTCAGGGCAGTGTACCTGGACGTGGTAGCCCCATGCCCTGCATTGAATCAGCATCCAATGCTCTTTGCAGGGTTGGGGCAGCAGGTTTCAGGCAAAATATTTGCTATTGGAGGGCTCCCTGAGGGTTCATTATCATGTATTCAACACATTTACAGAAGTCTTTTGTCCTCAGCTATAGCCAGCTGAAGCACAGTCTCTGCAGTGGGGAGGTGACGGGATCTTAAGATGAGTGCAAGTTCTAGTCTTTGAGTTATCTTGTGCCCTTGTCACAGTCAGTGGAGGCTGGTTGAGGAAGACAGATGAGTAAGGGATTTAAGGATTACAATTTTCAGATGTTAATTCATGAGAATTTTACTTTGTTAAGGTTTGTCTTCTTTGTTTTATGGATTTAAATGTAATCTGTTACATTATTCATTTTTGGAGGGCTTGGAGAATTAAGAGGGTCCAGAGAAAAGAACTAATCTTTATCTTGTTGGATCTTATGACCTTGATGTTTCCTAGCAGTCAATAATACAGAGTACAATTATATCCACCCATATAATATTTTATATTCTACTTTGAGAAAATGAATACTAAATAAAGTACTAACTCTTCATCCTGGGTTTCAAATTCCTCCATAATTTGACCCTAACTTACCTTTCTGGAACATTCCTATCTGAGTATATCTCATGTAGCCAGTATTAGGCATGAGAATCCTTTCCCCAACTCTTGGATCCCAGAATTAGGCTGGGTACATCTCCCTCTTGGAGTTTAATGTTTTTTTCTAAGGGATCAGGGATAACTTTGTGATGCATATAGTACTTCTAGTGTGCTTCTCCACCACCCACCCCCAAGACTAGAAAATGAGAATAACTTAGTCATCCAGCCTTAAGAACTTCTAGAAAAGGGCATTTACTAAAGGTGAGGCAGCTAGATAGCTCGGGGGATAGTGCACTGGGTCTGGAGTCAGGAAGCCCTGAGTTCAAAACTGGCCTTAGGCACTTACTAGCTGTGTGACCCTGGGCAAGTCACTTAACTGTCTATTTGCCCTAATCCACTGAAAAAGGAAGTAGCAAACCACTTCAGTAACTTTGCTGAGAAAACTCCATGTGGGTTCACAAAGAGTCAGACAGGACTGAGTGACTGGACAACACATTTACTAAAGGTGGTACCATAAGAATAATCGTTACAAAATATTCCTTCCCCTGTTACACACTCTCTGATGAGTACACATAGAGTCCCAGGAGACTGGGAGCCCAAGCTGAGAAACTAAGGGGTTAACTCACAGCTTCTGAGTTGCCATAAGGCCTTTTCTCCCACTTGCGTGGTGCTCACTAAATTTCCCATAAATGGGGTGAATCTGCATCACCCCATTGTTGTTATGTCAAACTCTTCATGATTTTTCTTGGCAATGATACTGTCATTTTCTTTTCAAGTGGTTTAAGGCAAACAAAGGTTAAATGACTTGCTCAGGGTCACACAGATAGTGAGTGTCTGAGGCTGAATTTGAACTCAGGTTTTCCTGACCCCAGGTCCAGCACTCTAGGCACTGAGCTATCTAGCAGCCTTCCATAGTTAGTTCCTAATAAAGAGGCTGCTACCAGGTCATCAAAAGACACTAATGGAAAACCAGTGGGACTATAACAACCAATGCTGTCATGGGGTACAATAAAGCATAGTCTTTTTGCTGGACTGCTCATACAGCTGTAAATCCAATCTGTCTTTGGTACCCAATAATTCAGACACTGCCACTGGCTGGCCTGGGGATTCCATTTAGGATTCCATGGGAAGGTGGGAAGTCTGACACAAACTGGATGAGAGATCTTTCTCTAACTAAAGAAAGGGGGCTGAGGAGGATACTTGGGCAACGTCAAGTCTTCTTCTCTCTTACATTCTCAGCTGGTGATTCTTCCTCAGAGTTGTGCTGCAAAATCACATTCCCATTTCTGGAAAAGCTCTCCCTTTTCAACTCCCTTGATCATTCGTAGATGTTTTCTGGAGCTATGACCATGTTTTGAGGGTTTTTGTTTGTTTGTTTGTTTTTCCCCAGTCTATGGAATAAACTTTCTATTTGGTATCATTTAATATCCTTCAATGGCTTTCAAAGTCCTTAAACACTCAATCTAAAGCCTCTTGATTGACTGAGATGTCTCACCTAGTTAAGGTATCAGATCTAAAATTTGGTTGGGTAGTTTCTACCTCTTACGCTAATATCACCACCTGTGAAGTTCAGCTTTTCAAAAATTTCTTTTTAACCAGTAAAGTCAATGAAATTGGTACCGGTCTCCTAGTCTGGTTAACGGTTGTAGAAAGGAAACAGGGGGTTATGGGGGAGATATGTAGGTGGTTACCCCAGGGAGGAGTCGCTGCTGGAGGATGGGGACTCCAGGTCTGTCTATTTCTGTTTCTTTGGCATCCACTCCTCTTGCCGTGCATAGTCTGGACCAGCCTCATCTATCCCTATTCTCCTTAATGCACGCTTTGCTCCAGCCAAACTTGCTCTTTCTTGAAGATCTCAATGTCTTCAAAAAGCTGTTCCCTATGGTAACAAAAATAGCTAGCATTTATATAGGTTTAAGAAGCACTTAACATATACTGTCTCATTCGATAGTCTCACAACAGCCACGTCAGGTAGATGATGTTGATACCTTCATTCTACGGGTGAGAAAACTCAGACTAAAGGAAGTTAAGGGACGTAAAAAGGATCACATGGCTAGTAAGTGTCTGAGGCCAAATTTGAACTCAAGTCGTCTTGAGCACTATATTCACTGTGCCACCTAGATGCCCCTATGCATAGAATACAGGTTATATACAGAGAATGCCTTTCCTTCATACCTCCATCTAATTTCTACACATTACGGTTCAGAGGACCTGAGTTCAAATTTCACCTCTGACATTTACTTATGATCTATGTGTATGTCCTTTAGTAAATGATTCTAAGCATTTGGAGTTGTCATTTTTTCATCTTTAGAAAAAAAAGGAAAGGGAGAAAAAATATTTATAAGCTTGATGACTTCTAAATTCTAAATCTGTCTTTTGAGCTTCAAGGCAGCCCCAGCTCAAGTGGACCTGAAGAAATCTCTTCCTCTTCTGTATTTTCACAACATTTAATGTCTCTTCTATCACAACTTCACATTCTTCCTTGTATTGTAATTTTGTGGACATATCTTTCCTTCCCTAATATTACCTCTTTCCCTGATTCCTTGAGCTAAAAATAGTCTGTCCTTCCTCAGACCTCTAAAAGCACTGTGTTTGTACCTCTCTTAAGCATTTCCCATACTCTATATTGTGTCTAGACCATATCACAGCTACAAAATTATAAATCCCAAGAAGTCAAGAGCCATACCTTATGTGGTTTGTATGCTCTGGCACCCAGCACACTGCATTGAACAAAGCAGGGATCCAATAAATGTTTGGAATGAATGAAAGAATTAATGAAATAGTGAGTACCTGATTGGATGGACCCTGGGTCCAACCTTGTGACATTAATTACACTCTCACACATCATGATTGTAGGCAAATCAAACAAGTGTGAAATATGACATTGGCCTCTTAGGCCACCATGTAGCCTTTGGATCAACCAGGAAGCGTTTCTAGTGTTTCAGAGTAGTAAAGTTAAAGATTTTGAAAATCATGTCATGGTTGGATATCCATCCTAATTGTTTTTAATTGGAACAAGAAAAAACTAAAGACCTGAAAATGTGAAGGGAAACATAATTTTATGGATATTTAATATAATTTATATGCTTTGATATCTATTCTCATTTATAAACCACAGTGTTGATATCATTGCATGCTATAAAACTGCCTTAATAACACACTTATGAAGAAATATGAAGGTATGGAATTTCAAAATACATTCCACTCATGTATAGGTGGGTTTGAATTAACTGTAGCATATATTGAACCAAAGTTTAACTTCTTCCTGTGTCCCAAGATGTTCCTGAACTTTCTCCTTTGATCATTAGGCTGCTGTGTTTGGGGAATGCAAATTGATTTTAATATCAGCCTGAGACAAAAATAATTACTATGGTAAATCTAATGGATAGTGTTACAAAGCATTCCAATCCAAAGAGAAATGAGTTTTGGATAATTGATTTCTTTTGAATTATCCACACCTCAATTCTATTGCATGAAGACACATCTTTAAGTATGATTAGTTGAATTTTGATTTTCTACAATGCACTAAACTTCCAGAAAAGTTCTTTAGAAACTGAGCCTCAGCTCTGGATATGCAATTTTAAATGCTGTGTGCGTGTGTGCATGTGTGTGTATACACACATAAATATTATACATACATGTGTGTACAAACATACACACACATATATATGTATGTATGTGTGTATACACACACACACACACACATATATATATATATACATGTATATATATATATATATATATATATATATATATATATATATATATATAGTTGTTGAGTCATTTCAGTCCTGTCCAACTCTTCATAACTCTATTTGACGTTTTCTTGGCAAAGATATTGGAGTGGTTTGTCACTTCCTTATCCCACTCATTTTACAAATGAGGAACTGAGGCAAACATGGTGACATGCTCAGGGTCAAACAGCTGGTAAGTGTCTGAGGTCAAATTTGAACTCAGGTCCTCCTGACTTCAGAACTGGCACTCTATCTACTGTGCCATAAATACATATACATATACATACACATACACACACAGATATACACATGTATACATACACATACACATATACGTGTGTATATACTATTGTTGGTATTCTGTCTTTTTTTCTTCTGCCCGATTCTTCAACTCTTCATGACCCCAGGTGGGGTTTTCTTGGCAAAGGTAGTGGAATGGTTTGCCACTTCTCCAGATCATTTTTTACAAATGAGAAATAGAAGCAAATATGTTAAGTGACTAAGTGTCTGAGGCCATATTTAAAGTCACAAAGATGAGTCTTCCTGACTCCAGGCCAAGCACTCTATCCATTGTGACACCTTGCTACACACACACACACACACACACACACACACACACACACAGATATACACATATATACATATACATACATAATAAGTATGTATGTGTATGTGTGTGTGTGTGTGTGTGTGTGTGTGTGTGTGTGTGTAGGACATGAATAAAGGGCCAAAAATGTAATTTTACTCTAATTTTGAGGATTATTTGACTTCGTACCTCAGAACTATAAAAAATTTTCCAGAACAAATTAACTAATATGGAATTAACAAATCCCACTATTAATATTCCACATTCTGGAAACTAAAGGCTTAGTGTTTTATGTTCTGTTTTTAATATAGGATTAGGAACTAATAGGACATTGTAAGATTAACTTCCTGTCTACAATAGCTTCAGGGTTTGAAGTGACCAGCAGACCACTAAACTATAGTAGTGTACTTGTATTTCAATTTTCTGTAGAGAAAGAAGAAAGAGGGAAGCCTATGTCAAGACAAAAGTCAAATGAAGGAGGGCAGGACTACATTTAATGCTGTGGCATGCCAAACCAAGGTTGACAGTGTCCATTAGAGAGATTCAATATGAGAGGTGAGTTAGAGCTATGATCTTATCAGTAAAGACCAACACAAATATTGGAGGCAGAGGCAGCATCCAACAGACAAAGGTATGTTGTTTGCCGAATGACATTCTAGGGATGCATTTATATTTACCAGGGAGACTATAATATTCCAATTCTTTTGTTGTCTTAAGGAGAAAATGTCTTAGTATTCCTGGCATTTGATATTTTGATGTATCTGACAGCAAAATCCAGGAGCAAACGGTCTAAAGTACAATGAGCACTTTCTTCAAGTTTGCATGTTATTTCTTAATATCAAATATAAATGCCATTGCCCCACATCAGAGTTGAAATTCGCATAATCATAAATATAAAAGAGCGTAACAAGATAAAGAAGGAAAATTTGGAAGACTTTGGAATTGTGAAGAAAGCCTGAGATTCATTTTTTTGACGGGTTAGGGAGAAGTTTAATAGGACATAAGAAAAAATAAAGGAATTCAAGGAAGAATAATAGTAATAGCTAGCATTCGTATAGCCCCTACTAAGTGTCAGGCACTGTGAAAAGTGCTTTACAATCCAAAAAGAATGCAGAGAAGAACTGGCATAGGGTATTTCAATTATCTGAACATCTCCCAAAGCTCTCTCTGTCTTTGTCAAAAGCAGAGCAGGTAAGAATTTCTCATCTTTTCTTAATGATAATTTCATCCTGGAGGAATCAAGAAGGGGACCTGTAAATAAGGATCTGATTCTGGCCACCAAGCAGGAATGGTTGCTGGAATAGAAACCAAGTCAGCATGGTCTCATACACACTCTGGATCTTGTGAGAGAAGACTCCAAAGGGCTTGGGGAAAGTACAGGAAGCTTCACTTAAACCAAAATGCTATAGGGATAGTCAACTCAAATAGTAATGGGAAGCTCTTAAGTGGAAACAATATAAAGACCCGAAGAGAAAAAAAATTCTAACAAGGAGCGAAGGGAGAGTCGTCTAGAGAAACCAGTTTGAATACATAGGAAATTCACCAGTTGAAAGATTTTAAGACTTTAAGAGAACATGGAAGCAAAGGCAGCCTTTGCTTTGTATACATACATATACAAAAAATACATATAAAATATTTATATATATATACATATATATATATATATGTATATATATATATAAATACATATAAAAGCCAAGTCCTATAAGTACAGGCCTGTAATATTTGCCACTATGGTGCTAAATAAGGAGGAAAAAAAGGGTAGAAAAAGGAGTACTTATAAATTGGGAGAAAAAGGAAGATCAAAGAAGAAATATAGACAATAGCCAGAAAGCAGAATCACTCAATGATTATTCTGTCTCTGTTTTCTCTTATGAGAATGATGTTTGTACAGGAAAGCACAGAACAAAGGCTAACTAGATATGTGCCCACATTTTAAACATGAGGAAACTAAGGCTGAAAGAAGTTAAATGACCTCTATAGGCCCACCCAGCTAGTATCTGAGGCAGGATTTGAACTCAATCTTCCAGACTCCAAGCTCATTGTACTACTTAGTTTGCATTAGCTCACTTCAGATATGTGTGCTTTTCTTAGATCTCTGGTTTTCACTAAAGATAGAATGTCTTAGGCTTCCACCCTTCTATGCATCTTCTACCTCCCATGAACCTTCAGTCTCTTCTTCCGGCTGGGAAATACTATACTTCCCATCATTCCTCTTCCTAGTTATATGGCTATCATTAATGGGTTAATGCTATATTGGAAGGAGTTCTCCAACAGGAAGCACCAGAGATCTTACGCTTTTTAACTATTTTTTAAAAAAATAATAATAACATGGGTAGAGATCTGAATGACAATTATCATATTGGTATAGGAAACAAAGATCAGACCCACAGATAACATGTTGACTGGCAGAGTCAAAATACAAAAAGATCATGACAAACCAGAACACTGGGTCATATCTAATAAGATTAAATGAAATATGGGCGCAAGTAAAGTCTGATGTTGGAGTTCAAAAATCCAATTCACCATTAAAAGGTGACAAAGGATAACAGCATATTGTCTTCTAGAGATCTGGGAAGGTTCTATTATACCATAACATTAATTTAGGTCATTAATGTAACATTGCAGTCCAAAAAGAAAGCTAATGTGATTTCAGGTTGAATTATGAGGAGATCAGGATTAGGGACTCTATAATATGGCTGTACTTGGCCCTATCAGGCCAAATCTAGAGTGTTAGATTTACTTCTATGTACAAGACTTTAAGAAGGACGTTTAGAAGTTTGAGAGCAACCAGTATGGTGAACAACTTTAAAATTATACCATGTAAGGACTGATTAAAGGACCTACGTTCACTGGTCAACGGAGAGAAGACTCAAGAGGAATATTATAGCTTTCTTTCAGTATTTGAAGCACTGTTAAATAGAAAAAGATTTAAACTTTTTCCATTTGGCCCTCAAGGGCAAAACCAGAACTGCTAAGCAAAAAATTAAAAAAGGGAGACAGACTTAACATAAAAGCTTATCAAGAATCAGAGCTATCCCTAAAGTAGAAAGGATTTCCTTAGGAGGAAGTAAGTTCTCTCAGGAAAAGTCTTTAAAAAAAAAAAAAGATAAACTGTGGTGTTAGGGGTGTTGTATAAGTTTTTCTTTCCCAGGACAAAATGTTGGACAAGATGGCTTCTGGTGTCTTTTCCAACTCTGAGATTCTATGACCCTAAGAACATGAAAAGTGAATCTTTAAATGTTTCACTGTTTGTCAATGAACATAGTCTATAGTAACTTGAACTAAAGCAAATCACCAATGTTCTATTTGATGGTGTAGCCACAAAAATCCTTTCCTTATCAAAGACAACACAAGCAAAAAAATTCCAGTAGATCAGGGTTTCTTAACCTGGGTTCCATGAACTATTTTTTTTAAATATTCTAATAGCTATACTTCAGTATAATTGGTTTTCTTTTTATTCTTATGTATTTCATTTTCTTCATTTAAAAACATTATTTTGAGAAGCAGTGCATAGGCCTCATCAGACCGCCAAAGGGGCCCAAGATGCTAAAAACAAATTAGGAGCCCCTGGATTAGACTGCTTTGAGCAAACGACAGGAGTATAGTGTTTTTAAGGATAAGCAAATTATCAAAATTGCTAAAGAAGTATAATATTGGAGAGATAATAACAAAACAGTTTATTACGTCGAACAGCCCATTTTTAAAAAGCTTATTGGAAATACTTTTTAAGTCAAGTCATGGCAAAAAGCATTTATTAAACATTATATTAAGTGTTAAGAATACAAAAAAAGGCAAAAATGTGGCAACTCTCAAGGAGCTCACAGTTCGATGGCAGGGACGGAGGGTGGGGATATATACAGGATAAATCAGAGATAATCAACAGCGAGAAAGAATTGGCATTAAGGGGGATCAGCAAAGGCTTCTTCAAGAAGGTGTGGTTTTAGGTGAGACTAAAGAAAGACTGGGAAGCCTGAGAGAAAGGAGAGAGATCCAGTCATGGGGGTTAGCCAATGAAAATATACCTAATCAAGGGATAGCGTGAAGAGCAGGAAAGAGACTAGTGTCGCTACATCGCAGAGTACTAAGAAAGGAGTAAGGTATAAGAAAACTGAAAAGGGAGGAAGGGACTAGTTAATGAAAGCCTTTAAAAGCCAAAGGGAAGATGTGATGTTTGATGCTGGAGGAAGCTTGTTGAGTGGGGAATGAGATGATCAGCTCTGAGCTTTAGGAAGATCCATTTTACAATTTTCAGATTTCCAGTTGCTTCTGTAGGATCATAGAGTATCATAACTGGAAGGGAACTTTATGAGGAAACTAAATCCCAGAGAAGTAAGTGACTTCACCACAGTCATACAGGTAGCAGATAGGAGAAATAAGATTTGAATTCAGGTCCTGTGTCCTTGAATAGAATGTTTTTTCTACTACACCATACAATTTTTTAAGTAAAGGACACAGTAGAAGATTTGAGGGGTATTGGGACTCACTGAGGTTGTGTAGGTCATTTATCTGTGTGGGTCATTTCCCACTAGGAATTTTGAGGGGGATTTTTTTCAAAACATTCTGTTACCGAACACGACATAAGACGGGGCATCGGTTGGAAAAGCCACACAGAACTGTTGCAGCTGGGTTGTATAAAAAGGAGATGATTTAATAGAAAACATCAGACTTTGCACATTTTGATTGCCTATTTTCTCTATGTAGATTTCTCATGACAGTAGCCACAGCTGCTGCCTGAAGGTGTCCTTTCGCTGATGATTGTGGCCATCATCCTGGTGCGAAGTGCTTTGTTTTGATGCCAAATAGCACACACAGCTTTTCTAGCTCTGACTGCAGGGGTGTTCACTTCTTATTAGCAAGGAGCAAGATTTTCTTTCTCTAGTTTTGAGAAACAACAGGAACATCTGCTGAAGTCACAAGAGATTATTTTGCTGTGTGGGGGAAGCCTGATGCTGTTACGTTTCTTTTCTACAGTAAGAGGTATTCACTGGGAGTGGGGAAGAGGAGAGGGGACAGGAAAGCTGTAAAGTCTTCCTGTAAAATGTTAGGAGCTCCATACATGATGACAATCTCTTTTTTTAATGATTAGTTTTGAAAGGTGACTTGATTATAAACTTTATGGCATAAAAACTAGATGTCTTTAGAGATGTGATAGCTATGCATCATACTGAGACTCAAACAGCCAATAATGGCTTTAGATTCACCGATTTCGAGTGCATTATGAGAAGCATTATGAGAGGCCACATAACAAAGTAAATAATAATGAATGCTGCACTCACTCAGGAAGACCCGTGTTTGTATCTTGCCTCGGAGCCAACTTGCCATCTGATATTGGGCAAGTCGCTTAACCCCTCTCATGAGGATAGTAATGTCACTTACCTCATAGCATGGTTATGAGGTGATGGTGTATATAAAACATCTTGCAAAACTTAAATGTCATCTATTACTATTTGGGGAGTATAAAGAATTGCTGACTAAATATGCTAACTGCTCAGTGAAAATCATGCTTGGCATTATGTACATGGAAAGTTCAATAAACAATTATTGGATGGATGGATGGATGGATGGATGGATGGATGGATGGATGAAGTTATTTTCTTTAGGTTCAAACATCAGAATAACCTCCATCAGCAATTCCAATACTTTTACATACTGTCAACTTCCATTCTTCAGCATCCCTTGATTTGTAGTCATGTGGCATCATTGAATAATATTGATAATAAAGAATGTCCCTTTATTTCAAGGGAAAGCTTGGGGTCTTTAGTAGGACTACAATTTCCCCAAAGCAATCCAGCCTACTTCGCTTCTTTTTTTCCAGCTCCAAACCAAATTCATTGTCCATTTTCTAGTTCTTTGCTTTCCTCCAAAACATATTTACTGATGGATAAGCTCTGAGTCCATTAAAATTGTAGTTACCTAAAAGAAGATATCAGGATCATGTGATCAGCAAGATGTCAAAGTAATTTTTTTCCAAAACTTACAAACTCAGAAAAATGAAGTATGCTTCATACAAAAAGCAACTGAAGCTAAAAACGTAAACTGAATGCACCCAAGTGGCCAAGAAGATTACACAGTAGCTCAGGGTTCCAGGGGTTTATAAATTGTCACTTTCCTTTCCTTAGATTGAGCCGCTACCGGCTGTAATTCTCTGATTTTAGAGAGTCAGGAACTAGCACTCCCAATTCCACTGAACCACTCAGAATAGAGATATTTACTGAAAAGGTATAGCAACAATAACTATAATAACATTTCTTCCTCCACCTCCAAGTCATACTCTCCCCTATACCAACTCAGTTTCTGGGGAAGGAGGCTCAAAACCTTGCTCACTTCCTTCCTACGTAAGACCAAATTCATGTCCAGAGGCAGCATCTCTGTCAGATGAGCCCTCGACTCAGCTACCACTGAATGGGGAGCCTGAAGGTCACTTCTTGCTCCTCAAGTGTTGCCTCTCTTCTGGTTACAAACATAATGCTGAGATGCCAAAGAGGCTCTGCTTCCTTCATAACAATGATGTTTTGGGTACAAAACTCAACTGTGAAATAAAGGAGCTCTCCAGACCTTTCTTACTTATAAAGTCACAGTCAGCAACTCCCTTCATCAACTACCAGGAACACTAAATTTGCCCAGTTCTTTTGGGCAGCAATCACACTTTAATAAGGCACAGAGGGTATGAAGACAAGCAGCAAAGGGTAGCCAGCAAATGTGGAGGCATGGGATGGTGAAGGGAGACAGGTATCATTGAGAAGAGGATGGGCATGGGGAGAAGCAGAAAGTAACCCTCATTTAATCATGGATTAGAGTTGGGAGCACTAGGCACCATGGACATAATGGAGATGAAAGGGACCTCAGGGGGCTGGAGTTTAAGGTCCCATTTTTATAGGGTATTTTGGGGAAACAGACTAACTCTTATCTGTGTCACCTTAGAATTAGTTCATTAACATATCCACATCATCCCAAAGTTACCAGCACCTTTTTGATGTTCTGCTGCTCTGGAAATGTGGAGGTCTGGAATTTGACTGGAATTCACACATCATAGGACCAGAACTTTGATGGCAATGCCTAGCTGGCTTCCACTGATTCAGCACACATAACCAGGCAGTGAATTTTGGTTACTATATTGTAAATTACGCTTTAATCTTTAGGACAGTTTGCATATGATCTAAAGGTCCCCCTTTAAGATCTTATTTTCTGCTATTGGCCCCTTATACTGCCTATTTATAAACTTACTAGGTGATGGGGTGGGGAGCAGAGGTCAGGGGGCCAGAAGATAAAATTTTAACACAAACACTAGGGCAAAAAGGAGGCAGCTTAAATTAAGAAGCCTTTATGAATGGCTCTGAAGCCAGAAGAACTTCCTCTCCATCACATGATTAACTGACAGGAACCATTTACAGAATGTCCACTTGTGTTCTAGTTTCTCCCTTACATGTCACCAAAAACCTTCAGGAAATAGTTCCTTAGTACCTATGGAAAGATATCATTATGGGGTTTTTATACATGCCATAGCCTCATTAAATAAGGTAAAAATCCCCAAAATAACACTGGATAACATAAGTACTTAGTAAACCACTAAGAATTCTCTCTGTCTCTGTCTCTCTCCCTGGCCCCCCCCCACTTCCATCTATCCACTCCAATCATTGGCATAGGTAATTCCAGTGGCCCAATGACAGGGACTCAATACGAATGCCCCTTGGCCCCACAATAGGTGATAAACACTCAGCGAAGAGGCTTGAAGAGTCCTGACTCAATCTTTAGCCAGAAACAGAAAAGTGACCAAAGGTATTGCGGCTCCTTTTTAATGTTCCTTTAAGTCAGCTGCAATGCCTGTTCAGTGGCCAAAATTGACAATGTTTCATCGTCTCAAAATACTAATCCCCTTTTAGCACTAATCCAGCCTATGTGGATGGACAAAAGCCAGCAAGGCAGTTTTGCACTTGCTTCTGATTGGGGGTTGGGGGGGGGGCGGACTTTAATACCACTCTCTCTATGTTTGTAATTAGTACAACAACACATGATGGCCAAATATCCCTGAAATGTTGCTTGTAGTCTCTGGGCATACATTCTGCCAACTCCTTTCTTTGCTTTTCCATGTATTACCTATCCTGCAACTCTGAAGATGTCACCCTGCCTCCCCACTCCTACTTCCTCCCTATTACCTACTTGTATCAAGTATAAATTCTATTTGGCATTCAAAAGAATCCACAACCTTGTCCCTTTCCTATCTTTCCAGTCTTTTAATCTATTACTTCCCATCCATGCCTTCTATAGTATAGCCAAACTGACCTACTTTCTGTTCCTTGCTCCCTCTGCTCCATTTCCTTTATTCCATTATTTCACACTTCTGTACTTCATGCCTCTCTATACCTGGAACGCTAATTTCTTCATTCTGAACTCTTAGAGCTCCCTGGCAAACTCAGCTCAAATATTATCTCCTTCAAGAAGCTTTTCATCATTCCTTAGCTGCTAGTACCTTCCTTTCTAGGCTACTTCCCATCTATTCTATAGTAGTTTTCTCCCACTCTGTACTTTATTAGAATGTAAGCTCCTTAAGGTTAAGGACTTTCATTTTTCTTTACTCACCTCTTAGCACAGAGCCTAGCACATAGCACATAACTTACTAAATTCTTGATGACTAACCAGTTCCTCTAAAACCAAAATGTCAAGATTGATATAATTCGGCTTCTCCAGGAATATATCTATTAATTGCTCACTGAACAAGGGTCTGCCACCACACCATGAGGGAGCATATCTATTGGTCCTCCAACTTCCCCTTCCCCTGAGGGCAAGGGCCAATAGCAATGCTTCCCTACTGTGTGAGTATGCTTTATACATGGGCACATACTTTGTAAGATTATGCCAGTATTTCTTAACCATGAGAGTTTCATTAGTGTTAGTGGATTGCTTTGAATGCCAAACAGTGATAGATGTATACAAAAAAGAAAGAAAAGCATGTCAATAATTTTTTTTAATTTTTCAAGAAAAATAAAAGTCTAAGAAGACACAAATAAGACATTTTTATTACTACCTTGTTAAATTTAATATATGCTCCGAAAATACTCTATGTGATAAAAGTTCTCCAATTCATATACACTCCTCTTTTATATTCTTCTTTGAATATCAAAATGTTTGCATTTGTTATTTTAAAATTCATTATAAAACATAGAATAATAAAGAAAATAAATTAAAGGATGAATTGAAAGGATATTTTGAAAGTCAAAGGAGCTCAAGTTACTTCCCAAAATACATATCCTTCAAAAATACCCTAATCAAAGAAAAAAATATGAATTTTCAATAAAAGAACAGCATTTGAAGCATTATTGCAACAAAAAATGAGCTGAGTATTTGACTTGCAATCGCCTCAAGCATCAAAAACACAAGAAAGGTCAAAATAAGTTCAATTATTAAGGCAAGATGAAGCAATAAAATCAATTCACTCAAATTTATAGCCTGTGTATTTTTTTAAAGGAGAGTATAAACTGAGATGTAGAAAAAATGCAAAGAGGGACAAATGGCTTAAAGGGAGCTTTAGAAAACCTGAAGTGAAGGAGAAAGACAAAAATACTCAACTGACTAAATCCTATGACCCTATATAAAAAATACATATACTTTATACAAGGTATACTACAGTGGGAAGTCACATGGACTACTAATGGGATAAATTATAGATCTAGGCAAAATAATAAAATTTATTTGAAGGAACAAAATATCAAGAATCTCAAGGGACATGCTGAAAAAGTAAAAAATTAGAAATATAAATCAGTATCATCAACTAGATTAGGAAAAATCCCAAACCATCAAATTTGTAATTCAACAAAGCTTAGAACATAAAATACATGGGAAAGAACTCCACATTTTATAAGAACTGCTGGGGAAAAAAAAAACTATAAAGTAATTTGGCAGAAAATAGTATCATACTGAAATCTTACACTTTATGCCAAAATAAGACCAAAATGGATATACAACAAGAATATAAAAGATCATGCCATTTAAAAAAAATAAAAGAAAATGAGATCAGATACCTTAACTGCTATGGCCAGGGGGAGACCACTTAACCAGATGTGGATCATAGCCTTGGAATGAGAAGGAACATTAGAAGTCATCTACTCCAACTCAGGGACAGCAAGGTGGCCCAGTAGATAGAGCACTCATCTTGGAATCACAATCAGAAAGACTCATCTTCCTGAATTCAAATCTAGCCTCAGACACTCACTAGCTGTGTGACCCTAGACAACTCACTTCACTCTGTTTGCTTCAGTTTCCTCATCCGTAAAATAAGCTAGAAAAGGAAATGGCAAACCACTCCAGTATCTTTGCCAAGAAAACACCAAATGGTCACAAAGGGTCAGACAATACTGAAATGACTCAACAAATGAACAACAATGGGGAACTGACTAATTGCTGGTCCAGCCATCAAAATATGCATAGAATCCTCTTCTGACTGCAAATTCCAAAATTGGCAAAATATTAAAAAAAATCACCTTGAATCCATGGTGATGAGTCTCTCCAGAGAAATTAAAAATAGAATAATTGATTGGAAATACAAACATGCTAAAGTGACAAACTTTTTGAAGAAGCAAAATGTAATATGATTTCTATACAGGCAAAATATATTGATCTTGAAGACAAAATGCAGAGTCCACTTATAGATTATAAGGTCTCCCAGAAGAACAAATCAAA
This sequence comes from Trichosurus vulpecula, assembly GCF_011100635.1. Taxonomy (NCBI): domain Eukaryota; kingdom Metazoa; phylum Chordata; class Mammalia; order Diprotodontia; family Phalangeridae; genus Trichosurus; species Trichosurus vulpecula. The sequence continues at coordinate 438,401,708 of NC_050574.1, forward strand.
TCAGAAACTTGAAGAGTATAAGAAAAGAAATAATATAAGAAAACCACCCAGATCTCCTTAGCACTGAAAACAAAGTGCCAATAAAAAAAGATCTACAGATCAACTCCAGAAAGGAAAAGCAAACAAACAAACACCTATGCTGCATATTTTAAGAACTATTTTGGCTAAATATAACAATTCCAGTGACAAATGACAAATAAAAAGATTTTCATGTGTAAAAGAAGGAAACCTATATAACACAAGATTATTGTGCACCCACCAGCAACTTTAGATGAGAGTGGAATGTGTCCCAAAGAGCAAAAGAACTCAAATAGTCAATCAAAGCATTTATACTCTAAAAATCTGATTCTAGTTATCAAAAAGAAAAGATGTGCATTCAGAAATAATGAGTCATCTGAAGCATTCTTATAAAAAGAATACATAAGTAGATTATATGTTTTGAAAATTGGTAAACAAATACAGCTAACCAGGAAAACACAGGTATTGAAAAAAAAGACTTGATACCTCAGGCAGTACAAGCTTCTTCAACTTTCTCTGCATGTTGCAGAGGGGAAAACATTGAGTTCTGTTGCTTGTTGGCATATAATGGGGGTTTGTTGGCAGAAACTACAATGGTTTTTTCCAGGGTTTTTTAAAATTAGTTTTAAATGGATTTTATTTCAAATGTATTTTCTAAATTACATGTCAAGATTTCATTACCCACTGCTGAAATACATTTACCACTCTTCACAGTTTGAGAATTTGATGGAGGATTATAGATCATGGTCTCTGAATCCACTCTTCAACTACTAATTTAAAGGCTTCTGAAACTTAAATCTTAAATAATAACCTTATTCCAAATGCACAATTCCAATGCAAATATTGTGTGTGCACTTGTAGACAGATTCTTCCCAAAACGAATATAGCAAATCTGAACAATGACATATGCTAATTTAAGGGCAGGAGGGAGAGAAGAGGCAATGATTAAATGCCTCCCAAAATGGATATTCATAGATTTAAAAATAAAATAGAACCAGTACTTAGAGAACTGCTGAATGGATGGCAGAGCCTGTTGACAATGGTGTATAGACTTGTTTCAACAATCCGGCTAGCAGTTATTGTGGGGGTCAAAGCCCAACAACAAGAATGCTACCAGCATGCTGCAAAAGCACAGGTTCTTTTGATCTCCTTAACTAAGGAAAGCTACATGAAGGGGTTTGATAAGCTTACTTTAATTCAGCATTCAAATATCATTCACCTAGTTCAGAGGAAAAAGCCAGCACCCTGAACTTCAGAACAAACACAAACAAATTACAAACATCAACAGACAGACCTTGTCTGATTCAAATCCCAATACGTAGTTACCAGAGTTCAACAAAGTCTCAGCATCCGGGTTTACAAGTTGGAGGGCTCCTTAGCTACAACTGCCCAGAGTCTCTGCATCAGCACCATCACAAGTGAGAGCCCTGCACAAATGGCTCTGTCCTCTCTTCTAATAGGGCTTCAGACATCATCAAACATCATCTGAATGATCAGAACTTAGGCTGCTATGACTGGTTCTTGAGTTAGCCCCTCCCCTTAGGATCCTGGGAGGTTCACATCCACATAGGTTAGGTTAACACCTAATAGGGGTTAGAGCCTGGGGCTTAGCACTTAGTAAGAGTCAATGAAATACACTGAATTACTCAAAGGAAACAAAGCCAAACTCTTCAAGGGCACTTGTTGAACTAAGTGCTAACAGCCCATTTTGCTTACCAACACAAGACTTGACAAATTGTTGTTGGAGAGGACATGGTGCTTCATGAGCACATTATAGATTATGGATTAGCATTCTATTCATCGTATTGTTGTCTTATTGTAGTTTTTGGTATTGGCCTGTGTAGACAACTGCAATTGGTTTACCTAGTGATAGTGAGAGTAGCTATGTTAACTTGTCATGAGCAACTCCATTTTGCTTTAAGCTTCTATTTTCTTACTAAGTAGTTGTTATGTAAGCCATTATTCTGTAATGAGATAAGCACTTGAGAGGCATAATGGCAATGATATGTGTCCCCCAAATCTGATAAACAACTGAAAAACAATGACTAATAATGTTAAGAAACTAAAGCTTTGATAGGTAATTTCTTTTCATCACAAATTGGGTAATTGATCATCAGTCTGAATTTAGATGTAACTTGTAAACACCCCTTACCCAGAAACATAAAAGCTCACTGGAGATTGTAGTCAATCAACCTGCTCCTGGATGATCACCAGAATTGACTCCTGTATTTCCAACATTTGGAGGTGTGATGACCTTGTGTTCACTCAAAAGCTATCTGATTGATGTTAATTTGCCAGAATGACACCTCAGACGGTGACACACAACCTTTGGCTGGGCAAAGGGGAAGCATTGTCAAGAATATCTATTTGAGACTAGTACATTTAGGAATCGAGTTGGTGATTTGTTTCTTGGAGGGGTTGATCTTTATATTATTGAATAGAAAATTGCATGCTGGCAATCAATGAAAAGTGGTTGCATGCAATAATGAGTGTAAGTCTGATTTTGTGTTTCGGCTATGCTAGTACCGTATGTTAGAGTAAATTGTAAATATATAAGAGTAAATTTGGTGCATGTATTATGTCTTAGACTCTTTTAGATCATTTTTATGTGGGAGAGGTTGAAGAGTTTTGGAAAAAAAATGTTTAATACTCTATCTCAGAGCTTCTTATGGGATTCCATGTAGGATCGCAAAACTGAATGTGGGGGTTGTGAAAAATTTGGCAACAGTAAAAGGTTTCTGAACACATGATGACCAAAAATTAATTCAAAATCAAATGTGTAATGAATCTGAGATTAATTCTGGCAGCACTTGCCCCTGTTGTATTGTGGGACTTCACTGTAGCCTTGCTTCTGAATACACAACATGCGCATTTTGTACTGTACATGTCCTCATGCCATGCAATGGCAATGACTGCTACCAGTAACACCTCAGCTCAGATTGGAGACTACTGTATATTATGAATTGCACTGTTTTTACTGTACATACAAAGTTTTCTGCTCTTACAGAAACATAATAGTTAAATTACAGAAAATAAAGACTTTTGGTATTTTCCTACTATCATTCCTCAGCAAGTAAGCATCAAATTAACATATCTTTGGATCAGATTGTATTAGAATGTTTGAGTTTTGAAATTGCTTTTATCTCCTTTTACAGAAACATAAGTGTTTAATTGCAGCAAGTAAAGATGAAAGAGCTATATAATAATTCTCCACTATAACCAATAAGCACAAACAAATATAATTTCGTAAACTAAAGCTAATATTTATTTGAGAAATTATTAGCAATATTTATTTATATTTTAGGACAAAATTATTTTTCAGTTATGGCTAAATTTAGATAGAAGAGGTAAAAATACAGATGACAAACAATGAGGCATAGTCTTTGCTATCAGGCTGTAGTACACCTAAATTGACAAGAAAAGTAAATTATGTGGAATCAATTTTGCAATAGGGATTTACTTCTAATAATGATGGTGACTTGGAAAAATCTCTTTGCTTAATTTGTAATGAAATTTTGACTATGGAGAACATGAAATCAGCCAAACTAAAATGACGTCTTAATAACAAGCATGCAACATACCTCAATAAACCAAAATAATCTTTTTAATGCCTTTTAAAATCTTCAAATAAAGAAAAACAATGTTTTGAGAAATTTGTTGCTATCAATGAAAAGTACTTCCTGTACCTTACAAAGCTTCTTATTGAATTACAAAAACTAAGAAAGCCTTACGCGATAGAAGATATTGTGTTCCTGCTGCTATTAAAAAGTCAGAAATAGTTCTTGGGAAAAAGTGTGGGGATGAACTTCATAAAATTCCTTTATTGAATGATGCTGTTTCCAAAAGAATTTCTGAAACTAGTAATGACCAATTCCAGCAGCTTATTATTAAACTTAAGGACAGCCCAAAGTTTGCAATTCAGTTAGGTGAAACAACTAATATTTCTAACCTGGCACCGTTGTTGTTTTATGTAATGTATGTTTATGAAGGAAGCATAGATGAGGAATTATTCTTTTCTCACCCTTCAGAGGGGCACACAAGAAAGGAAGATATATATCTTAGAGTGGATGAATTTTTCACAAATGAAGGTTTACAGTAGAAAAACTTCATTGGAGTCTTTACAGGTGGTGCTGGAGCAATGATGGGCAAGAATGTTGGATTTGAAGCAAAAGTTAAAGCTGGTGGCAATGAACATATTACTTTTACTCACTGCATGATCCATGAGGAGGCACTTGTAGCCAAAAAAAAATCACTAGAGTTAGATGTTGTATTTCGAGATACTATCATTAAATAACTTCATTATAACTTCATTAAAATCTGTGCCCTTAACAATCATTTGTTTTCAAACCTTTGGAAAGACATGGACTCCAATTTCAAAAGCTTATTACTACACACAGAGGTAAGGTGGTTCTCAAGAGGGTGAAGTTTAAGCAGATTATTGAAATTGAAAGATGAAGTTGTTATATTTTTGACTGAGGAGACATCTGATTTTGTTAATTTTTTCATGCTGACTTATGGCTTTCAAAACTGTGTTATTAGTTGGATATCTCTGGAAAACTCTGTGATATAAACATGTCCCTTCAAGGCATAAATTGAAATATATGTATGTTAAAAGACAAAATTGAAAGTTTTACTAAAAAATTAACATATGGAAGAATAGGGTGGAAAATGGTTCTTTAGAAATGTTTATAGCTACAGATGATTGTATAATTGAAAATAACCTTCCCTAAGATTTAATTGTAAGAGTTATAATTGATTATCTGAGGTGCCTGGAGATACAATTTCAGAAATACTTCCCTTCAAACTTTGATTCTAAAAAGCCAATTTGGGTTCAAAATCCATACTTAATTGAAATAAAAAAATGTCACTTGTCTGACATTAAAAGTTCAAAAAGAAGATGGCAGCTGGTAAACTGGGACTAGAGTGAGCTCCGTTACAGAGTCCCTCCAAAAACCTATAAAAAATGGCTCTGAACCAATTCTAGAATGGCAGAACCCACAGAACAGCAGAGGGAAGCAGGGCTCCAGCCCAGGACAGCCTGGATGGTCTCTGGGTGAGGTCTATTCCACACGGAGCTGGGAGCTGGGAGCTGGGAACGGAGTGGAGCAGAGCCCAGCATGAGCAGCGTGGACCATCCAGACCAGAAGCCGGGCGGAAGGGGGTCCTAGCGCCCTGATTCAGTGAGCTGCGGCAGTTACCAGACCCCTCGACCCACAAACACCAAAGACTGCGGAGAAGGTTAGTGGGAAAAGCTGCAGGGAGTAGAAGGAGTAGCCGGTTCGGCTTCCAGCCCCGGGGGAAGCGGAGGTGGGGCAGCTACAGCTGTTGTTACTTCCGGCTCCAGGCCCACCTGGTGGGAGGAATTAAGTGGCAGATCAGAGCAAGGGTGCACAGCCTGCGGAAGATCTAAGCCCAGTTCAGGTTAGGGGTTCTTGGAGAAGGAGCAGTGCGGGTCTGACAGAGCTGGCACCTCCCCCCCAAACGTGGAACATAGAATTCATTAGTCTACAAGCAGTCATGCCCCACTGAAAAACTCAAGGGTCAAGTTAGTTGGTTGGGAATATGGACAGGCAGCGGAAACGCGCCCAGATTCACTCTCAGACTTTGGATTCTTTCTTTGGTGACAAAGAAGACCAAAACATACACCCTAAAGAAGACAACAAAGTCATAGAGCCTACAACAAAAGCCTCCAAGAAAAACATGAACTGGCCCCAGGCCATAGAAGAACTCAAAAAGGATTTGGAAAAGCAAGTTAGAGAAGTAGAGGAAAAATTGGGAAGAGAAATGAGAAGGATGCGAGAAAACCATGAAAAACAAGTCAATGACTTGCTAAAGGAGACCCAAAAAAATACTGAAAAATACACTGAAGAAAACAACACCTTAAAAAACAGACTAACTCAAATGGCAAAAGAGCTCCAAAAAGCCAATGAGGAGAAGAATGCCTTGAAAGGCAGAATTAGCCAAATGGAAAAGGAGGTCCAAAAGACCACTGAAAAAAATACTACTTTAAAAATTAGATTGGAGCAAGTGGAAGCTAGTGACTTTATGAGGAATCAGGATACTATAAAACAGAACCAAAGGAATGAAAAAATGGAAGACAATGTGAAATATCTCCTTGGAAAAACCACTGACCTGGAAAATAGATCCAGGAGAGAGAATTTAAAAATTATTGGAATACCTGAAAGCCATGATCAAAAAGAGAGCCTAGATACCATCTTTCAAGAAATTATCAAGGAGAACTGCCCTGATATTCTAGAGCCACAGGGCAAAATAGAAATTGAAAGAATCCATCGATCGCCTCCGCAAATAGATCCCAAAAAGAAATCTCCTAGGAATATTGTTGCCAAATTCCAGAGCTCCCAGATCAAGGAGAAAATACTGCAAGCAGCCAGAAAGAAACAATTTGAGTATTGTGGAAACCCAATCAGAATAATCCAAGATCTGGCAGCTTCTACCTTAAGAGATCGAAGGGCTTGGAATGCGATATTCCGGAGGTCAATGGAGCTAGGATTAAAACCAAGAATCACCTACCCAGCAAAACTGAGGATCATGTTCCAAGGCAAAATATGGATTTTCAATAAAATAGAGGACTTTCAAGCTTTCTCAATGAAAAGACCAGAACTGAATAGAAAATTTGACTTTCAAACGCAAGAATCAAGAGAAGCATGAAAAGGTAATCAAGAAACGGAAATTGCAAGGGACTTACTAAAGTTGAACTGTTTTGTTTACATTCCTACATGGAAAGATGATGTGTATGATTCATGAGACCTCAGTATTAGGGTAGTTGAAGGGAATATGCATATATATGTATATGTTTATGTATATATATAGGAGAATGTGTATGTATGTATATATCTATGTGTATGTGTATGTATGTGTATATATATATGTCTGTTTATATACGTGTATATATATGTGTGTGTGTACGTATATATATATATATATATATATATATATATATATATATATATATATGTGTGTGTAAAAGAGAGAGAGCAGACACAGGGTGAGTTGAAGATGAAGGGAAGATATCTAAAAGAAATAAAATGAAATTAAGGGATGAGAAAGCAACATACTGAGAGAGGGAGATAGGGAGAGATAGAATGGGGTGGATTATCTCACGTAAAGGTGGCAAGAGGAAGCAGTTCTGTGGGAGGAGGGGAGAGGGCAGGTGAGGGGGGAATGAGTGAACCTTGCTCTCATCAGATTTGGCCTGAGGAGGGAATACCATACATACTGTGTTGGGTATCTTACCCCACAGGAAAGAAGAGGGAGGAAGATAAAAAAAAAATAAAAGGGGGGGGGATGATGGAGGGGAGGGCAGATGGGGGTGGAGGTAATCAAAACAAACACTTTGGAAAGGGGACAGGGTCAAGGGAGAAAATTCAATATAGCAGGATGGGTTGAAAAGGAGCAAAATGTAGTTAGCCTTTCACAACATGAGTATTGTGGAAGGGTTATACATAATGATACATGTGTGGCCTAGGTTGAATTGCTCGACTTCTTAGGGAGGGTGGGTAGGAAGGGAAGAGGGGAGAGAATTTGGAACTCAAAGTTTTAAAATCAGATGTTCAAAAAAAAAAAGTTTTTGCATGCAACTAAAAAATAAGATACACAGGCAATGGGGCGTAGAAATTTATCTTGCCCTACAAGAAAGGAAGGGAAAAGGGGATGAGAGGGGACGGGGGTAATAGAGGGGAGGGCTGACTGGGGAACAGGGCAACCAGAATATAAGCCATCTTGGCGTGGGGGGGGGAGGGTAGAAATGGGGAGAAAATTTGTAATTCAAACTGTTGTGAAAATCAATGCTGAAAACCAAATATGTTAAACAAATAAATTTAATTTAAATTAAAAAAATAAAATAAAATAAAAATAAAAAGTTCAAGAAGAATTTGCTAAGTTATTAAATGACACAGGTCTAAAACTTGAGCTTCCTAAAAAATCATTAAATGAATTTTGGCTTGGGATTAGGACAGAATTTCCAACAATTTCTGAAATGACCCAAAACATACTTCTACCAGTTTCTACTATATAATTTATGCAAAGTGGAATTCTCTGCATTGACGATTATAAAATAAAACTATCGATCATCTCTGAGAAATGTTGAAGATGCACTATGTCCTGCAGTATCAAATATCCTACTGTGATTTAATTCTTTATGTAAAAATAAATAAGAACATTCCTCTCATTAGTATGCAAATTTGTTTCATCTTTAATAAATGGTAAAATTTTGTGTATACCAAAGAATTATTTTAAAGTAAATTTCTTTATGATTTATTATCAGTAAATGTTTGACTTGTATACCTATTTTATATACCTATATACCCATGATCATGTAAAACTTTCTCAGGCAAAAGGGGTCACAAGTGGAAAAAGTTTAAGAATCCCTGCTCTATCTTGTTGTTCACATAACTCCTATAATAAATTTCCAATTTGGTCTTTCTGCCCTTAACTCTCACCACACTCTAATCATCTTATACACAGTTGCCAAAGTGATTTTCCTCACTGTGGTATCTTCATACTCAATAAAAATCACTACTTCCCTATCATTTCTTGAATCAGTATAATGTACTTTGACAGTTAGTAGTTGGATCTACAATGAGCTCTATTGTCTTTAAGGTCTAAATATATGATTCTCTAATCTTCCCTGGTAGTCCTAGTTTTAGCTCAAGTTTATGGTCTTTCTCCTTATCTGTTGCCTTCAGAAGAGCCTGTGCTAATCGTGCTTCTTGAGTAAATATATGCCTGTGACCTTATTTACTCTATTATGTTTTTGTATATCTGTGATCTTTCTTCTTTTATAACCACACCATTATGGATGCCCAATTATACAACATCTCCACCCCATCAAAGCTTTAGTATAATTGATCTCTAGCCATTTCAAATAAATTCAATCCAATCAATTCAGCTCTCACAGCTGTTATCCCTGTAGAATATGCCAGTCTTGGTGAGCTGAAAACTGCCTAGACTGCCCTCTAGACTACCTTCAATCATCAAAGGGATTGATCTGGTAAACTAAAGTAAAAAACAGAGCTTCATTCCAACATAAAGTAGTATTACACTAGGGTAATTAAGGACAAGCAAGACAGCATAGTATGATAGATAATAAATCAACCTCAAAGGCAGAACAACCTGGGTTTAAGGTCTTCCCAGATCTTGTGTAATCCTGGACCATTCATTTAATGTCTCAGAGCCACAGACAAACCTCTAAGATTTTAAGTTATGGAAATTATTGTGATATGCATCAATAGAAGCTTTCTAAGCCGCTGAAGCCAAAAGTTCAATGTGATCACCATAACTATTGTTGCTACTTGTAAGAATGGCCACAACTCTGGTGCCCTTGAGAGTTGTAATGGAACAGTTAAGCTGAGTTAAGTAAGCCTTCAGCTGGACCAAAGCATGTAGCAGCAGGTGCGTTTGGTGGCTCGGAGTCTTCCCTTTTCTAAATATTCTATTCTATACACTCTGCTGATGTGTCTACTCTCCAGGAAGGCAGCTGGGATGCAGCTCTATATCTGTGTTTCCCTTCTCAGGAATATTTTGCAGTGTGGCTACGTTCTGCATCCATCCTGGAGTCAGGGATGTGTTCGTGTTTGTGTGTGTCATAAGACCAATAATCTTACTAGGGTTTTCTCTTTCCCCATTCCAATATAGATTAGACTAATTTTTCCGCAAATGGGGAAAAGTGGAGGAAAAATTAAGTACTCGATAGGCCCAGAAGTGGCTGTAACAACAATGTTGCTAGCAGCTATTGTGGGGGTGAAAGACGAACAACACTAGCACACAGGAAGGCAGCTAGCACAGGTTCTTTGATTAGCTTTTCTAAGGAAAGAAAGCAACTTTAAGGGGTTAACAATCTCACTTTAATCAAACACAGGAGTATCATTCACTTAGTTCAGGGGGAAACACCAGCATCCTGAACTTCAGAGCAAATAAAAACAGAGATTACAAACAGAGACAAGATAAACAGACCAAACCACAACACATAGTTACCAGAGAAGCACCAACAACTGGGTTTTTTCTAAGCCAAGGGGCTCCAGCCACTACCCAGAGTTGTATCTGGTCCAATTACATGACACTTTTCCAGTGAGTGAGAGCCCCAAACAAATTGCTAACTTCTGAGGTTATATACTCTCTACAGTGTCAAAGGGCTTCACAACCATGTGACTCAAACCATGTGATGCTTCTTCAGGCATCACAACCATGTCACTCAAACCCATGTGAACTAGGCTTTCTTACTTCTTAAGCAGATCATCAAAGACTCCCAATTTAATCAAAGAAACAAAGGCCAGACTCATCAAAGGCACTTGATTACTTCAGTGCTCCAGAAGGGAAAACAGTAATAAAATTCCACCTTAATTACCAAAACAGTAGTACAAAGCTTAAGTTGCATTTGCCTTGACATGGCTTCCTCTGGTATCATTGATAATGGCTTTCAGGTAACTCAAAAACATAAACGGCATCATCCACGTGGGGCTAGGTCACTTGACACTTAGAAAATGTCCCAAGATCATGTAACTCATCACAGAGACAGAGAAGTGAGGCCAGGTCAGCCAAGATAAGGACCCATGCTAGAGTATCTTTCTAATCTTTGGCTAAGTAGACCTCCTTTTTAAACTGTTGAGTGACCTTCATATTGTCATAACATCAAATCTAAATTAACAGGAGCTGGCACGAATCAGGCATCCCCCTAACAGTGAGCACTGAGCATGGCTAAAGTGAGCTGGCACATCCAGCAAGTGATCTATATATGCCCATAGTCAATGGACAACTCAATGAAATGGTTAAATTGCAATGACATGGTGATTTAGATACAGCCTAGGCTACATATTTAATTAAAGGAGCTGAGACTTAGTCTTTCCCTTGTATGGGGCATATTTAAAAGATTCATACTTTATATAAAAAGCAGTAGAAAAATTAATTGCTACCTAGCACTAGACCTCTGGGAAACTCTTTCCTGTCTACCTATAACCATTACTCCTTTCAACCTTGTAAAAACTGAAAGATATTTTCTCAAGACCTTTCCTCATAAGCCACTTGGGAAACCCCATGGTCTTCTGTCATCAATTTCCATCTTATTCTGCATTTATTTTATCAGTAATCACAGTTATACTAGCTAGCTATAAAGTTCCTTCTTGTGACCCAGGTTTTGACTCCTAGCTTTTATTAACCCCCATGTCATTTGTCCATTACATTCATCTTGGTCTTCTCTCAGTAAGCCTTCTTGGCAAACTTGGCTTGTTTTAGTTTTTACCTGTTTTTGATGCTTGTGGACCCCTTCAATACTCTTCACCTTTCCTTTCATTGTCTATACAACATGCAATAACTTCCCATATTTGCTATGGCCACCAGCATTTAAGTCTTTGACTCCCATCACATAACTGGTGAAGCTTCAAAACTGGGATATAATTTCTATTGGCCAGGAGATTTGAACTTATCTTATTGTAACAGGCCTTTTGACTTCAGCCTCAGGGGAAAGTGATTCAAAATACTTTGATGGAATTACGTTTTTCTGCTAGTAAAGTGCTTTGACTATATCTCTTAAGCTACCTCGCATTGCCCCTTTTTGGGGGGAAAATAGATCTTGTAGGAAGAAGACTGGGGAAGCTGAAGAGTAAGAGAGCAAAAAAAGAGAGACATGAGCAAAAAGACATGGAGAGGGGGCAGCTGAGGGGAGATAAACCATCAAAAACTATCAGAAGATCTAAACTGATCTGGTTCTGAAATTGAAGCACTGTTAAATTAACAGACCCAAGAATCCATAAGTCCTTGATAATGAGAGCCATTCAAGGGATGGGACTGATTGAGTGAGCCCTTTTGCTATATGTCTTCACCAACCCCTTGTCCCTCTGCCAGTTAGCTGAGTGCCCAAGTTTGTTTGTTCCTTTCAATTTAGATTTAATTTCCCTACCAAAAAGAATCCTATTGGCCAGAAGAGATGCTAAACTGTGTTTGGATTTTATTTAAGGATTATAAATAAAGATGATAAGAGAGAGAACATCCTGTATGAAATGTTTGGTTTAGACTGAACCCAGAGGCTTGGGAACCAATTTAGGACAAGCTAGCAAAGAAGCCAAGAGACTGATATTGTATTGCACAAGCCTGGCAATGAATCTGGAATGTCTATATCTCCATGTATAAAATTGCCAGCTGATAAGAGCAGCAAGCTGCCAAGGGAGCAAAATTCAAGCTTCTTACTTCCAATTCCTGTTTGGCTTCTGGCCTTTGAAGGACAAGACAAACTCCTCAAAGAGAAAGGGAGTGAGTTGATGAAAAGGAAAAGCCACACCCCTGAGGGGAATGAATGGAAGCTTCTGAGTGAATTTCAGGAGAAGCTCAATCAACAATTCTCTTGGCTCAGTGGACAATTATTCAAAATATTCCCAAGGGTTAGAGGTATGACTGACTGGGATACTAATGTTATAAAGGAGACATGACTTTTCACATCTGCAGTCTAAAGAAGTCCCTTCTACTATCTATCAAAGCTATCTAAAGTGGAGGATGTCTAACTGCTTGTTGAGGATGTTGGGGAGAGGATTTCTGATTAGATAAGAGAGTTGGACAACCAGCTATCTTCAATGGGCCCTTCCATCTCTAAGAGTCTGGGAATGTAAGAGATAGTAGAGGTCTTAAAGGCAGTGGTAAAAATACTAGTGTTTGAATCAGCAGGCCTGGGTTCAGAGCCCACCTCTGACTCTATGTGTGACCCTAGGCAAGTAACTAAGCTCCCTTGGGCCTATTTCCTTATCTGTTAAATGGGAGGGAAGGTGAGACTAGATTAGAGGCTCCCAAACTTATTTGTTTGGCCTACCACCCCCTTTAAGAAAAAATTGCTCAGTGCCCCCTTAGAAATCTTTAACCCTTTAACAATTTTTAAAATTTTGTGTCATTTCAAAGAATATATAAAATATTTTTAAAAAGATGATGCATCTTAAATTTAATAGCTTATTGTAAATTTGTGAAGTTTTCCTGCATTGAGATTTTGATTATGGAACCATGTAGTATGGTATTATAAATATGTCATTACATGCACACATATTCCTGCCAATGCATGCTGGACTTCCTGACAATGTGTAACGTACTCACCTGCCAACACTTACTTGTTAAGACCTGTTGTCAGATTTGACCACTGATCTGTTATAACTTGCATTTTGTGTGTTTATTTAGAAAATAGTGTAATCATTATGACTTTAACTTTGTTACACAACAGATGAAACACGTATGAATGGTTTTTCAAAATTTTCTTCTCTTCTTTCCTTAGGTTTCAATCACCCCCTTATTTTCATTCAACACCCCCCAGTTGTACCCAAGGCTACTACCACCACCACTACCACTCCCCCCCTCCCCCGCCAATCTTTTAAACACCACCCAGAGAGCAGTATTATAGTATTGCAGTGTTGGGAAACTAGGTAGTATCTGGGGTGCCTTTTAAATTGATATCTATTATGGATGATCCTGGGAACTTGGATGGTGCTGAAACGCTGTTACTTAGTAGTATCTGTATGACTTTGGCAAGACACTTAACCTCTATCTGTCCCAGTTTTCTCCTCTGTAAAATGGTCTGGCTGGCTCCCTGGGGATCTCCCAGCTACAAATCTTTGATTCTGATTGACAGCTCAGACTATCTACTACCAGCTATAGCTTACACTGCAAGCAATATCCATTGCCTAAGTTGTTTACTTTTTCAATTTTATCTCCTTCTACAAAGATTATAGAATAATAAAACAAATGTTTCTCACCTTGCCAGTAGTTCTTTTTCTTTCCAATTTGAATGCATGATTATTTCAGAATTTCTGGATTTTTAAAAAGATTTTCTTTTGGTTACTTGTTTTTTAGATGTCTTTATTTTCAAATCTTTATTTTTTCAATGCTAAATATTTTTCCCCAAGAAAGATTTCAGATTTCTGTTTAATTTTTTTTTGTTTGCTTGTATTTTTTTTATTTTTGAGATTTTAAATTTTACTTTGAAATTTGTTTTGTTTAGTTTCTCCTAGAAATGTCATCTATTTCTTTCCTGCTCTGGTCAGCATTCTACCTATGTTTATAGACTGCTTTCAAGTACAAAGTACTCATATCAATGCTGCTATTTATTGTATTAAGTAAGATTTAGTTACCAATCATTGGTTTATAGTTGATATATTGCTACCATCATATTGCTATTACTTTTACATATTAACTTCACTGCTATTTGCTATTAATTACACTTAGATCATAATACTTCTGTGTCATTATTGCATGTTTCCTGCTTGGTACTTAATTCAGTATTGATGGTTTGTTGAATTCTGTCACTATGGATCAATATTTTATCACTTTATGCTTACATAGTTATTATATAGCCTCTCCTACCTTTAATGTAACTTCGTTAATATTTTTTTTTTCAATTTGGAGATCATTCCAATGAAAATGAAAATGAAGACAGAAGCAAAATGGAAAATGACCAAGTCTCCTGCCTTCTGTTAACCTTGTACCGTTAGAGAGGTCCAGCAAAGATAGTAGAGTAGGAGAAAAGAATACTGTCCAGATCTCCCCAAAAATTACTTTAATAAAGACCTATGAAGAGCATAAAAACCAGCTGTGATTGGAAATCAAAGGGAAAATCACAATGAATCATTTTCCCAGCCAAGGTTGATGCAAGAACAAAGAGATTTGTAGAAGCTGGGGACAGGGTCTAAGCAAGAGACTTTTAGAGGATGGGCCTTCTCCTGTGCACTAGGACAAGAAGAAGTTTTGGATCCAGGAGAGACAATCCTGTTACCATAAAAGGTACAGGAACAGGAGCTGGCCAGGAGCTCTACCTTTTATCGCCCAGAGCTAAGTCCAAAATTCAGTACAGACTGAGGAAGGGACCTCTGCCTGGGGGTAGTGGTCTAGGGTAAGGGAGGTTCTGTGCTAGGAAAGAAACTAACAGAAGTGAGCAATAGTTGAGTACTTTTGACCCTATAGTGGGGTCTAAAATTCAGCTGCCAACTTAGTCTCAGACATGTCTGAGAAACAAGGGCAAAGAGCTTAAACCAAAGGGGAGCCTGCAATTCTGTCCCTCTGAACCTGCAGAGCCTTCTAAGGTAGATGAAAAGGACTGAAGAATGAAGCAATCTCCTAGATCACTATCCAGGGGAAAACCTGCAGTAGTGTAGCCCATACCCAAACTAGAGTTGGGAGTTTGCAAAGCTCAGATCAGGAGGGCAACAATCAAATGTCATCCTAAAACAGACTGCTTTGGGTGCACTGATAGTGTACAAATCCCAAAACTAAGTTGCTCCTGAGATCCTTGAAAAATGTAGCCTCGATACTGGGAGAAAGAAACAGTAGTAACCAAGAGAATATAAAATAAGATGAAGCATTACCCATATACTCCCTTCAGAAGTACAAGACCCTGAAAAGATTGGAAAATCCCATAATAAAGAGTTATTAAGGTGATAAGGATGAAAAAGACACAAATACAAAGGAGAATGACTTCAAAACATCTACAACCAAAGTTAAAGAAAAACATCTTTGGCACAAGTAAATAGAATTCCTGTGAGAAAAGAAGTAAGAGCTTAAAAATATTTTATAACAAAATGAGAAAGCTAGAGAAGAGAACTGGAAAATAAATTAGAGCTATGGAGGAAAGACTTGAAAGGAAAATTATTTAATAAAGTAAAAAGCTACTCCCTCCTTTTGGACCACTGCTTCCTGGATCCTTCTGCTGGATCCTCACCCAGATCACACCCTCTAACCATAGGTGTCCCATGGATTCTTTCCTGTGCCCTCTTCTGCCCCTATGTTACTTTACTTGATGCATTCATCAGCTGCCATGGATTAAATGACTATATCTGTGACAATGATTTCCCCTTTGTCACATCTCTCAAATAGGGCCCCTTCTCTACTCTGTTACTGCCACCACCCTGGTACAGGCCACCATCACCTCAGGCCTGGATTATTGAAAGAACCTACTGGTGGGTCTGTCTGCCTAAGTCTCTCATCTTTTAATCCATCCTCCATTCAGCAACTAAATTGATTTTCCTAAAGTCCAAGTCTGACCATGTTACCCCACCTCACTCAATAAATTTCAGTTGTACCTTATTACCTCCAGGATCAAATAGAAGACCCCCCCTCCATGTGGCATTCAAAGCCCTCCTATCTTTCCAAACTTCTTATGACTTACTCTTCAATATGTACTCCTTGATCCAGTGACACTGGCCTGCTTGCTATTCCACAAAAAAAGACATTCCATTTCTTGGTTCTAGGCATTTTCTCTGGTTGGCCCCAACAGCGAGCATGTTCCTTCTCCTCATCTCCACCTACCAGCTTCCCTGGCTTCCTTTAAGTTCCAATTAAAATCTGACTTTCAACAGGAAGCATTTCCTCTTAATTCCAGTGCTTTTCCTCTTTTATTTTTTTTCCTTTTTATTCTCTATATGGCTTGAGGTGTGTGTGTGTGTGTGTGTGTGTGTGTGTGTGTGTGTGTGTGTATTTATTTACATGTTGTCTTCCCCCATCAGATTGTAAGCTCCTTGATGGAAGGGTCTTTTGTCTCTTGGCACATTGTAGCTGCTTAAAAAGTTTGTTGAATTGATCCTCATGAGAAGCCTGGAAGGTAGGTGCTCTTATTATCCCCATATTACAACAAAGAACCTGAGAAAAACAGGTTAAGTGACTTGCCCAGAGCCGCACAGCTATTAAGTGCCTGAGGCTGGATTTGAACTCATGTATTCCTGACTGCAGGCCAACACCAGGTACCTCTGGTGAAAAGTTCAGAGCTGTATAGGAACTTTGAGATTCGAACACAGGAGCCGAGGGGAGATTTATTGAAGTTTATCAAAAGTACATTTCATCAGGGGTCATAGAGGGAGTTAAAGAAGTCAGAGGATATGGAATTGTTTTTGTTATATCTTGATGATATTAAAAGGAGAAAGAAAAAGAATAGGGGAATGTATACACTGGGGACTGGGGAGGGGGGAAGGGAGATGAAGGGTAGGGAAAATGATCTGACACAAACAGTATACACAAGTAGAAGACCATACAAATAACAAGGAAAAGGCAGGGAGAGGAGGTGACACTTGAATCTGACTTTCATATGAACTGGTCAAAATGGGCAGACTACACACACACACACACACACACATACACACACATACACACATACATACACACATACACACATACACACACACATACACACAAAGTTGGGGGCAGAAATACATTTCGCTCAATGGGGAATTTGAAGGAATGAGGAGAAGAGAGTGGGATAAGAAGGAGTATGAATTCAGGAAGGGATGAGTCATAAGCAAAAGAAATTCTAGTCTTAAAGAATGGATCACAAAGAAAAATGTAAAAGGAAAAAAAAGGGTAAGAACCAATCTTTAGGCTCTTTAAAAGGTAAAGATAAGAAGGACTTGGTCGTAGGGGACTATATCATAGAGCACCACTACCGAGCTCTTTTTTGTGGAGAGCAGATGTGAAACAAAGGGAAGATAATGCATATGAGAAAAAGATGGACAGATCTAAGTAGCTAACAATCACAACTGGGAATATTAATGAGATAAACTCATACATAGAGCAGAAGAGGATAATAGAATGAAAATAAAGCAGAATCTAACAATATAGTATTTATAAAAGACATACTTGAAACTTAAAGATTCATACAGAGGTAAAAACAAGAGTCTGGAGCAAACCTAGTATGATTTAGTGAAATTTAGAAAGGTAAAGAGTAAGTATGATCTTAGGGCAACAGAAAAAAAAATTCACATGATTAAAAAGGGGAAAGTACTGCTGAATGGAGCCATAGAAAATCAGTTAACATCAATATTTAATATATGCACCACATGTCATAGCAAATGGGTAACAAGGGGAAATAGACAGTAAATCTATAGTGGTATGGGATCCTAAGTATCCATTTTAGACTTACATATTTTAACCAAAAAAAAAAAAAAAATACAAGAAAGAAGTTAAGGCCCTGAATGGAATTTAGAAAATTTCTGGTGTGCCCAATGGCACAATAAAGAGTTCAGAGTCTGAGCCCAAAATCAGAAAAGGCATTTATTATTCTCTCTCATGAGAAAAGGACGCCACCCAAGCAGTAGAGGTTGGGGGCACTTTAATTATATTTTACATTTATTCAGTCTGAATAAATGGGTACATCCCCTGAACAGAGTACAGGAGAGTACAAAGGACTCAGACGTATGCCAATCCCTTTATAGACCCTCTCTTTGAATCTCCCGCCAGGCTCTTCATTAGCCAGATACAACCTCCTGACTGCCTACATTATGCCCTCCTCAAATGGCTTGTTGAATATGTGTACAAGCCTTTGACCTTTCACCCGACCTGAGGCCTGGTTTCTGCTAGATCAGAGTTCTCATTGGAAGTAGTTCCAATCAGTCATCTGACTTACATTCTGCTAAAGCTGGGGGGAAGGGGGAAGAACAGGAATGCTTTCAACTCTGTGGAAACAAAACTACTCCAAAACCACACCTCCAGGTAGCCCCTCCTTGGGCTATTTCCCAGTGAATTCTGGGTAAGATACCTGAGCAGTAGATACAAAAAGTGCATGTTTCTTTAAGAACTGACTACCCCTTAACCACTCCCTAATCCCACCCCAAAACATCTCATTGACAGGTTTCACCCCCAAATCTCATATTTAAACTGTCCCTGCATCTCTGTAAGGTTGCAGGTTCCCTAAGAACTCTTGCCGGCTGAAAAGAGTCTTTGCCACCTTGACTTAAAAGAATGCTTGAGATCATGAATTCATTCCAGAGGGCCCCAACCCTCTCCAGTACTCGGGTCCTTGAGGGGCACTCCTTCTCAATGACCCCATCTGGGAACTCCAGCCTTGGGTTCCTGGACCTCAGCTCCCTCAACCCTCAACACACCTGGAAATAGGAAGATCAGGGTTCAAAGCTTTACTCCCATATCTGTGTGACCATGGGGTAATCATTTATTCTTTCAGAGCCTGTTTCATCATCTATAAAATGTGAGAATAAATACTGTTATAAAAAAAGGTTTTTGTAACTTCTAAAGTTCTGTATAAATGAGACATTATTTTATATGCAGAATACCGCTCCTAACTTCCCCTATAGCCCTGCGCCTCTTGCCAAGACTACAATACAGTGTCTTTTTTAACTAAAAGTGTGTACCCTTGAAAGGAGTAGAGAGTAACTAGTATAAAGTCAGAAAGCTTGATGAATGGGTTATATACAGATCCAAATTGTCTGTGTACCCATAATGGACAAATCGTTCTATATGACACTTTCACATAACATCTATCTGATTCCTTGGGCTATAATGGGGGCATTTCTGATGATAGTAGAGAACTGTGGAACTAAGGAACATAAAAGGAAATTGAGAAGAGAGGCATAAAGAATTTAATGATTTATTCATTTTTAATATATATCCCACCAGGGAACATTTGTGCATCTATTCAAATGGGAGAATCAGGCTTATGACCTAGAGACAAATTATCAAGGGAAAACTACAGAATTGCTTATATTTGAGTATAGGGAAAACAAAGTTAGAAGAGTCCTGCCATTTCCAATCTATTTATACACTTCCTCCCTCTGACCATTTATATTCCTGTGATAGGACTGATATTTACCACTGTTTCCCTGACACATTTTCTTCTCCCCCACTGACAATTTGAGGTAAGACTATGCCTCTCCTCCTTTGACAGGGATTAGTTTTCTCTAAAAGCAGACAAAGCTCTCACCAGGACCTGAATGGCCCTGGCTTCCCTAATGCTCCTTCCTGATCATTCAAAGGCATAAAAAAATCTCAGCCATAGGCAGTCAGATTCTCTCCAACTTACTGGATTCTGAAGACTAAATGAGTCAAAATTTCATTCACCATAACCTATCCTGATGAACACACAATTTCTATGAAAATACAGTTATTCCTTCCACATCACAATTTTCTCCATTGAGGTTTCAACATATTGTTGGTTGGTATAAGAAGTTAAATGGGAATTTGGGGGGGAGTTTTGCAGAAGCCACAGATGACACACAAAGGCCAACATACAGAGCCTATGACCAAATGCTTAACCCAAATTTTACAATAAGTTACTATAAGTACCCCATAAAAGAAAAAAAATAAAATCAGATTTATTTTCTGGTATGAAGGGAGGGCCAAAAAATTTTACATGGATTTTCCAGATTGCAGGAGCACCATCCGCTTAACTCCCACAATGTGGAAGGTATAACTGTAATGTATAAAGAAGAACATCCAGAGAAGCTGTGTCATAGTATCCTTGTTAAATATTCTTGTTAGGTTAGGGTTATAGCCAAACAGAACTCCTTTTCTTCAATAAAAATCAATACACAAACATTTATTAAGCACCTACTATGTACCAAGCACTAGGGATAGAAAAAGAGGCAAAATCTACCCTCAAGGAGCTTATAATCTAGTGGAGGAGAAAATGTGCAAACAATATACACAAAGCAAGCTATATACAGCATAAATAGGAAATAATTAACAGAGGGAAGGCATTACAATTAAGAAGGGTTATAGATGGCTTCCAATAAAAGATTCAGTTTTAGTTGGAGAAGCCAGGGAGGTTAGCACACGGAGAAGAGAAAGAAGAGAATTCTAGGCACGGGAAATAGCCAGAGAAAATGCCTGGAGGTAAGAGTTGGATTGTTTTGTTGGTAGAACAATCAGAAGGCCAGTGTCACCGGATTGAAGAGGATGTGGCAAGAAGTGGTTATTGTTGTTTGCCCTTCATTCTTGAAGAGGTCCATGACATCAGGGAGGTGATGCCATGACATGCAAGTGAATTGGATTTGAGTGAGGGAGGGCTGTGCAAAGTCACCAGCCTCACTTTCTCCTCCAGAGCCATCTAGGTCCAGCAGCCAGATATTGATCAAGGCGAATGGAGATGGCCCTGGTTGCAAGAAATAGGTGTAATACTGAAGAGATGAGCTTTGGGATAGGGGATGAAGGGCTTTAAATGCCAGAGTATTTTGTAATTTGATTCTGGAGGCAATAAGGAGCCACTAGAATTTGTTGAGTTGGGCAATAACATGGTCAGACCTGTACTTTAGGAAAATCACTTTGATGGCTGGTTGGAGGATGGATTGGAGTGGGGAAAGTAGATGAAAATTGTTTGTGAATGCCTTATTTTGTTCCACCACTGAACCTGAACTAAGAAAGTGCTGATGTTAGAGTCACTTCTGAAAATCTCCAAGGTTCCTTTGAAAAATCAGAATCAGATGCCCTTATCTACCATGAAACACTTCTTTCTTTTTATTGTTCAGTGGAGGACTTGAGGGGCAAGATTCCTTCTCTTCAATGAACATGAACATCACAATAAGACTTCCCATCTCTAAGTTAAAGAGCTTGAGAACATGGCCTTTTGAAATAATAGAATCATAGATTTAGAGCTAAATAGGACCTTAGGGACCATCTAATCTAAACCTCTTCCCTTACGAAGGAGGAAACAGGATAAGATGAAGTAATTGACTTGCTCAAGCTCATTTGAGTAGTAAGCGCTGGAGCTAGGATAGAAACCCAGGTCTCTTTTTCTTTAACATTTTTAAGTTTTGAGATCCAAATTCTGTCCCTCCTTCTCTCCTTTCCTTCCCCCCTCTCTGAGAGAGTAGGCAATCATGTTAAACATTTCCATGTTAGTCATTTTGTACAAGAAGACTCAAATAAAAGAAAAAAATGAAAGAAAGTGAAAAATAGCATGCTTCAGTCTGTATTCAATCAATATTGGTTCTTTCTCTGGAGGCAGATGGTATGCTGTATTGTTAGTGTATTTTTGCTTGAGGGAAGATCTTTGTCATCCATTAATAGGCCCATGTGACCTGCTTAAGTCACATGGAATCTTAAGTCACACGAAGAGTATGGTGAGAACAGTGGAGCAGGAAGAGTGAAGCAGAGCCAAGAGGAAGTGAGGTTACAGCAATCAGAATGGTGGGAGAGAGTGGAAGCAGGCAAGGAGGCAGCTAGGATTGTGAGTTCCACCATGTGAGTGTTTGTTTGCAGGAAGGTCCCAGTAGAGGGAAGGCTTTGCAATGGAGTTGCTCTCTGCAGTGATAATGTATACTAACTGCTTTGTTGCTATGATGGATTTGGCTTTCTGGTGTCTGAGTAAATGTTTTGCCTCTGTGTTGTATATGGAGAGTCTGTTATATTTTGCGATTCAGAACCATGCCAGAATATTCATAGCAATACCAACTACTTGAAAATTGCATTGGTGATACATCTGCTTCATTATTAGTCCTCTGGAGTTGTCTTGGATCATTGTATTGCTGAGAATAGTTAAGTCATTTACAACTCTTCATCCAACAATATTGTTTTTACTGTGTACAACATTCTCCTAGTCTTGTTCACTTCACTAGGCATCAGTTCATGTAAGTCTTTCCAGGCTTTTCTGAAATAGTCCTGCTTGTCATTTCTTATAAGACAATAATATTCCATTACAATCATATGCCATGGCTTGTTTAGCCTTTCCTCAATTGATGGGTAAACCTTTGATGTTCAATTCTTAGACATGACAAAAAGAGCTGCTACAAAAATTTTTGTACAAATGTGTCCTTTTCCCTTTTTTCAAATGTCTTTGGGATACAGACCCAGCAGTAGTACTGCTGGATCAAGGATATGCACAGTTGTTAACCCTTTGGGCATAGTTACAAATTGCTCTCCATAATGGTTGGATCAGCTCACAGCTCCACCAATAGTGCATTAGAGTCCCAGTTTTCCAGCATCCCATCCAACATCCAAAGTTTTCCTTTTTTTGTCATATTAGCCACTCTGAAACCCAGGTCTTTTGACTCAAAATCCAGTATTCTTTGCATGAGACCACAGTATGTCTAAAACCAACAAATATGAAGAACAGAAAGCTCATCTAGACAGAGGGCTTAATAATCATGTGTGCTTTTGACTGATTGTCATCAATAAATTATACAATTATTTTATAATTGTCAACAGTTCTGACTGTTTTGTGAGTGATGCTTTTGAAACCATAAAACCCACTATTCTGTAAGAGGAAGGGCTTCAAGTGAGATAATTCTGGATTGCTGATTTTAAACTTTTAATTTGAAATGTACAATTGCGTTAGTTTATTGTATGTAAATGCATGGTTAGGATTTTTTAAAAGGCCAAGAGCAATGTGATCACAGGGACTCTTCCCCCACCTGCCCAAAGGAGAAACAAAGTTCTAAATGAGAGGAAGGCAAATATCTCTTTCTTCTAATGTGTGAAAAATAAGGAAATCTACTCTCTCCTGCTAGCATCCCACCCTTACAAAAAAATAAAATAAAATCTGTGACCCCAAGTCTACTGATATCATATCCTGGCTCCAACACTCACCAATCCTCTGACCATGAGAAACTTGCTTAGTTTCACTAAGTCTCAGTTTCCTCATTTGTAAAGTTGGGATAAGAATATAATAATTATACTATCAACTTTAGAGAAATGATAGAAGGAAAGAGCCTTATAAACAAAGTACTATTTAAATATTAGTTATTATTATTGGCCAATCCAATCCTGAAGTGTGACTCTAAAGCTTGAAGAAAATCTTCCATGAAAGCTCATTTGTAATGTTTCCCAGGAGATTGAGGCTAACCACAGGAAAACATGATGTGCCCATACCACACTGCCATAATGGTTCTTGGCCAGGAATCAAAAGCTGGGGCTTTTATTATTTTTCAGTAGTGTATCTAAAACCAGGGCCTGCCAGCTGAAGGCTCAGCTGCTTCATTCTGGTTTGATATTTGTCCTCTCTGCTTCTCCTCCCAAATCAGCTGCCACCAGGTTAGGCTTCTGCTGACACCTCCTGCTGTCAGAGAGAAACTCTTAACAGTCACACAGAGTGGGGCCACAGCTATTCAGGGACACACACAAATCATACAAGCTTCTTCTAGAGCAAAATCAACAACAACATAATTAGAAATCTAGCTGTGTTTTGAAAACATCACATTCCAGGGCAGCTTGGTTGCTATGAGCAACCATTCAATGCCAGAATGACACATGGAACATTTTTGATCCTGAAAATAAACTGATGGGGTGCTTTCCCCTGTTTTGAGGAAGGATATTAAACAAGATGTTCAAGCTCTATGACAATTACTGATAACAGTGATGGTAGCAGTAAAAGACACCCTTTATTCTTTGTTGACATTACGCTATAGTCAGCAAAAAGGATTTTGAAATATCATCATACATTATATGGCTTCCTTTCTGCCCCTCCTTTCTATTTTATTATTTTTATAATGCATAGTGAGCAGATTCTAGTTTATTTGGTTTATGAGTTGAAGATTAAACTGCTCTCAGAGGACATCTAATAGTGTGTGGCAATGTTATCATCATTTTAATCTTGGTTTCATGTTTTTAAAAAATATTTATTTATTTTTAGTTTACAACATTCAGTTCCATAAGCTTTTGAGTTCCAAATTCTCTTCCCCTCCTTCCTCTCCCACCTTCCCAAGATAGCATGCAATCTGACATAGGTTCCACATATACATTCATATTAAACATATTTTCACATTAGTCGTGTTGCAAAGATGAATTATAAAACCGATGGAAGGAACTATGAGAAAGAAGAAACAAAACAAAACAAAAAAGAGAGAGAGCAAATAGTCTGCTTCGATCTTCATTCAGACTCCATAATTCTGTCTCCAGATGTGGATGGCATTTTCCATCATGAGTCTTTTGGAGTTTTCTTAGAACCTTGCATTGCTGAGAATAGCCAAGTGTATCAAAGTTAGTCATCACACAATGTGGCTGTAACTGTGTACAATGCTCTCCTGGTTCTGCTCCCCTCACTCAGCATCAGTTCACATAAGTCTTTCCAGGTTTTTCTGAAGTCCACCTGCTCATCATTTCTTATAGCACCATAGTATTCCATTACATTCACATACCGCAACTTGTTCAGCCATTCCCCAATTGATGGGCATCCCCATAATTTCCAGTTCTTTGCCACCACAAAAAGAGCTGTTATAAATATTTTTGTACATGTGGGTTCTTTTCCTATTTGTATTGGTTTAATATTTTAAAGGACACTTATTTAGTTACTAAGTGTTGGGAGCATGATGTGGCCCTCAGTCCAAGTAGTGAGGCTAAAACCATATGTTTCTGATATAGACTCTTGATGGTGACTGGTTGCATGCATCCTCATTCAATGCTGATTATTTTCTTCCTAAAAATGTTTCAAACTCTTCCTTTAACATCAAATGTACACCATTTTTGTATATGGTTAACTTCAGATTTGCAGGATAGGTCACTCTGGGCTGCATCTTGTTCTTTGGAAACATTCCAGCCCCTCTTCTTTCTTTTTAGATCCTCATTTAATGTTGATTTTTTTCCCACTCCTTAATTATAAAACACCTGAAAACATATAATGATGCTGCCTGGCAAGGTTTGGAAGTTTAAAGTGGGAAGTGAAAGCAAAAGGAAGATTTACTCATTTTCTCTTCCCGTCCCCACCTGCCACGCTTCCAAATGGCCTCTCTCCTCTTACATACTTGTTAGTGTCCTTGCTCCAATGAGCATATGCAGAAAGGAAACAATGAGGAAAATATTATGGTCTTCAGCCTTCATCCACCTCACCAGACTGCCAATGGCTCCCCAGCTCATTTTAGAAAAGATTCTCTCAATAATTTTAGCTCAGAAGCCCACAGCTAAATACTAGATGCCCCTAATATTTTTAGACTGAGGTTCAAACTATCTGTCCTGTTTTATTTCTATTTATTAAAAAATTTGTATTTATATATTTACTTCATATTTATATTATATTTTACATTTATTGTATTTTGCATATTACTATTTATTATCTATTCTATTCAAAATTAAAGATATGTACAAATCACAAAATTAAAAATAGTCATAACTTTATATCAAGGGTAAGTTAGATTTTTAAAACACTGTTGCTCAGTCTTTTCAGTCATGTCTGACTCTCTGTGACCCTACTTTGGGGTTTCCTTGGAAAAGATGCTAGAGTAGTATGCCATTTCCTTCTCCAGCTCACTTTACAAATGAAGAATCTGAGTCAAACAGAGGTAAGTGACTTGCTCAGGGTAACACATCTAGGAAGTATCTGAAGCCAGATTTGAACTTGTGAAAATGAATCTTCCTGGTTCTAAGCCTGGTGCTATATCTACTTCACCACCTAGTTGCCCCCAAAAAACTATAGCCATTGGAAATTATGGACAACTTAAAGAACAAAGAAAAACCTTGGAGACTATGCCAGTCATCTGTACACAGAATGGGAAGGAGGTTTTACCACTTCCCCAACATTCTTGAGTTTCAACATTCAGTACCTCCAGTCTAGTACGTAAATATATGTAATATAACAACAAAAGACATAAACAAACCAATAAGGAAACAAATGAAGAGGAGGGAGGGAAGGGAGAGGAAAAAAAAGGAAGGAAGGGAAGAAGGGAAGAAGGAAGGAAGGAAGGAAGGAAGGAAGGAAGGAAGGAAGGGAGGGAGGGAGGGAGGGAGGGAAGGAGGAAGGAAGGAATGAAGGAAGGAAGGGAGGGAGGGAGGAAGGAAGGAAGGAAGGGAGAAAGGGAAACACTTTAATCCATTCCAGTCATAGCATCTTGTCAGGTGTTTGAATATAGAGTTGCAGTCCAAAGAGGAGGTGGACCAGCTGCCCGAAACCTTCAAGCTTCAGTTTCTAAACTCATACCAAAACACCTGCTGGAATTTCTCTCTCTCCAACTGCCAAGCTAACATTTTCAATATCAAATTACATGTATTGACTGATTTCCTGAAGTAGTTAAGTATGAAGGAAACTTTATATTTAAAGAGAAAAATTTAAGATCACAGGTTAAAGCTGAAAGGGACCTTATCACTCATTTAGTCTAATTTCTCATTTTATATATGAGAAAATGGAGATCTAGAAAGGCAAAATGACTCTCCCCGAGTTACATGGTTATTGACAGTAAATCTCAGACCAGAACTCAGATAATCATTTCATAAAATTCCAGAGCTGGAAGAAAACTTAGATTCTTCTAGACCACCTTTTATGTAAAACATGAATTCTCTCTGCCACATCCCTGAGTTAGGACCATCCAAAACCCCCAACTCGGTACCTTTCTTACTCTCCTTTACTATTTTATTTATGAAACCCATCCCAAATCCAAGTTTCAAGAAAGAAGTCCTTCCTGTTCATTTGGCTTCATACCTCTAGCTACCTCAATATGAAAAAAAACTCACGCACAAGCTTTTTGTTTCTCAGTGATTGATTATTTTTTAGTTCTGTTTCAGTCAAAGGTTACCCATGCCCCAAGACTAGGCTGTTCAAGCTAAGTACAAAGAAGGACCTAATTTACCTCTTAAATTTCCCTGAAGAATCTCTTTACATTCTTCTTCTATTCTTTATACAGGGCAAATAGGAGGGAGAAGAAGAAAAATAAAGCTGTATAAGACGTCATATTGTTGAGAGTATAAAGTGCTTAGCAATGATTTTTCACTTCATCAGAAGGATTTATTATTTAATTATATATGTGTATATACATACATATATACACATATATATATATATACATATATATACTGCAGATATATAGATACATATTATATATGTTAGCATCCCTCACCTATTAGCTATATTATTTATTTATAGGGAGCTAAATGTAATGACTTGCATATATGTTTGCTGATTGACTTTAAATAAACTCATAATAATACCTTAGTGGAGATTGGGGGAGTGGTTAACATAGGGAGTGAAGGAAAACACATTTATTTACAGGACATCCCAAAATTACTAGTGAAATTTTAAATTAAAACAGCTATTGGAGCATAAAACAGCACTAAAAATTTCGATGCCCTTATTTAATATCTATTATATAAATAAGATGATGATACATGCAAAAAATACAAAGACATAGTTCCTGACTCCCAATGGCTTCTAGTTTAGTTGGTCAAATAAATTATGGACATAAATAAGTAGGGTTGGTAATTAATCGGGAGGAGATGAGACGGTCTTGTGGCTGCCAGTGTGGTTGAGTTAGAAGAAAGTCATTGTAAATACAGAGTGTGAGGTGATAAAGAGTGGAACCCTGCATGGTTTCAGGTGGCAAAAGCCCTGCTACTGTTGTATGGAGGCCTCTCAGCTAGAGGGGGTTCAGGCTGCCAATCACAGAATGACTACCTCAGTGGGGGCTGAAGGAAGTTGCCCAGAAAGGTAGAAAAAATTGCCAAGTCCAACATTCTCTGGCTGTTTTTGGCTGTCTCATAGAAATGGGATTGCCAAAATAACAGGACTGAAAATGAACCAGACAAGTGCATTTAGCAACTGAAGACAAAGAGCTTGGTTTTTTGGGACAACACATTGAAAGCTGAAGGGGAGCCAAGGGGCCAACTCTTGGCTGCAAGTGAAGAGATCTCTCCTGATAGGGATGGGAACTAAAAGATGTCAACCAGGAGCCCACCATGTGATCTCCAACCCAGAGGCTCTAACTCCAGTCTCATGGTGATACAGCAGACCTAGAACCTCTAGAACCAGTCAGTTAATAAGCATTTGTTGAGCACCTACTATGTGCCAGGATTGTGCTAAGTGCCAGGGATACAAAGAAAGGCAAAAGGCAATCTCTGCCCTTGAGGAAACTATAGTCTGATGAACATACAACTATGTGGAAATAAGCTACATAGAGAATTAGAGATAGTCAATAGAGGGAAGGAACTAGTAAGCAGGGAGATTGGGAAAGTTTCCTGTAGAAGGTGGGACTTTAGCTGGCATATAAAGGAATGTTTTAAGGGTAAGAGATGGAAGAAGGAAGAAAAGAATTCCAGAAATAAGAGAATGTCAGTGAATTAACATAGAATAAGGATGGAAGTAAGGAAGTGACTTGAAAACTCTCACCAGTGGCTTTAAAAAAAATGCTTGGAGAATTTTTTTATTATTTGTCCCAGGAAGAGAATGATTTCCTTCCATACGACTAAGATGGAAAGTCATTCGAACTTGGCCGCATAAAGATAAATTCCTCTCATAACAGGTACCCTGATGGAGATGTACAACAGAAGTGACAAAGTTCTAAAGCAATTGTGTTTAATACATTGGATTTATGCACCACCACTTCTCTCGCATCCTTGGCCTGCCACATTTTGTGACCAGCTTCCTTAAAGGACAGGGCAGCTAGGTGGCACAGTGGTTAGAGTGCTGGGCCTGGAGTCAAGAAGACTTGAGTTTAAATCCAGCCTTAGACTCTTACTAGCTGTGTGACCCTGGGCAAGTCACATAACCCCGTTTACCTCAGTTTCCTCATCTGTAAAATGAGCTAGAGAAGGAAATGGCAAACCACTCCAGTATCTTTGCCAAGAAAACCCCAAGTGGGGGTAATGAAGAATAGTGACTGAACAATAAGGGAAAAAGGAATAGGAAGGCCTTCTCCATCAAAGAGTTGGGGTGGTTTCATGAGAAGTTCAAAAAAAACCTGATGAGTCATTGGAAAAATGGTTCATGAGGGTGATCCAGTGTTAAATGCTTTCTGTAGCTCAGTTTCATTGCCAGGGAGCATTTTGAGGACTTACTTTTGCAGAGTCAGTTAAATTTTATTAGAACCTCTGGACTGGAGTCATAATCTGACCCTTTTTAGGTGGCTAAGATGGGGAGTCATTTGAGCTTGGCCCCATAAAGATGAATTCCTGTCATAGTGGGTTCCCTGATGGAGATGTCCAACAGAAGGGACAAAGTTCCTAGAGGAAATTTGTTTAATACATTAGATTTATACAGTCCATCCCCCTCATCCTTGGCCTGCTGCACTTTATGATCAGCTGGCCTAAAGGACAGGGGCTACATATTTTATCTATATGTGGGCTGACCACCTACTGAAATTTTAAAAAGAGATGGGGGCAGGTGTGACTTGGATGAATATTACTGTCAGTATAAAAAGGTGTTCTGGGATGGAGAGGAGAAGTCACAGAGCCTGCTTCCCTGATAAATGGGCAAAGGGCAATGACACCAGTACCTGGAGGGAGCTTTGGGTATGGCTTCTGAAAAAAAATGGGTTTAATAAGAAAGCAACTGATAACCAAGTCAGGAAGGTAGGAATAGTGCTGTACCTGGAAATTTAGCAACAGTGAAGTAGGAACCCTTCAACCCCACCCAAGCCTGAGGGAACTTCTTTTGTCCTGCTTTTCAAAACTTATAATTTTATTTTTTCCGTAATTATATGTAAAAACAATTTTAACATTCTTTTTTTCAAATTTTGAGTTACAAATTCTCTCCCTCCTTCTCTCCCCACCCCCACCCACTGAGAAGGCAAGCAATTTGACATAGGTAATACATGTGTCATCATGCAAAACATACTTTCATGTAAGTCATTCTGTGAAAGAAAATAAGAAAAATAAAGAAAGCAAAGAAAAACTAACTTCAATTTGCATTCAGGCTCCACCAGTTCTTTCTCTGGAGATGGACAGTCCTTTCGCCTTAAGTTCTTCAGCATTGTCTGGGATCTCTATATTGCTGAGAATAGCTAAGTTATTCACAGTAGATCATAACACAATATTGCTCTTACTGTGTACAATCTTCTCTTGGTTGTAGCCCTTTTCACTTTGTATCAGTTGGTGTAAGTTTTCACAGGTTTTTCGCACAGCATCCTGCTCATCATTTCTTTTTTTTTGTTGTTGTTTTTGCTCACTTAATATTTATTTATTTATTTAACATATTTAGTTTTCAGCATTGATTTTCACAAGAGTTTGAATTACCAATTTTCTCCCCATTTCTACCCTCCCCCCCCACTCCAAGATGGCGTATATTCTGGTTGCCCTGTTCCCCAGTCAGCGCTCCCCTCTGTCAACCCACTCCCCTCCCATCCCCTTTTCCCTTCCTTTCTTGTAGGGCAAGATAAATTTCTACACCCTATTGTCTGTGTATCTTATTTTCTAGTTGCATGCAAAAACATTTTTGTTTGTTTTTAAAACTTTGAGTTCCAAATTCTCTCCCCTCTTCCCTTCTCACCCACCCTCCCTAAGAAGTCAAGCAATTCAACATAGGCCACATGTGTATCATTATGTATAATCCTTCCACAATACTCATGTTGTGAAAGACTAACTATATTTTGCTCCTTCCCAACCCATCCCCATTTATTGAATTTTCTCCCTTGACCCTGTCCCCTTTCGAAAGTATTTGTTTTTGATGACCTCCACCCCCATCAGCCCTCCCCTCCATCATCTCCCCCATTTTTTTTTCTTTTTCCCTCTTCTTTCCCGTGGGGTAAGATTCCCAATTGGGTATGTGTGGTATTCCCCCCCTTAGGCCAAATCTGATGACAGCAATGTTCACTCATTCCCCCCTCATCTGCCCTCTCCCCTCCTCCCACGAAACTGCTTCCTCTTGCCACTCTTATGCGAGATAATCCACCCCATTCTCTCCCTATCTCCCTCTCTCAATATGTTCCTCTCTCATCCCTTAATTTGATTTTATTTCTTTTAGATATCTTCCCTTCATCTTCAACTCACCCTGTGTCTGCTCTCTCTCTCTCTCCCTCTCTCTCTCTCTCTCTCTCTCTCTCTCTCTCTCTCTCTCTAAATATATATATATATGTGTATATATATATGTATACACACACACACACACACACATAGATATATACATACATACACATTCACCCATATATATACATAAACATATATGTATGCATATTCCCTTCAGCTACACTAATACTAAGGTCTCATGAATCATACACATCATCTTTCCATGTAGGAATGTCAACAAAACAGTTCACCTTTAGTAAGTCCCTTGCAATTTCTTTTTCTTTTTCTTTTTCTTGATTACCTTTCCATGCTTCTCTTGATTCTTGTGTTTGAAAGTCAAATTTTCTATTCAATTCTGGTCTTTTCACTGAGAAAGCTTGAAAGTCCTCTATTTTATTGAAAATCCATATTTTGCCTTGGAGCATGATAATCAGTTTTGCTGGGTAGGTGATTCTTGGTTTTAATCCTAGCTCCATTGACCTCCAGAATATCATATTCCAAGCCCTTCGATCTCTTAATGTAGAGGCTGCCAGATCTTGGGTTATTCTGATTGGGTTTCCACAATACTCAAATTGTTTCTTTCTGGCTGCTTGCAGTATTTTCTCCTTGATCTGGGAGCTCTGGAATTTGGCAACAATATTCCTGGGAGATTTCTTTTTGGGATCTATTTGAGGAGGCGATCGATGGATTCTTTCAATTTTTATTTTGCCCTGTGTCTCTAGAATATCAGGGCAGTTCTCCTTGATAGTTTCTTGAAAGATGTTATCTAGGCTCTTTTTTTGATCATGGCTTTCAGGTAGTCCAATAATTTTTAAATTCTCTCTCCTGGATCTATTTTCCAGGTCAGTGGTTTTTCCAATGATATATTTGACATTGTCTTCCATTTTTTCATTCCTTAGGTTCTGTTTTGTAATATCTTAATTTCTCATAAAGTCACTAGCTTCCACTTGCTCCAATCTAATTTTTAAAGTAGTATTTTCTTCAGTGGTCTTTTGGACCTCCTTTTCCATTTGGCTAATTCTGCCTTTCAAGGCATTCTTCTCCTCATTGGCTTTTTGGAGCTCTTTTGCCATTTGGGTTAGTCTGTTTTTTAAGGTGTTGTTTTCTTCAGTGTATTTTTGGGTATTTTTTTGGGTCTCCTTTAGCAAGTCATTGACTTGTTTTTCATGGTTTTCTCGCATCTTTCTCATTTCTCTTCCTAATTTTTCTTCTACTTCTCTAACTTGCTTTTCCAAATCCTTTTTGAGCTCTTCCATGGCCTGGGACCAGTTCATGTTTTTCTTGGAGGCTTTTGGTGTAGGCTCTTGCACTTTATTGACTTCTTTAGGCTGTATGTTTTGGTCTTCTTTGTCAGCAAAGAAAGAATGCAAAGTCTGAGACTGAATCTCGGTGCGTTTTCGCTGCCTGGCCATATTCCCAGCCAACTAACTTGACCCTTGAGTTTTTCAGTGGGGTATGACTGTTTGTAGACTAGAGAGTTCTATGTTCCACATTTGGGGGGGGGAGGTGCCGGCTCTGCCACACCAGCACTGCTCCTTCCCCAAGAACCCCCAACCCAGACTGGGCTTAGATCTTCAGCAGGCTGTGCACTCCTGCTCTAATCCACCACTTAATTCCTCCCACCAGGTGGACCTGGAGCCGGAAATAACAACAGCCGTAGCTGCCCCACCTCCGCTGCCCCCAGGGCTGGAAGCCGAACCGCGAACTCCTTCTACTCCCGCAGCTTTTCCCACTAACCTTCTCAGCAGTCGTTGGTGTTTGTGGGTTGAGAAGTCTGGTAACTGCCGCAACTCACTGATTCAGGGTGCTAGGTCCCCCTCCGCCCGCCTCCTGGTTTCTTTGGTCCACTCTGCTTGGGCTGGGCTCTGCTACACTCTGTTCCCAGCTCCCAGCTCCCAGCTCCGTGTGGGATAGACCTCACCCAGAGACCATCCAGGCTGTCCTGGGCTGGAGCCCTGCTTCCCTCTGCTGTTTTGTGGGTTCTGCCATTCTAGAATTGGTTCAGAGCCATTTTTTATAGGTTTTTGGAGGGACTCGGTACGGAGCTCATGCTAGTCCCTGCTTACCAGCTGCCATCTTGGCTCCGCCCCCCCTGCTCATCATTTCTTAGAACACAATAGCATTCCATCACAATCATATACAACAACTTGTTCAGCCATTCCCCAACTGATAGACATCCCCTCAATTTCCAATTCTTTGTCACCACAAAAGCTGCTAGAAATATTTTTGTACTTATAGGTCCTTTTTCTTTTTGTTTTTTCTCTCTTTAGGACACTGACCTAATAGTGGTATTGCTTGGTCAAATGGTATCCACGGTTTTATAGTCCTTTGGGCATAGTTCCAAATTGTTCACCAGAATGGTTGAATCAGTATACAACTTCACTTAACAATGCATTAGTGTTTTAATTTTCCCACATCTCCTCCAACATTTGGAATTTTCCTTTTCTATCATATTAGCTAATCCAATAAGTGTATGGTGCTACCTCAGAGTTGTTTTAATTCTCATTTGTCTAATCAATAGTGATTTAGAGCATTTTTCATATGATTAAAAATAGCTTTGATTACCTTGTCTGAAAACTGTCTGTTCATATCCTTTGAGCATTTATCAATTGAGGAATGGCTCTTATTTCTCTAAATTTGACTCAGTTTTCTACATATTTGAAAAATTAAGTCTTTATCAGAGAAACTTGCTGTAAAAGTTTTTCACAGTAATGATTACCATGTATTTACCTCCATCCTATTTTACCCCTGTTTATCCTTCTCTCTCTCTCTCTCTCTCTCTTCCTGTCCATTTTCAAAAGTGTTTTGCTTCTGACTTTTACCTCCCCCAAGCTGCCCTCCCTTTTTCCAGCACCCTCTTCTCTTACATTCTTCTCCTCCTACTTTCCTATATGGTAAGACAGATTTCTACACCCAACTGAGTGTGTATGTTATTCCCTCTTTGAGCCAATTCTTCCTCCATCTTTCCCTTCACTATAAAATTTCTTTTGGGCCTCTTTTACACCAGGTAATCTGCCCCATTGTACCTCTTCCTTTTCCCTTCTCCCAATGCTTTCTTCTTTCTCATCCCTTAATTTAATTTTTTTAGATAATCATCCCATCATATTGAATTCACACCTGTGCCCTCTGTCTATGTGTAGTCCTTCTAACCATCCTAATAATGAGAAGGTTTTTAAGAGTTACAAGTATTTTCCCATGTAGGAATGTAAACAATGTAATTTTATTAAATCCTTTATTATTTCTCTTTCCTGTTTACCTTTTTATGCTTCTTTTGAGTCTTGTATTTGAAAATAAAATTTTCTATTCATCTCTGGTCTTTTCATAGGAATGCTTGAAAGTCTTCTATTTCATTGAATATCCATTTTCCCCCTGAAGTTTGTTCAGTTTTGTTGGGTAAGTGATTCTTGGTTGTAATCCTAACTCTTTTGCCCTTCAGAATATCATATTCCAAGTCTTCTGAACCTTTAATGTAGAAGCTGATAATCTTGTGTTATCTTGATTGTGGTTCCATGATATTTAATTTGTTTCTTTTTGGCTGCTTGCAATATTTTTCCTTGACCTGGGAGCTCTGGAATTTGACTATAATATTCCTGGGAGTTTTATTTGGGGATCTCTTTCAGAAGGTGATCTATTTTATACTCTGGTTTTAGAATATCAGGCCAGTTTTCCTTGATAATTTCTTGAAAGATGATGTCTAGGCTCTTTTTTTGATCATAGCTTTCAGGTAGTCCAAGACTTCTTAAGTTATCTCCCCTGGATCTATTTTCTAGGTCAGTTGTTTTTTCCAATGAGATATTTCACATTGTCTTCCATTTTTCATTCTTTTTATTTTATTTTATTGTTTCTTGATTTCTCATAAAGTTATTAGTTTCCACTTGCCCAACTCTAATTTTTGAGGAATTATTTTCTTCAATGAACTTGTACCTCTTTTTCCATTTGTCTAATTCTACTTTTCAAGACATTCTTCTCTTCATTAGATTTTTGTTTCTCTTTTACCATTTGATCTAGTCTGTTTTTTAAGGTGTTTTCTTCAGGATTTTTTTATGCCTCCTTTACCAAGCTGTTGACTCTTTTTCATGATTTTCTTGTATCACTCTCATTTCTTTTCCCAACTTTTCCTCTATCTTTTTTACTTGATTTTTAAAGTCCTTTTTGAGCTTTTCCATGACCTGGGGCCAATTCCTATTTTTCTTTGGGGCTTTGGATGTAGGAATTTTGTTTGCTGTCTTCTTCTGAGTTGGGGTTTTGATCTTTCCCCTCACCGTAGTAATTTTCTATAGTTTGTATCTTTTGCTGCTGTGTGCTCATTTTCCAGCTTATTTCTTGGTTTTAAAGTGTATGCTAAAACAGAGCTCTGTTTCTGGAGTTGGGGGAAGGGGGTACCATCCCAAGCTTCAGGTTTTTTTGTACAGCTGTTTTCAAAAGAAATTCTGGGAACCTATAAGTTTTCAGTTTTTCCAAGGTGGTATAATCTAGGGAAATGTGTGTTTACTACTCTCCTATACTGTGCACTGGTCTGTGAGCAACCACAAGAATTCTTTTCCACCCTGGAACTGTGACCAGGGTCCCTGCTCCCCTGCAGTTGCCAGCTCTGCTGTGCTAGTGCTCCTCATCACCCCAGGACTACCACCTAGGACTGTGAGAAGATCCAAGTATACACAATACAACAGTCCTACCCACAGTACCACCAAAGGGACCCCTGTACTCTCCTTGTGACCAGTTGCCTGAAACCCTTACCATCTGGGGGCTGAGAAGTCCAGAAACCACTGCTGCCAACACTGATTCAGTCACTCTAAAGGCCTGCTCCTAGTTTTCTGAGATCTGGTCTGCACTATACCATGTTCTGTTCTCATCCTGGTACAACAGACTTTTCCTGCATACCTTCTAAGTTGCTTGGACTGGAAAATTGTTTCACTCTGTCCTTTTGTTGATTCTTCTATTCTGAGGAATTATTTAAAGTGTTTAGAGGTGTTTGGAGGAGAACTCAGGTGAGTCCCTGACTTTTCTCTGCCATCTTGGCTCCACCTCCCCTGAGGGAACTTCTAAGACCCCTATCTCATTTGGATCACACAAGAGATGCCACAGAGGAGAAACTACGTGGGGAAGGGATATTGTGAACCCTTGGAAGTTGCTATCTGTATGAACCCTTTCAAGAATTTCTATCCATATTACTATAAGATCAGATGGAAACCTTTAGAGTTACTTGAACCATTGAAGGTAACTAACATCAAATGATATTATGTCCCCGTTAGGGAGTGAAAGATAATTTTTTTTCTAGTGACGGAAATGAAGGAAGCTAGGATATTTTGTTATATTAGCTCCTCCTTAAAATAATTCCATGTATCTGATAGGAAGGCAGAAGGCATCTTGCAATTTATGGTGGATTACAGAGTGTTGAACAAAGTCATCATGCCCACCATTACAGTTTTCAACGTTGTAGATTAGGTAGTTCAGACCCTGGGCAAATTCTATGGGATATCAGTCTCACCAATCCCTGTTTCTCCATACTATAGTTAAGACTAATCAGGATCGCTGGTGGGCAGCAGCCATCAAGCAGGCTAGGCGTGAGCCAGGATGGGGGCCTACAAGTACATTCAGGAGCTGTGGAGGAAGAAGCAGTTGGATGTCATGCAGTTCCTGCTGTGTGTGTGCTGCTGGCACTACCGCCAGCTATCAGCGCTGCACCGCACACCCTGGCCCACCAGACCCGTCAAAGCCCGCAGGCTGGGCTACAGGGCCAAGCAAGGTTATGTCATCTACCGTATCCGAGTTTGCCGTGGTGGCCGAAAGCATCCAGTTCTCAAGGGTGCAACCTATGGTAAACCCGTGCATCATGGTGTCAATCAGCTGAAGTTTTCCAGGAGCCTTCAGTCTGTAGCAGAAGAACGTGCTGGCTGCCACTGTGGGGCCCTGAGAGTCTTGAGCTCATACTGGGTGGGTGAAGATTCAACCTACACATTCTTTGAGGTTATTCTTATTGACCCATTCCATAAAGCTATCAGACGAAACCCCGACACTCAATGGATCACCAAGCCAGTGCACAAACACAAAAAGATGCAGGGGCTTACCCCAGCTGGCTGAAAGAGCCAGGGTCTTGGAAAGGGTCACAAATTCCACCATACCATTGGAGGTACTCATCGTGCTGCTTGGAGAAGGCGGAATACTCTCCAACTACATCAATACCGCTAATTGGTGCACATTAATTTGTAAACTTAAATGTTTAATAAATGACATTTATGACAAAAAAAAGACTAATCAGGATCAGTTTGCTTTCACCTAGGAAGAAGTCCAATATATCTTCACCATCCTTCCCCAGGGCTAGCAGAATGCTTCCATTATGCTCCCTCAGTATGGTAGGCAGACACTTGAAAAGAGTTCCCTTCCTGAGGTCATTGGCCTACTACATTGTTGACATAAAGTTGACCACACAGAGGCCCTAGAATACAAGGACAAGGGATGGAATAATGTGAAATAAGTAGGGAAAAGGTAGATAGAAGCCAAGGAGTAATTAATAGGTGTGTGAACCTTGTCAAGTCAATTAACATCTCTCAGCTTGTTGCCTCATATATAAAATGGAATAATAATAGCACCTATCTCACAGGGTTGTCATCAGGCTCAAATGAGGAAATATGTAAAGCATTTTGTAAACCTTAAAGTAATGTATGCCCCAGCTATTGCCACTAGTACTAACATGATGGCTGCTGCTTGCTTCTGCTGCTGCTTCTGCTGCTGCTGCTGCTGCTGCTGATAGTAATGTCAAATTAGAGGGCTTTTAAATGTCATTCTAAGAAATTTATACAATCTTCAACTTTCTCAGGAGTAATGTTCCAGAAAATGGCAAAAGTCATAAACAGGAATGTTGATACATTGAACCTATGGGAAAGAGAGAGTTAGGTTCCTTCAACAGCCAAAAACTTTAATCTTTCATTAAAGATGGCTGAAAATAACACTTTTCTACAGACTGTTCTTTATAACAAAACATTAATTCTGATAAATGCACTTTTGCTAACATAGTAATCATAAAATGGCTTATAAAATGGAGAGAAGAGGAGAGGCAACCTGGATGGGGTGGAGAGGGGCAGGGACAGTATGTCAGAAGAACCTGGAAGGTAAAAAAAAAGAGAGAAAGGGGCAACTTGCCATCTCTAATCTCCCTTTATGCTCCAGGTTGAACATGCCTTGGAGATGAATCCCTGGGGGTGGACCATCATCTCATCTACCCACAAACTTAGCTGCTTTTCCATTTTTTTTTCAAATTCCCTCATCTCACATTGAGAGGTTACTTTAGCACTTTCTAGAGCAGATTCACAAACACCTTTACAAATATTTTCCTCCTTTTTGCAGACATAAACTTGCTGCATCATGCCTCTCATTTTTTTTCCTCTGTTATGCAGAGCCGTGAATCTGTTCAGTTGCCAACCTGAAAGTGAAAATGAGGTTACTAATCAAATCATGAGAAGACTCAAAAGTTAAATGAGCAAATGTTGAGGGATGACTGTATTTTATAATGAAAGCAATAGGAAGCCATTGAAATTTCTTGAGTATGTGAATGAAATGGTCAACCCTGTACCTTAGAAATATTATTTTGTCAGCTACATAGAGGAGAGATGATAGAGGAGATGGATTAGGAGGGAGACAAATTAAGGGGTTAATTTTTCACTGCAGAATGAAGATGATGAAAGCTAAATGTTCTTGATTACAGCATGGATAGAGAAGAAGGACACTTGAGAAAAATGTTGAGAACAGGTAAAACTGAAAGTTGTTATATTCTTAGAAGATGAGAGATAGGGAAGAGTCAATAGTGAATCTTATCTAATAAAGACAGGTAAGTGGGAATATAGTGTAACCCTCAAAAGAAAATTTTGGAGGGGTACGAGTTTCACAGCAAGGACAATCAATTCTGTTTTGTAAGTGCTGCTGGGACATAAAAGAGGTGAGCAGGCAGTTAATGATGTGAGACTATAGTTCAAAAGATATGGTAAGTGTGGATATATATATATATATATATATGCATATATATATACATACACACATACCTACACATATACATATGCAAATATATATATATATATATATATATATATATAATATATATATATTAGGGAGTTATCTTTATAGAGATTATAATAGAACCTGCAGGAGCTGATTAAAACCACCAAGGACAAGAAGGTAGATGGAGAAGAGGAGAGACGCAGGACTGGAGTGAAACACAAGAGGTCGAGTTGGAAGAGGATTTTGAATTATAGAACATGGAAGATGAATGTGTTTTTATTAATTAAAATGGAGGGGGGCAGCTAGGTGGCACAGCACACAGAGTGCTGGGCCTGGATTCAGGAAGACATCATCATGAGTTCAAATCTGACCTCAGATACTTACTAGCTGTGTGACCCTGGGCAAGTCACTTAACCCTGTTTGCCTCAGTTTCCTCATCCATAAAACAAGCTAGATAAGGAAGTAGCAAACCACCCCAGTATCTTTGCCAAGAAAACTCCAAATGGGGTCACATAAAATTGTACATTACTGAAAAATGGCTGGACAACAAAAACAATATTAAAATAGGTGGTGAGATGACTAGCTGAGGGAAACATATAGGGTACCATTGGGGGTTTGAGGAGAGAAGAGAAGGCATTGAACAGATTAGCAGGATAGATTCCAGACATGAAAAATAAAAGGGATTTCCA